>NC_050580.1:230201359-231403859 GCF_011100635.1 Trichosurus vulpecula
ACAACTACTTACATACTTGCTTATGAGATATATCTACATATTGGATGGTAACAAGTTTAAGGACCAGGGCAAAAACTTATTAATATATGATTCCGGGGCAGCTAGGTGGCGCAGTGAGTAGAGCACCGGCCCTGGAGTCAGGAGGACCTGGGTTCAAATCCAGCCTCAGACACTTGACACACTTACTAGCTGCGTGACCTTGGGCAAGTCACTTAACCCTAATTGTCCTACCTTAACCCCCCCCCCCCGCCAAAAAAACAATATATGATTCCAAAGACCTAATATAAAACACAGTGGTCCTTTAATCTAATTTCTTTAATGTCATCATATTTTTGCTATCTTCATATTGCCATAGTAGGTAGCTAGAAAATAGAGGTGGAATATATAGTCCTTTAGGATGCAGTTAGGCATTCAAATTAAAAAAATCCATGATGTCACAATTTCTGGTACAATATAATTCAGCTATTCTATAATAGCTCCATTGATGAAGCAGTGAGTTTCTTAGCTATCTTAACTAGTTGCAATTAGAGGAAGATTTTATAAAAACTCCTGCAAAGTAGGCTGGAGCCATAGGTGGTAAATGATAAGATACCTACAAAAACAATTAAAGACACAGGAAGCTAAAAAGTGATTTGCCCTAGGCAAATAAAAGTAGTGGTAAAACCATAATGAAAACTCAGGCCAGAGTTTTGCTCTTGACAACCACATTCCTTTTATTCCCTCCCTTGTATCCTACCTTCTTTACCTTACTCCTACCCTCCCTTAAAATATCCCCTTCCTTTTCTTTCCCCTGTCAATTGTCATAATAACTGTACTATTCTAAAGATGGACTAAAACCTATAGAAAACAATATAATTGTATATATATATATTTAAATCATTTCCCTTATTGTTTAAAAAGGTTTTTCCCCCATGTTCACCTTTTTATGTCTCCCTCAGATTCTGTATGTGAAAATGCAATTTTCCAATGAGCTCTGGCCTTTTCATCAGAAAGGTCTGGAACTCCCTTATTTCATTGAATGTCCATCTGCTTACCTGAAAAATTATGCTCAATTTTCCTGGGTAGCTGATCCTTGGTTGTAGTCCAAACTCCTTTGTCTTTCAGAATTTCATACTCCAATTTCTCCTGTGATTTAATGTAGAACCTGAAAGATCTTGTGTTATCCTGACTGTAGTTGCCTGGACTTCATAATAACCTGGAAAAAAAGTACATGACATAATGAAAAGTGAGCAAAGAAGAACCAGGAGAACATTATACACAACCACAGATATATTGATTCTGTGATGACTGAACTTGATGGGACTTAGGTTTTCTCAGCAATACAAGGTTCAAAGACAACTCCAAAGGACTCTTGATGGAGAAAAGTATCTCTATCCAGAAAAAGGACTATGGAGTCTGAATTTAGATTGAGGCAAACTACTTGCTCTTTTTTTTTCCTCTTCATTTTTAGGTTTGGTTCTTCTCTTGTCATGATTCATTCCATTGGTCATAATTCTTCTTTGCAACTTCACTATTGTGTAAATAACTTTAATGTGAAGGCTTATGTAGAAGATTGAGATTCCATACTTTCTTGGGGTGGAGGGGAAAATCTGCAACTCAAAATCATGCAGAACAGCACGTTGTAAATTAAAAGTAAAAAAATCTTTATTATCTAGTCCGGATGGGTTTACACAATCAGCTCCCATTATAAGAAAAAATTTATAAAGACCCCAAAATTCAGGAAAGCTATCAGGAACAGAAAGTAAAGAATCTAGCAGAAGGCAATACTTAGAAAAAAATGTAACTTACAACCTCAATGGCCTCTACAATCCTCCAAATGCAGGTGTCCCCTCATTGCTTCCAGGGATAATACTCAAGATGCTGTATTTTAAGACACTGTGCTTTTACTGTTCATCCCTTCATGTTTTTCCCTGGCAGAGGCACCTACTTTCAATTCTCCACAACTATTACAATCTGACTCAGACCACTCCTGAGGTGACATTTGGAGTGAACGCTGCAGTAGAATTATGGAAAAAACCCAATACCAGATGGATTACCAGAAGACTGTCAATCTGACTAGCCACAAAGGAAAAGGAAATGGATTCAGAGGATTGTGCAGCCTCTGAGACAAGGAATCCTAAATGGGGATACCAAAAAAGGCAGTGAGGATGAAAATAACCTGAGAAGATGCAACCAGTTAAGTGAGAAAAATTAAGTGCAAGCGCTTCTGAAAAACTTTCCTCTCAGAACGATGGTGCATGATCTTCCCTAGGAGGCTTACAGAGACTAAAATAATATAGTTCCAAAGAGAACAGTAGATGATCTGAAGAATGGGACAGGTAAAAGCCTCATAAAGACAGTTACTTACAAGTTTCTCTGTAGCAACGTCCCCAACTGTCAACCTTCGTCTTCTGTGGGTGAAAAACCTGTCATACAGACCTTGGAGTGACAAAAAAGAGAAGAGCATCAACGCCTGAAAGGGAGTCAGAGCATCACTGTGATTTTCCAGAGAGGACTGGTGTCAAACAAATTTTGAATAATGCAAATACAGAAAAATCACCAAAAGGTAAAGATAAATATGATAGAATAAAATGGGGAAAATTAAAAACCACAAGATTAAAAGAACACAAATACATGACTAAAACACTACAGCTAACAAAATAAGACAAAATGACAACTAGGTTTAAAAAAGAGTCAAACTTCGAAAACCAAACTGACCAGAAATGTATCCATATGTACTTTTAAATGCATAAATTTTACTAATATTGATTATACCAATGACTCAATAAGAACAAATTCAAAAGAAAAATCCAGGAAAAGACACAAATTGAGGACACATTTCAAAATATCACAGAAAAACAAATTTGATTGTCAAGAACAAAATTTCTATATTCCTAAAGGAAAAATCTGCGAATGTGACATAAACATTAATAGCAACTTTTATTATATGCCAGTCATCATTTTCAAAACAGTGTGCTGAACTTTTTGCAGTAGGCATGGGAAAGAACTATAATGTAAAGATGAATGTTATAACTATTTTTAAATAAAGAAGAAACGTCTGTATAAAGTAGTATGCTTTGCAGTTATCATTAAACAATCTTTCTTTTCTCGTTGTTTGAACTCTTGACTTCTCTATCATTGTTCTCTTCTATTGTATCCTATTCCTCTTCATCCTGGAGGATCATTTCAGCCCAGGAATAACCATTTTGGTGGCAACTTATTCTAGTTGTATGGCTATTTCAAGAACCTCAATTTAAGGACAGCTATGCCTTCATTTCTCACGAGGCCACACTCTAGCCTTATCATAACCTTTTCTGTCCCTATTTGTACATTTGAACATTCCCTAGTCCCAGCTTGTCTATACTGCCTAATGTGGAAAAGTTTTGCATAAGTTTATATATATGAGGTATTGTATTTTTTGCACTCTAAATGGATACAGTGGGAGAATTGCAGAGAACATAGGACTCAGTTTTTTAAAATGCATCTTTAAAAAATTTAGGTTAACTGGGAAATATATTATTTCTCAGTTGATGAAATTTATGATATAAAACTATTAAGTAAACCTACAAAAGTGGGGGGCTAAAGGACACATTTAAAATTTCTGTTCCTTTTTCCTACTTACATCAACGGTAAGCAATCTGTATCAGAGACCATAGAACCTTGAGAAATTATAAGTATCATGACTGATTATTGTATACAACTCCCTAACCTGAATGATATACCACTTGTTTTTTATGCCTTTACTTCATTCTTAGTATTCATTTTACCACAAGTCCTATATTTATGGCTTGGTCCTTCTAACAGACCTCAAGAGCACTGCTTAACTAGTAAGTTTTATTCAAATAGGGAACATATTAGATTGACATCTTTGGTCATTTCTATTCTACTTTTCTAATGAAAACACTCCATCTAGTGGTTACTATTCTCCCTGCAGATTCATCTTTCTAAGACCAAACGGATTACCTCTAGGATAGAAAATAAATTAATTTAAAGCCCTTCACAATCTAGCTCCAACTTATTTTTCCAGCCTCAATGGACATTGCCACTTTCATATTCTATGATGCAGACAAACTGGCCTTCTTACTCTATTCCTGTCATACTCACCCTGTCTTGGGTATTCCAGATACCCCATACCTGGAACACACTCTTCTCCTTAATTCCACCAAATAAAATTCTTCTCTTTGAGGTGAATCTCAGGCAACATCTTCTGCATGATGCCTTTTCTAATTCTCCTTCCTTAACTACTTAAGGTATATCCTCGCAAGTTAGCTTGGAAGCCACCACTTGTAATAATTAACGCCATATTTCTGCTTTTAGCATTTTTATGTTTTGGCTGCATACAGTTCTATATATACTTACTGTCTTGCCCTTTAAAACATTAAGTTCACTGTAAGCAGATTTTTTCACTCAGTTTTCATTAGTCATAAGTATACCCCCAGATACATTTGTATGAAACATAGTAGGTGCTTGATATGTGTTAATTGATTGGTTCTATGTGAACAACCATATGGGATTATCCTTCTTCCTGATAAAGTACCTATATTTATTTTTTGCCCATTTGATAGAAGTGTATGTTTAAAGGGCAATAAAGGTTATATTTTTTGAAAACTGAAAGATCGTTAAGATTAAAATTCTCTTCCTGCTAGAAATGATTCTTAGACCAGGATTTAATCAATACCTGATTATAAATTTATCTCCTTATGATTCTTAGACCATGACTTATTCAATACTTGATTGGAAATCTATCTCCTTAACTCGTTACTTTTGGTAAAACCCTTCTAAAACTTGCAAACTCCTACTCTTAACAGGAAATATAGCCACCCTAAATTCAAGCACCATCTAAACTAATTACAAGGCATCCAGAAATCTGCTACTTACCAAAAACAATAACTTGAAGATGCTACCACAAAGGAATGATGCCAGGAATAGAACTGAGATTCTACCAGGCTAGTTGCATCCAGGTTAAGTTAAAGAAATGTGACAAAAGGGGCAGAAATATGAAATGTACCCAGAAGCTGAACAGGAAGAGTGACTGGAGCAAATTTTAAAACAACTCTGAAGTCCCAAGCTACATCTGAAAGCAGAAATTAAAACAAAAAAAAAAAGCACTATGAGGCTATTTTGATAAAACCAGTTATACTGCAAAGCCTGGTTAAAAATAAAACAGCCGTGTGGTTTTGTTTTCCTCCTATGATTTTATGACTTGATACTAGATGCCATAGTTTTATATAAAACAAAAACTTACTGTTATTGAAAATTCCTCAGCCAAATACTTCAATGATGCTTGTCTTGCCAAAAAATTACTTCTCTCCCTCATGTTACCTTGAAGTTGTGTATCAAACTCCTTTCTGACCACAGAAGCAGCAGAATCAATAACCAAGTTTAACTACCTTAGTTAATTTCTTCCTCCAAAGACTCGATTCTTTTAAAAGAATATTTATTTAAAACACTGAGTTTATAGGGAAAATGTCAACAGGTCATTAGAAATGGTAAAACTGACATTTAAAAAAACTTCTTTCCTTGAATTGCAACTAATGAAAATGTACTTGTTCCCCAAGCATGTCAGCAGTTCGCTTATTTAATATCGCTAATGAAACAAGCTGCAAGATTCCCAACAATTTCATTCTTTGTTTTTCCAGTAACAAGGTGGCGAACACTCAAAAGATATTTCACCTAAATACTTTCATCATCATTAGAAAAAGTGGGGTAGGACAGATATTCAATGAGCAAGGAGTCAACACAAAGATCCTAAGTTCAACAAGTATTACTGACTGATTACTTGTATTTATCATACAGGCCTTGAATGGGAAGGTCAGACAACGCTGTTAAATGATAGGGGCTAGAGATCACTAAGTATTCATAATCAAATTTTAGTGACACAAGGGGAGGGGAACATGATACAGAAGCACATTTCACCTAAAAAAATTGCCACTAATCTAAGTTTTTTAAATTTTGAAGTTTCATGTCACACTCAAATTGGCAAAGATAGCAAAAGATTAGACTAAATATTGAAGAGATTATGGAAACGCAGGCATGCTACTACGCTATTAGTTTAATTACGAATTGGACCCAACAGTCCTAGAAAGCAATTTTTAATTATTCAAATAAAATAGCTAAGATATCTCTAAAACCCTCTTACTGAAATATCCCACTGCTCTGCATATATACCCCAACAAAGCCACTGACAAAGAATGGCTCCACATACACTGAAGTAATGACAACATATTTTTATGGTAGTAAGGAATAGGAAATAGGGAGGGTGGGATACAGATATGAAGAAGAGAACTATATGTCTATTGAGCCTAGTACAGTGGTAACAGAGTAAGCATAAATCTGTAGTGACTGACTGCCTGGAACAATTAAGACAAAAACCCAGTGGTATCATACACACCTGCACAAAGTGTCAGGGTCTGAGGGACAAAAAACACTCAATGTTGGAGAATGGACATAAATTTATTCAAAGGAAACCATTACCCAGAAATGTCCCATATATACCAAATTACACAGGGTAATGCTATTTGTGATACCAAGAACATCATTTGTATATAGTTGCATTTATATAGCACTGTTTTATTGGTTTCATAAGTGCTTTATACATATTACCTTATTTGATCTTCACCATTGTCCCATTATTATAGATGAGGAAAGAGGCAAAGGGATGTTAAGTGTTTTCTTTCAAAGTCAGGCAGGTAAGAAGTGTTTCAGTACTGATTTTAACAAAGGTGTTCCTGAGTCAACCTCCAGAGCTCTATCCCACCATATCCTCTATGTGGAACTGGAGACCATGTATACCAATTACCCATTACCTGGGGAAAGCTAAACTAAGTGGCTTGGTGAGTGGTACAGTGGCTAAAGTGCTGGGTCTAAAGTCAGGCCGGCCTGAGTTCAAATCCTGCCCGAGATAATTTGGGTAAATCACTTAACTTCTTTTTACCTCCTGTAAATCAATTGTAAGATGGGAATAATACCACCACATGCCTCCCATGAGAGTTTCAAGGATCGAGTGAGTTAATACCTTTGAAGCACTTCATACAAGGCATGGAATTAATAGCCACTATATAAATACTAGCATTTATTCTTAAGGTAAGACAGGAAGGATGAAAAAGTACAGGGTTGAGAAAACACAGCCAACACAAAGAAAATACAGTTGAGTGGGGAGAAGTGATGGAAATTTGGTTAGTGTAAGATTGAAGGGAAGGTGAGTGTGGCCGTATAGTTGTGTAAGAGCTGATAGTGGGCTATAAAAGTTCTAACCATAGGCTCAAGATTGGGGTATACACCCACAAATAGTCTGCCTTTTGAAGACAAGGAGGTGAAGTTGAAAAAGGAATGCATTTCAGTCGTACCTGGTACAGAGGCATAAGCTTTTTTGGGCTGATGGAGAGGAGTTAAATAGAACTTCCTACTTTTTACCCTGAGAAACTGTAGGATAGTGGTGCCATTAAAAGAAACAGATGAGTAGAAAGGAGGGCATAAACTCAGGCGATGCATAAGCAAAAGCTTCTTCCTTATAGGTGAAGGTGAAAGATGCCAAGGACAACAGGAACCTGAAATCAGGAGACAGAATATTCCAAGTGTGAGTGACAGCCACCAAAAATGCCTGGAGCTACAAGATGGAGTATCTTTTGTAAAGAACAGCAAAGGAAAAAGGCCATTTTCACTGGACCAAAGAACAAGGTGGAGATTGTGAGATGGAATGAGAAGGTGGAAAAAAGTGGTTACACAGAGCTTTGAAAAACATAAAGAGTATTTTCTAGTTGATCCAAGAGGTGATACAGAGTGAATTCAGTTTTACCTGGAGTATGGTGGTCCTGGGGTAGACGATGTGACACTGTCAGATCAGCACATCAGAAAGAACACTACGGCAGGTATGGGGGTGGACTTGAGTGGGGACAGGCTTGGGGCAAGGAGACCAAGCAGTACACATTGCAACAGTATGGGCATGAAGTGAAATGTAAGCATGGAAGGAGACAATATGGGTCTACAGAGATGAAACTGGTTTATACTAAAATTTACAGCTTAGCTTATTACTCATGCAAAGTAATTTATCTTCAGTATTAAAAAAGCTTGGGAAATGGAATTCTGGTATACTGATTAATCTGTGGAAATAAAAATGAAACAAAAATTCAGGAATAGCTAAAGCCAAGTTACTACATTTATTTATCCTGAGTTATCCAATTCATCAGTAACAAAGGGTAAAACTAGGAAAAAACCTATAGAGATGAATATGCATATGCATAAATTCACTGCTAAAAGGTTAAGTTACAGCATCTTGTAGCTCAAATTTCCCCTCATACACATTTTAAGAAGGCATTAAAAATGAGGTAAGTCAAAAGACTTGTCCAAAGCGATGCTCAGTGGAGGGGCAAAGCCAAGAATTGAACCCAGGTTTTTGAAAGCCCTCCAGATCAGCAAAGAATACATGCATCTAAAAACACTGCAAGACAAAGGAAAATTAATCCAAAAATCTTTTTAAGAAAACTGTTCAAAACTTCTAAACATGGAAAACAAGTCATCAACAGAAAGAATCTACTAATTGCCTGCAAGAAAAAAGAAATCTACCCTACAAAGCTTATAACATCTTAGTTTAATTTAACAATTCCTTTGACAAAAATATGTGAATTCTTCAGAAAGAATATCCAACATTTACAATAAACCACAGCAAGGACTGCAATAATGCACTTCACACAGCAAAGGAACTTAAAATGCAATCCAGCATGACAGTTGGTTAACCAGTGCCTAACCATTAACGAAAAAACAATGTTTTTAAGGGAGATTCAGGGTAGGAGGGTGACAGGCAATCAGGGTTAAGTAACTTGTGCTGGGTCACATAGCTAGTGACTGTCAGAGACCTCCTGGAACTCAGATCCTCTTGACTCCCGGGCTGCTCATCTCCTGTACCACCTGGGTGCCCCCCAAAAAGATAATCTGAAGCATTTCTAGACAAATGGCTTGCCTCTCAAACACCCCAAATAGTGAAACTACAAGTATGGGAAACAAATATACTAATCAAGAACAAGAGACCACTAACACATCTCTTTCTACAAGTAAAAAGGAGACAAAGATGAAAGCAGATGTCAAACTGAAATGACTGCAGGGAAACAGATCTGAGACATCATGGTGTAAATTTCACAAGACTAAGCTGGAAAATGGGATAGCATATAAAAGGGGAGAAGGGAAGAACACAGAGGGGCCTATTTGAAGGACCTTAAACCAAACCAAGGTTGACAAGGAAAAATAATTCCTGTAGTTTCATGCAGGAAAATGGCTAAGAAAGCATTGACACAAGGGGAAATAAGGGAAGGGAGCGGAAGGGGATATAACTGATGAATATTCATATGGTGGAGGAGAGATTTTCTATGGAGATAGAGACCTTACAATGGGTATAATCTAGAGACATTTGGTAGAGCCCACTCATCTTTTCACAGAAAGAGAATCAGAGCTTCTGCAGGTAAATGATAACCATAAGAGTGTGAATGCATAGATACTACAGAGGGCTGAGCCACGAAGGCAGTAGGAAAAGTAGAGACTTGCTTAAGCTCTCTACCAAATCCGTCCGAACACCTGTAAATAATGGCTCTAAACAAATTCTAGAGCTGGGGAACCCATGAATCAGAAGAGGTAAGCAGGTCTCCAGCTCAAGATAGCCTGGATGGTCACTGGGAAGGGTCTATCGACTGTGCTGGGAGCATGGGAGCAGAGCACAGCCCAGTGTGGGGCAGTGCCAGAACAGACCACAGTGGGAGTCAGGCCTGCAGAAAAAGCCTTGGGGGCATGAATCACAGTTGTGACTGTCTTCTCAAATCACAAATGCTTAAGACCATGGGGCAGGTTAGTGGGAAACCTGCTGAATTGGGTTAGAGAGCAGTCTGGCCCCAGGCCTGGGATTGGAGGAAGTCATGGGGCGGTAGCAGCAGCCAGCAGGAACCTCCAGAAGCTGCTTCCAGAGCTCCATAGTCAACTACTTAGGAGTCCCTGGCTCTCATGGTGGGAGGAATCAAGAGGTGTAAAGTAAGATAATGCCAGCAAACCTTGGAGTTTTAGTCCTGAATGTTTCATTTTTATTATTTTTATTTCCACAGATTAATCAGTATAGAAGAATTCCATTTCCCAAGTTTTTTAATACTTAAGGTAAATTACTTTCCATGAGTAATAAATTTTTCAATTAGTTTTAGATGCTCATGAAAATAGCACTAATTTTAAAAAGATAGAGTAAATAGAGTAAAAGGAAACTAGATCTGAAAACAATTTGAAGTATGAGTTAAAAACGGAAGTATGATGTTAAGAAATTAACACTCATATATACATACACATATATATTTGTAAAAAGGGTTTGGTTGTTTGCTTTATCAATATATATTTGTAAAAGGGTTTGGTTGTTTGCTTTCTCAATTTTCAAAAGAAGGTAATGAGAGGGAGAATATAAACGTGAAAATAAAATTTTAAAACAAAGTTAAAAGAAATCAACAGCAAGGAGTGCAAGGAGAGCTTTGCTGGTACAGAGGCAGCTTTGCCCTGCTTGGATCTGAGTTGCAATCCTGGTTGGCAGTTGCTGGGGGGAAGGAGCTCTGCTGTGACATGGCTTGCAATGACAATGGACTAGAAGTAGCTCTGAAAACACCAGAACAGCCCCTAATGCTTGGGACAAAGTACTCTCTACAAGCAGTAGAAAAATGCTCCAAGGTCAATTACTTAGCTGGGAACACGACCAGGCATTGAAAAAGGACTCTAGAGTCTTTTTTTTTGGTGATGAAGAAGACCAAAACATACAGGCAGAAGAAGTCTGGCTAAGAATACTAATTTGAGGGAGGAAAACAATACTAGAGACAAATGTAGGAAAATAGAGATCTAAATGTCATAACTTTAGATGCAATTAGATTAAATAATCCAACAAAAACCATCAGATTGGTTAAGAAAATCAAAATCTCATAAACTGTTCCTTACAAGAAACATACATGCAGACTAAAAAGGAAAAGCTAAGGAAAAATATGTACCATGCATGAGGTAAATCTAAAAATCAGTAGGGGCAATCATGCTATCAGACAAGGCAAAAACATTCACAGCATATGAAGAGAAACTACATTATGCTGAAAAGAGCCACAGAAAACAAACCAATATCAATATTAAGTTTATATGCTCCAAATGACTTAGCATCTAAATTCATAAAAGGAAAATTAACAGAACTACAAAACAATACAGAAATATAATTAGCAGATATCAATGTTATTTTGAGTTTTGGATAAGAAAATTACACCAAAGGAGTGAAAAGAAAAAAGAAATTAAAAGAAAAAAAATTAATTCCTGGAGAAACTTTCCCTAAAAAGATTCATGAAAGTCTTCTAAATTGGACCACAAAAAAAATTTATTGGCACCACATAGAACTTTTATAAGAACCAATCAAGTATTAGGCCACAGGGATATTGCAAACAAATGAAAAAGGCAAAAATAGTTAAAAGACATTCTTTACAGACCATGACACAGATAAAAAGTAAAACTATTTCAGGAAGCAGAAACAAAAGACACAGACCCAAATGGAGATGTAATAAAATCCTAACTATTGAGTTAGTCAAAGAACACATCATACAAAAACAAAGAATTTTACAACACAAAATTATAAAAATCAACATCCTAAGATTTCTGGAATAAAGCTACAGTAGTTCGCAAAGGAATAATCATATTCCTACAAAACTACATCCACAAAACAGAAAAGGTGAATGAAAAGATGAATAAACTGAGTTGTTTCTTTAGAAATTAAAAATCCAACAATTGAGTAAACCTAAATAAGCACAAGACATTGAAGATTTAAGATAGATTAACCAGAAAATTTTTAAAAATCACAGAAATGACAAAACATATTTAAGCAAGACAGAGAAGCCAATAGGGAAAATTGAGGGTGAAAATATGGAAAGTATGAGTGAAAGACCAACACAAGAGTCTGGAGCAGTGTCACTGTATAGGAGAGGTAAGATGTAAGAATCATTGGAAGATAGGAAAAGGCTGCACTTCGAAAGTTTTCAAAAAAACAAAGGCTTTTTATACTTAGTCCTAGAATAGACAGTGTCACTGGACTTAACTGGGTAGGTGGGAGGTAAGGGTTTGACATGATCATACCTGTACCTTCAGAAGAAAAAGGAGGCAGCTGAGTGAATGACTAAATGAAGCGGAGATATACTTGAGATAGCAAAAGCAATTAGAGAAGACTATTACAATTCTGCAAGCATATGATGATGAGAACCAACACCAAGATGTTGACTCCATTAGTAGAAAGTAGCTATATTTGAGAGATGTTGTAAAGGCGGGTTGAGTAGGTGAGTGTGGAGGTACATTTAATAGTAATAAGTTTGGAAGGAGGAGGGTTGGGGAGAAAAGATGGTGAGCTGATTTGGATTTGTTCCATTTGAAATGCCTTATGGGACATCTTTTTGGTAATGTCCAAATTGATGGTATAAGATTGTAAATTAGTAAAGCTAGGGATGGATAAACAGATCTGAGGATAGTGAGTAGGGGGAAACACTTCTTTGAAGGGAAGCAACAGCAATCATTACGGAAGCAAAATGCCAGGAGGACTGCTAGATAATAGTTACTAGGACCTTGATCTTGGTGATAAATTTGGATTGAGTAGAGTGATCCTAGAAAGTTATTGAGTGTTAGCAATATGGAGAGTATCTGAAAGGGTCAAAGATGAACAAGTATTCTATTTGACTTCCTTAAATGGAGGTCATGATGGTGAATGGCAGGTTACTCTAAGGTAGAAAAGCAGGTGGCAAGGAAGTGAAAAAAATCCAAATGATCTGGGAGTGCACACAAGAAGGGCCCCTCCTTAAATGTTAGTCCAGTAAAATTAAGCCACATCTACCTGTATCTTCACTAATTCTATGCTATAGGTAAGTAAACCTCATTTTGCTAACTGCTAAAAGGAGCTGCTAAGATCTCATTTCATCTTTGGTCAGACCCAAACTAGCAAGGGACAAGCCTAACACGAGTATCCAGGGGAAGATTCAAGAGGAGCGCTCAGGAGATGAAAAGAAATTGAAGTTTGAAGTTTAAGACAGAAATGGAGTAAATGGATGAGAAAAGGATAGAAGATTCTGAAATATATGGAGAAGCATAAATGCCAATTAAAGAAAGTAGACTAAAGTTAAGGAGAGCTTTGGTGATAGATCAATTACTGTGGTATTAAAATCAACTGATTTGGACAGAGTTGGTGTGGGGAATAGTTAGGGCAAACAACTACAATAAACAGGTTTTTATAGAGTGAATGGCAGGTTGATATAACAGAAATAAACCTTCTCAGTTATTTAGCAACAGGTATAGAATAAGAGATGGGAAATAACTCTCGGCCCTAGGCTGAATTTTACCCAACATTTTGAATAGTGATTTTGGTTTTTCTTTCCCAATTAGGTCCTTGTGGAAGGCATGGTGGTTATCCACAAGGGCATCACCTGTCTGTCTGTTCACAGCTACCAAATGCTAATTACTCCATCCAATCACTTATTCGGACATAAGTATGCCCCCCAAATTTTTTATTTATCTCTTTCAATGGTTTTTCTTGAGTTTCTTGTGAAAAACCTGTCCAAAAAAATCCTTTTCAAACAAGCAAAAAAAAGCAAAGTTCCATAGGTTTCATATTAATCATAATTATTATGATAATGTTTAGTCACAGAGCTCTTTTTTGGTTAGGATGAGTAATCAAAACACAAACCTGTAGATGTAGATAGAACATGTGATGACACTGACATCTACTGGGCAACATTTTTTAAGGTTTCTCCAGCAGACTTTCGAATTTAATTCGAAATTTCCTTTTTTTTAATTGCATATGAGATATCATTGGTGTAGAGAATTCCCAGAGAAGAAATCTTTCCTCATCCTCTGTCATCCCTATTTTCCTCAATACCAATGGACATGTGTTCTGCAATTTCCTATCTTAAAGAAATCTTCTTGGGGTACTATGGAGCAAAGTAACTTGCCAGGTTACACAACTAATTTGTCATACACAGGATTTATAGCCAGTCTTTCCTGCTTCTGAGGGTGATAGTCTAGCTAGGTTTCTTTGGTTTTTTTAATCACTCCTTTCCAAAATTTTTTTTTAAAAAGGGCTATGTAATCCAGTGTTTTGCTTTTCTGTTTATAGATTTCTACTCAAAAAAAGCAATCACGTTTACTCACTGGCTCTCTGGATATCCCAATAAAGAGCATTAGACAAAAAGAAAAAAAAAAGGACCACAGTAGATCCCATTCCCATTTCAATGGTACTATCTTCCTTAGTTTTTAAAGGAGCCAACTTTGGGCATTTGCCCTTTCCTCTCCCAACCTATTTATGTTGATCCATGACTATTACCTATTTCTGGCAAAAAGAAAAATAAGCACAAATATATATAGTTCAGCTGTTCTTTGCGGCCTGAGTTGTGGATGTTTCTTTTCTAATATCAGAAGATTAAAATTATGTTTAAGTACTTCGGTGTGACATAAAACAACAAAAAAAATCTAATACCTTTAAGTGTGAATGGATTGAAACAAAATAAGAGTAATGGACTGGCTATAATCTCTAGCTCATAAGAAACAAGCCTAAAAAATACGTATATACACATATATGTATGTATGCATATAAATAATAAAAATGGGGGAGGAACTGATCATGCATGCATCAGGGGAATTCAAAAAAGGAACTGCACTGTTGCAAATCGGAACCAAAAATTCACAATGTAGAGATTAAATAAGAAAATTACATTGAGTTGAAAGATAACAGAAAGTATGTTAATATTGAACTCATGACAAATCCCAATGAAAGTCAATAAGGGAATAACTGAATTACAAGACAGAAATAAGAACACAATCATGAGGCTTTAATGTCTCTCTCATATTAAACAAAAATAAGAGAAACCAAAGGAAAATACAAAATTAAATGAAATCTTCAAGAAAACAGAGCAAAAGGACTGACAAAATCTTCTAAATGAAACTTTTTAAGAAACATTTGACCACTTTTCACAAAAACTATTAAGGTGTAGTGATGTTGCTAACACAAAAACAGGAATCAACTCAGAGAATTAAAAACGACACAGATACAAATGGATTTAATAACTAAATACTAAATTATTAGTCAAAATACTAATAGAATTTATAATTATGTGAGAGAAAATTATACTGATAAACAATATAATAAGTTTTCAGGGATGCAGCTAAAGCATTCCTACTGGGAAATGTTATATTGCAAAAAAAAACATACATTAACAAACTAGGAAAAGAAAGGATTAATGTCCTGAGTATCCATTTTTAAACATCAGAAACAAACACAAATAAGCTACAATCCTTTGAAAGAAACTAACAAAAAGGATAAACCTTTAACCAATGTGATTAAAAAAGCAAAAAGACAAATGAAAATTCAAGAAAAGAAAGTTAAATCTGAACAAATCCAAGAAAATATAAAATTATGGGGACCTATTATTGCACAATGTTTTGCTGTTTAGTTTTGTCTGTCACCCATTTAGTGTTTTCTCAGCAAAGATACTGAAAAGCGATTGGCAGTTACTTCACCACCTCATTTTACAGATAGGGAAACTGAGGCAAATGGAATTAAGTGATTTGTCCAGAGTCAGAGCACACAAATTTCTGGAACCATATTTGAACTCGGGGAGATAATCCTGACTACAGGTCCTGTACTTTATCCATCACACAACCTAGCGCCTCACTGCACAATTATGTGATAATAAAGTTGAGAATAGAAGAATACATGCAAAAATATAAAATACATAAACTAAAAGACAAATTACACAATGTACAACAAGAATACACAACTAGCAACAAAGGAATTTATTATCAATGGTAACCAAAAAACTAATTATCCCAATGGAGTTACAGGATAACTGATAAAGCTTTTAAAGGAACAATTATTAGAAACACTAAGCAAATAACTCTCAAAATTGAGCAATGAAAGTACTCTAGCAAATGCTTTTCTAAAAAAGAATGTACTCCTACAATAAGAACAAAGTAAAGAAGAACTAAAGGCTGCTGTCATTAATTGATTTTAAAAGTTTTAAATACCATACTGCAAAAGCATAGAAATCTATCCAAAGTTAATCATTATGACCAATTTTGATTTATATCAGGGATGCCAGGATGGCTGGACCATGTACTGTCCCACAATAAAAATAAACGAAACCACAAAACTATCTGAACAGAAGGACAAGACCTTTTACAAAGTACAATACTCTCCAAATTATTCTAAAAATACTGCAAAATATAAACATAAAGTGATAACATCATAAAAATTATTTAAAACCAACAGCAGGTACCATATAGAATTGTTTCCCAGTAAATACTGGCCTAAAGCAAGGATGCTTATTTTCTCTCCTATTGTTTGATATAATTCTGGAAAACTCTGGTTAGTCATAGCAAGAAAAAGGAAAAAATACAAGTGTAAGGACAGTAGAAAAAAATAAAACTATCCCTATTTGCTGATGATATAGGTATACTCTAAAAAGTTTAAAAGATACTAATTGAGAGTGTAGCTTCTGTAAAGTAGCAAGCTACACAAAATAAACCCACAAAACTCATACCCTCATTCAAAACAACTACAAATCTGGGATGGGAAGGTATCCATCTAACAAAGTACTCCTTGAAGAATATCATAACTGAAACATGAATAGAGGTTAATCAGTGTTCATGGTTGAGCCATACCAACACAAATTACGCTATCAAAGTTAATAAAATTAACTATAAACATTTATCTGAATGATCAAAAACTCTAGAATATCAAGGGAAACAGTGGAAAAGTTTGTAATGAAGAAAGAATAACACTTTCAGACCCTTGCAATACTATAAGATTTGAAAAACCATTTTGGACTGGCTGAAAAGTGTGGATGAGTGAAATTGCCAGACAATGGAGATTGAGAAACAAACCCAGTATTCAATCTAACGGATACTTCTCTGGGAGTGGAAAAAAAGGACAAAGAGGAAATTTAAGAAAACTAAGAGCTGCTGAGACAACAGTTAAGTAGTGTGACAGAAATTAGTCTTACACCAACATCTTAAATAATATTCAGCAAATTCAAATGGATATATGACCTTAATTAAATTCATACTACTAAAAAGACAATTGAAGCAGATCATATACTTTGGATAGAGACATCATATTTTTTCATAGAAGATGTATTCTTAGCAAACAAGAAACGAAGGCAAAAACAAGACAATTCAGATAATTTTGGTTGCAGGAAATCGAAATGCATCGACAAACAAAATTAATACACATAGGACGAGAAGGGAGTAATGGCTAAACAAATTACGAGTATGTGAAAATTATTAATGTGCTATAAAGAAACAATGAATGTGTTAAAAGAAAAAAAAAATCAAAACTAAATGTTGGAAAATTACCAAGAACCAAGATGAGTTCATCCCTCTCCCCACTCGTCTGAAGGGAGGAGGTTCATAGACACTGAAAACTATGTTTTACAATTTTCAGTGTATTCATTGGTTTTGCTAATTTTCCCTTCTTTTTAAAAAAATTTTTATAAAGCATGGCTTGAAGAATAGAAAAAGGATAAATATATTTATAAATATAAGTATTTAAACCTTTGAGAATGGATTAAAATTGACTCTAGAACAGAATAGATCTCAGTACTCTTTAAGGGAAAACTGATTAGACCTTTACTATTAGACCTTTACTATATAGTGAGGTCAAGGACTGAAGACCAAAAAAAGATTTAAATATTATTTTGTTACTGTGTACCTTAAAGAGAGAAAAGGGATTAAAAGGATGGGGCAGCTAGGTGGTGTAGTGAGTACAGCATCGGCCTTGGAGTCAGGAGTTCAAATCCGGCCTCAGACACTTGACACATGTACTAGCTGTGTGACCTTGGCAAAGTCACTTAACCCATTGCCCTGCCAAAAAGCAAAAAAAAAAATTAAAAAATAATAAAAAGGATATCTTAGTTTCCAAAATAGTAAGACTGGGATGGCAGGATTGGACCCAGTTGTAAACAGCTTGAAATGCCTGCAAAGCAGCTTATATTTGATTCTGGAGGTATCAGGTCCCACTACAGTTTTTTGAGCAGGCTAGGTATGTTGAGGGAGAAATGAACCCAGGGTTGTAGAAATCCCAAACCAAAGGAGAAACGAACCCAGGGATGTAGAAATCCCAAACCAAAATTCCCAAGGCATGGCCTCCTGGAATGAATTCGCAGACCCAAGCATTCTTTAAGTCAGGGAAGCAAAGATTCACTATGCTTTACGTAAATAAAGCAGGTAAGAGTTCTCAGGGAGCCTCCAACCATACAGGGCTACAGAGAAAGTTTAAGTACAAGATTTAGGGATGAAACCTGTCAATTATGTATGTTGGGGTGGGATTAGGGAGTGGTTTAGGAGTGGTCAGTTCTTAATGGAACATGCACTTTTTGTATCTACCCAGAGTTCACTGGTTAATAGCCCATAGCGGGGCTACCCGGGGGTATGGTTTTGCCTGTGAAAAGTCACTAAGTCACTCAAATTTCAAGGCTAACTGGGAATATCCAGGTGGATTCCATCATGTGTCTTGTTAGACAAAATTAATGTAAGGGAGTATACATTTGACTATGTCTAGGACACTTTAGACTCAGTGTATGGTCAGTTATCAGCATCCTGAATCAATCTATAACTGGGCAGAGCTGCTTACTGAGGAAGAAACAGAGATAATTTGGGGGCACACTGCCCTTTAGCTAGAGAGGCTGCCTGGGAAAGAACATGTTTTTGGAAGTCAATGTGTTCTAGAATTGGAATTCTGCCACCCAAGCAGAGGTTATTAAAATTAGGGTCCAAACACAAGCACCCCATCAGGTACATGGTGAGACCTGTCCTTTGGTAGCTGTGTCAGCATCATGTAACGAAAATAAAAATAGCTTCTTTTTGGTCCTTCTCACTCCTTTTCTTTTTCAATCTCCCTCTCCACTGTGCTGTCATGTCCTCTCAGTTTCCCCAACTCTAGTTGCCTTTTTGCGAGCCCAGCTTGGTGGGCAATAGAGTAATAGGAAATAGGAAAGTAGTGAAGAAAATTCTCATACCAGAGTAGAGAAGATGATTCTGCTATTTTAAGACTGAAAGCTAAGGGATTTAGTATCTTATGTTCAGCTTGCTATTTTATTAGTGAATATGAACTGTGACATATGCCTAATATAAAAAACAGAACAGAAAAAATGAAAATATACTGGATTAAGATGAATGAAATCTTAACTTTCCGCATTAAATGCTGACCTTGTGTCGATATATGTAACAGCCCCTTCTAACCCTCCCATACCAGTGGGCAAGGTGGCCAGAACACTCATCATCATACAAAACTGGGTTTTGCCACAACCTGATGGACCTGTGATGGGAAGGAAATTTCATTTGTATAAATAAAAAAAGGAAGGAAAACCCACTTAAAAATGCTCTACTAATTAAGTTATCCTATTAAGATATTCAGTTGCAGGTTACAAAGAAAATATTTTTCATAGGTATTGTGATAAAAATTCCTGAAGAGCTTAAAGGTATGAGCAACCAGAGAAGCTTAAATTGTATTCAACTCTTTTGAATAAGAATACTTGAAAGTTTTCTATTCCATTAAGGTTCCATTTTTTTACCCTATTATATTCAGTTTGACACGATAAATTATCCTTGCGTGTAAAGCTTTCAATTTTTCTCTCCTTTTTAGTATAGTATTAGCTCCCTTATTCCAGCTGTTATTCCTTGCTACCTTTTTCTTTCTAAGTGCTTCTATTTTTTTTTCCCCTTTGGCCGAGATACACTGCCTGTGACGTTGCCTGTGACGCTGCCTGTGACGCTGCCTGTGACGCTGCCTGTGACGCCGCCTGTGACGCCGCCTGTGACGCCGCCTGTGACGCCGCCTGTGACGCCGCCTGTGACGCCGCCTGTGACGCCGCCTGTGACGCCGCCTGTGACGCCGCCTGTGACGCCGCCTGTGACGCCGCCTGTGACGCCGCCTGTGACGCCGCCTGTGACGCCGCCTGTGACGCCGCCTGTGACGCCGCCTGTGACGCTGCCTGTGACATCGCGGAGGATTTTCATTTTGGAGTATCTTTCACAAGATACTCACTGGATTATTGCCATGAATATGGCATTCTAAACTTCTGATTGAGATTTTCATGAAGTCCAGTGATTGCTAAGTTTATCTCTCCTTGACCCATATTCCAGGTCATTTGTCTTTTTTCCAGTCTTCTGATTTTGTACTGATATTTCTTACAATCATATAAAGTGTCAGAATTTTTTTTGGCCATTTCAGTTTTCCTGGTGACTTGGGGCCTCTGCCCTGACCCTATCCCCTTTTTTTTATACAGACTCAAACGTGGAGTTGTTTCCCGTCTCCTGCTGTGATCCTAAATAAACACGGCTAGATATTACTCGCAGCACTGGTAGCATGCTTCCTACAAGATTACAAGGACTTTACTTTCAAAGTACACCCTCAGTTATTTGGACACTGGCCTGGCCTTGCCTCTAACTGATCTACCTTTTGTCTGCTCAGAGTCACCACAGGTCTTTATTATTCTTCATGCAAAGTCCTAGACTCAAATGGTGCTTAGCATCATTTCTCATTACTTTTCTTTATCACCGTTCCTTCTAGTGCACGGAGAGTAAGACGGAGTAAGGAAATACGGACTCTTCCGTGTCTTTTTTGTTCATGCCAGAAGTTATTACATTTACTTAGCTCTCCTCTAATTAATCCATTAACAAGCATTAATTAAGTTCCTACTATGTGCCAGACAACCAGGATACAAAGAAAAAAAGAGGTAACATGAATATACAGATATAATTAGCAGAGAATACTACAGGGTACTTTCAGGAGGGAAAGACTAGGAGGTAGAGGAATGAGGAAAGGCCTCGTAGAAAGTGTTAGCTCACCTGTACTTTGAAGAAACTAATGATTCTATGAGTTGTGGCATGAGGCGGGGCCACCCCATGAAAAGGAAAGAGGAAGGAAAAAGAGCAGCAAACACACCAGTAAATGTAAATGGTAAGTGCAGCAGGTATGAGGAATGCAGAAAGATGATGGGAGATAAGAGAGATACATGTGAGGAACACCGGGAAAGTCAATTTCTCTGGACCAGTACATGAAGAAGAGTAATAATAATCCTGGAAAGGTGGGTGGTAATGGCTTTGAATGACAAACAGGAGATATTTCACCACAGTTGTAACAATGAATCACTGGAATTTATCCAAAGGGGAGAGATACAGTTCTGTTCTTTACGAATGTCACATTGGCAGCTTTGTGGAAGATGTACAGGAGAAGGGAGACTTGCTGTAATGGGAGCAAGTTTTCCATTCCAAGTAAAGGGAGATGAGAACCTGAACTAATATGATATGTAAAAGATATTATGGAGATCTATTTGAACTAAAAGAATGTTGGACTCATAGGCCTGGTGGGAGTGCGGGGAGTAAACTGATTTGTTTTAGGCATATTGCACTGAAGATACCCACATAATACCCACATAATAATACACCAGTTGGTGTACACCAGGTTGTAGAATCATCTGCACAGAAATGAGCAATGAACCTTAAGACCTGATTAAATCACCCAAAGGAAGCTTGAAGTGAATGATGAAAGCCAATGATAGCTGGAACACTTTGGGTGCTAAATACAGAGGGTGATCCAAAGGAAACTAAGGAGGCAGAGTAAGGATAGACAGCCGTGCTACAGATATCAAGAAACTTAGTTTATAGTGAAGTGAAATAAAGAGATTCACAGATGATTCCCATAAGCAGTTAAGAATGCAATCTAAACTTAAAAATTACCAAAATCATTAAACCCTTAGAATGGTGTGTTCAAAAAGGTTTTTAAATAGACATAGCATCCCCTTTACAAAAAATTATTCTGAGGGACAAAAGGAGGTACACTGTATCAGAGCACCCCTGATCCAGTGATTTCTTCCCAAGTCAAGTGATAAAACTACAGAAAGGGCAAGCAACAGAAGACATGGCAAGGCATTGAAAGTCTTCAAAGTACAAACGATGTTCCCACACTGTTTACTTTTTTATAAGGTGTTTGAAAATATTGTCATCAAAACTGATGATTACAAGGCGACTAGCCAATGGCTAGCAAAGGTTCTGCTAAATTCATCACTGAGGAGAATGATGTATGTAAATAAGTTAAGGAAGCTTGCTCCAGTCATCAGAGTCGAGCTACAAAAAAGAAACTAAAAACTGACTGAGAAAAAGACAAGGGCCATTTGGAAAGGTACAAGTAATGTGTCCTTTCTCTTCAACACATTAAGAAGACTTTGATTAATTCTCTCAATAGAATAATCACTTTGGTTCACCTTCCCTAGGGCTGGAAGAAATGATTCAGGAGGAAATGAACATTTTTAAGAACCTGACTCTCTAGGGTGTCCCCAAATTTGAGCAGTTATTTTTCTGTTTAGTGAATCCAAACTGTTGTCTGGGCTTTATCCCTCAGTTTTATCTTGATTATGTAATTTGTCTTGGTTCTTGATCAGTTTAAATTGTAAATTGGATTTCTTCCCCTTAGGATGATCTCTTAGTCAAGATGCTCAGAATTGAAAGTTAATTTATCTCAGCCAGGCTTCTCCCCAAAGCAGAGTATAGAATCTTCCTTCCAGTGTACCAACACCCAAACCACAAAACTTCAAGTTTTGATTCTGTTTCTATTTTCAACAACAATGGCAGTTCAACAGAGAGCACTTGCCAGGACCAAAATTGTCTTAAGTCATTTGCTTGCTGGCTACTCAAAACTAAATGCAGTATTTATTTACATACAGAACATAACTTAAAATACTATTTGGGTTATAGTCAAATTGAATTTGAATCACTAAGCCTAGGAAATATAGAAATTTAGAGGAAAAAAGCAGAAAAGAAACTACTTAGAGCTCTTACACATCAGCAGAGAAGCAAAAAGTACTAACAGCCAAATCCTGAAGAGGACAGAACATTATTCCCCAGATAAGAACACAATTGTCTTTAGCCTAACTAAACTAAAACTGCATCCACTGCAGTCATTTCCTTTGCAAGTTATAATAAGGTACAGTGCTTGATTACTATGTGAAACCCTAACTGCTAGAACCTTTAAGTCTCAGTAGGTAAGCCAAACACTTAGGATAAGGGAACTGTGTTCCCATTTTACAAAAAGTCAGATGTGGACTTGGCAATGTGCCAGGATAAAACTTCTGAAGAAAATGTGAGATCTGGTTGGCAATAGTTGGAAAAAGACAACCAGAAATCTTAAATTAAGTATCCCCACCTTCAAAACTTACTTTCAAAGATACTTCCCCAAACTTCTTTGCAGAAGTATAACATCGAAAGAAGAGGGAAGATAAAAAAGGGGAGATGATGGAGGGGAGGACAGATGGGGGTGGAGGTAATCAAAAACAAACACTTTCGAAAGGGGACAGGGTCAAGGGAGAAAATTCAATAAAGGGGGATGGGTTGGGAAGGGGCAAAATATAGTTAGTCTTTCACAACATGAGTATTGTGGAAGGGTTATACATAATGATACACATGTGGCCTATGTTGAATTGCTTGACTTCTTAGGGAGGGTGGGGGTGGGGAAGGAAGAGGGGAGAGAATTGTTTTAAAAACAATGTTCAAAAACAAAAAAAAAGTTTTTGCATGCAACTAGAAAATAAGATACACAGGCAATGGGGCATAGAAATTTATCTTGCCCTACAAGAAAGGAAAGGAAAAGGGGATGGGAGGGGAGTGGGGTGACAGAAGGGAGGGCTGACTGGGGAACAGGGCAACCAGAATATAGGCCATCTTGGAGTGGGGGGAGGGTAGAAATGGGGAGAAAATTTGTAATTCCAACTCTTGTGAAAATCAATGCTGAAAACTCAATATAAAATAAATAAATTTAAAAAAAAGAAGTAGGACATCAGTGTAGAGCAATGCATATAATATGATGGTTTTTTTGGTGGGAAGGGGGAGAACATATACAATGGGAAATATAGACGATGTTAAAACAAAAGATAATAAAATAAGTTCTTTCTTTTAAGTAATATTCAGTCATTCATCACGATAAGTTACTCATACTCACATCTGTAGACCTAGAGTCTATCTTTAAAACAACACTACCTCCTCTAAAGTCTAAAAATTTCAGGAAAAAAAGCAAAACAAACAAAAAAAAAAAACCACTGAACCTCACACAAGAAGACCAAGCTGTACCTTGTCGGTTTAAAAGCCTCCCAGTTGAATTACTTTACAATAACATATGGAAAATGTTGTATCTTGGATTCCCTCCACCCACTCTTATGTCACATTGATAGTTGCTAGGATCAGGGTAAGCAGAGTTGGGAGAGGGCATAGAAATGATGACAACTTACCACAAGCTACATAGTTAACAAAACCAGAATGTGTTACAAGAAAAACAAATCAAAGAGCATTTATCAATTGAGAGGAAGCTTTTTTATCCTTGATACAAAACAAAAAAATTGTACTGATGACAGTATCTATGTGTATATGTATATATGCATAAAAACCATATATACATAAAACCCTCCCAAAGGTGAAACGCTAGATCTCATATTCAATAGTCGGGGCTTCAAATGCTTTTTTATAAAAAATGACTAGCCAAGGCAGAATAAGTGCTTGTAAGTGGGGAAATTAAGGAAGAGCATAAAGCCGCCCAATATAAGGAAGACACTAAGTGGGACATTTATGGAATACGAAAAAAACTCAGTAAACCTGTCTTAGTGACTTTCTCTGTAAAACTGCTACATTATGATATGGATTAAGTCACTTTTAGAAAACAGCTGTCCTGCTTTTTCAGGGAAAAGAATGAATGCCAAAATAGGACACTGACATCCTGCCTTACTCTATCAAAACAACTATAGTGCTAAAAGGAGGTCATGTTATCACCTTTTAAGCACGGACAAATCATAAATGCTACTGAAACAATAACTAGCATTTAGAGAGATTTAAGATTTGTAAAGCACTTTATAAACACAATGTCCCAAATGTCTTTGGGCAACTCTAAGCTATTAAAGATTTAAAATTAAATATATTGCTACATAGATATAAACTAATATTTGATATTAATATAAAGGCAAAGTCTTAATAGCTTAAAATGCACTGAGGCTTTAGGTACAAATTGTAGTGTCCCCTTTCATCAGCTGGGAGGTAAGTGTTACCATTAGCCATTCTATAGATGAGGAAACTTGAGGTAGAAAGAAGTGGCTTGCCCAGAATCACACAGCTTTTAAGTGTATGAGACTAGATTCAAACTCCAGACATTGCTTTCTATCTACTGTACCACCTAGTTGCCTGGAAGAAAAATAAATGAAACAAAAACCTAAAGACCATAAAAATGCTGACTCATTTCAGATATCTAGACAAGATGGGTAAATGCAATGGTCATGGCAGAAATTCTGGCTCACTTCCATACTATTATGGAGGCGATTTTGATCTAAATTATAAAGGTATTGCAGCCTCTTCTTTTTGACCTAAGTTTCCAATAGTTGGTGAACTCAAATCTAGACTGCTAAAGTACTTTATGTAGAGCCACTGCTAAACACCATTCCAATTCCAACTGAAAAAGGAATTGTTTGCCTAGATTTTTCAGCTATCAAACTCAGTAATGTTAACTATTCGTCCCCTGCCAGTCAAATAACAACTTTGCACTCTGTGGAACAAAGTATTCATCAACCAAGGGTTCTACAATTTCTTCAGCTTCCTGTGGCCCCAAAAATGTTAAGTTTCCTTACTTTCTTTCATCTCCTTCCTTTTCTTTGGCCTAAGAAATACTTATCTGATTCTATTATCACTAAGTAAAGCTATACCTGAATAGGTAAATGCACCTAGAATGTATTTCACATAAGAAAAAACAGAGAATGGAATGAATACTTATTTACTTCTATAACAATTTTTTTTTAAAACAGCAGTTGTCTGCAAAACAAAATAGTCTGAAAACACTACCAGTTGGGTAGTTAGATTGATTATCATTCTCTCAATCATGCCACAATCCGGTTTTTTCCCTAACTTCCAGGTCTACGATCACTCTGGAATATGTGAAATCTAGCTGTTACTTTTTAACATCTTAAATCCTCACTCTAAACAAGACTGAACAAACTCCATTTGACACATCCACTGATACTTCTCAATTATAGGACTATGAGAGAAAAATAAATTCATGTAAACAGACTTCAGATTTTATACAAACTTTCTTCATTTTTTAATAGGAAAAGCATCTTGAGTAAAAAAATACTTTCAAAAATATATAATCCTCAGAAGGGAATAAAATAAGCTAATAAAAATTGAGGGAAAAGTTCTCTTCAAGCAATGAAATTATTACATACTAGGAAATGGCACTAAACTAATGAAAACTGAAAAAGTACTCCCTTATTAATGAAATTATAATAAAAAGTAAACATATACAGGGAAATGCAACATTATTCAAACAAGAGCTGCCAGTTTCTTAAGAAAGTAATGGAGATGATTCTCCATTCATTTCCCTATCAAAAGTCCCCAGTCTCACAATGGCCACCATCCCACTTTGTGGCCTTATCAACTGTCTCCAATACTGCTACTGATGTGGATTTTTTATTGGTCAGTTTTCTATAAAAAAATCTGAGAGAACGATTTCCAGGTAATTAATCATTTTATTAATCATCCAACAAATAATTAACAAAAAGGTTAGTGACAGAGCCCTCTCATGGAGCCTGTTCAAGGCTGACATGCCTTTGGAAGAATGGGTATTCCTAAGGGTGGCAATCAATTCTGATTTTTAAAACATAACAAGAAAATGAATATTATATTGAGGTGAACCTGGTCTAATGAGGGACTGGGATTCTTGACTCTGATTCTTTCATTTATTTCCAGACCACCCCCAGCCTTGAGCAATCCAGGCAGACTTTATTCCTAGAGTAGAACAATGAGCAAGAATTCACCTTAAAGTCTTTGTAAGGTTCTGTAGTCATTAGCTCCAAGGTTTCATCTCATCAGCTGCACCCCTTCAGGAAACTTATCTCCAAATAGGGAAAAAAATCCCCAATATTTATTTAATAATATTTCTCTAAATCTATCCATCCATTCCCTTCTCCAATATATCCTCCATATAGCTGCGAATCTGGCACAGATCTTACATTGTCACTTCCCTGATAATCGAGAACCTATTATATCTAAGATAAAAAGCAAAGCCTTTAGAGCCCTCATAATCTACCTTCAAACTGCCTTTCCAAGTTAGCCACACATATCACTCTTATGCACCAGTTTTCTTTCAATCAAACTAACTTGCTATTATTCATCTATGTATGTATGTTTGCGTGTATGTGTATATCCATACTTAATTCTTGGCTTGAGGGAAGGTGAAAAAATAGAACAGAGTAAAAAGTACAAAAGAAAACTTACAAGGAAGCAAAGTAAAGATGGATAGCTCTGAATACAATGTGTATTATATAGGTTTCCTTGTATGTTTTGCATTGTCTTTTATGTTTTGTTGTGCGTACACAACGGTTTTTCTAATTCTGCATTTAAGTTTATAATATTTCCTTTATATTGTGCATATTTCAGTTTAAAAGGAACTTATGAAAAAGAAATAAATTTAAGTTTGTCAGCAGGCAAAGAGACACAAGGAATATGCTGCAGGCATCTCAGTGATAGTGGTTCAGTGTGTTTTCCTCAGGAGATAAACACTGAATATGGAAGATAACATGGAATAAGGCTAAAAAGATGAGCTGGAGCCTAACTAGGCTATTAGAAGATATTTTTATCTCGTAGGAAAAAATCTGCTAAAGATTTCAGGGTAGTGGCCTAACATATTTATTAATTGATTATGAAGATTAAATCAACAAGCCACCAAGAACACCAAGAACTTTGCTAGGTGAAAGGGACATAGAGAATAAAGAAAAAAAACACCTATTTCCAAGAAACATTTTACAAGGGGAATGTTTACTCATTAGTATACATAAGCATATATGAGATTACATACAGAATAAACAGGGGGTGGATCAGTAGATAGGGTACTAGTCAACTTAACCACTTTGCCTTAATACACTTGAGAAGGAAATGGAAATCACTCCAGTATCTTTGCCAAGAAAACCCCATTGACCATATGGTCCCTGGGGTCACAGAGTCAGACACAACAACAACACCATGAAATAAATATAAAATTCATAAAAGGTGGTCGGGGGAAAGTCACTAGCAGTCAGGAGTAATTGTGAAAGGTTTCATGTAGAACAATATGCTTGGATTGCATCTTGAAGAGGGGTACTCTAGAAGACTGAAGAGTTAATGCTTTGCTTTCATGAGATGGCTGTTACAAAGTACAATAATATAAGATGGGATGTCAAGCATTAGGAACTGATAAAAGAAAAAACCCAATATAGCTGGACCAAGAGAGTGCAAGGAGAACAATGTATGATGAAGCTGTAACGATAAGTTGGGGGCAGGTACATAGGGCATTTAAAAGTTAAAATGTGGTTAATGACCTGAAAGAATACTGAAAGGTATAGGAATGAGAAGAATGCATTTAGTAAGTTACTCATTAAAAAAAAGAAAACAGGATGGAATATGAAGATATAATAAGAAGAGGTTATGGTCCATGCAGAGTTTGATATCCACAAAGTGGAATATTTATAGTTAAAGGTGAATGCCATAGTGAGACCATCCCTGTACGTGTTGGGAGGCAGAAAGGAGTAGATAATGGAACTGAACCCAAGGAACTAGGAGGCTGGGTTATTTAAGGAAGCATCAACTTGAATGGTGAAATCCAATAAAAATAAGGGCATGGGCAGAAGTTGGGAAAGAGCAACATAGTGAGCCAGGTGCTGAACTCCTAGAGAAAGAAAATTACCTAGGGGCAGGTAGAAAACACCAAAATCTGTATGGGATGAAAGCTTTTTTTAAAAATGAATTTCTTAAAAGAAAATGCTGAATTATGGCAGCAAAGTGTCTAGGAGTGACAGGTAAGGGCAAAGAGTATTTCATTAAGATACAGTTGAGGAAGATCAGGATGAAGTAACAGGAGGTAGAGGATGAGAATAGTTTATATTCTTTGATTTGTAGTCATCAAAACAGTAGTGGGGGGCAGATGATTTGGAATGCTCACAGTAAGTTTATTCCTGAAAGTGGTTAAGTTCAACAAGAGAATAGGAAAAGGAAAAAAGAAATAGAAAAACAAAAACAAGAATCTGAGGGGTAGAAGTAGAGAAAACAAGAAAGTCATGTCAAGGAAAACGAAAGAGAAAACAGTAACAGGAACATTAGGAGGGACTGGCTAAGAGTGTCAAATGATAAGGTCTGAGAGGAGTATTACTTCTGTAAAGGAAAAGCCAAAGAACCTGTTCAGGGAGCTGAAGACTGTGGGTAGTAACGCACTGAAGGCAGCAAACGTAGGCTATCCCTTCCTAGAAAACTGGCACTAAAATAGGAGAGTAACTGAATGACAGTCTGATGGTCAAAGAGGTTTTTGTTTTTTTGGTTGTTTTTCATATAAAACTGAGACAATATGGCACTAGATTTAAAGGGATAAAGACCTCCTTTTGAATTCTACTTCAGATTCCTCAATAGCTATGCATTCCTAGGCAAGCCACCTAGCTTCTAAGCAATTCAGTCTACAGAACAGGGATAGCAATAGCACCTTCTTCCTAGGGTTATTACAAGAATAAAAACATGATAAATGTAAAGCATTTAGAACTGTGCCTGGCACATGGTGGGTGCTATATGAATACTGTTGATGATATAAAGATCAAATCAGCTAATATATATAAAACGCTTTGAAATATTAAAGCACCATGTAAATGTTGGCTATTTATAGACATCAAAGAAGGACACAGCAGATAGAGAAAACCTAAAGCTGAGAGAAACAGTGGCAAGCTCACTAAAAATATGTAAAGGCACAGCATTAGAGCACATGGGAAAGCATTAGCCTTGAAAAGAGAAAAGCTAATCCAACTTCTGAATGAATGAAAGAAAAAGCATTTGTGTAAAAATTCAGTGTCAAAACTCAAATGTAACCAGATTACTTTGCTCTGATTATGACCCATTTGCTGTATTCTTGGCAGAGCTACTGAAGTTGATTTGCCATTTCTTTCTCCAGCTCCTTTTACAGGTGAGAAAACTAAACCCATCACACAGCTAAGAAGTGTCTCAGGCCAGTTATGAACCTGAATCTTCCAAACTCCAAGATCAGTGCTCTAACCACTGTCCCACATAGCTGCCCATAATATTGATTTACAAAACTACAAATATTATGTATGTTCTACTGTATTTTCATTTATCTTGCTACATTATTCCCAATTACATTTCAATCTGGTTTGGGCCACACCAAGGAGTTTTGCAAGCCATATGTAGCCTAGTTGGCCATGTGTGACACCTCTGGTATAAAGCATTATACTAAACACTGGAGATACAAATTAAAAAAGTAATACAATTCAAGCATTTAAGAAGCTCCTATTCTAAGAGGGTTTCCCAAACAGGTTTCAGCTAAAGTTTGAATACAAAGACCCAGTGGAGCTTAATATTCAACAGCAAAGTAGCCGGTAATGTGTTCTTTAGTGTCATTTCCATTGACAAAAATCATATGCAGGAGAAAAGACAAGGTACAAATGAAAGGAGTTTGCATTAAGGTGATCTCAAACTCTCAAACTTCTTCATAAAGTACCCAGTTAAGTGGTCAGCTAAGAGACATCAGGCATGCAAAATTATAAGGTGATTGATTTCTATAGCCCAGATAGGGACATCTGCTCACAAACTTTAGTATCAGGAACTACCAGTAAACTTTCCATCTTGCCCCTCTCAACAACTGGAATACTCCTGCTTACATGCTTTTGTTAGCAATTGAGATGACCCTCCTTGTCTCAGTCTCAGCTAAGTTTTTTTTGTTAGGATAGAAATAACCTTGGGATATCTTTAGGGAGGGGAAGGGAGCCAAACCAAGGAGGGATTAAAGAGTGATTGACAAGTCAAAAAAGGTCCCAGGAGATATGAGTTATGTGATTTAGAGCACCAACCAAAAGGGGTTAAAAAAAATGGGAAGATGAATCCTGTCTTCAAAAGTACTCAATCCAATTCAGGAGATAAAAAAAATTCTTGTGAAATAATCAGATTTTACTAACCCATTTTTATCTTAGCTTTATCCATGTAATTAATGTTTACCAGTTGACTACCACAAAGTATAAAGAAAAAAATCTTTTCCCTTACCTCTGTTGAGTGAGGCTCGAGACACACCTCCATGTAGGGCTTCATCTAAGCTGGTAAGGGTTGTCGCTAAGCAAGCTGAAGAAAGGTCAGACTTCTCTAACTTCATTCCAGAAGCCTGAATTAACAAAAATAATTAAGAGTTCAGATTCAACTGGTTAATGAAAACCATTTGCTCCAGACTTTCATTTTGGCCCTCAAACAAAGTGAAGTTTTATAAGATGCTAAGTCTGAATGCCCCTACATTACACAACACAAACAAATTTTTTCTACTACCTTTCAATGAAACTAGGGCACTTCTGCCTTTCTTGTTTTGTGATGTTTCTATAGTGCATGATATCAACACTTTGGGGAATAATTATTCTAAGGTTACCTTCTGATTGGTGGGATGTTAAAGGTTTGTTCAAGGATAAAAAAAAGACATCCACTTTTTATACATAGGGTTTCTTGAAAAAAAAATTGGAAAAATGCCTTTTCCTAAAAAATACAACCTAATTTTTTTGTTTGCACAAGTGGCTGTTTCATTACAAAATCAAAAGTCTCCCTGAAACTGTCATACCATTTACCATTTGCTCTTGTTAACATTCCACTATTACTGTGTGGTAGAAGTAAGAAACTTATACCATAAAAATGATATGCAAAAATAAAATGAGCATTAGCAAGACAATTTATAACAATACAACACTGTAAAGACTATAAACTTTGAATGACTTAGGAAATCTAAATCACCAAGAAGCACAATTACAGAGGCCTCGTGAAGAAATGCTATCCATAAGGAAGTAAAGGTTAAGGCTAATGGAATTTGTCTTATTCAGACATTTTTTCCGAACATTAACATGGTGGGAATTTTTTTTGCTTGCTTATATATGTTAATGACCAATTTCATTTTTCTTGATTTCTTGCTCGGGAAGAGATGTAAATAAATCATAGAAAAATTCAGAGCTGAAAATTAAATAACATTGAATTTTTAAAAACCACATAACAAGTTAAACACAGCTCAAAGTACAACACTATGCTCTAAAAGCTCACAAAGCTACCAATATTACTCTTCACCTGCCACATTAAGTAGCTGGAGCCATAGCGGACAGAATGCCGGGCCCAGGAGTCAGAAAGATCCTGGACAAGTCACTTAACCTTTGCTTACTTCTGTTTCCTCATGTGTAAAATGAGGATAATAATATCTACCTCATATGGTTGTTGTGAAGATCAAATGATAAAGTTTATTGTTTTTAAAAAAGCAGTTCAGCATACATGGTAGGTGCTACATAAATGCTTTATCTTTTTCCTTCCCTTTCATCTAAGTAGATGACAGGGACTATCTAATTAACAATAATTCCCATTTTACAGTTTACACAATAAATCTTGTGGAACAGGCCTTGAATTCAGGTTATGACTTCCAACTGCAGTAATGACCCTGGGGAGTCCATGTTCGTTAGGATGACAAGTCTCACCTGATAATCTCTTAAGGCAACACTTATGAAACATGGTTTTTCACTAGTAGGTCTATTCCTATCCTCAGTTAAGGTGGCAGTGGAGGGAGAAGAATTTGCCAGCACATAAAATCAGTTAACTGCTCAAAAATGAAGCATTTAATCCATTATTGCCAGTAGTATGACAGAAAGATGTAAATTGGGAAAAAATTCTTTCCTATTGCCCTCTGAAATCCTTCTGATTCTGCACTATTACCCAGAAATACAAACTATGAAGAGATAAGAAGGATCTGGAACAGAAAGAAGTACAAGGCCATGGGGAAGATATACTGAGGCTTGCAGATCATAGTTATGCAGTCCCAGAATTCTCTGAAAAAAGGTAACTGAGAACTGGCTATAAATGCTTAATCCACAATGCTGAACTAACTTTTGTGCACTCTTCCAAACTCAAAATTTTGTTTGAGATAAAGTTGGTTAGGTTATCTTTCAATCCATACTCCAATTACTTTGAGGCGTTTCCATGGAAATCAGTATTCAGATTTGCTCGGAAGAGACTTATTTCGTGACCATTTAGACATATTAAAAAGACAGCTTTATTTCTAAGAATTTTCAGTCTTTGCATTCATGAAAAATGCTACATGAAATAAGGCCAGGAGGATTTAGACAAAGGACATAGGTCAGAGTCTGCCCTGCCCACTGCCTGCTTCTTCTAAATAACCCCAGCTGTCTCTTCCAGCTCATCCTTCAACTTTCCCACTCTTAAATCCACCATCTTTTAAGAGAGCTACAGAAGTGGGAAAGAGAATTCAAAAATATAATCCAACTTGATCTGCTGTAAAAAAAAAAAATACATGAGGGCTCAAAAGTCGAAAAGTTTTTAAAAACACTGTACCTTAAACTTACACTAAGATTTTTAGGACACTTCATATAAACTTTATTCATTTTTTTTTGCTTTTTTTTTGGCAGGACAATTGGGGTTAAGTGACATGCCCAAGGTCACACAGCTAGTACATGTGTCAAGTGTCTGACGCTGGATTTGAACTCAGGTTGGTAATTTAGGTTACTATTTCATCAGCACAGGAAACATTTTAGAATTAAAGAGATTTAGTTCTAATTAAAAAGAAGAATCCCAGATTTCCATACAATGTAAAATAAAAGAAGTTTATTTACAACTACTAAAAAGAAAAAAAATTATCTGTGGCCATTTGCTGGATATATTAGGGGAGAGCATCAATGAGGTGAAATGATTGTTTCACAAATGGTAGATTTTTAAAATCACAAGTACAATACAAAAAGAAGCTGGCTAAAAATGCCATGTGATCCCACCATATCATACCATAACACTGAGCAATTGGTTCTTTAAAAAGGATCAAATAGCTCTCTATTCCTATTGTTTAGCATGAAAACAAGGCTTTGCGCATTGAATTTTCAAAATAAAAATGAAGAGTGCTAATACCTCTTAAACGGTAATCATTTCATGAAGCATTTCACATCATTGTATGCAAGTTATCAAAATACAATTAGAAGCAAGACATCTTATAGTAAATAAAAATAGTATAGCAATTATTAAAATAACATATCTGTGGACCAAATCAAGAAATCCTATAACAATATGCAGGGAAACAGTTTAAATCAACATGAATTATTTACAATGGAGGCTGGAATTTTATGGAAAGCATCTTACTTTGAGTGTGCCTATAAACATTCTATGTTGATCGATAACATTCCAGATTTATCCTTCACAGCAGTATTAACTTTACAAACAAATATTCCGATAACAAAAAAACATGGTGCCTGATTCTTGCCTTTTGTTTATCTAATGCATTTAAAGAATTAGAAGGAATGCAAGTAATTAGGAAAAAAATTTGGAGCAAATTTTTCTGATAAAGGTTTGATATTGAAGCTTTACAGGGAACTCTTACAAATATATAGTAAGAAGAGCCATTACTAATAGGTAAATGGTCCAAGGACGTTAAAAAGCAGTTCACAATTGAAATCTAAACTATCAAAAACCATATTAAAGAAAACCACTTCAAATCACTAAAGAGATAACGCAAATTAAAATAACTCTGATGTTCCATCTTGTCTAACTGGTTAACAAAGACAATAAATCAAAAATATTTGCCAGAGCCAACGTGGAAACCAATTTGGAACTCTTCTTCGATAGTCATAAAACATTAAACATTCTTTGACCCAACAATACCTGTGCTAGGCATATACTCTAGAGATAAAAAAGATGAGGAAAGAACATCTCAGAAGATATTTATAGCACTTTATGTATTTATTGTACTTTGTTCTTTCAAAAGACCTAAAAACTAAACAGATGCCTATAATTTGAGGAATTGCTGAACAAATGATGGTCTCTAAACGCAACATTATATTACGGCACTATGAAAAATTACGAAAGACCCTTAATTCAAGAGAAACCTGGAAAGCACTGCAGTAACTTATAGTTAATAAAGCAGAATCAGAACTATTTATACAATAACATTGTAAGTAAGTGACTAAGACTTAATAATTCTGGTCAATGCCATAACTTTTAACAACTCCAAAAACCTGGCAATGAAGCATACTGGAACACAACAAGTGATATATTTTCAGGCACAAACAAAAATATAAAATTTTTCTTTGCTTGATTATGTTAATGTTAGGGCTGCTAGGTTATCTAGTGGGTAAACTGTTGGGTCTGAAGTCAGAAGACTCACCTTCCCAAGTTCAAATCTAGTCTCAGACACTAACTGTATGACCGTGGGCAAGTGATTTAACCCTGGTTGTCTCAGTTTTCTCCATCTTTAAAATGAACTGAGGAAAATGGCAAAACACTCCAAGACCTTTTCCAAGCAAACCCCACAGGGGGTCAGAAAGAGTGAAATACAACTGAAACTAAACATATAATTTTGTTATAAGCGCAGAATTTTACGGAGGAGCATAAGTGAGGAATATGTGGGAAATAGACTAGCGAAGCAAAAGAACAAGAAACAAAAGAGCAGCAACGAAAACACTAAAAATATAAACATGTTCAAAAAGAGATAGACCTAAGTTTAAATTGAATATGTTCTTTTAAAAAACAAGCTATTTGTAACAGATTCAGTCTTGTATACGATTGTATCTTCCTGGCTTTCTTTGTAATATAGCAATATTCATATTCAGTGATGATTTTCTAATTCGTACGAAAACAGATTTAAGCCTTGATCTTTCTGTAGGGATTTCTATAGAAAATGTGAACACAAGGACAGGTATGGAGCGAAATATGCTTCAATCTGCCCTCCAAGTTCATTAGTTCTCTCTCTAGAGGTGGCTAGCATTTTTCACTATACGTCTTTTGGAATTCTCCTAGATCACTGATTTGGTCACAATGGATAATATTTGTAATGAATAAAACAAAAGGCATAAGATTAAAAAGAAAAATAAATTGTATTGAATTTCCTATGAAAAAATAAACTTTTTCCAAAAACAGGTTTTCATGGTCCCCGGGTGAAAGGCCCTTCTGCTGAAGTTATGATGCCACCTATGCTATAGCGCCCTTTCCACAAGAAAGAATCTATTGAAAGATCATTATATGCTCCATAGTGCGCTAGGGTCCTGGGGCGCTAAACTCAAATGTAATAGTCCCGGTTGTCAACGAAACATAGACACTGAGCAGTCACAAACCCATTAGAGTAAGGGTCCTTCCTTCCAACCCATTGAGGAGATGCAGTCTAGGCACGGAAGCTTCGCCCATATCCCAGGGACGATGAACAGCCACTGGTTGGGGAGGGGCAAGAAAGATCTCTTGATCCCACTCACAACCACCCCCTGCGAGGTGGTTAAAAAAAGCAAAGAAAAAACTGGGCCCCAAGTAGTGTACAAACCCCACTCCTGCATGCACAGCGCCGCTACCTTCGGGTCCGCACGTGGCACCTCCTAAGATCCGGCCTCCGCCTCTACTGTTCTGTACCCACACCTCGACGGACCCCAAATGGAAGAGGAAGGTCCCAGAAGCTGCTTTAATGGGGAAAGGGAGGAGAAGAGGGGAGAGTGCCAGCCAATCAGAGTCCGCACCAGTCCCAATTGGCCCTGGGGCACGGGGACAGGCGGCCTTGCCATGGAAAAGGCAAGAAGAGGGGTGGGGTTGGGTTGAGAAAAGGGGTGGGGCTGGCTTGAGAAAATACACGATAAAATTTATGGAAGAAAAACAGTGCAATTTATTCAAGGTTTTCCACATACGCACCGTGAAAACAAAGCTGAATTTCAAATAACAGAATTATCTCTTTTGATGGACTTGAACCTTCTAAATGTAACAGGATAGGGACAGAGAAGAGGTAAATCTCTGAAATTGGCTCCCATCAAGATTATTCTACTGGGTTTAACCTTAGTTTAAATCTGGCCCCAAACTATCTTGGTCAGGTCACTTAGCCTCTGCTGGCTTAAGGTTTCTCAACTGTAAAATGAGGAAAGTAATAGCTCCTAACCTCTAAGGTTGTTGTGCGTCTATAAAGCACTTAACTTAGAGATGACACTAAATAAATGCCAGGGGAAAGGGAGAAGCACCATTTTTTTTAAGTAGATGTGTAATAAATATGTGATGAATTGCATTTAAATGATTTAGTGTGAATTTCTGGGGCCTTCCAACTCTGAAGTTCTTTGATTCCAGTTTTGATTGTCTTCCAGTCGTTTTCAGGAACATCTGACTGCTCATGACCCCACTGGGGGTTTTCTTATTAAAAATTGTTGGAGCAGTTTGCCATTACCTTCTCCAGCTCGTTTTACAAATACGAAAACTGAGGTAAACAGAGTTAAGTGTCTTGTCCAAGGTCCCACTAGGCAGTGTCTGAGGCTGAATTTGAATTCCTGAAGACGAATCTTCCTGATTCCAAGCTCAGTGCTCTATCCCCTGCGCCAGATTTGGGACTAAGTTCATGGAGAATGAGAATTTTTTTAAAAATCACTTAACCATAATTTATAAATTAGTGACTGGAAAACATGAATATAAAACAAGTTAGCCCCTGCCCTCCAGGACCTTACATTCAAATAAGGGAGATATTGTGTATATATATATATATATATATCATATGGGAAATTATTCAAAATAAATACACAAAAGTGAGGGGGAGGGGAAGAGCGCTAGTCTCTGGCCCATCAGAGACTTCTTGTAGAAGGTGACAGTTGAGTTGGGTCTTAAAAGGACAATCAGTATTTCCAACAGTTGGAGGTCATATCTGATGAGGAGGTGAGGTGCATTTCAGGCATGGGGGATAGCAATTGCAAAGGAAAAGACAGGAGACACAGGTGTATGTCTGAAGACAAACAAGTAGGCCAGTATGATTAGAATGTTGAATAAGTTGAGGGAAAGGTAGGAAGGGGGCAAGTTTTAAAGAGCTTTAAATGGCAAACTGAATTTGGATAATGGATAGGAAAAAGTAGAGACTTGAGTGAGGAGGAACAAACTTGTTTTTCTTAGCTGTAGTAGGAATGTCTGAAGGACATGGAGAAATGCATGATGCAAATTCAAGAGGCTTTTTCCACCTGTATGCCAAAGAACAGCAGAACTTTGAGGAAAGGCTCTGAGCTGAGGTGGCTAGACATGAGATTTAGTTTCAGTTTGGAGACGAGCTGAGTGGTGGCAGCAGTGATGACAGCATCCTTCACCCTTGCCAAGGAAGTTAATTAGCTGAGCAACAACAGCAGTGGTGAGGATAAGCAAGACCCCTAGCACCTAAGGCAGAGGTTCCCAAACTTATTTGCCACACTGCACCCTTTAAAAAAATTACTCAGTGCTCCCCTGGAAATCTAATTTCTTTAACCCTTTAACCACTTTTTTTCTTTTTTACAATCTGTGTCATTACAAAAAAAAGTACCTATTTTTTTTTAAAAAAGATGCACCTTAAATTTCACAATTTATTGTAAATTTGTGGAAGTTTTCCTGTATTGAAATTTTAATGATGCAATATTGTGTCATGTAAGCAGATAGTATAATATTGTAAACAAATCTAATCACACACAGATTCCTGCCCCTGCATGCTGGACTTCCTGACAATGTGCAACATATTCACCTGCCAACACTTGCGTCTTAAGATCTCTGGGCAGACTTGACCACTGTTGGGTTATGACTTACATTTTATTTATCTAGTTGGAAAATAATGTAATCATTACAACTTTAACTCAGTTACACAACAGATGAAACCTGTATGGTTTTTCAAAATTTTCTTAGGTTCTTGCCTTATACTACCACTGCCTGTTTATTATTATTCAATACCCCCCAATTGCACCTGAAACTGCCACTCCTGCCACACCCTACCCCCATTGTTCTAGCGTCCCCCTGAGGGTAGTATTGCCCTCTTTGGGAACCTCTTTAGGAACTGAAAAGAGACAATGCGCTAAGTGTGGGGAATTAGCCACAAAGCTATGCCTCTACTTTGGAAAACAAAGAATTCACACTAAATTTATCAGATATGATACTTTTAGAAACTGAAAAAGAATAAAATGTTGAGGAAAAGGCAGGTTTTACTTTGTCTTTCCTCTCCCTCCCTTTCTTTCCAAAAGGACTGACATCTAGCATCTAGATTTTACTATTCTTTTAAATTGTTTTATTTTTATTTAATTATTTTATATTTCCATCATACATAAAACTCAGTCAATAAACATTTATTAAGCACCTGTTATGTGTCAAGCACTATATATCATCTGCACAGAGACAACAATATTTCCATATTAATAGGCATCCACTTTGTTTCTAGTTCTTTGATGGCACAAAAATGCTGGCTGCTATAAATATTTTGATGCATATGGAACCTTTCTTTTTGTCATTGACCTCCTTGGGACATTTGCTAGCAGTAGAATCTTTGGGTCAAAAGGTAAGGACATTTTATTTTATGCATAATTCAATATTACTTTCCAAGATTGTGGGGCCCATTCATAGCTCCACCAACAAAGCCTTAGAGTATCTGTCTTTCCAAAATCTTTCCAACATTGACTATTGTTTTGATATGCATTTCTCTTAAGTGATTTTGACCATTGTTCTATTTAGAGGCTTCTGGTCTTAAATATTTCTTTTGGTTGACTGTATATCTTGTATATCAAACTTTTATCAGAGTATTTGAAACAAAGATTTTCCCCAGGTGACTTTTTCTTCTTATCCTAGATGGGGTAATTTTATTATACAAAAGTTTTTCAATTTCATGTAATCAAACTCATTTACTTTATCTCTTGTAATTGTCTCTATCCTCTTGCTAGGTTAAGAATTCATCTCTTACTCATTGCTGTAAAATATATATGATCTGCTTCTCTGCTAATTTGTTTATGGCATAATCTTTAACATTCAGGTCATACGTCCAGTTTGAATTTATTGTGGAATATGGTGTAAGATGTGAGTATAAGACTAATTTCTGCCAGGCTACTTTCCAGTTTTCCCCAGAGTTTGTATCAAATAGGGAGTTCTTTCCTGGGTAATTTATTTTCAGCTTTCTTGAATACTAGGCTATTGAGTTTGATTTGTTTTGATTGTTCCTTTTCTGGCCTGTTCTACAGAACAAGTGAAATACTTTTTTCTATTTTTTAACCCATTACCAAATGTTTTTTGGTAGTTGTTGCTTTATAACATAATTTGAGGTCTGAAACTGCCCTCCCCCTCATTCATTCTTATGTTTTAAATTATTCCTATAATATTCTAGATCTTTTTTTCTACAGATTAATTTTGTAATTATTTTATCTCTCTTTTTTAGTATCTCTTTTTTAGTTTATAAAATCTATAAATTAGACCTAAATGTGTAAATTAACTTTGGTAATGTGGTCATTTTTATTATTCAGCTTATTTATGAACCCTGAATATTCCTCCTGCTATTTAAATTGTCCATCATTTTCCTTATGGATCATTCTGTAAGTTAGTGTGTGTGTGTGTGTGTGTGTGTGTGTGTGTGTGTATACATACAAATGTGCAAACATTGAGTGGACTTTTGTAAAATTGACCCTCAAATATTTTATGCATTTTGTATTTATTTTGTGTTGGACTTCACCTTTCTATTTTTGTTTCTTATATTGGATTATTATTATTTATAAATGTCATTTTTTTTGGCTTATTTTATACCCTGCAATTTTGCTGAAGCTCTTTTCAATTAGTTTCTTTGCTGACTCCTTTAAGATTTTCTAGGCAAACCATCATGTTACCTAGAAATAGAGGTAGTTTTGATGAGGGCACAGTCTCTGGGAACCCCCTTGAATCTGGAATGCAGTCTCTGCGAGCCCCCTTAAACTGTCCTTGAATCTTCCAACTAGATCTGGCCTTCCCCTAAGGCCACAAGCCTCACATTATCATTAGGCCCAAATCTCTCCCTCTATTGTTACTTTAGATATGCATGCCTACAGTTACTTCCCAACCCTGATACTATTGATATCCATGCCTTCAGCTACTTCCCATCCTTAATTCCATTCTCTAGGTTCCTGGACTCTGACCCCACCTTATCCTCCTTAGACTTCCCCTCAAGACCCTCCCTAAACCCCTCCTCTAGTCACCCCAGATCACCCCTCAATCCCATCTACAATCTTTGTGTATATAATCTCCATCTTGCCTCCATGAAGGTGCTCAGATTAAATCTAATTCAGTAGGTTGAATCTGGCCTGCTTGTAAAAACAGGCGTCACAAAGGGTGGGATTTCTTAAGACAGCCCATTATGGTGAATCCCTAATAAACTTTGTTTTTTCCCTTGGCTGAGAAGGCTTGAGTCGAATTCTTTCGGCAGGACCCGGCGTGTAGGTATTTTGGGGTCTCGAGCACCCCTAGAAACATATAGTTCCTTACCATCATCATTTTTGCTATAACCTCTTCATTTTTGTCTCCTCTTTGCCTTTTTATATGTCTTTGATTTCTTTTGTCTTTTTGGTATTGCTAACATTCCTAAAACTATCTTAAATAATGAAGGGAGAAGTAGGAAGCATGGGCATCTTTGTTTCCAGTGTTTATTGAAAAAAAGCTGCCTTGTTGCATCCCAGGCCTTTCTTTTAAAGATGGTTAATAGAACTGTTTGGGTGTTTTTTGGGAAGTGTCTATTGTATCAAAACATTTTTTTTCTTTTCAGAATACTGTTCAAGAGGTAGATTGAAAAATGTAGAATCAAAGGTTATTCTGATTAGAAGAAGAAATATACATAAAAAGGTGTTAAAGAAGGTTTGATGAAGAAGCATGCAATGTCGGTGAAAGAAAAGGACAGGGTAGGTTGGCAATAAAGAACATAAATACAGATTCTAGGTCAGAGGTTCTTCACTTTGGGAGTTTGGCATTCTGATGAAATCAATGGATCCCTTAAAATATTTTTGAACTCATGAAACAAAATATAAAATTATAAAAAGTGACAATTATATCGCAAGTGATCAATTTAAAAAAAACTCATGAACTCGACGTAAAGAAAATGTATTTTAAGTTTTTTGGGTAGGGAAAGAAAATCAAGGAATCATAGTAGGGGAGGCGGTGTGGCAGGAGAGGAGACAAGGGAAGGAGAATGGGGGTGCTGTCTCCTGCTGGGGCTGAAAACAGGGCTGGACTACAGGGAGCAGGGTTTGATACCAACTCTTGACTGGTTCTTGGGAGTGTACAGTTAAATTTTCAGTGTGTGCTTTTACACCTCAAAAATCAGCAAACACTGCCAAACACGGTTTGATTTATCGTTTTGTTGACTTTAGAAAGTGTTAATAATGCAGATTGAACACTAGAGTGCGTGTGTGTGTCTGCGTCTTGGGAGGAAGAGACATGTGGTTAAACATTTGCCAGCACATCTCTAGTTTACTCTCTAGTATGCGCTGTCCTGTCACGGGTAAGAAGCTCAGCCTGGCGCTGGGCCGGAAGTCTATGGAACAGTACGATCCCAAACTTCCTATTAAGTTTTCCAGGTTCCATTCTGTGGCTTCCAATGCCCCCAAAAGTATGAAGTCTCATTTGCATGTTTCCGGGGAGAGACCTGTCACCTGACAACTCTAAACATGGCGGCTCTGGCTTGGGCACCGTTCTCTGTGCCCGGAGTAAGTAGGTGAGTGCCCTGCGCCCCACGGGAGTAGGTGGCACCCTCCTCGACCCCCCGAAGAGGGGCGGTCCCCGGAACTCCCGCTCCCGGCTCAGACAGGATCCCTCCGGCCCTGTCACAGACCCAGGCTCCACATTCACTGTCTTGACCGAACAGTCCAGATCACAGGGGCTGCCTGTCTCAGCCGTTTCCCCCCAGGGGAGTGGGAGGGGAGTGATTTTTCCTTGGGAGATTTGGAGCCTGGAAGGAGCAGTCATTTTCGGAAGGGGTGGAGAGAGGAGTTTGTGAATCCGCCTTGGGCAATGATAATGGATGGTCCCTGCCATGGACTTAGTCTCCTGTCTCCGTGCCTTTGAACAGGCTGACCTCCGATGCTGCCTTCTCTGCGCAGCCTTCCCGCAGTCCCACCACTCTAATCTTTAGTTCACCTGACTACCCTCAATTACAGTGTTTTTACTTAATTTGTGTATATTTGGATATCCTTCGGTAGATTCTTTATGTATTGCTTCCCTGGCAGGTAACACGATGCCGTGTACAAATTGGGAAGTTATATTGGAGAACCTTGTTTTCAAATGCTACCTTTCTTTGATGGAACTCGCAACTGCTCATTATTCTAAGTCCAACTCCTTCTGTTGCTTTTCTGACTCTCCCTATTTGATTTTCCATTTCTAGGAGGTGCTCCAAGAAAGGAAAGATTGAGAGCAGTTTGTGCAGTGTAGCTCACTTTCCTCTATCCCCTGCACTCTGTGCTGGGAAAATGCATCCATTTGGAAAAGAGGAAGCTGCCTCGGTGTTGCAGCTCTTTGGGTTTTTTTGTGAGTGCCTGAAACGTGGAGAATGGGAACTGGCACAGGCCGGTGTCCCTCAGCTACACAGAGGACATGGGGATATCGCCAAGAAGGTGGAAGAGATCCTGCAGGCTCTCGTGGCTTGTCCCAGCCTGATGAGGTAACTACTCTAAGTGTTCCATCACCAGCACTGCCCATTCACAACTTAATTAGTGTATCAATCTTTGCATATAGATGCCACTTAAGTTTAAGATAATTTAGTAGAGTGAAATTTCAGGTTTTGTTTAGATATTTTCCCACATTCAGTAACTAGAGGAGAAACTGCCTTTAATAGTGAATAGAGAGCTAACTTGGAACCCAGAAACACCTGAGTTCTAGTTCTGCCTCTGATACACACTTGGCTATGTGTCCCCGGGGAAGTCACTTAACTTGGATACCTCAAACTGAAGAGGTAAAAGGTTGAGGGGTGCTGGACACCCCAAAATATTGACGCACCGGGTCCTGCCGAAAGAATTCGACTCAAGCCTTCTCAGCCAAGGGAAAAAACAAAGTTTATTAGGGATTCACCACAATGGGCTGTCTTAAGAAATTCCACCCCTTTGTGACGCCTGTTTCCACAAGCGGGCCAGATTCAACCTACTGAGCTAGATTGAATCTGAGCACTTTCATGGAGGCAAGATGGAGATTATATACACAAAGATTGTAGGAGGGATTGAGGGGTGGTCTGGGGTGACCAGAGGAGGGGTTTAGGGAGGGTCTTGAGGGGAAATCCAAGGAGGGCAAGGTGAGGTAATGGGATTAAGGGTGGGAAGTAGCTGAAGGCATGGATACCGATATATCAAGGGTGGGGAAGTGGCTGGACAACAAAGGGGGAGGCTAGGTAGAGATTTGGGCCTAATGATAATGTGAGGCTTGTGGCCTTAGGGGAAGGCCAGATCCAGTTGGAAGATTCAAGGACAGTTCAAGGGGGCTCCCAGAGACTGTATTCCAGATTCAAGGGGGTTCCCAGAGACTGTGCCCTCATCAAAACTATATGTTACATAGACATTTTAAATTAAATATCCAAAACTGAACTTAACATCTTTCTCAGAAAACTCTCCCATCTTCTTAACTGTATTATTGTTGTCAAGGCTTAAGCACCATCATCCCAAGTCTCAAAGGCTCAAAAACCTTGATGTCATCTTCAACTTCTCACTCTTACCGGCTCCCTCCCACCATATCCAATCAATGATCAGGTGCTGTCATTTCTACTGTGGAAAATATTATACTATTTTATATCATTTTTGTAATTTCAATAAGACTCAGGGCCTGAACTACTTATGTAATACAAGGAAAATTAGGAACCCCTGAATAACCCCTAGCTACTGACAAGCCCCCCCCAGAAAGAATGGACTCAGATATCTTTGGCATTTAGCAAACCCCCTGGGACTCCATGACTCCACCAAGGAATGTCAATAGATAGGACCATCCCACTGAGAGATAACTTGACGGACCCTTCCTGGGAGATATCCCTGGGACTCTGGGACTCCACCAAGGAATGTAAATGAGATTATCCCACTAGTAGGATAACCTGACTGAATCTTTTGATCAGCCAGGACCTTTGTTCCTCTTCCCCCTACTCTGTACCCCCATATCCTATATAAGCCAAGTCATCACCCCAACACATTTGCCATTGATTTGTGGTGCCGTACCCCGATGGCCGCCGGCTAATAAATTCTCCACTTAAAACTTATACTCTGTGGTGTGTCTCGCTCGCTTCTGGTACAACACTTAACCAGAAGAAAAGCCTGATCCTAACAGTCTCTTTGTTCTCTGAGTAAGCTCAGAGATATCTCTATCTTATATCAACAAAACCCAGATGGAGCATTTTTTGCTCTGTCCATGGCCATTAAGGGTGAAAACCTTGACCCCAGACACTATCTTGAATTATGTGACTTTTCCTTATCTTAATATTTTATGGGCATATACTATGTTGTGGAATGTTAATGGCCAATTAAACACAGAGATCCTGGGGTTGTAAATCCAATTGACACTTTGACAACTATCTAATTTGTTGTATTTACAATCTATTCCATTAAGGAAAATCCTCTTCTTGTATCATGGTTAAATATACATGGGGGTCATAAAAATGAGGTCATACAGGCTTGCTAGCTCTGCTAAAATAACGTATATAAGTTTTCTCATTGCTTTGTTCAGGCAGCCAGAGTTATACTCTGACTCCTTGTACGTACAAGTAAGCTAGCTCCTCTATGCTTTAAGGGAAAATAATAAACAACATGGATTTTTCTATCACCTAGCTCTGTTGTTTCCTTCAACCAAATTTTCAGGTTTAACACTACCCTCATAACATCTGTCATGTACAACTCTTTTTCTCCTCTGACACTGGCTCCACCATAGTATAGGCCTTCACTCCAGTCTTTCCTTTCACTCAGCTGTCAAAGTGATCTTCCTAAAGTGCAGGTCTGACCATATCAAACCCCTATACCAAAAATTCTAGTGGCTCCCTGTCATCTCCAGAATCAAATACAAAATCTGGTTTGACTTTTAAAGAGCCTTTTCCTAGCTTTCCACTTTTCCTACACCTTTTTTCCCCTCCAAGTACTTTTTGATCTGTGTAACTAGCCTCCTTCCTCTTCTTTACATGAGAAACCCCATCTCCTGACTCTCTGCATTTCACTAAATGTACCCCATGCCTGGAATTCTTTCCTTCCTCATTTTTACCTCCTGGCATCTTTCAGGTTCTCACCTCGAATCCTACCTTGTGCAAGAAGCTTTTCCCGGTCTTCCTTCGTAGTAGCACTAGTGCCTTACTCCTTAGATTGTCTCCAGTTTATCTTGCACAGATCCTGTTCATATTTAGTTAGTTGAATGTTGCTTTCTCCATTACGTTGTGAGCCCCTTGAAGACAGAAACAGCTTTTGCCGTTCTTTGTATCTATAGTACTTAGCGCAATGCCTGGCATATGGTAGGAATCTAATAAATGCTTATTAATTTGACATGACTTAATTTCTCAGTGGTCTAGGCAAAGTCTCTTATATTCTTAAGTTGCAGAGAAGGTGCTCACCTGCATTGGTAGAGGGAATTCCTGTTAATGGTTCTCAAAGTATGATCCAGGGACCACTTGGAGTCTTCTAGACCTTTTTAGATCAATCAGTAAATATTTATGAAGTGCCTGTTATGTTCCAGGCACTGTGTGCTAAGTGCTAGGGATATTATCTTGAGGTTAAAGATAATCTTGTCCTTAAAGAGCTTACAATATAATGGTGGCAATAGCACACAAACACTTATGTGCAAAAAAGCTATACTATATTCAGGATAAATTTGAAATAATCAACAGAAGGAAGGTAGGAGAATTGAGGGAGATAGGAAAAGGTTTCCTGTAGAAGGTGAGATTTTTAACTGAGACTTAAAGGAAGTCAGAGAAGCCAGGCATGGGAGACAGCCAGTAAAAATGCCCAGTCAGGAGGTGGAAAGTCGTGTATAAGGACAGCAAGCAGGCCAGTGTCACTGGATCACAGAGCATGTAGAGGGAAGAAGTGTGTAAGGTGTACGAAGACTGTAAACATAAGTGGAGACCAACTTATGAAGGGCTTTGGATGCAAAACAGGATTTTATATTTGATCCTGCAGGGGTAATATGGTCATACCTGTGTTTTACAAAGACCACTGTGACAGTGTAGTAGAAGATAGACTAGAGTTAGGAGAGACTCGTGTCCTCTCCAGAGGACCATGACAGAAGTGAAAGAGTGAGGCACCTGTAGCAAGATACTGTCAGTGGAGAAAAGAGGACATATACAAGAGATATTTCCAAAGTAAAATGGATAGTCCTTGGCAACGGGAGGGGGGGGGGGGTCCACAAAGTTAAAACTATTTTCATTGTATTACTGAGACATTATATGATAGGGTATAGGCTCCGGAAACCCTCTGGAACTCTCCTTCAATCTTCCCACTTGATCTGGGTTAGCCTGAGGCCATAAGCCTTGCATTATCTGTAAGCTCAACTCTTTTTGACCCTTAACCTAGCCTAGCCCTCTATTGTCAGTTACCTTCTGATTGCCTCTTCCCACCCTTGTTTCTATTCAAATATCTAAATCCAAATAAATTACCCTTAATAAACTAGCCTAGCCTTCCATTGTCTGTTATCTCCAGGTAGCCTTCAGTTACTTCCCACTCTTAATCCCATTCTCTTGGTTCCTGGAGTCTGACCTCTAGTCACCCCAGTCTGATCAACATCCTCTTTAGACCCCTCCTCCCATCACCCCAGACTTCTTGGCCATCCTGGATCCCTCCCACAGTCTTTCTGTATAGAAGATCCATCTTGCTTCCATGAAGGTGCTCAGATTCAATCTACCCCAGATTCAGTGTGCCCAGCTGGCATTACTGATACTTGCTCAGGCTCCTTAGGAGTCTACATAGGGTGAATCTTTAATAAACTTTGTTTTACTTTGGCTGAAAGAAGGGTTGGGTTGAATTCATTCAGACAGGACCCAGCATGTAGGTATTTTGGGGTCCCCAGCACTCCTAAACCTCATCGTGTAGATATAAACTACATGAACAAAAACTTTTTAGGGAGTCCTCAATAATTTTTAAGAGTATAAAGAAGTACCAAGACAAAAAAGTTTGAGATCTGCTGCCTGCCTTATATCACTGAAAAATCATAAGTCCAAATTATTTCCAAGACTCTTTTTATCAGGTATTTATTAATTTATAAGCAATAGCTTATGACATCATATAAAAGTTGGTAGAGTCTGTCCAGGGAAGTACCCCTGTGACAATCTTTGTCTTCTTTACAATTAGTCTCTTTGAGAGGGGATAGATAACAACATACTAGACTGTATTTTCTTTCAGTCCTTCAAAAATAAAAATCCTGTATCCTTATGGGGGTGAAGATTTTGTTGCAGCTTAAGCAAAATAATGAAAGAGAATTCCATCTTGTATTCATAATATTGTTCCTGCTAATAACAGCTGTTGCTAAAGATGCTGGATATATTATTCAGTCTTTTGTTTTTTATATTCCACCTTTTGTACCTCAGCTTAACAGAGAAGCAAAACTTAATAGATTCCTTTCTTCCTTGGGTTTTACATAAGTACTTTTCTTACAGTTTTTGTTCTAGGCTGCGGCTGTTGGATTTGGGTTGCCAGCTACCAAAAGAAAAAAAGTCATACTCCCATATCTTTTTCTTTTTATGCAAGGAAAAGGAGGAAAATGAGCTGAAGAAACAATATACCTCAAAATAAATGCATGATTTAAGGAAGCAAAAATTAATTTCAGTTCAACAAGCATTAAGTTCCCACTTTTGGAAACACTGGGCTAGGTGCTAGGAAAACAAAGACAGTTCCTCTCCTTAAGAAATTTGCACCTTACTTTAGACTAGGCTTGAGGGATTTGCAGATGAAAGGGGAGATTAAAGGGCCATTAGTTCAGTACTCCTGTACTGATTGAGTAACTATAATAGCTTGAATTTAATAGGTACTTCCAAGCACTTCATTTTGCACAGTTCTACTTAGCAAATTTAATTTCTTCTAGAGATTTCTATAGCAAACCACCTCTAATGCTTCCTTACTAAGTACCTACAGATTTAAGTCTTCTTTATCCTAAATTCTTCCCTTATCTATCCATCCTAACTTTAACTTGCTCATCTTAGTTTCTTGACCTCCCATTCAACCACAGCTTAGACCTCACCATTCTCAACAAACTCCCCTACTTCCTCAAAATTTTAAAATTAACACTTTTCCCCCTTCTCCCTTAAATTCAGCCTGGACTGTCCCTAAAATTACTGTATTCTTTGAAACCACATGCCTTGGAGGCCACATTCTTTGTTCCTCCTTGCCTCAGGGTATTTTCTCTAAGTATGTTCCCTCCCTTTTTCCCTTTAGAAGCCTATGCAGTCCGTCTATACCTGCCTATCCTCATTCTCATTGCTGTCCTTTATTGATCTCTAGGTGTTTCCTAGGTGGCACCTTGGGAAGAGTGAGGCCTAGAGTCAGGGAGACATCTTCCTGCACTCAAATCTGGTTTCAGATACTTAGTAGCTGTGTGACCCTGGTGTAAGAAATGGGAGGAGGAGTTTTGTTTCCACAGAACTAAAGGTGTGCTTCCCTGCCCTCCCCCACCCCAGCTTTAGCAGAGACCAGGCCTCAAGGTCGGTCAGGTGAGAGGTCAGAGGCTTGTATGTATGTGCATACTTTTTGAGAAGGCAGTCTAGGGAATTAGAGAGGCCAAACCTACTTGAACCTGTTCAAGCTTATCTAGGGTCTGGTCTTGGTCAAGAATCCAGGCCTACTGATTTGTGTAATTTGCATATGTTAAAGAGGGAAAATAGGGTAAGTTAAAGAATATAGTTTAATCCTAAACTAAGACAAGGAAAATTTAATTAACTTCACTTTTGCTTCTGTATCTTTATTATCCTATTTATATAAACTATATAACCTAGGAAAACTATGTAAAAAAACAAAGATTGTAAACTAACCATGACTCTAGCAGGAGTGGAGGGAATGGTTACCCCTGCTCCTGCAGCTGTATCAGTGTGAGTGTTCCCTTGAGCACTACACCCGCTCTCCCAGGGAGCGTAATAAAATGCCTTCCTCTGCCCACTCTGGTCCTGAATTCTTTGGGTGTGAATGGGCAAATCACATGGGTTTTCCTAAGGTCAAGTGAAGGGAAGCAACAGGCAGCGGAAGCTTGCCAGGCTTACTCCTGGATCTTGTCTTAGGGTATCCTGTGATTCCCCACTGCGGTGTTAAGAGGGCTACCACTCTGGATTCCCTTGGGGAACCCTGTGGTCTGCACGGCCTTCTTAAGGGGACATCACATGGGACTTCTGGCCCTGTCTCGGGAGTCTTGTGATCTTACTGCCGTCCTAAGGGGCCATCACTTGGGTCCTCCTTCAGGTCTGACCCCTAGGAGGCCCTGTGATCCCCACAGATTAAGGGATGGCTACCACTTGGTCTTCCTGTGGGAGTCCTGTGGTCTGTACAGCCTTCCCTAGGGATTATCACAGGGTTCTTCTTCAGGACTTTGGCCCTGCCTAGGAAGTCCAGTGATCCCCAAAACCATGTTTCTCACACTGGGAAAGTCACTTAACCCCATTTACCTCAGTTTCCTCATCTGTAAAATGAGCTGGAAAAGGAAATGGCAAACCACTCTGGTATCTTTGTGTCTTTGCCAATGTGTGGGACGAGTGAAGACCTCTCATAAAAGGGAACAAATTAAATAAATAGAAATAAGTAGGATAGTGAGTCCCATTTCTCTACTTAGATATTTTCCCCTCCACAAGCTTAGCTAGTGACAGTAGGCCCCCGAGGTTAAGAACAGGTCCTGTGTATTTACCTAATGGCGAGAGGCCTGGAAGAAAGAAGGGTTGAGGTGAATAAGTCAGCAACTATAAAATTCTCTGAGGATAAGGATAAGACACAGGACACTCACCCCCTGTACATTGACCCCAAGATAAGAGAACCTCTGTTTGGGGAAGAATGGATGGAAAGCCGAAAAGCCAGGTGCAATATAGATGTGCAGGATTAGGTAACTAACAACTAATTCCTGCCTGTCACCGATAACCGAACTGTTTATTTAATCGTCATTGTCATTTAAGACAGATTTACTACCTTGAGATTAATAGTAGAATGAAATAAGGATGGTGGGAGGTTTATGACTGTCTCCTGCTTCTAAAAAATAACCATACTGTTTGTTCCTTGCCGTTGTCCCTGGGTAGATTTATTGCGTCTAGATTGTACCCTCAAGGCTTACGTCTGTAAGCTGAGAGGAAGGAGGTTGGGAGGGGGAATTGCGATTAGGGACCTATATAAACACCCCAATTTTCTGTGTCCAGTGCGCTCTGACACTGAGAGGACCCCCAAGTCCTCTCGATGTCCGGGTGGCCCTTTCCTGCAGGATCGTAATAAATTTTCCTTTCTACTTTCACCTTGAGATGCCTCTGTTGTTAATTTTTGGATTCATAAAATCCATCCCACACACCAAGAAAACCCTAAACAGGGTCACAAAGAGTTGGATATAACTGAACAACAACAAGGTCATTGCTAACTTCTTCAGTTATTTTGCTAAAGTTGATGGTTCATCCTCTTTTATGTGCCATCCTTTGTCATCATCCATGAAGACTGGTGTACATGTTGAAGGACCTGACCTCTTCACACAATTCATCACCACTCTCAATTCCTTCTATTCTATTATTGACTTCCAAGCTCATTCTACTCAAGGACATAGTCATACACTACTCTCTCACAGCAGATGGATTTGACCTAATGACAACAAGGAGACAACATATTATAACTTGCGGGGTGCAGCTGAATGCTTTCATCAGCAAGAGAGAAAGGTTTAGCTTTCGCCAAGAAGATCCAGGCCATCTTCTTGTCACTCAGCCCTCCTTCATTCCTCAGAACTTCTCAGCATCGTCACCTACCATCTCTTTCTTTCTTCTGACCTTAGAAGAGGAGATTTTGTTAATCCTCCTACTCCATCCCATTGCCTCCTGCTCCTGACTTTTCTAGGACCTCACTTCTGCAGTCATTCCCTCTGTTTGATGTATCTTCAGTTTTCTCCTTACTGGTTCCTTCCTGTCTGCCAACAAACATACTTTAGTCTCTTCAGTTCTAAAGAATTGTTCTTTTGACCACTCTGCCCCATCTGTTATATCACTCTCCTCTCCTTGGCTGCTAAAATTCTTGAAGAGAGTTGTTGATGCCAGGTGCCTTCACTTTGTCACCACATATTCTATCCTCAGCCTTGATCATTTGAACTTTTACCTCCAAAACACTTCTGAAACTGCTGCTCCAAGGTCACCTCTAACTTCCTAATTGCGAAATTCACCAAGTTGATTGTTTTTTTCAATCATAGGGTAAATGAAAGAATGAAAATGAAAAAAAAATCTATAAGTAGTTACTGTATGCTAAGAGCTGTGCTAAGCATTGGGGGTGCGGATACAAAATCAAGGTTGTCCTCTGCTCACAGAATTCCCTTTTCTCATTGGGGAAGATTACATTTATAGGAATAAGTTTAGTTCTGTGGTAGATAGCAAAGCCCACAGGTTCCTAGGGCTTAGCAGCAGGGCAGATTGTAAGGCTTGATGATCCTCCGTCTTACTGCAATCATTTTATTGGTGCTGCGTGAGTGACCACCTCAACCCAATGGTAGCACCAGCCACCCAGCAAAACCTTCCTATTATGTTTAACTGTTACTTCTCCATCACTTCTCATTTCAAATCATTTACCAAGTCCCAGTAGTTTTACCTCAGATTATCTTTTGCATGTATCCCTTCTAGTATAGGACCTCATCATCACCTCCCCTGGACTATCACATTAACTTAACTTCCTACTCCTCTTTCCAACCCATCCTTCATTACCAAACCTAGGTCTGGTTAGGTCATTTCTCTGCTCAGAAATCTTTAACAGCTTCTTACTGCCCATCAACTAGAGTTCTTACCGCCTTGGTTGGCATTCAAGGCCTACCAGAATAAGGTGGGTGCTGAGGTATATTCCAGCATTGTCTCATATTATGACCTTCTGTATACTCTAGGCCTCAGGCAAACTTTCCCTTTCCAGAATATACCCATTTCCCTCCTACTGTCATGTTGTTCATGCTTTCCTCTGTTCCTGGAATGTCCTCCCTAGCCTTCCTCATCTTTTGAATTTCTCCCCATTCTTTAAAAGCCTAACTCATATTCTTCTACCTCCATGAAATATTTGCTGATGCCCATCCCTCTTCCAGTCACATAGCACTTTGAACCACTTTGATGCACTTAATCATGTAATATTTTGTATTACATGTATGTATATCTTATCCCTAGACTCTATAGGACCTACACTATGAAGGCAGGGATGATGTCTTATCTAAATGTTTTATCCAGTCTCCTGCCTTGTACAATGTCCTGTACATAATAAACATTTGTTGAATTTACTTAACCATGTAAAGTAGGTTCTTTCCATTTTTAAAATGAGGAAACTTAGATTCACTAAATTGTGAAACATTTGGCTAATATGTCAGTGCTAGCACTTAAAACAAAGTATTATGACTCCCAAGACCAGTTCCAAGAAATTTATATCCCAAGGTGTATCCTAGAGCACACACATTATGATCCAATTACAAAGGAAACTAAAACATATCATTCACAATAAAGCAAAACATATCATTCGGTGACATTCCCAAATATTGGTTTACGATTCGAATGTGATCCACCCCTAGATCCCAGCCAGATAATCTCTTCAATTAATCATCCCAAAATAATTATTAATAATTCAAATGTCCACCCCTAGATCTTTGTATCCATTACATAGGATCAATAACATCATAACAATAAAACAATATAGCAAGGATAACACAAAATAAGTACTCAGAACACTATCATCATTTCCAAGGAAAAAAAGATAAATCTTGGGTGTTGCATGTATGGGGGGCTGGGGTTCTAGCAACTTACTGCTAATGCAGTACTTGAGTCCTAATCTTTAGATGTTCAGACATTACGTGAATTTCCCTCAAGGCTGTTCTCATTTTGGACTTCATCATACCACCAGGATAAGCTTATCACCTTAAATCTTATCACCATGCTGTTCCTAAGTAAAAATTTCTAGACTTTTGGCTGCTTGTTGCTTATTGAAATCATCTTGCCTTTTCAGGTTTGACAGAAATGGAGTCACAGAGGAGTCAAAATAAACAGTTGTGAAACCCTGAACAGCTCTATTTCTTCTTGCCTTTTCAGGTGTGGACAGTACAACAGTTCCCAAAGATTGGTCTGGATTTGGCTTCTGACACTAGAAAAATGGCTAGAATGGAACTGGGTAAGGATCTTCTTTACAAATGAAATGAGGTGGAGATTGAGAATGAACTGTTAGTAGTGGAATCCTCTTGGTGGATTCTATGTTTTCTATGTTGGTGATTTCTTTTCATCTGAGGTTTACCAAAATTTACGTAACAGTGCTTCTTTGAATAGAGCTTCTTACAGGCTGTGTGAGTGTGGACAGCTGTTGAACACCAGTATGGATATGAAGGAGAAGAGAGAAAAAAGGTCATAATATTAATAATAAAGTTAAACTACAATCAGTTGATGATTATGTCATGGTAGTGGGCAAATATGTAAATAATTGAAGTTCGGAAATATTTTTAAAACCTCATTGTAATACATATGGGTTAGGATGCAACTTCTCTCACACACATGCACACGCACAGGTGTACATAATTAAAAGAATGTTAATCCTATTAAGGGTACAAATAGGGTTTTAAAAAATTTAATTATTAGAACATTTTTTTCCTTCCCTTTGGAAAGTTTACATACTAAATCAGTCAAAACATTTCTTAGCATTACTCTGAGGCAATATTGATTAATATTTGTTAGCCTTTACTTAAATTACGGTGTACATTAAAAGTTTTTTGGAAGCCTACATTTATGTACCAAGCCTTCTCATCAAACCATTCCTTTCTTCATTCCAAATTGCTTTTTATTCTGTTTTTATTGTCACCAGAGACCAAATCTTTTCAGCAGAGATGCCAAAAAGCAACCAAGATGGTCAACTTAAATTGACCTCTTACTCTTTGCCATCTTTCTGGGGAAAGTACTAATGCACAACATAATGACCAAAATCAAGCAAGAAAAGGGAGACAGGAGAAGCAGAGTGCCTGCATGAGCAGGGATTATAGTTTATTTTTAGACTTATGGAAGGAGTTTGAAATAAAATGTTTAACAGTTTCTGAAGAGGAAAAGTTTATTGTTCCCACTTAGGGATCTTTCTGTCTTAAACATTGAATTTCTTGAACCAGGTGAACTTTCACCTCTCATTTGCTTGCTTTACGAACACTCGCTGTACGAACACTTCCTCAACTGGATCAGGAGTTTTCTTGCACCAGGGGATTTCATTATCCAGTCACCCTGCCCGGTCCTTTTCCTTCGTTTTCACTGCACAGGCTGAGCATAACTTTTGTCTTGGTTTTTCCAAGATTAAAGTAAATAGTTTTGCCCCTTAAAGCCATAGTAACTCTGTTTTTTAAAACAACTTCAAAGATGTGGAGTCCTCTGGGAGCTGATTAAACTTACCCTAAAACCCACATGGAACCTGCAGCATTAACCTCTGACTTTCCTTCTCAAGGTGCTTCAAAACCAGACAAAAAAGTCTTGCTTTCTTTTAAACTGCTTGCTGTGGTTCCTTTTCTAAACCTCCTAACTTCTGCTAAGTTTCCTTTCTGATTTTCAGATTAGTGTGTAACCTTCTTCTCCTTTTCTTTGTTCCATTTTTGCCTTTCTCCCTTTCATTTTGTTATGATTTTTCTAGGTATTATTTTCAGGGTGGATCTTGTACTTAAGATGGTTGGCATCTGTGTTTTAGATAAAGTACATAAATTCTTGACTGTTGAAGAAAAATATGAATATGAAATCTGCTTATGAATATGTGGATAATGATTGTCACATAATGAATAAAATCAATGTTAGTCAGCTTGGCTTTAGAATTCTAAATGGAAGCCCTAACCTGTTCCTTTCAATTATGAATATGCTATCTGGGTAACTTAATTATTTCTCACAGACCCAGGCAGCTATACAAGCCTCTATCTTCCTACATGAATCCTCTTCCTTCAACTATCATAGTCCTTTCCCACTTTACTCCCTCCTGAAAAGACCTTGACACACAAATTAATGAAAATGTCATAACAATATAAGGAATTATCTCATCAAAAATATTAATGGAAACGATATGTAAGTTTAGCAGATTTGCAGGACATAAAATCAGTCTGCCAATATCATCTGCATTCTTATTCACTAGTTATAAAGATCAAGAAGGGATAAAGCAGAAATCTCATTTATGATGAAAGGAAGCCCATCAAATATGTAGGAATTGACCTGCCTAGAATACTTAAGATCCCTGTATAAGGGATATAAAACTAGAGTGACCAAAATAGAGGAGGACCTAAATAATTGGAGAGACATTTGGTATTAATAAAATAAGCCAAATTAATATAGTAAAAATTACAAATTGCCCATATAAAAAGTTTGAAAAACTGGAATAGTTATCTCTTTTGTAAAAAGAGGGTAAATATTTTTCTGTGCCAGAAATAGAAGGGATTATTAGGGACAAATATATATACTTGACTACATTAAAATAATGAAAGATAATACATTAGGGGAAATATTTATAGCAAATGGGATGGATAAAAAACTTGACATTTTATGGAGTCTGAATGCAGACTGAGGCACACTTTATGATCGCCTTTTTCCCCCTTTTTTCTCTTTTGTTTTGGTCTTTTTGTTTTGTTGTGTTTCTTCTTTCTTATGATTCATTCCATTGGTCATAATTCCTCTTTGCAATTTGACTATTGTGAAAAAAAATCTGGAACTCTTATGTGGACCTGAGTGCTGTAAAGTAAGAATAAAAAATCTTAATTATAAAAAAAAACTTGACATTTTAAATATCTACAGAGCCATTAATAATGTCTTATGGTAGCTTTCATTCCACAGTGGTTAAATGACCAAGGGATAAGATCATTTTCAGAAGAAAAAAAAACTTGTTAATAATCACTTCAAAAACCTTCATCTTCCCTAATAATCAAAGAAATGTGTATTAAAATAATTTTGAAGTACTGCTTCATACGCATCAGACTTGTGAAAATAATGAAAGGTAGTGGAGTTTGGTATTGGTAGGGCTGTGGAGGAAAAGGCCATACTTGAGCAATATATAGTAAAAACTACAGCAATAATCATCACCTTTGACCAAGCAAGTTCGTTTTTGGAAATATACTATGGAAGTATTGAAATTTTAAAAAAAGAAAAAAATTACCTATTCCCAGGTTATCATACAAGTTTGAAATGTAATTGTAATAAAAACTTGAGGTAAACTAACTGCCCCAAAATAGGAAGGTGATTAAATAATTTGTATTAAGTTAATGAGATGGAATTGCAACAAATTTTTCTGGCCAAAATCTAATATCCAATGTGTATATATATATATGTGTGTGTGTGTGTGTGTGTGTGTGTGTGTGTGTGTGTGTGTGTATGTATGTATGTGTATATATATATACACACATATATATACATGTGTGTGTATATATGTATGTATGTATATATGTGTATATATATATGTATATATGAAACTGATTCAAATATTTAAGTCATTCCCCAGTAGAGAAATGGTAAAAGGATATGAGCAGGCAATTCTCAAAGGAATAAATTCAAGCTATCAAAATCCTTGTGAAAAAATGCTCCCAATTAATAATAAAAAATGCAAATTAAAACAACTCTGAAATTCTACCTCGTACCTTTCAGGTTGGCAAAGTTGACAAAAAAGAAAAATTACAATTGTTGAAGGGATTGCCAAGAATACAGGCACACTGTGCATTATGGGTAGAGTTGTAAATTGGTTCATCCATTCTGGAAAGCAATTTAGAATTAATTCCCCAAATATGACTTAAGCTGTGCATATATCCCTTCATTCAGTGATAACCCCTATTAAGCCTATACCCCAAAGACATCAAAGAAAGAGGAAAGGAACCCATACATTCAAAAATAGTCATTTGAGGAACAGTTGAACAAATTGTGGTAATGAATGTAATGGAATATTATTGCACCATAAAGAATAATGAAAGGGATGGCTTCAGACACATCTAGGAAGACTTGAAGCATCTAATACAGGGTGAAGTGAGTGAGCAGAATTTAGAGAATAATGTGTATAGTAACAACATCATAAAGAAAAACAATTTTGAAAATCATTAAGATTAAGAGCTCTGATTGATGCAGTGACAAAAACCAAGATTCCAAATGACCAGTAGTGACATTCTACCTACTTCCTGGCAGACAGATGATAAACCTAGTGCAGAATTAAATGTTCATTTTCAGATGTGTCCAATGTGGAGATTTGGTTTGCTTGACTATGCATATCTGATTAAAATTTTTTTTTTCTTTCTTTCATGGGGGAGGGGTGGAGTGCTGGCGGGGATGCCCCCCCCCCCCGCCGGAGATAGTGATGGGCTTACCAGAATGAAAGAAAAAGAAAAGTAATAAAAGAAGGTCCTTGTAGCATTTTTAAAAGATGCACAGGAGAGAATAAAATTTCAGTAGGAAACAGATAAACAAGACAGTTTTGAAAATATGTTGAATTAATTATATACTTAAAAATTAAAGTAAGTTGGTCATAATACAAACTTATAGCTTTATGTACTATTTTTTGTTCTTTGCATATGCAAATGGTCAACTTACTTGGCATTAAGATCAGAATTTTAAAGCCAAATAAATCTGGAAAAACCTTTATGAAATAATGCAAATAGAAAAAAACTTTAAACTAGAAGAAAGGCTATTAACTATAATCAGGTAAGCTAAGTAAATGAAAATGAATATACAAAGAATTTTGGTGGGCTTTTTGACAGTGACTGAATACTTTAATTGCTAACCAAGTAGAATTGGTTTTAGTCATGTTCAGTATTAAGTTTTAAATGATATATTTAACAACAACAACAGGAAAGAAATAGGATTATATATTTTGAATGGAAAGTAGGTAAATCCATCATCCATCCTCATTTTGGCAGGTGCTTCCTACTTTAGGTTGGGATTCCCTTCGTCATGTTTCTTATTTAAAAGAGGTATAATAGATGTCATCAGGGTTTTGAGATATAGCATTGTTTCTATTGGTCCATGGGCCCACCTCAGACCACAGATTTGTTCGTATTGGTCCATGGGGATAAGGAGATCAATTTTTGAACTGGAAAAGGTTGTGAAACTTAAAGGTTTAGGAACTATGCCTCTAGACTAAATGTAATTGTGAAATGAGAAGATGAGACTCCTTTTTTGTTTTTCTAACTGGACCTCTGGTTTCACTGATGTGAGGAACTTCTGCCAAGGTGGAAGACCTTAATAGCTTCTTGATAACTTGTATATTTAGAGAATTTCCTGAGGTACTGAGAAATGAAGGAACTTGCCTGGGGCTATAGAGCTAGTATGTCAGAGATAAAACTGGAACTCAGCCGATTCTGATGCTATTTCACATTGCCCCTCACAACAAAATCACCCATTCTAGAATACTGAAAAATGAGTATACAGCACTTCTTTAAGCCTTCTATGTTCTTGGAGAATAATTCACATATCCACTTCTCATCATGATCAGCAGAGAAATTCCAGCATAAAAGGGGCCATCCAAAATGTTTAAAGCTGATTACTATGGCCTTTTGTCTCATTTGCTCAGGTTAGAAGTAAAGTGGGGACTTGGGCATAAGATTGGCTGCCCTTTTATTGTGAATCAATTACTAAACATTTATTATGCATCTCTCTATGCCAGGCACTGTGCTGGGATCTCAGTATACACCGACAAAAGTCAAAACTTTTTTGCCCCTCCATGTGCCTTACCATCTAGCTGGGAGAGACCACGTGTACATACACGGGTAGATATAATATAGTTTTGTGGGGGAACCAACAGTTTCCAGGGACATTCAGAAAAGCCTTCATATAGACAGTAGCACTTCACTTAAGCCCTGAAGGAAACTAGAGACTCTCCAAAACGAAGGTGAAGAGGAGGGAAAACCATTCCAGGCATGGGAAATAACCGGTGCCAATGTGAGAGATGCAGGGTTATACAGGAAGAACATTAAGAAGGCCAGTCTGGAAGGGCTGCAGTGTTCCTAGAAGGGCAGGACATGTAGGTTGGGGTCAGATTATAAAGGACTTTAAATGCCAAACAAAGGAGTTTATATTTGAGCCTGGAAGCAACACAAAGCTGCTGGAGTTTGAGGAGAAGGGTAACAATGTCAGCACCTAAGGAAGACCATTTTGACAGCTGTGTGGAGAGTGGACTGAAGAGGGGAGAGACTCAAGGCAGGGAGACCAAATAGGAAGCTACTACAGGAATCCAGGAAATCCATAACCATTTATTAAGGACCTACCATGTGCCAGGCGCTGTGCTAATGATGGGGATACAAAAAGGGACAAAAGACAGTCCTCACCCTCAATGAGCTCATACTCTAATAAGGGAGACAACAAGCAAACAAATACTTACAAACAAGCTATGCACAGGATAAATAAAAAGAAAAGAGGGAGGGCACTAGAATTAAGGAGGGCTTAAAACGGCTTCCTGTTGAAGGTGAAATTTTAGTTAGGACTTTGAGGAAGCCAGGAGGTAGAGATGAGAAAGGATGGGGTGTTTGATAGGTATGTCTGAAAGCAGCAAGGAAGGAATGAGTAGCAGATAGAGAAGGAGTATTAGAGAAAGAGGAGGAATGATAGCACAATACGATGGAGAGGACATTACGGGGTGAGATGAGTTAATCAACAAGCATTTTTTAAGTATCTACTACATGCCAGGCACTATGCTATGTTCTGGGGATATTCATATAAAGACAAAACATTCTCTGCTTTCTATCAGGAGTACACATAGCCAGGAGAGCCTTGACAAGGGTAAGAAGATTTTGGGATGAAGGAAGAGAAAATGGGGGGAGGACGTCAAGGGGCTTTGAGATAAAGACAGAGGGAGAGGGGATGGTGTAATTTTCTTTCAGACAGGAATTCAGTATCGCTCGGACTGAAAGAGGAAGAGGGAAGTGAGGATTTATTAACCGTAGGGGAAGAGTCCAGGCAGAGAATTCACAGTTGTATTGGGCCTCACCTTTGTGGTATGGGGATGGTCTAACTTTACTGGACGTCTGCTGAGTTACCATGAGATTTGGCTATGCCCATCTGCCCTGCCACAACCTGTTTAGCTGTTTTTCAGGTAGTGGGTATGTCTTTATTTTCAGGTTTTGTGCTGCAGCTATAGTATCAAGAAAAGTTATGATATTAATATTTTTGTACAACTGTAATAGTAATTAAAGTGGGACTTTTTGCTTTTCTTAAGTGCCTTTAATGATTCTGGCCTTTGTTTGAATGGGGCAGATAAAGTGGGATTTTTTTGTCTTGGTTATTTCTCAGCACAGAGACAATTTGGAGTCTTTGATTTGTATATGATGTGATACTGGGGATGGAGAACTTTCTCAGACCCAGCCTGGGTGAGGTAAGAGCCCTCAGGGCTCCAAACTGGATATAATTGAGGGTAGCTTGGCATTTGATTTGGGGGGCACATTCATGGAAGGAGTGGACTCTGGGCAAGCTGCAAACTGCGCCCCCAGCTTTGCAACCCAGATGTTGGTACTGGTAACTATGTATTGTGATTTGAATCAGACAAGGTCTGTCTGTTAAGGTTTATAATTTGTTTGTATTTGCTCTGAAGTTCAGGGTGCTGATCTTTTCCCCATGAACTGTGAATGATATTTGTATATTTGATTAAACTGAGATTGTTAACCCCTTAAAGTTATTTTCCTTAGTAAAGCAGATCAAAGAACCTGTGTTGGTAGGTTTCTGGGTGCTGGCTGTTGGTGGATCTTTTTTTTTTTTAATTTAATTTATTTAATATATTTAGTTTTCAGCATTGATTTTCACAAGAGTTTGAATTACAAATTTTCTCCCCATTTCTACCCTCCCCCCCACTCCAAGATGGCGTATATTCTGGTTGCCCTGTTCCCCAGTCAGCCCTCCCTTCTGTCACCCCACTCCCCTCTCATCCCCTTTTCCCTTCCTTTCTCGTAGGGCGAGATAAATTTCTACACCCCATTGCCTGTGTATCTTATTTTCTAGTTGCATGCAAAAACTTTTTTTTTGTTTTTGAACATCTGTTTTTAAAACCTTGAGTTCCAAATTCTCTCCCCTCTTCCCTTCCCACCCACCCTCCCTAAGAAGGCAAGCAATTCAACATAAGCCACATGCATATCATTATGTATAACCATTCCACAATACTCATGTTGTGAAAGACTAGCTATATTTTGCTCCTTCCTAACCTATCCCCCTTTATCCAATTTTCTCCCCTGACCCTGTCCCCTTTCGAAAGTGTTTGTTTTTGATTAGCTCCTCCCCCATCTGCCCTCCCTTCTATAGTCCCCCCTTTTTTATCTTCTTCCTCCTTCTTTCCTGTGGGGTAATATGCCCAATTGAGTGTGTATGGTATTCCCTCCTCAGGTCAAATCTGATGAGAGCAAGATTCACTCATTCCCCCTCACCTGCCTTCTCTTCTCTTCCTACAGAACTGCTTTTTCTTGCCACTTTTATGCGAGATAATTTACCCCATTCTGTCTCTCCCTTTCTCCCTCTCTCAATATATTCCTCTCTCATCCCTTAACTTGATTTTATTTCTTTTACATATCCTCCCTTCATCTTCAACTCACCCTGTGCCCTCTCTCTCTCTCCATATATATATATACACACACACATACATGTATACATACATACACACACATGCACATATATATACATACACACCTATATACATATACATATTCCCTTCAGCTACCCTAATACTGAGGTCTCATGAATCGCACACATCATCTTTCCATGTAGGAATGTAAACGAAATAGTTCAACTTTAGTAAGTCCCTTGCGATTTCTTTTTCTTGTTCTTTTTCTTGATTACCTTTCAATGCGTCTCTTGATTCTTGGGTTTGAAAGTCAAATTTTCTATTCAGCTCTGGTCTTTTCACTGAGAAAGCTTGAAAGTCCTCTATTTTATTGAAAATCCATATTTTGCCTTGGAGCATGATACTCAATTTTGCTGGGTAGGCGATTCTTGGTTTTAATCCTAGCTTTGTTGACCTCCGGAATATCGTATTCCAAGCCCTTCGATCTCTTAATGTTGAAGCTGCTAAATCTTAGGTTATTCTGATTGTGTTTCCACAATACTCAAATTGTTTCTTTCTGGCTGCTTGCAGTATTTTCTCCTTGATCTGGGAGCTCTGGAATTTGGCGACAATATTCCTAAGAGATTTCTTTTTGGGATCTATTTGAGGAGGCAATTGGTGGATTCTTTCATTTCTATTTTGCCCTGTGGCTCTAGAATATCAGGGCAGTTCTCCTTGATAATTTCTTGAAAGATGATATCTAGGCTCTTTTTTTGATCATGGCTTTCAGGTAGTCCAATAATTTTTAAATTATCTCTCCTGGATATATTTTCTAGATCAGTGGTTTTTCCAATGAGATATTTCACATTGTCTTCCACTTTTTCATTCTTTTGGTTCTGTTTTATAATATCTTGATTTCTTATAAAGTCACTAGCTTCCACTTGCTTCAGTCAAATTTTTAAGGTAGTATTTTCTTCACTGGTCTTTTGGACCTCCTTTTCCATTAGGCTAATTCTGCCTTTCAAGGCATTCTTCTCCTCATTGGCTTTTTGGAGCTCTTTTGCCATTTGAGTTAGTCTATTTTTTAAGGTGTTGTTTTCTTCAATATATTTTTCAATATTTTTTTGGGTCTCCTTAGGAAGTCATTGACTTGTTTTTCATGGTTTTCTCACATCCTTCTCATTTCTCTTCCCAATTTTTCCTTTACTTCTCTAACTTGCTTTTCCAAATCCTTTTTGAGCTCTTCCATGGCCTGAGACAAGTTCATGTTTTTCTTGGAGGCTTTTGTTGTAGGCTCTTTGACTTTGTTGACTTCTTCTGGCTATATGTTTTGGTCTTCTTTGTCACCAAAGAAGGATTCCAAAGTCTGATATTGAATCTGGGTGCGTTTTTGCTGCCTGGCCATGTTCCCAGCCAACTTACTTGACCCTTGAGTTTTTTGTTGGGGTATGACTGCTTGTAGAGTAAAGAGTTCTATGTTCCAGGCTTGTGCGGATGTGCTGCCACACCAGCACTCCTCCTTGCCCAAGAACCCCCAACCCAGACTCGACTTAGGTCTTCAGCAGGCTCTTCACTCCTGCTCCAATCCACCACTTAACTCCTCCCACCATGTGAGCCTGGGGCCAGAAGCAACTGCAGCTGTACTTCTGTAGCAGCCCCACCGGCAGTGGCCAAACCGGCGAACTCCTTCCACTCCCGCAACTTTTCCCACTAACCTTCTCCGTTGTCTTTGGTGTTTGTGGGTTGAGAAGTCTGGTAACTGCTGCAGCTCACTGATTCACGGTGCTAGGGCATGCTCCGCCTGGCTTCTGATCTGGTTGGTCCGCGCCACCCTGGGCTCTGCTCCGCTCCCAGCTCCGCTCTGCTCCTAGCTCCATGAGGGATAGACCTTACTCCAAGACCATCCAGGCTGTCCTGGGCTGGAGCCCTGCTTCCCTCTGCTATTTCATGGGTTCTGCAGTTCTAGAATTGGTTCAGAGCCATTTTTTATAGGTTTTTGGAGGGACTTGATGGGGAGCTCATGCTAGTCCCTGCTTTCCGGCCGCCATCTTGGCTCCACCCCCCTGTTGGTGGATCTTACACACCCACAGCAGCTGCTAGCAAGATTGTTACTACAATAACATGCGTCTTTTTCCTTTGTCTTTGATATTTTCAGGGTATAGGCCAAGTAGTGGCATTATTGGGTCTTGTGGTATGTAGAATTTAGTCAACTTTTGGAATATACAGAACTTAAATAATTAACAAATAAGTACACAAGTTGCTTTTGTTATTTGTCTCCTTCCAAGTCTGTCCACAGTTCTGTCACTTTTAGCCCTGTTTTCCTTTATTTTCCCATTTTTTTCTTAATATCATTGTAATTGGTGTGCCTACAGCTCTGATCTTGCTGATTTCACTGCATTAAGTGTACTTTATTTCAGGACAACCTCAAGTCATAGGCTGGTCCAGGTGAGATATGTGCCTATAATTTGTTTGCCCTCAACTTGAACTTTAGCCTCTGTGGTTCTTCTTTCCAATTCTTCCAAAAATTTCCCCTTCTACTTTACAGAGAAGGACAGAGTTTCTTTTGCTATCAGAAGATCTACAAAGTAACATTCCAGAAGACATCCTTAAGGTGAGCCTCTCTGGGGAAAAGACTAGGAAGAAAGCTTGTATTACATATTTCTTTCCCCAGGTTATTCTAAGTTATTAGAGTTGTTCCCCTTGCTAATGTGCTTCTAGGAGAGGCTGTCTTTCAAGATAGTGGCTACACAGTGTTCTTTTCCCTCCCATGCCAGTCTAGGTTTCCTTTAATTTAGCAAACATTTATTAATCACCTATTGTATGCAGGGTACCTTGGTAGGCCCTGGGGATGCTAGAACAAGAAGGAAACATTTTCAGCCCTTCAAGGGACCTTCAGTTCTACTGGAGCTTGAGACACAGCTGTCAAAGTATTCTAGGCATCCTTCCAGAGCTTATAGCTACTTATTTTACCTACTTTCTCTACTGCTTGTAGATTGGCTAGACTGGTTGTTAGAAGAGAAAGGGAAATAGGTTGTCACATTATATGAGTAGGGGCACCACAGTCCCATGAGCCATTCTTGAGTCTATAAAAGCTATTATCGACCTACTGTGTACTTTGCACTATACTAAACTATGACACATACAAGAAAAATAGAAAACATGGTCACTATCCCCAAGGAACTAAGTCTGCTTGGAGAGACAAGATAATATAACTGAAGCAGTTAGGGGCTAAACCATATGATACTAATTTTAAGTGCTGTTGGTTCATAGAAAGGAGGGGTCCTATAGGAATGAAATCATGGGGCCAGTCCTTGTCTCAAATATGTAGGGTATGTTGGGTTGGGGAAAGACTAGAAGCAGTTAAGGCAGCTAGGAAGTTGTTGGCATAATGAAGTGATGAGGCCCTGATGACTGTGCAAATGGAGAGGAAGGGATGACTCCATTTTGAAGGAGAGAACAGGTTTTGGTAACAAATTCTATATTGGTCATGAAGGAAAGATAAGAAAGCACAAAAGTGGTAGTTTTTTAGGCATTTCTGACCAGCTACTCTTCCCACACGAGTTGTATGAGGCCATATCACAAGATGATATAGGGCCTTTGACTGACAGCATTAGGAAGGGGGAGAATTGGGCACGCCATCTCAGCACAAAAACTGTTTCCACCCTCTGGGACCTCCTGTGGCAGGCACCCCCACAGGCATAGGCCCTGCTGGATCTCTTGCTTGGAGAGGACAATGGCATAGGAGTCTGTGGCTGGCCTTTGCAGAAACCATTGATTGACTTTATTCAGAAAGCACTGAAATCTCTAAAGGGTCCCAGCCCTATCCTTTCTGGGATAGCTGATGCCATCTATGGGACTCTGAGTATACTGTGCTACCCTGCAGAACCACTTAGAGCTTGTGAAACTGAAGGTGATCTCCTTCTGGAGGACCAACTCTTGGGGTGCATGATAAGGAGAGCTAGCCAGAGCCTGGTTGCTGTATATGGTGATATCTATGCAGAACAAGTGAAGGAAAAGCAATTGGGCTCTAAAACATTGGGAAAAGGTAAGTTTTTTTCTCTTCTCCACCCTGTCTGTATCCAGGGATCAAAGCCTTCCCTTTGCTAAATTCTGGTATGCTAACTTCTTTTGGGTCCATACCCTCCATGTAGACTAGGAAATCTGGTAAGAAAAGCTAGGTAGAAATGGAGATTAGGGAGTCTTGGGTATTATTTTGCCAAAGCAACATGATAAGTTATTAGCAATAAGAAAGAAGGGTTTTTTCAGAACAAATAGACAAATGGGAAAGCTATTGAAAGTTGTGAAGTTATAAACTCTTGCATCAGTTATTTAAAAATGGAGTTGATCATAGGAACTGAGTTCCTGGTTTTTCCTCAGTGTAACTCCTGCTGTATTGTTGATTTCTAGTTCCATCTGAACATCTGGATCCTGAGAAGGCAATGCTAACTCTGTTCTCCAATCCTAATGCAACCTAGGCATGGAAGATGGCCTATTTTTACTGCTTGAGTAGCCACAAACACCTCCTGGAGCAGATCCCGGTATGAGCAAGTCAGGTTACTCCATAATTCATAGAGAATCACAGAATTTAACACTGTTGGTCCAACCCATGCCCAACGAATCCTCCTTTTTAATCATCTCTGGTATCCAGACTGTGCCTGAAGACTTCCACTGAGGGAAAAACTCATCACCTCCCAGTTCAGCTGTTCCCCTTTTAGACAGCTCTAGTCATTAGAGAGTCTGCCAGGATATCAAGCCTGAATTCATGTCTTCCCATCTACTACTTGTTTCTGACCTCTACAGCTGAATACAAAAATTCTCATCCCTCCTATGTATATGACAGCCCTTCAGCTACCTGAAGACAGTCATCACATGTGTCCCCAGAGTCTTTTCTTCTCCAGGCCAAACATGCCTGGAATTCCTTTTCCTTTGTGACATAGACACAAGAGCTTTGGTTGTTCTCTGGATACCAGCCTAACATTCCAGAGCTGAACTTAGCAGTCCAAGGACCGAGTACAGAAGGATTCTCACTTCCTTATTCCTAGAAGCAAATGCCTCTCATGAGGTAGCCCCAGCCCAGCCCACACTGCTGACTGGTATTGTTTGAGTTTGCAGTCCGAAAAAAGCCCCTAGACCTTTTTCAGAAAAACTGCTCTCCAACCATGTTCCCCCATATGTACTTTTAAAGTTGGTTTTTTTGAACCCCAGTATAAGTCCTCTGCTAGTATGAAATTTCATCTAATTAGATTCGATCCATTGCTCTTGCTCTAGGACTGCTATCACATAGAAGCTTCTTCAAGTAGTATCTGAGCAACAATCTGGGATGGCTGTCCTTGGATGTCCACCAGAGCTTAGTTATGACCCTGCTGGTGAGTCCTAAGAAGAATGCCATATTTTTGTGTACTGATTCTGTCATCCAGCTTGTTAGCTACAATATCTCCTAGCTTTGTGTCATTAAATTTGATGAGCATGCCCTCTGTGCCTTTATCCAAGTCATTGATAAAAATGTTAAACAACATAGATCCCTAGGGCACTCTGGCCCTGGAGATGTCCTGCCATAATGAAATTGAACTGTTAAATGGAATGACTCCTGTGAATTTGTGAATTTAAGCAGTTATGTCCACATTTCTCCATCTTTTCCACAGGAATAGTTTGAACTACTTTATCAAATGTTTTGTTAAAAAATTTATGCAAACTATGTTTAGGCATTCCTCTCACCTACATATTTAGTAATCCTGTAGGGGGAAGGGGAAAGTAAGGTCAATCTAGTACAGGGGTGGGAATCCGTGGCCTTAGGACCACATATGGCCCTCTGGGTCTTCAAGTGCAACTCTTTGACTGAATCCAGGCTTTGTTCTGTAAAACTTGGACTCAGTTAAAAGGACTAGGATTTAGAAGGCCATGTATGGCCTCGAGGCCTCAGGTTCCCCACCCCTGGTCTAGCATGACTTATTGCTTGATGAAGTCATGCTTTCTCTTTGTAATCCCTACTTTTCTATATGTTGACTGACTGGTTTGTAAAATGATCCATTCTAGAATTTTCCCAAGAATTCAGACTTACTGGCCTATACTTTTAGACTTTATTCTCTTCCCCTTTTTGTCCACATCTGAATTACCTCTCTTAATTTCCATGGCTTTTCAGCTGTTACTGACAGTGGCTTGCTTGCCTCTCACATTTAGCCATTCTTTAAGCATCGAAGGATGCAATTTATCTGGGCTAAATGACTTAAATCTATCAAAGATGACTGAGTGCTCTCTTATTATCATCTTACTTACTTTGGATATTGGCTCCCTGTATCAGCTCTCTGTCAGCTATTGTCCTGTCATTTCCAGGCCACAAGTCATTCTGGACAGGCAGTTATGCTCACTCCACCCCCAGCAGCAGTCCTCTCTCTTCTTGAACTCCCTTTTTGGTGTCCATAGATCCCTTTATCAGCCTCAGCCTATTCTGGACTTTAGTATTCCTGACACTATTTTTATAGGACTTCACCACTCTTTCATTCATCTTCTTTTGCCTGCATGTGCTTCCATCTTCCATTTCTATCTTTTAAAAAATATAAGTTGGGTGGTCAGTTCCTTGTGCAGCTGCAGCTTACTCTTCAGACAATTCCATTTTTCTTCTTCATTGGGATCATTTCCCTTGGTCTTCAGAATTTTTCGTTCTTCGTGGGCTAACTTTCCCTGTAGAATGCAGTCCTACTTATCCTTTCCCTACACTTCCTGAGACCTAGGGTGCCTGTCAAATTACACTCAACTTTTCAATCACAACCTCTAAAAAGGAGTGGCTACTTCCTCCAAAGATCCCACCATTTCCACCTCAGCAACCAGCTGTCCCCAGTTAGTGAGAATTAGATCTGATATAGAATTTCTTCTTGTTAGTTCCAATTTTTTAAGGATAAAATTATTATTAATGCAAATCAGGATGTTATGAGTTGTTCTCCTTTTGGCAGAGAGAGAGTTCCAAAGGATATCTAGATCACTTCTCCATGCAAGGTCTATGATCTGTTTCCTGAACTCATCTATTTCTTTCTGTTTAGGTGGTCTGTGGCATACAAAATTGCTTGTATTTCTTCTTCCATTGATCTTTGTCCAAATATTCTCCACTATTCTTATTTATTCACATTCCTGGATTTCCTCACATGAGAATAACTTATTAATATACAGTGCTTTTCCACCCTATTCTTCTTCCCCTTTACCTGTCCTGTTTCTTGTAAATAAGGTACACCTATCTTGGGCCATATTCCAATATTGGATTTTATCCCACCAATCTCAGAGATGCTTCAGGTCCAATTTGCTGTCTTATGTTAGGAGAACTAGTTCCTCTTGCTTTTTGCTTAAATTTTGAGTATTTATAGGTAGTTGAGGCCATTGAGTTTACTATTGGCTCTTTTCTTGTATTTTATCTCCTGTGATTTCTGTCTCATCTGCTATTCTTTCTTCATTCTAGCTATCAATGGTATCTGGCTTAGAAAATCACCTAAAGCTAGGCAATTTCTTCCCTTTCCCATCTTTTTTTAAAGTCCTTTTGATTAAGTTTGCATATGCTCAACTAACCGTTCATTCTTACCTCCTTTTATTAAGTTTAGTCAATTCCACAGGTAGGTGTCTCTAATCATTGGATTTAAGTCATGGTATGGTCGTGGTACAAATCCCATTCTCAGACACCACTATTTTAGCCAACTGTTTACTTCCCAAATTGCTTTTTCTTGTACTGTTTGCCATCAGTAAACAACAGTGAGAAAAAAACAACCTGTGCCTATATTATCTTTAGTTTCTTGCTCAAAACCTCATAATCTTTTACAATACTTTTAGGTACCTTCTGGCAATATTATTTGTGCCTACGTGAAACACTAGAATTGCATTACAGACTTCCATTTTGATAAATCTTAGATATATGCTACTGGAATACAAGAGACTTCTCTTAATAGAGAAGTTAGCATGTGAGCAAATAACTGCCTCAGTGTCCCTATGCAGGGAATCATCAGTCACTGCCCTACTCTTCATTTCTTCCTCTGACTCTTATTGGAGGATTTCTCCCCTGATGGCTTCGGTGGTTCTGCTGTGATTCCTTGGAGGACTAGCAGCTGCTTCCTCTTTGGAACTTCCTTCTCTTCAGGAAGAGCCTTAAATCTGTTATTTAGCTGTAAATCTACAGCTCCCTTTTTCCTTTTCTTCCTATAATCTGTAGTACTCATTCATCTTCCATCTTCTTGACTAGGGTCTAGTATCCACCCCCCTCTACCTCAAATCCCCCAAGTTTTCCCCTCTGAAGCTCTGCTTTCATTTCTTTTTTTTTATTTTTATTTTTTTTATTTTTAGTTTACAACACACGGTTCTACATAATTTTGAGTTCCAAATTTTCTCCCCTCCCTCCCCAAGATGGCATGGAATCTCATATAACTACCACACATAACTTCACGTTGAATTAATTTATACACTAGTCAAGTTGTGGAGAAGAATTATGACCAATGGAATGAATCATGAGAAAGAAGAAACAGAACCAAAAAAAAAACCACAAAAACAAAAACAAAAGAGAAGAAAAAAAGGTGAGCATGAAGTGTGCCTCAATCTGCATTCAAACTTCATAGTTCTTTCTCTGGATGTAGATAGCATTCTCCATCGTGAGTCCTTTGGAGTTGTCTTTGTACCTTGTGTTGCTAAGAAGAGCGAAGTCTGTCAGGGTTGGTCCTCATGGAATCCATATATCTGTGGTTGTGTATAATGTTCTCCTGGCTCTGTTCCGCTCACTCAGCATTATGTCGTGTAGGTTTTTCCAGGTTGTTATGAAGTCGGTATCATCCCCATTTCTTATGGCACAATAGTATTCCATTACCTTCATATACCACAGCTTGTTCAGCCATTCCCCAATTGATGGGCATCCCTTTGATTTCCAATTCTTGGCTACCACAAAAAGAGCCGCTATAAATATTTTTGTACATATGGGTCCTTTTCCCTCTTGTGTGATTTCTTTGGGATACAACCCTAGAAGTGGTATTGCTGGGTCAAAGGGTATGAACATTTTTATGGCCCTTTGGGCGTAGTTCCAAATTACTTTCCAAAATGGCTGGATAATCTCACAGTTCCATCCTCTCCAGCATTTATCATTTTCCTGTTTTGTTATTTTAGCCAATCTGACAGGAGAGATGTGGTACCTAAGAGTTGTTTTGATTTGCATTTCTCTAATCAGTAGTGACTTAGAGCATTTTTTCATATGCCTATAGATTCTGCTTTCATTTCTTTTAGGAACACTTAAATGACCCTAATGGCCTTGAATATAGAGAGGCATTACCCAGGTCCTTTCATCTATTCTTCAAGAAGGAAGACCATTCTATACTTGGAGCACATCAGTCAATTGACTGTGACAGAAATGCAAACATTTGCACAATTAGTACAAGTCACTGCAGAATTATCTTCTGTTCCCCATACCAATTGTGATTTTTTAGACTTGTGGGGTTCTTTCACTACCTTGGGGTATTTATATTGTACCCCTAAGGACTTGACTTTATAGTGTTTTATCACTTCTTAATAACCTTCCTTTCTTTAGTATCAACTATTCCATAGCCCCACACTCTTCCTTTCTCCATTACACCAATTCCCCATTTTGCCAACTTATCCCACCAACCAAACCACTCTACCAATTTGTTTTATTATCTAGTTTGTTCCGTCTGTCTTTCTTACTCAGCCTTGCAGTTTCCTTCACATTTCCCTTCTCCCGAGTCTCTCTTCGAGTCCTTATAATTTTATCCTCGTTAATCCTCCTTGACCTTGTTCATTTTCTTTCAACATTCTCTCACAGAAGCTGGGACCAAGAGTATGTTCATCTTCACGTTTTCCTCAATTTATCCCAAATTGCTCCTCAAGCACAAACCTCTCCTAAACACAGTATCTTGCTCCTTATTCAGCTCAGATCCTTCTCTCTTCTTCCAGGGATAAGAAGGAAACCAGAGAGCGCATCATTAATCATCAGATTTGGTTCATTCAGCCAAAACTTATTGTTGCCTTGCATACGCACTTATGACAAAGGCTAGGCATTATAAATATGATTGACTGTGATAAATAATCCCATCCAACAAATATTTTTTAAGTTAATTTATTTATTTATTTTTAGGTTTCACCATTCACTTCCATAAGTTTTAAATTTTTCCCCCCTCCCCAAGACAGCATGCAATCTGATATAGGCTCTACATATACATGCCTATTAAACATATTTTCACTTTAGTCATGTTGTATAGAAGAATTAGAACGAATGGGAAGAACAATGAGATAGAAAAAAACAGAACAGAAAAGAAAATAGTCTGCTTTGCTCTGCATTAAGACTCTGTAGTTCTTTCTCTGGATGTGGATGTTAGTAAAATCTAGGGATTACTCTAGAAAGAGGAGGATCACAGTACAGTCCAGTAGTCCTGATGCCATTTTTTTTCTGTTCTTTAGATGGGTTCATGAGATTCAGAACATGCATGGAGAAGTAAAACTTTTCCCTGTAGGCTGTAGTTCCCTTTGGTAGAACCTGAAAATTGGCCCCACTCAATCTGCTCTCCAGCTTTGTAATTGCCAAGAAGCCCTGCACTAAGAAGCTATCCCTTTTATAGTTCAAACCAAGTTCATTTAGATTGTTTTATGGGTTTGTCAGCCTCTCATAACCCTCTTCTTGCCCTGCAGATGACAGCACTGACGTTATTGAAGGAAGAAGACTTTTCAGGTCTGAGTTGCTTGCTGGATAGAGAATTCAGGCCTCTCAGTCAGTGGAGTCGGCCAAGTTGCTGCTCCAGACCCTCCACAGGATGGAGGTAAATCTTCCATTCTGAAGCCTTGGATTTCTCTAGCGATGATAGATGTCCAGAACTATGCTATATCAGGGTTAGGCTTAATACGGGTAGTCCTAGTTTCTGGCCCCAGGTGTCTGAGTCAACATCTCTCCTTTCTCCTATTTGAAAGCGGAATCAAGAGTGTGACAAGCTCCTCAGAGATGCCTGTGGTGGTTTGTCGGCAGATGTCGAGGTCCTAGAGTGGTGTCTGCAGCAAAACAGGTGAGGATAGGTGATGCCTTCTCTTGGTCACTTCTCCTTCCCGTAATAGGGATAGTGAATCTTTTTGGATGATGCTGCCCATCAACTCTTCTACCCTTCTTCAACATGAACATATAGTTGCTAGTTCTTCTCTGGCCATAGGAGATTGACATAAGGAGCATCTTGTTTCCCTGACCTCAGCTCACCTGTGGTTGGACAGCAGACAGATGGCCCAGATGGACACTGGCTAGAAATAGGGTGCTAGAGGAGTTTGTTCTCCCCTATTAAGAAGCATGAAGACCCTGGCGTAGCTCACCGGCCAATGCCAGGCTTCAGCACTACCTCTGGTTTCTGCTAAGGTCCTGAAGCCCTGTGCAGTGTATCATGCAGTACATCTTACTAGTCTTGTGACCACTGCCATAGTCTCCTGGCTTAGAAGATAGTGGCCCTAGATAAGAAAATGTTTGTGAGGCTAGCAGATGATTTTTATTTTTTGCTTTTGGCTTGGAGGCATCTATGAGTATGTATGTGAACTTGTTTTTTTCTTTCTCTGGCACCCTTCATCTCCTTAGGTGCCTCAAATCTCTTCTCAGCATACCTGGCCAAGTGTCAACATTACCTATGCAGTATTCCCAATTCCCTGCGGCTAGAACTTCTGGAAAATATTTTCTCTTTGCTCCTCATCACCTCTAGTGACCTTCACCAAGAGCCTGCCCTGCCTGAGGACTATGCTGAAGATGATGACCTTGATGGGAAAAGTCCTCCAGATCCAGGATGTTCTCCCTCTGAAAACCCCCAGCATATACCCCAGCCTGAGAGGAAGTCAGAACGGCCTGCCCTTGAGGTGCTCAGAGGTCTTCCTCACAACTCTCCAAGCTGTCCGATTGCAGAGGCAAGAGGCAAGGATCAAGAACGAGGCTTTCTGGACCTCAAATACTTTACTAGTGGTAGCAGTGGGTTTTTGGCTGACGAATTAGCAATGGAGGCTTTTCTCAAGCTTCTCAAAGAACAGCTAGAGGAAATCAACAACCATGAGCCCTCCAAGGACCCGAAACTGGTAGAGAGCCAGAGCTGCTCAGGAAGCAGGGATGGGTTGCAGAGTCGACTGCACCAGTTCTCCAAAGTTCTCTCTGAGGCACAGTGGAGATATAAGGTGGTAATCAGCAACCAGAACACAGGTAAGAGAAGGGATCATGCTTGAAAGGTAGGACAAAAAGGGAGAAAACTGAGAAATGGTTTCAGAATCCCACATCACTTTGGCCCAGATAATTTTCAGAGGGCCGGATGCCATTATAACCTGTGTTATAAAACTTGAACATTGTTCCACTTTTTAGCAGGCTTTCTCTACCCACTATTCCAGGGGAGGGGCTAGCCTGTGTACTTATTTGTATGACCTTCGGTGGTTACCATTTCAGAGGAGCAGCTGACAGCCTCCCAGAAATGCCACACCCTTGCCACATGCCACTCTACTCTCCGCCGGGCTCACTGGGCAAGAAGGAATAAGTCAGGTGAGCTCAGAAACACATTGGGCAACTTGTGTGCTGCTATTTGTGTCTGAAGTCAGTCACCTATTTATACCTATCATCAAGCTGGAAACTTTGAGAGAAACAGGAGAGGGAGAGGAAGAGCACATAGTCTCTACCCTCAAAAAGCTTATATTCTAGTTAGGGAGACAGGAGTAACATACTAAAAAAATTGGAAAACAAGTGCTGAATTCAATGGTGTGGTGGGTACAGCACCAGGCCTAGAGCCCAAAGGTCCTGAATTCAAATCCAACCTCAGACATTACTGGCTATGTGACCCTGGCCAAGTCACTTAACCCCTGCCTCAGTTTCCTTGTCTATAAAATGGTTATAACAATAGCACCTTCCTCCCAGAGTTATGAGGATCTATAGAGGTAACATCTATAAAGCGCTTTGCAGATCTTGGAGTGTTATCTGTAAAGCTAGCTGCTCTAATTACTACTATAAGTGCCTGGGGGGGGAGGTTAAAATAACAACCATTAGAGATAAAAAGGGTTACTGTTAGCATAGACTGACATGATAGGGGAAGGCTTCTTGAACTGGGTCTTCAAAGATGTATTAGATGAGTGAAAAAGAAAGAAAAGACCATTCTGTTTGTGGTAAATGGCATAAAATAATGTCTGAGAAATCGGTGTGGCTCAGAGACTAGGCAAAGAGACTGTGGATCCACAAAGCTGATGGGCTCCATGGGTTCCGCATGCAGGACCTGGATTACATCCATTCTAGATATATAAAGGATAGCAGATAGGAACAAGTATGCCATGCTCACCAGTGTGTCAGTATTCAGAGAGTCATAGAGCAAAGTTAGCTCTGGGGTCATGTTTCTGGAGTTCTGTGTAAGTTTAACATATATGGAGATACCTTGTTTGCACAGAGCTTTTAAAGATGAATTTTTTTCCACCAAATCAAAAACTTCTTTTAAATCAACAAATATCTTTACATTCTCTGTCACTTGCATTACTTTTAAGTTGTGTTCTATAGAAAATCATCTGTGCAAAGCTTGTCTTGTGCGTTCCCTTCTTCTGTTCTGGTACCAGGCAAAAATCAAAATAATCTATCAGTAAGCAGTTATTGGGTGTACACTATCTGCCAAGTAGTATTGTAGGTACAAAGACAGGTCCAGCCACTGTTGCTGATTTTGTTTTCCTGAGTCCCTCACCTAGCACATTAGGTCACGACCAAATATACAGATACAAATACAAATACACCACCTAGTATAAAAATGTGGTAGTTCTCTTATCACTGTGAATAAATCATGACAGGAAGGTTAAGAGATCTGTTCCAATTTGAGTTTCTTTGGTTTTGTCCTTCAGTTTTTCTCACCAGATGACTCACAGAATAATGCAATTTAGTTGGCTCTTATATCAACCTCTTGGCACACTCGTGTTTTCCCCTACTTTGTTGGTTTTTGGGGTGATACTACTGTAAATGAGCTTATACTCTAAATTGCTGTTCTGGGCTGCCAACTATCTATTTTTTTATTTTATTTAATTTATTTAATATATTTAGTTTTCAGCATTGATTTTCACAAGAGTTTGAATTACAAATTTTCTCCCCATTTCTACCCTCCCGCCCACTCCAAGATGGCATATATTCTGGTTGCTCCATTCCCCAGTCAGCCTTCCCATGTGTCACCCCACTCCCCTCCCATCCCCCTTTCCCTTCTTCTCTTGTAGGGCAAGATAAATTTCTATGCCCCATTGCCTGTGTATCTTATTTCCTAGTTGAATGAAAAAACTTTTTTTTGTTGTTGTTTTTGAACGTCTGTTTTTAAAACTTTGAGTTCCAAATTCTCTCCCCTCTTCCCTCCCCACCCACCCTCCCTAAGAAGGCAAGCAATTCAACCTAAGCCACATGCATATCATTATGTAAAACCCTTCCACAATACTCATGTTGTAAAAGATTAGCTATGTTTTGCTCCTTCCTAAACTATCCCCCTTTATCCAATTTTCTCCCTTGACCCTGTCCCTTTTCGAAAGTGTTTGTTTTTGATTACCTCCTCCCCCTGTCGGCCCTACCTTCTATAGTCCCCCCTTTTTTATCTTCTTCCTTCTTCTTTCCTGTGGGGTAAGATACCCAATTGAGTGTGTATGGTATTCCCTCCTCAGGTCAAATCTGATGAGAGCAAGATTTACTCATTCCTCCTCACCTGCCCCCTCTTCCCTTCCTAGAGAACCACTTTTTCTTGCCACTTTTATGCAAGATAATTTACCCCCATTCTATCTCTCCCTTTCTCCCTCTCTCAATATATTCCTCTCTCATCCCTCAACTTGATTTTCTTTTTTTAGATATCTTCCCTTCATATTCAACTCACCCTGTGCCCTCTGTATATATATATTCCTAGGATACTCCTACATATATACATACATAGACATACATATATGTATATATATGTATACACTTATATGTATGTATATATATATATATATATGCATATTCCTTTCAGCTACTATGACATTGAGGGCTCATGAATCATACATATCATCTTTCCATGTAGGAATATAAACAAAACAGTTCAACTTTAGTAAGTCCCTTATGATTTCTCTTTCTTGTTTGCCTTTTCATGCTTCTCTTGATTCTTGTGTTTGAAAGTCAAATTTTCTATTCAGCCCTGGTCTTTTCACTGAGAAAGCTTGAAAGTCCTCTATTTTATTGAAAATCCATATTTTGCCTCGGAGCATGATACTCAGTTTTACTGGGTAGGTGATTCTTGGTTTTAATCCTAGTTCCATTGACCTCCGGAATAACGTCCCTTAATGTGGAAGCTGCCAGATCCTGTGCTATCCTGATTGTTTTCCCACAATACTCAAATTGTTTCTTTCTGGCTGCTTGCAGTATTTTCTCCTTGATCTGGGAGCTCTGGAATTTGGCAATAATATTCCTAGGAGTTTTCTTTTTGGGATCTCTTTGAGGAGGCGATCTGTGGATTCTTTCCATTTCTATTTTACCCTCTGGCTCTAGAATATCAGGGCAGTTTTCCTTGATAATTTCTTGAAAGATGATATCTAGGCTCTTTTTTTGATCATGGCTTTCAGGTAGTCCAATAATTTTTAAATTATCTCTCCTGGATATATTTTCTAGGTCAGTGGTTTTTCCAATGAGATATTTCACATTGTGTTCCACTTTTTCATTCCTTTGGTTCTGTTTTATAATATCTTGATTTCTCACAAAGTCACTAGCTTCTACTTGCTCCAATCTAATTTTTAAGGTAGTATTTTCTTCAGTGGTCTTTTGGACCTCCTTTTCCATTGGGCTAATTCTGCCTTTCAAGGCATTCTTCTCCTCATTGGCTTTTTGGAGCTCTTTTGACATTTGAGTTAGTCTATTTTTTAAAGTGTTGTTTTCTTCAATATTTTTTTCAGTGTTTTTTTGGGTCTCCTTTAGCAAGTCATTGACTTGTTTTTTATGGTTTTCTTGCATCATTCTCATTTCTTGTCCCAGTTTTTCCTCTACTTCTCTTACTTACTTTTCTAACTCCTTTCTTTCATGGCCTGAGACCAGTTCATGTTTTTTTTCGAGGCTTTTGTTGTAGGCTGTTTAACTTTGTTGACTTCTTCAGGCTGTATGTTTTGGTCTTCTTTGTCACCAAAGAAAGATTCCAAAGTCTGAGACTGAATCTGAATGCGTTTTCACTGCCTGGCCATGTTCCCAGCCAGCTTACTTGACTCTTGGGTTTTTCGTTAGGGTATGACTGCTTGTAGAGCAAAGAGTACTTTGTTCCAAGCTTGAGGAGATGCTCTGTTGATTTCAGAGCTATTTCTATACAGCCAGCTCTGCTACACCAGCAGTCCTCCTGCCTCAAGAACTCCCAACCCAGACCTGACACAAATCTTCAGCAGGCTCTGCACTCCTGCTCTGATCTGCCACTTAATTCCTCCCACCAGAAGGGCCTGGGGCCAGAAGTAACTGCAGCTGTAGTTCTGTAGCTACACCTCCCCTGCTGCCCCTGGCATGGTGGCCTAACCTCGAACTCTGTCCCCCGCAGCTTTTCCCACTAACCTTCCCTGTTGTCTTTGGTGTTTGTGGGTTGAGAAGTCTGGTAACTGCCACAGTTCACTGATTCAGGGTGCTAGGTCCTGTCCTGCCCAGCTCCTGGTCTGGTTGGTCCTGCTGCCTCCCACGCTGAGCTCTGCTCCCCTCCACTCTGTGCATGATAGACCTCATCCAGCAACCATCCAGGCTGTCCTTGGCTGGATCCCTGCTTCCCTCTGCTATTTTGTGGGTTCTGCAGTTGTAGAATTTGTTCAGAGCCATTTTTATAGGTTTTTGGAGGGATGTGGTGGGGAGCTCACACAAGTCCCTGCTTTCCAGCTGCCATCTTTGCTCTGCCCCCAGGAAGTCAGGAGAGGGCCCTTCTTGTGGTGGCAGAAGGAGACTCGCCATCTATCTATTTTGAAAGGATATTGAGTTTTCTGGCTGCTACAGTTTCAAGGTTCTTTTTAGCATTTTTGTTACAAAAACTGCTTAGAAGCTGAACTTGCCTCCACTGTTTCTGACTCTGAGGTTGGTCCTCTGTCCAGTGTGCTTGACAACTAAAATGATATAGTCAGAATTGATCTTTTTACTTTTGTCTACTTATTTTCCAAAGTCAACCTCTTGTTTAAACAGGTTGAGTTGTAGCTTCTATAGTGACACGCAATGTTGTCTTCTTATCTTTAGCATGTGGGTGAGCATTTTATTTCCTTCAGTTTAGACAGCAGTTTAGTTGTTCAGGGACTATAAAGCATTGCCAACTATCCATCTAATAGTAATACCTGCTTCATTTCTTACTAAGTGAGAGGCAGCCTTAGCTTGAAACAAAGGAACCTATGTTCTATTCCCAGCTGTGTCACTAACAAGCACTTCCTTGTCTGTAAAAATGGGGATGGTAAAAACTTATCTACCTCACCCTTTGGCCATAAGGATGAAACAAGGTGATATATGGGTAAAAGTGCTTTAATAAAGTATTATTATTGAGAAATATAGGTTATTTGATTGGTTTTATTGATCTGATTGGCACAGTGCCTGGCACATAGTAGCAGCACTTAATAAGTGCTGATCGATTGTTTAATTGAAAGCCATTGTTAAAAAGATGTGTGGGTATCTCTTCTTTCCCACTGTGTTGTGCCCACCAGAAGGCAGAACTAGTTTTCATGATCAGCCCAACATTGCAGAATCTTTAATAAACTTTGAAGTTTCTCCCTTCAGCTGAAAGAGAGGCTGCTCTAGGGCAGGGATGTCAGATTGCATGTATTTGCTTTAGCACCAAGACTACCATGTCTTCTGAGTACATATGAAAAAACTGGAGAAAAGAAGGGAGGGAAGGGGACTCCATTGATAGAACTATTTATTAATTTATTGATAAAAGCATTTATTAATCTACCCATCTCCCCTTTCCTTTCCCCTCCTCTCTATTTCTTAGTTTAACCGCCATCATCACTGGGCATCGCTGTGGCAGGCTGGTGTGCAGCTCTTGCTCCACTAAAAAAATGGTTGTGGAGGGCAGCAGAGAGAATCCATCTTGGGTGTGTGACCAGTGCTACAGCCACTACAAGAAACAGTGAGTAGAGGTTAGGGCAGCAAGGGCTCTGCTCGTTCCCCTAAACCTTCAGGTCCCAAAAGCCTGCTTCTCTGACATCAGCACTCCTCAAACAAACATTTAGTGACTTCTGGAGCAAGGTGTTGGTAGACTCATAGCCGGACAAAGCTATCTGTAGATAGAGCTAATCCTTTCCAGCCTAGATGAGATGAAATATGTGTTCAGGGTTCCTGTCATGGATTCCTCAGTGGCAGGGATTTATTTCTTCATTCTGACCCCAAGAGTCTGTGTGTCTGCACTTAGTGAAGCAATTAACTCCTTATCCACTTGAGGCAGTCTCTGCTTCATGGATCACACCTCCTAGCTCATGGATGCTAAACTAAAGTTTGTTAAATTGAATTAAATGTTTCCTATCCCACTTGGGCACTACTCACCATGTAAAATCCAATTAGATGATATATGAAAGCCATTTTGTAAACCTTATTTATATGCAAACATTAGCTTTTTGAATTATTGTAACCTTGCCTGTGCCAACAACCATGCCTAGTAACCCAAAAGTTTTAGATCATCAAACATGCCAGTCACACTTTCCTAATAAATCTTCCATTTGCCCTCATACTTCAAAAAACCATAAGAATCTCCAGAGTTCTATATTCATAGTAGCATTGATTAAGTCCACATCTCTGGTTTTAGTTCTGTATTGAAATAGGTGCCTAATTCCCTTCAACTATCAGAGAGACGATACATAGATGGGAAAGAGCTCTGAGTCTAGAGTCAATTTATAGGTTCAAATCCTGTCTCTGATATTTATTATCTGTATGATGTTGGGCAAGCCAATTTCCCTAGGCCTCAGTTTTCTCATCTATAAAATGAGAGTTGGACTAGATGGCCTCTGAGGTACCTCCCTTTGAACTATGAGACATGTGATAGGCAATTTATTTTTCTGTTTCTATTTCCAGTTTGCCAGAGGAGAGTATAGGATATTCAGAAGGTGAGCCTGAAGGATACTCTGATATTCTTATATTGGTTTTTAAACTCATGTTCCCTGTTTGTTAGAGCTTATTGCAATGAAGACCCCAAATACTGCTTTTAGTCATTTATTTAATGCCAAAGCCCTCTCCATGTGCATCTGTTCCTTAACTCAGCAGGTCATTCCTAGGGTATTTAATTACTGCCACCTTTACCTGGAAAGCGAACCCCTTCTTAGTTCTGTAGTACACAGAACAGATGAGCTAAAAACATACCCAAATTCCTATTTGAGGTTGTATAATTTTAAGTTCCACTCTTAAGTTCCCACAAATCAAAGGTAAATAGCTATGGGGGAGCAAATATTTATGTATCTTTCATTCCAAGCAGATGCAGAGAACTGAATTCCTTATTATTTACTACTGTCTATGAAGCATCACAGTTCTGTGTTTTACACTGTAGATCTTTCCCCAGGTATATCTGTCTTACAAGAGATGCTGCTCCCTTCAGAGTTCTCCCTAAGGAAAAGAGAAGGAGGCCATTACCATAATCAAATGTCTGCACTATTACCTACTGTCAGGACTGACCACCATTGACTTCTAGGGCACCCTAACTGACGAATGAATGAATGGCACTTCTATCCTCAGCTTCAGACAGCCCCTCAAGTGAGAGCCCACCATACTTGGTTGTGGTGTGAGTCCCCAAAGCAGCTCAACTGGAGTGGATTCTAGATCTGAATGAGGAAGAAAATAAATTTTACTATGAACAGGTGTGTGTGTGTGACCGCTGGCCATGTAGCCACCAGTGCCCTAGAGGAGAACCTAAGATCTGCTACAGAGAATTTTATAGAGGTGGGCCTTGGATCCCCTAGATTTATTTTCACTTCACTGTTGCTTTACAATAGGACATTTTCCCCAAGTTCCTTCTCCTCTACTTCACTTGGCCCATTTGTAAAATGGAAATAAGTCCTCTCTCCTGGGAATACTTGAAAAATGTTTCTGTTGGACACTGCTTTCTTCCTTTTCCCCTGACTAGGCCCCTAGTGCCTCCTGGTGCATTGCCATCCTGAACCTGCACCGTGACAGCATTGCCTGCGGCCATCAGTTGATTGATCACCGTTGCCAACTGTCCTAGGGCCTGACCAACCCCGAGGTGGATGCTGGACTTCTCACAGATATCATGAAGTAGCTGCTCTTTAGTGCCAAGATGATGTTTGTTAAAGCTGGCCAGAGCCAAGACTTAGCACTGTGTGACAGGTAGTCTTGTCCTGTGGGCTAGGAAGGTTTCCTTCTTCAAACAGATAGGGTTGGACAGGAATTCAACCCACTCTAATTGATGCATGTTAATGAGTTAATTGCTAAATCCTATGTGATTTCACTTTATTCTGTTTTAATATCAGTATCTATATTCCCATACTGAGTTCCCGGGGGAAAAAATCAGTATCAGTGAGACTAGAATAGGAAGAAAATACAAACCTTGATTTTGGAGTTTGATCAGCATTCAGTATTTAATGCTTTCTAGTGCCAAGGAAAATTCACTAAGTCTGGTCTTTTGCTGAAAGTTAAGACCAAGTGACATTAGAGTCTTATAGGTAGGTATGGTAAACAATGAATTATGTCATTTTGTGGATGGAGTGCCAGCATCAAATGTGTCAAGCTCTAGACCTACTTTTGTCACAGACAGTAAACCTGCTCTGTACCTTAAATTATAAAGGCAGTGTGGTGTGGTAGAAAGAGTGCTGCTCTTGTATTTAGGAGAAACCTGATCAAACAGACCAAATGCACTTAAATTGAGAAGGGTAACTGTTAAGTGAGGAAAAACGTATTTGGAGTAAAGTTCTCTAAGGACTGATGCATATGCAAGATACAAAAGGAACTGATTCCAAGTTCTTAGATTAAGAGCCATTCTCCAATAGGTCAAAGGATATGAACAGGAAGTTTTCCAAGGAAGAAATCCAAACTTTCAATAGTCTTGTGACAAAATGCTGCAAATCCCTGATAATGAGAGAAGTGCATATTAAACAACTCTGTTCTTTCAGTCTGTATATCATAGAGATCCTCAGGTTTATGGGCAATCCACTCTTTGTGTTCCACAGCAAGATACATGGAGATGCCCCTTTCACCAGATGGTGGTTGAAAGCGGAACAAAACAAATAAGCCTTTTAATTAAAGGACACCAAACAAGAGGGATGATATAGAGAAGGGGAGGGGAAGAGTTCCTGTGCTGAGTCCTCTTTTTTCAGACCCAAGGGAAAGCCAAGAATGGAAGGGATGGAGGAAGAAACATGCACCTGAGGAGGGGAGGGACTAAGTGTCCCCAAAAGCTTCTCCCTGGTGGCCTCCACTGCACCCTACCCAACCCCATGACCCCCAAAGCCCCATATCTCCAGACAAAGGTCTGGGTAGGCAGGAAGTCCCAGGCAAGAGCGGCCCTAGAGGGGAAGGCACACATCGGCACACTCCTGAACACACATTCATACATCTACATGTCTACACACCCACACAGACAGAGACAGGGATACAGACACAGACACACACACATACATACATACATACATATGATCCTACCAAATATTCAACAAATGCATTAACAAAGGTATTGATATTCCTAGGACCTTACACACATTCTCTCAGGAACTAAGTGAAGCCAATTGGAGAAGGGGGGGGGGGTGCAATTCGGCTTCCAGAAAAGGTTGTAGGGAGGCAAGAGAAGATAAGGAGAAGAAAGGGAGGAAGGGAGGGGCTGAGGCAGGTGCAGGGGAGGGGGCACTTGCCTCACTCACAGTCACTTAGGCACCGCACTTAGGTAGGACCCTCAGGATCAGTCAGTCTGGAAAATGGGGGGTATATGGAGGTAAAGGAGGGAGCCTCACCCACTTTTCTGTCTCAGTCTCCTCTACCAAGGGATTTCATGAATTTCTTTCTAAAACTATTGCATATTTGGGGTTTTATTTTCCAAACCCAGCAGCTCTGCCACTAGTGAAGTGGCATAATGGATAGACAGCTATAATTGGAGTCACAAGACTTAGATTGAAGTTCTGCCTTACTCATTGTGTGACCATAGGCAAGCCACTTAAACTCTCTAAGCCTCAATTTCCTTATCCGTAGAATGGGGGTGATAACAATAACTGTGCTAAATAAATAACAGCGTGGTTGTAAGGTGGAAATGAGATGTTTGTAAAGTGCTTTTCAGACTATGAAACACTATAGAAATGTTTCATAGTATCATCATTATTCATCTCTGTTAGTCTTTTTGGTGGAGTTTACATATCATGCTATTGATTCTTTTCTTTTTAGTATTCTTCAGATCATTGTACAGAATTACGGTCATTTGTAACTCAATTAAATTCCTGGGATGTTAACTCATCTGCTGCAGGCTCCATGAATATATTTTTACCACAATTCTAGGAGGAGACAAGTGTGTGGGGATCACATGTTCCTCATGTTGTTCCTACATGGATTCTGTTCTACCCCTGGGTCTCTATATGTTGGGAACTTTTCATCTATGCAGCTTAGAGATTAGGAACACTTAGTATGCTATTAAAAATACTGTTCTTGGAGGGGCGGAGCCAAGATGGCAGCTGGAAAGCAGGGACTCGCTTAAGCTCCCCCTCACATCCCTCCAAACACCCATAAAAATGGCTCTGAACAAATTCTAGAGCTACAGAACCCATGAAATAGCAGAGGGAAGCAGGGCTCCAGCCCAGGACGGCCTGGATGGTCACTGGGAAGGCTCTATCTCACAGACCTGAGAGCAGAGTGGAGGGGAGCAGAGCCCAGTGTGGGCCGCACCAGGACCAACCAGACTGGGAGCTGGGCAGAACAGGCCATAGGGCCCTGAATCATTGAGCTGTGGCAGTTACCAGACCTCTCAACCCACAAACACCAAAGATAGCAGAGAAAGTTAGTGGGAAAAGCTGCGGGGACAGAGTGAAAGGAGTTTGCAGTAGGCCACCGCCCCAGGGGCAGCAGAGGTGGTGTAGCTCTGAGGCTGTTTCCAGAGCTACAGCTGCAGTTGCTTCTGGTCCCAGGCCCACCTGGTGGGAGGAATTTAGTGGCAGATTAGAGCAGGAGTGCAGAGCCTGCTTAGATCTGAGTTGTGGTCCGGGGTGACGGTTCTTGGGGGAGGAGAAGCACTGGTGTGGCAGAGCTTGCTGTGTAGAAGTACTTCTGAAAGTAGCAGCACAGCGCCTCAAGCTTGGGACAAAGTACTCTCTACTCTACAGGCAGTCATACCCCAATGAAAAACTCAAGGGTCAAGTAGTTGACTGGAAACGTGAACAGGCAGCAAAAAAGGACTCAGACTCAGACTTTGGAATTTTTTTGGTGACAAAGAAGACCAAAACATACAGCCAGAAGAAGTCAACAAAGTCAGCAAAGTCAAAAGCCTGAGAATTGGTCTCAGGCCATGGAAGAGCTCAAAAAGGATTTGGAAAAGCAAGTTAGAGAAGTAGGGAAAACCATGAAAAACAAGTCAATGACTTGCTAAAGGAGACCCAAAATAATACTGTAGAAAATGACACCTTAAAAAATAGACTAACTCAAATGTCAGAAGAGCTCCAAAAAGCCAGTGAGGAGAAGAATGCCTTGAAAGGCTGAATTAGCCAAATGGAAAAGGAGCTCCAAAAGACCACTGAAGAAAATACTATCTTAAAAATTAGATTGGAGCAAGCGGAAGCTAGTGACTTTATGAGAAATCAAGATATTATAAAACAGAACCAAAGGAATGAAAAAATGGAAGACAATGTGAAATATCTCATTGGAAAAACCACTGACCTAGAGAATAGATCCAGGAGAGATGATTTAAAATTATTGGACTACCTGAAAGCCATGATCAAAAAAAGAGCCTAGATCTCATCTTTCAAGAAATTATCAAGGAGAATTGCCCTGATATTCTAGAGCCAGAGGGTAAAATAGAAATTGAAAGAATCCACTGGTCCCCTCCTGAAAAAGATCCCAAAAAGAAAACTTAGGAATATTGTTGCCAAATTCCAGAGCTCCCAGATCAAGGAGAAAGTACTGCAAACAGCCAGAAAGAAACAATTTGAGTATTGTAGAAACACAATCAGAATAATACAAGATGTAGCAGCTTCTATATTAAGGGATCAAAGGGCTTGGAATATGATATTCTGGAGGTCAATGGAGCTAGGATTAAAACCAAGAATCACCTACCCAGCAAAACTGAGTATCATGCTCCAAGGCAAAATATACACTTTCAATGAAATAGAGGACTTTCAAACACAAGAATCAAGAGAAGCATGAAAAGGTAAACAAGAAACAGAAATCATAAGGGACTTACTAAAGTTGAACTGTTTTGTTTACATTCCTACATGGAAAGATCATGTGTATAATTCATGAGGCCTCAGTATTAGGGTAGCTGAAGGGTGTGTGTATATATAGATAGATAGATAGATATAGATATATCTATATATAGATATAGTTATAGATATAGACAGAGGGCACAGGGTGAGTTGAATATGAATTGATGATATCTAAAAAAAATTAAGGGATGAGAGAGGAATATGTTGAGAGAAGGAGAAAAGGAGAGATAGAATGGGGTAAATCATCTCACATAAAGGTGGCAAGAAAAAGTAGTTATGTTGGAAGGGAAGAGGGGACAGGTGAGGGGGAATGAGTAAGTCTTGCTCTCATCGGATTTGACCTGAGGAGGGAATAACACACACACTCAATTGGGTATCTTACCCCACAAGAAAGAAGTAGGATGGGATAAGGAAGGGGTGGCATGATAGAAGGGAGGGCAGATAGGGGGAGGAGGTAATCAAAAACAAACACTCTTGAAAAGGGACAGGGTCAAGGGAGAAAATTGGATAAAGTGGGACAGGATAGGGGGGAGCAAAATATAGTTAGTCTTTCACAAAATGAGTATTGTGGAAGCATTTTGAATAATGATACACACATAACCTATGTTGAATTGTTTGCCTTCTTAGGGAGGGTGAGTGGGGGAGGGAAGAGGGGAGAGAATTTGGAACTCAAAGTTTTAAAAGCAGATGTTCAAAAAAAAGTTGTTTTGCATGCAACTGGGAAATAAGATATACAGGCAATGGGGCATATAAATCTATCTTGCCCTATAAGAAAGTGAGAGAAAAGGGGATGGGGGGGTAGTGGGGTGATAGAAAGGAGGGTTGACTGGGGAATGGGGCAATCAGAATATATGCCATCTTGGAGTTGGGGGGAGAGTAGAAATGGAGAGAAATTTTGTAATTCAAAATCTTGTGGAAATCAATGCTGAAAACTAAAAAATATTAAATAAATAAAAAATTAAAAGAAATACTGTTCTTGAATTTTTGTGGATCAATGTTAGAACTAAGAAATGGGGGTGATAGTTTGTTTTCAACATTCACTTTTATAAGATTTTGATCCCATTTAGTTGAATGGAAGAAAAGTTATAATTGATAATAAATCCAATTGAAAATTGAAAATAACATATTTGGTAGAGGTTAAGAGTTTTCTCTTTCAGGGAATTTGCAAAGTTGATTTGTTTCCTGCCCTGTGGACTTGAATGAAAGAAATGGCATATCTAAAATAAATCCAAGAGAAAACTCAGTTAACAGAAGCTAATGGTTAGGGGATGTTAGGAGTTTTCTATAACAGGGAATTTGCAAAGTTGCTTTGTTTCTTGCCCCATTGATTTGAATGGAAGAAAAGTTATATCTGAAAATATATCCAGGAGAAAACTCAGGTAACACAAGCTAACGCATTTGCTCTAGAGATAGTAGGAAGATAAATATGTATGCAGAGCAGTTACCAGTTAGTCAATATTTCTGGGGAGTTATGTTGAAATGAACGTTCCATGTTATCCTATGGGAAAAGGTACTCTGTTAGATATGGTGTTTGGTCTTTACTAATTTGGTTTACTTGGATGGACTGCATTGATATGTGGAAGGTATCAGGACATTTCTACCTTTGTTGGGGAAGTTAATAGTTTTCTCTTCCAGGGAATTTGCAAAGTTGATTTGTTTCCTGCCCCATTGACTTCAAAGGGAGAAAAGGCATCTCTGAAAATAAATCAAAGACAAAACTCAGGAAACACAAGCCAATTCATTAGCTGTGGAGATAGTTAGTAAATAAAGCTGTAGGAAGAGTTGCTACCAGCTAGTTATGATTACTGAGGACTTATATTGAATTAAACCTTCCATGATATCCTAAGGGAAAAGGCAGTCTGTTTGATATGGTGTTTGGTCTTTATTCACTTGGTTTATCTGGATGGAGTGCACTACTATGTGCAGAGTATCAGGAGCCTTCTGCATTTAGTGGGGAAGGTAAGTGTTTTCGCTTTCAGGGAATTTGCAAAGTTGAATTGTTTCTTGCCCCATTGACTTAAATGGGAGAAATGGTCTATTTGAATCTAAATCCAATGGAAAACCCAGGAAAAACAAGATATTGCATTACCTTCAGAGATAATAGTTAGAAAAACTGTATGTAGAGCACTTACCAGCAAGTCATGATTAAGGTGGAGTTTCATTGATTTAATCTTCTATGTTATCACATGTGAAAAGGCACTCTGTTAGATATGGTGTTAGGTCTTTCTTTGCTTGGTTTACTTGGATGGACTGCATTGGTATGTGGAGCGTATCAGGCCCTTTCCACCTTTAGTGGGAAAGTTAAGAGTTTTCTCTTTCAGGGAATTTACGAAGTTGATTTGTTTCCTGCCCCATTAAGTTGAATGAAAGAAAAGGTATATCTGAAAATATATCCAAGAGAAAACTCTGGAAACACAGGCTAATGCATTAGCTGCAGAGATAGTAGGCAGATAAAGATGTATGCCAAGTACCTACGAGCTAGTCATGTTTTTTGGGGAGTTATGTTGAAATAAATGGTCCATGTTATCCTATGGGAAAAGACACTTTTAGATATGGTGTTTGCTGTTTACTTGATTTGTTTACTTGAGTGGACTGCATTGCTATGTGGAGAGTAATAGGACCTTTTTGCAGCTGCTGGGGACATTAGGAGTTTTCTATTACAAAGAATTTGCAAAGCTGATTTGTTTCCTGCCCCATTAAGTTGAATGGAAGAAAAGGTATATCTGAAAATATATCCAAGAGAAAACTCCAGAAACGCAGGCTAATGCAGTAGCTGTGGAGATAGTCGGTAAATAAAGTTGTAGGCAGATTTTAAACCACAAAAAAGTAAAATATTTGGTTAAAAAAAAGCAATAATTATGACTCTCTTTTTAAACTTTTCTTTTTAGTTTGGTAACCCTATGGTTTACATCCTTTTCCACCCTAATTGAAAGAAAGAAAAACAAAACTCTAGCATCAAAAATTCATAGTCAAGCAAAACAGAATTCTACATTGGCCATGTCATAAAATATATATCTTCTTCTGTACTTTGAGTTATATATTAGGAGGTGGGTAGTATATCTCATCACTAGATTTTATGATGGTCATTGCATTAATTGGAATTCTTAAGTCCTTTTTAGTTGTTTATGTTGAAATATTGTTATGTGTAAATTATTTTTCAAGTTTTGTGCACTTTAGATCAATTCATACAAGCCTTCTCAGGTTGTCTAAAACAGTCTCTTTTTGTCATTTCTCATGGTATAGTAATATTTTATAATATGCCTATGCCATAATTTGTTCAGCCATTTTCAGAACGAGTGCTCCCTTGGTTTCTAGTTCTTTGTCATTAGAAAAAGAACTGCTATAACTGATTTTTGTATATATAGGTCCTTTTTCTCTTTCTTTCATTTCTCTAGGGTTTGGCCTATTGCTAAATCAAAGGGAATGCACAGCTTAGTGACTTTTTTGTGTATTGATCCAAATTTCCAGACTGGATTGATCAATTCATAGCTCCGCCAACAATGTACAGGCTATTCCTAAAGTCTGGACACATAGGTAATGTGAAGTTATTGCATTGAGTTAATGTGAATCTTGCAAAGCACATCAACTTTTGCATCATAAATGATGGAAATCATATTGAAGATGTTATTTGTTAATATTCCAATTAAATAAAATATTGTTAAAAATTTCATTCATTTCTTGAAAATATGCATTTTTGCCTATGTGTCCAGACTTTAGGAATACCCTGTATTAGTGTATCTGTTTTCTCTTGGTTCCTCCAATAATTTTCATTTCATTTTTCTCATTTTTGCTAATCTGATGGCTGGAAAGTGGAACCTCAGAGTTGTTTTGATTTGCAGTTCTATATCAGTGATTTGGAGCACTTTTCATATGGCTGTTGATAATTTTACTTTGTTCCCTTGAGAACTACCTTATCATATCCTTAGACTTTACATATTTGTATAATTTCCATGTATATCTTGGATATCATACCTTTACCAGATAAACTTACTGCAAAGATTTTTTTCCCTGTTGATTATTTCCCTTCTAATTTTAGCTACATTAATTTTGTTTGAAAAAAAATTCCTTTCAATTTTATCTTTGATGATCCTTTCTGTCCCTTATCTGGTCATGAATTACTCCTCTGTCTATAGTTGTGACAGATATTTACTTCCTTGCTCCTCCAATTTGTATATGACATGATACTGTGCTTTTGAAAAAATTGCTGTTAATCTTTTGCATTTCCCAATATATCCCTTCTGCCTCACCAATTCAGAGTGTCATTCCTTATGACAAAGCCCAAAAAGAAAAGAAGAAAGGGAGTACAGTAAAACTAACAAACACATAAATCAAGTGTAACAGTATATACAGAGTTTCACATGCATACTCTCCTACCTCTGACAAGGAGGAGAAAAAGGTGCATTCTCATATCTCTTCCTTAGGGCCAAGTTTGCTCATTATAATTATATAGCATTCAGTTTGTTTTGTTGTTGCCATTCTTTCTGCTTACATTGTTGTCATTGTGTATATCATTTTACTGGTTCTGCTTATTTTGTTCTATATCAGTTCATAGAAGTCTTCCCATGCTTCCTTGTATTCTTCGTAGATATTATTTCTTATGGAACAGTAATATTTTATTATATTAATCTACCACAATGCCTAATTGATGGGCATCTGTTTTGTTTCAAATTCTTTAGTGCTACAAAAAGTGCTTCTATCAATATTTTGGTGCATATTGTGCCTTTCTGTTTTATTTTATTGTATTTTTTACCTCCTTAGGGTAAGCAGTGTTTGGCTAGCAGTGAAATCTTTGGGTCAAAGGTTTTTCTATAACTTTTTTTTTTTAGCATAATTCCAAATCGCATTCTAGAATGAATGGACCAATTTGCAGCTCTGACAACAATAAATTAGTGTGTCTGTCTTTCCACAACCCTTCCAGCATTGATTATTCATTCCTATTGTTATCTCTGCAAGTTTGGGGAGTACAAGGTGAAACCTTGTATTCCTCTTGTCAGTGATTTGGGATCAATTTCATATGGCTGTTAATAATACAATTTTTCATTTTATAACTGTTTGTTCATATTCCATGACTACTTATCCATTGGGAAATGGATTTTGGTGTTACATATTTGTGTTAGTTCCCTGTATGCCTCATATATCAGACCCTTTTCCGAGATAATGTTACAAAGACTCCCCCCCCATTCAACTGCTTTCCTTCTTAACCTAGTTGCATTGATTTTGTTAGTGTAAAAACTTTTCAATTTTATGTAATCAAAATTATCTGTTTTATATTTGGTGATCTCCCCTAACCCTTACTTAGATAGGAATTCTCTCCCTAACAGTGAAAAGTGCCTTTTCTTCTAATTTTTTTCTGGCATGACTTTTAATGTGCAGGTCTTATACAGTTAGTCCCTCATTAGTGCAAATAATAAATCTCCCAAAGTGGTTGCATATATTAAAATTTGCACAGTTCAGAGTTTCAATGATTTAAAGTATGTTAATTGATTCTAATCTAATGGAAATATGCAGTTCAAATTTTGAACACTAAAGGGGATTCTTTATTTGCATTACTTAGGATTTAACTGTATCCATTTTGAACTTATGGTGGTTTAGTTAATATGTAAGATACTGATCCAAATCTAATTTCTGCCAAACTGCCAAACTTTCCAGTTTTTTAGCAGTTTTTGTTAAATAGGGAGTTCTTTCCAAATTAAGTTTTCAGTTATACTGAATACTAGGTTTTTTAATTTACCTTTTTCTGTTTCATATTTATCTGCTTTTCTGTTTTTCAATTCCTTGAGAAGGCAGTCCACAGTCAGGGCCTCCATTTCCTTTCTTCCCACACTCTTCTAAACCTTCTGGACTCTGGCTTCTGATTGCAACATTATTTGACACCACCTTCTCTCTCAAGTTACCAATGATCTCCTAATTGCCAAATCCAATGGCCTATTCTCAGTCCTCAATCTTTTAGACCCCTCTGTACCCCTTTGATACAGCTGACTACTCTTTTCTCCTTGAAACTACTGTTTGCAAGAACAAATTCCAAAATCTGAAATAGTTCTGGAAAGAAATTTATTAATTTTTTTGGTAAAGGAGAGTAAGCCAGAAAGGAAGTGTGGCTCCCTGTCATCCAGGCTCTGGAAGGTTTATATTATATAGGATTTAGACAAGGGTGCCTGACCATGAATCATATACACATATATAAACCACATGTACAAGCACTTTTGAGAGGGCAACTTGAAAACAAGATAGATTGAGATGGGTATAAATAAACATAGACATTCAAAACATAAGAGAATCCAAAACACAAGCTTGAATAGAACTAAAATAAGAGCTGGGTGTGGTAACCCAACACAAGAATGCTTTGGGTGGATCCAGGATCTGGGGAAATCCAAAATTTCTTGTAGGAATGCTGAGGCATTCCTAGAGAGTTACTGCAGACTACATTCTGAGTGCAGACAACCTTTAATTACATAAGGTTGGATTCAAACAGTATGACAATTTTTTTGAACAATGTAATAAATCATTTTTTTCTACAGTATTCTCTTCTCTTTAGATTTTTGGGACACCACTCTCTCCAGGTTCTTCTACTTGTCTCACTATTCCTTCTCAGTTTCCTTTTGTTGCATTCTTGAAGTCTGGGGAACCCCAAAATGCGAGGGCAAAGGGTGCGGGTCTGCTTCAAAAGAATTCAACCATTCAAGCCTTCTTTCAGTCCAAGTAGCAAGTTTATTAAAACACCAGTTGGTATGGGTAAGATTCCTAGTGGGTCTGTGCTATTTGTGATGCCAATACAAGTGGGCCAGATTTTAAGAATTTAAGCATTTAATGAGGATAAAATTGGTACTTTTATACAGAAAGACTGTGGGAAGATCTGGATGGAACCTAGGGGTGGCAAGTAGCCTGGGTTGGGCCAGGTGCAGACAATGAGGGCCAAAATGAAAGGGCAGTTAAAAGGATTGTTAACTGGATGGACAATGCTTCAGGCCAATGCCGGGGATCTGGGCCACATGGGAAGGTCCAGGGCTTTTTTAGGGTCCATCAGCACACCATCAGATATACCAAGACCACATTGAGTCACTGAACCCCTGACCAGATGAATTTCCATATGTAGACAGGTGGGGGGTGGTGGGGTCATGTGGTACCAACCTATGTGAAACTGGATGCTTGTTGAATATGTTTTCTATGTTAGGGCTAAGTAAACCTCCTTTGTTAACTGCTCACTCACCTATGAGTGCCTCATTTCATCCCAATACCAAACCTGAACTAACAGAGTGCTGGGCTCTCAGGCCTACCTCTAACATTGTTCTCATATAAATTGTTCTCTGGGTTCTGCTCCCTTCATTCTCTATCAGTTCACACTACCCAGGATTCTCAGAAATGAACTCTTTCATCTTTTCCCATGGTGCAATAATATCCTATCAAATTCATACACTACAATTTGCTCAGCCATTCCCCAACTGCCTAAAAGCATTCCCTTAGATTCTAGTTCTTTACTTTTCTTCCCCTCCCCCCTCTCATTTTAATTCTTGTTTCCATATTAGGAAGCTTCTTTTGCTTGTGATTTTTCTCTCCCTGGTATTATCCTCCTTTTTAATCCTTCCCCTCCATCCCTGCTTTTTTCTTTGTTGAGTTTGTTGTATTTAATGTACATAACAAACTTTAGGTGTGTATATTCAATCTTCCTTGTACTGTTTCAGATAAGAATGAGATTCATATGATGTATGCTCCTTCTCTTATGTTTATATATTATCATATATCCCAGGCAGCTAGGTGGCACAGTGGATAGAGCATCTAGCCTGGAATCAGGAAATCTCATCTCTCTGACTTCAAATCTGGCTTTAGACAACTAACTAGACCAGGGGCAAGTCACTTAAACCTGTTTGCCTTATTATCATCATTCGTAAAATGAGCTGGAGAAGGAAGTGGAAAACAACTCCAGTATCTTTGCCAAGAAAACCCCAAATGGGGTCAGGAAGAGTTGGAAACAACTGAACAACAGCAACAAATCATATGTCCCAATTATGAGAAATTACATGTTCCACTCTCTTCTTCCTCTTTTCTATAGTAGTGTATTACTCCTTTTACCACACATACAGACTTTTTCCCCCTCCTTTTCAAATTCTCAGAACAGAACTAATCTATTTTTATAACCTATTATTATTTCAATCTATTTTTCTTAAGTCCCTCAATACCCTTGGAAGACATTAAAGTTCTGAAGAGACAGTTGTTTCTTCCCTTCCATTAGAATATTAGTGCTACTAATCATACAGCTTCTTTCTAGGTTTTTCTATACCCTTGTGTTTGTATTTTAATGATGTTATTCAGCTTGGGTCTTTTTTTTTTAAATCAGACTCCATAAGAAATCTTTTTTTTTTCCTCTTTAAGATTATTCTTAGATTTGTACACTTACTCTCGGTTGTAAGCCTTTTGCCTTTTGGAATATTGTATTCCAAGATTGTAACAACAATGGGATTAGCAGCTGCTGTGGAGGTGAAAGACCAACAATACCAGCACACAGGATGGCTGCCAGCACAGGTTCTTTGATCTGCTTTTCTAAGGAAAGCAACTTTAAGGGGTTAACAATCTCACTTTAATTAAATATGCATATATCATTCACTGAGTTCAGGGGAAAAAGTCAGCACCCTGAATTTCAGAGCAAATACAAACAGAAACTGTAAAAACAGAGCAAAATAACACAAATCAGCAGACAGGCTTCTATCTGTCCATAGCAATACATACAGTTACCAGAGAGAGGGGGAGGAAGAAATAAAATGTTCCAGTTTCTCATTGGGTTTCTTGATCATGATTCAGTCTGGTGTGGGTTTTGCTGGAGTAGGCATGTTCTAGCAGCCATTTCCCCACTACTCTTATTTTTCTTCCTGAGTTGGCAGAATCAGTTCAATTTCTTCCTGTAGGGTATTTGAGCAGTCACTGCTAGATGCAGAGAATAGTCCCCATCCTGAATAACCTCCCTGTGCTGGACTGGTCCTGGTTTACTTTTCAGTTGCCTTTCCCTCAGGTCCACCATAGTTGTCTATCCTCCTATCTCTGCTCTCCTCCTTTCCTCAGCTAGGCCAAGTCAGTGACCACTGCTCCTTTTAGAGGAAGTAGGGGGTGCTAGGACAGACTCACTGGAGCTGGTAGGCAGAACTACCCTAGGACCAGTCGCATCACATAAGCCTGCAACTTCGCTTAGGGTCATAGAAGTGCCTGCTCCAAGTATTAAAAGTCTATGTAATTCATAAAATTTCTGCCTTACTGGGTTATGATCTATATTTTAATCTTGAGGATTTTGCTCTAATGATTCTATATCTGGTATATAATTCCATTGGAAGTTGAAGAGTTGAAGATGTTTAGTTGCTGGTACTCTATAATTCTCATGAGGGGATATTGTACACAATAAAATGAGCCCTATGTAGGAAGTAGATTAAAGGGTAACAAATTGGACTTGCCTGTATTTTCTTTTGTTCCAGATTGTACTGGTTTGCCCTTTTGGTGAGCTGACAGATAAATGAGGACAAACAAAACTTCATTTTCTTGTTCCATAAACAAACCATTAAGTTGACTCATCCTAGTCAAAAACATTTCTTATGGTATAGAAGACAAAGATTAATAGTTAATATAATAAGTTATTCAAAGAGTTTTATGTTTAGAGAGGGTAGTTTTTAAATTCATTGTCTCATTTCATCAATCTGGGAAAGCTTCAAGAAAGACTTAGAACTTGAGGAACTGCCAAAATGATGAAGAAGCAGTCTCTGTGGGCTTGGTGGGAAAGAAGGATGTTCCAAGTATATGATGCATTTAGAATGGCAGAAAGTGGGATGATCAGACAAAAGGGCCATTGAACAGATTAGCTTCAGAGGAGCAATGGATTGGGGAACACCTAGCACAGATTCAGTTCCTTATTTTGCAAGGCTTTTATGTCTAGACACCTCATCCTGGCAGGCCAGAGAGCCAGAGAGGACCCTGGCATTTTGTTTTTCCATTATGGAAACACACTTAGGGAGAATTTATCAGGCTTCAGTGGTATCAGGAATCTCTTTGGCTATACTTTGTAAGCAAAGATCCTCAAGGCCTTGTTTATTGTTGGCTTGGCTGCATAAAAGTGAGTGTCTGGGGCTGTCTGATCTGACTTTCTTCTAACAAAGAAACAACAGTGGAGAAAGAAATATGGCCTAGTCTTATAGATTTGCTTTCAACTCCTATCTGCTGCACCGAGTGGTATTTTAGTCAAGATCTTGAACTAATTTTGGAGACACTTCTCCTATGTGATAATAGTTTCCAATAATGCATAAACTAATTTCTGACCCTTGGCTTCCTTGTGTGAAAATGCGGACCACTAGTGAAGCACTTAGTGCTACTCAGTTAATATGCCTGGAAAATGGCACCTTCGTTGACTTTTCACTGGGACTGGTTCCTTTTGTCTGCTCATTGATTTGCAAATAGAGATTTTCAGAGCTGAGACCTTTATTTATTACGAGGAAGTATAGAGGGGAAGGGTTAAAGAGAATCTGGTAGAAACTTCCAGCAGGAAAAGTGAAGTAGGCTGTCCTGCTGGTGCATGGTATATCCAAAGAACATGGTACTAGGCTGCACTCTGACACAAAGCTGAGAATGAATGGGCATTTTCCCTTCCTTGCTCTTCACCCCAACCCCCACCCCACCCTTCCCAGTGTCTTAGCTAATTCCCCTTACCACACTGTAATCACAATATTACATGTCTATATACAAACGTTGTGGAGGTTGAGGACCTCTTCACTTTTCCAGGCTTTCACCAGGGGAACCACCAATATTCTACATTTGGTTACCTACGTTTTCTAGAAGAAAAAAAAAACCCAGCAATTAGTTACATTAAAGGGAAATTTGCTTTTGGTCCTTTTTAAAGAATTTTCACTCGGCTCTTTGACTACAAAATACAGTCTGATAATTTAATACTACAAGAGGGAGGCATTTTGGTAATCTGTAGTGGTAGTTGTATCTCTCAAATGCTGCTAGGTGGCCCCCTTAATCTAAGAATTCTGTAATTAAGTTTTATAAGCTGGAAGTTACCTTCTTCCATATCTTGTTGATTTTCTCCCATTTGAGATGACAATAAAGCATCCCATCTTCCTTTTAAATCTTATACTCTATTCTCATTTACTGGCTATGACCGGGATTTTTTAACCTTCACATTGCCAGAACAGAAAGTACTTCTCCCTCTTCTGCCAATCACAGAATCATAATCACAAAACAAAAGGTTCTGTGAGTAGTGACTTCCGGGTTGTGAGTGACTGAATTATAGATAGTGGAGAGAGACACAGTGAGCTCAAAAGCCTGTCAAGTCACTTGAAGTCTTTCACCTTGTTTGCCTGGGGCTCTCTGTGATTTTAGGGTTCCCCCAGTAAGTTCACTGGCCTGAAACTATCGCTGATACCAAGGACTTGCAATGTTAAGTGGTTAGTTCTGGTGCTTATTGAAGCTAGTATGGGAGAGAGCTAGAATTCCTATTTAAAAAGTAATAACCTAAGCAGGAAGGTGGGAAACGGTACTTTAAAGATGAACCCCAAACTACTGTCCTTGAGATCTTCCTAATTCTCTAACAATCCCACAGCCCAAAAGCAGCTACATCCATTGATTGAGGACTGGACTTGGAGTCAGGAAGACCGAAATCAAATCCTGCCTCAGTCACTTACTAGCTGTCACCCTAGGAAAATTCCTTAACTTCTCTCATCTCATTTTCCTCATCTGTAAAACTGAGATAATAGTAGCATCTACCTCCAGGGGTTGTGGGGACAATGAAATGGGATAATATGTGTAAATTGCTTTGCAAACCTTAAAGCGCTGTGTCAATCCTAGCCATTTTAGCTATGCCAGGAGAAAAAGGACGCTCACATGTGGGTTAGGACCTCTGTTTGAGGAGGACAGGATAATGATATATCATGGACAGAGAGATAACTGACAGAGAAGGTAGAAATACTCAATGCTCATTTTGCTTCTGTTTTCTTTGCTGAGGAGAGGGACCTCTGTACCAGAAATAATGAGAACAAAAATGACTTAGGGGAAATTGGTACCTGAGATAAACAGATAGTAAGAAAGTATCTAATTATCATTGATTGAAGTCAGATCAGCTGGCACCAATGAATTCTGTCCTCAGGTACTTAGAGAAATGACAAATAAGATTGCTGAGCTTAGTCATTAATATGTGAAAGGTCATGGAAAATGGGAGATGTACCACAGGACTAGAGAAAGGCTTATGCCCAGATTTCCCGAAAAGGGAAGGGTCTTGAAAACTATAGGCCACTGAGCTGGTCTGTAATTTGTGGGAAAATTCTAGAATGTGGGTTTTCCGCAGGGCTCTGTCCTAGACCCTCTTATCTTCTCTTTCCATATTATCTCTCCGGGTGATCTCGTCAGCCCCCATGGATTAATTATTATCTCTGTGCTGATGATTCTCAAATCTACTTATCCAGCCCTAACCCCTCTGCTGACCTATAGCTTCTCATTTCCAGCTGCCAGTTAGACATCTTGAACTGAATGTCTTATAAACATCTTAAATTTAATATGTCCAAAACTGAACTCATTATCTCCTCCCTCCACCCACCAAAAAAAAAAAAACAAACAAAAAACCCCAATCGTCTTCCAAAAGTCCTCATTCCTATCCAGGTCACCACCACCCTCCCAGTCACCCAGGCATCATCCTCAACTCTTCATGCTTTCTCTATCTCACCCCCTACGTCCAATTTGTTCCCAAGGCCAGTTGTTTCCCTCGTAACATGCCTCATGTGTGCCCCCTTTCTCTCCTGAGACTGTGCGACCACCCTAGTACAGGCACTCTTCACTTCACGCCTAGATTGTTACAATAGTCTGCTGGTTGGCCGGCCTGCCTCTGTCTCTCCTTGCTACAATCCATCCTCGACTCAGCTGTCAAAGTGATTTTCCTAAAATATAGGTCTTACTAGGTCACCCCACAGTTCCCCTCATTCAGTAAACTCCAGTGGTTCCTTATCCCTTCCAAGATCAAATATAAAATCCTCTGTTTGACATTGAAAGCTTTTCATAACCTGGGCCCTCCTACCTTTCCATGCTTCTTATATCTTCTTGTTGCTGTTGAGTCATTTCAGTTATATCTGTCTCTTCGTGACCCCATTTGGGGTTTTCTTGACAAAAATGGTTTGCTGTTTCTTTTTCCAACTCATTTTATGGATGAGGAAACTGAGGCAAACAAGGTGAAGTGATTTGCTTAGGGTCACACAACTAGTAAGTATTTGAGGCCAGATTTGAACTCTGGCCCTCCTAAATCAAGGGCCAATGCTCTATCCACTGCACCATTTAGCTGTCTGATTATATCTTACACCCTTCCATTTACACTTTGATCCAGTGACACTAACGTCCAGCTAAAATCTTGTCTTGTTGGAGAAACAGCTAGGAGACTGGTGCCACTGGATTGAAGCATATGTGCAGGGGTATAAGGTGTAAGAGGACTGGAAAGGCAGGAGGGGGCTAGATTATGAAAGTTTTTGGTGGTATATGATAAGGGAGAATGGGACAATGTAGAGTTGAACTGGTTCACCAAGGAGTGATGGGGAAAAGGAGAGATAGGCAAGTATAGAAGAGATGGCCTAGGGGAGAACAGATTTGAGGGTTTGAGGAATTGGAAGTCATGGTATGGAATAACAGCAGGGTTTGGTGAGGGAAGGCAGAGGGAGAAGTGGAAAGCCAATAGATTTTGGTCAGAAAAGGGGATTTCAGAATTTTTGAACAGGAAGTTGGTACATTTGTGAGTGATAGCAAGATCAAGGATAGCACATCTTTGTGTGTGGCTAAGGTAGGTTGGAGGAATAGGTCATAGTGGAGGAACTGAGAGATTAGGACGTTTGAGGGAAAGATAATATATTTGTTGAATTTCATAAGCATGAGGGCAGGAGTTGGGGCGGGGGAGAAAAAATTGTGAGCCATGTAGTGAACTCTGAGGAAAGAAGGGGTATGACCTGGAGGTCTGTAGACAAAAGCTACCAGGATTTGATTGGGTAGTAGAGGTTAACAGCATGAACCTCAAAGGAGGAGAATTTACTAAGTGATTGAGGTATGGGGAAGAACCTTGAGCAATCCAACTCCCCCACCTTGGCCAGTGGGCCAAGAATAGTGTAGTAGAAGAATAGTGTAGACATAGAATAGTGTAGAAAAGGTGGCCAGGGAGGCTCTGCCATTGGGCATGTCTGTGTTCTGCTGGGGGTACCTGAGACCTTTGTAGGGGTAAAGTCAAAACTATTTTCATAATGCTAAAATGTTACTTTCCTATTAAAATGCTTTCCTCTTTTTCAACTACATATTTCTGTGAAGCCAGATTTTCTCCAAATACTTCAACCAAAACAACATATCACAACATATTGTTTGCAGAAGCAGATAAGAGATTGTAACCAGAATGGCCTTTGTTTTCTTTGAATGACTCAGCTTACCTCATTGAGCCTCTGGACACTGTGGCTTGCTCTTCCGGGGCAGGAAGCCCAAAGAGCATTCCAGGAAGCTGACAACTTCCTGTGTGATGAGTCATGGGGCTGGCTGAGGGTAGGTGTTAGCTCCAGAACCTGGTCTACGCTAGGGAGAGGGGCCAAGTCAAGAACCAATCGGCCCTGGTCATTCAGGCGGCGCTTGATGATGTCAAAAACTCTATAAGAGGGGAGAGGACAGCTTGAAGATCCCTTTTTCCTTTTCCGGTTGGAGCCAAAGACACCTACAGCCAAAGCTGAGCTGCCGGTAGCAGAGCTGACCCACGTGGAGCGAGGAGTGCTGAGCCAGGACTGGAGGCCAGTGGGTAATCTTCTTACCTAACAGGGGAAGCATGTATACGATTTTGCCTTATACTATCTCACTTCTCTGTGGCCTCCTGGTTACCCTTGTGAGGCGGACTTATTGGGCCTGGAAGCTTTTGATGAAAATATCAAAATGGGGACGCTGGTTTGTGGGCTTGTTATTGTGGAATATAAATACATGCTTTAGTTCTCCTGCCTTCTGCCTAGAGAATTCCTTATATCCTGTGGTTCCAGACCTTTTAGGCACATATGAGATTCTCTTTGATATCATAAATTCTGCCTTCCTAATATATTTGGCGACGAGGATGGGATCGCTAGGTATAAGATCTCTATTCAGAAGCAGAAGAACTTCAGAGGAAGAGATGAATATCCCAGGGTGGGAGGATCCATTTTATTCCTCCTTAGCAAAGCAATTGGCAAAAAAAGCCGGACCCTGTGAAAACTGGGAAGCAAGGCTACAGAGAGGAGATCCTAAGGATTTGGAAAGGTGTTTACAAGAGGTTGGGATTCAGTCAGGAGCATCACTATCTAGGCAAAGCTGGATAGTGTTATCAGCCTACCGGCTAGTATATGAAAGATTGAGATTAAGTGAAAGAGATGGGGGCACTCCTACACCACAGCAAGAAGGGGAATCTCAGATAGCAGGAGAACAAATTGCTGCTCAAGAACCCACTGACTCAGATGAGAACTTTTCTATTAATGTGGCTAGGAGCAACAGGAGGCCAAATAAGCCAAGAGTGCATCCCAACTCAGCTCAGACCAAGCCTGACTGCCTGCTTTGTCCTTGCCATGGTGGCAGGGGAAGCGAGTGGGGGGAAAATGAGACAGTGTTAGGGGCTGAGACAGAAAACGCTACTAGGGTTCAGGACATCCCTCGCACAGAGGATGGGAGATGGTTAAATACTCAGACAAGCGTTCGTCCCGTAGAGAGGAGGAGGACAGAAACCCGAGGTGGCAATTTATTTACGAGGGAATTTCAGGAAGATTTCTCACCACAAGAGGTCACAGATATTTTGAGTAGATTTAGCCAAAGAGTAGGAGAACCATTAATATCTTGGATGGTAAGGCTCAGTGATCAAGGGGCTGGTGGAATATTAGTAGATAAGAGGGACTGTATGAAATTCATAGGTATCAGCCATGATCCTCTAGTTCAACAAGCTTTTAGGGAACATCATCAGCGAGGAGATGATGCTAGCAGGACTACTCTGTTGGCATTAGCTGCTGTGGGATGCAATAAGAGATATACTAATGATTCTATGTGGCCCACTGAGCACAGACCCTGGTATTCACTTAAAGATTGTATCATGAGACTAAAGGAGGAGGTAATGAAGACTGCTATTATGACATGAACTGCAGACAAATATTACAATGATCCCATAGGAATCCCTCATAGGAATTTAATAATTAGGACAGCTCCCCCTGCTTATAAACAACTAATTTTGAATCTGTTACTTGGGGAAGTAGGGAGCCATCTTACAGAGGTGATAAATAAGATTTTACAGTTACATGACTTAGGAGACTGGGGAAGGGATAGATCTCGAGAGAGAAGAGTGAATAGCCAGCAAACTTGGCGCCAAAATGGAGTGACAAGAAAACACATGTTCACTGCTCTATTGAGAGCAGGGGTAGGTTTTGAAACGATAGATGGCATTCCAACCAATGAATTGTACAGGATGTATCGAGATAAAGGACTCGATAACAGGAGAGATAGGGAAATAAGAACTGCTCTAGCAAATGCTACAGATGTTGAACCTTCATACCCAAGTGAATCACATGCTAGGGAATACTAGGAAATAGGCTGAGCCCCAGCCCAAATTAAGGAAATATGTAAGCTGGATTGCAGACCTCACATTAACTTGACCATGTATTGGAAAAATGGGTCAAGTACAGTAACTAGGGCATTAATAGACACTGGGGCCGAGGCCACCCTTACCTATGGAAATCCAGACAATTTCAGCCATGGAACTCCTATTACCATCACAGGACTAGGAGGGACTGAAATATCAGCTAGACAAGTTAAATTGATGATGAAAATTGGACAGTTGCCCAAGAAAGAATATAGTGTGGTTATTGTGCCTATTCCTGAATACATCATTGGAATAGACATTTTGAAGGGTATGACCTTAAATTTACCTGAAGGGAAATACCAATTTGCTGTGAGGAAAATAGGCATTAATGCTGTCTTAGTGGGGAAAATCAAGATGGATCCAATCACTTTGCCCGAACCTTCCCAAGTAATTACTTTGAGGCAATATCGTGTGCCAGGTGGGCAAGATGAAATTGCCAACACTATAAGAGAATGTGTTGAAGCAGGAGTGTTAGTCCCTACAACTACTCAATGGAACAACCCTGTCTGGCCAGTCCGAAAGTCAGATGGGACATGGAGGATGACAGTAGATTATAGACAGCTGAACAAAGTGATTCCTCCCTTGTATGCTGCTGTTCCAGACACGGTTACTCTGATAGAGAGAATATAAAAACATGAAGGGACTTGGTATGCTGTTATTGATTTGGCCAATGCCTTCTTTACGATCCCAATAGACCCCAAGCAATGGAACCAGTTTGCTTTTACTTGGCAAGGCCGACAGTATACATTTACGCGCCTGCCACAAGGATATATTCATAGCCCAACTATTTGCCACAGGATTGTAGCAGAGCATTTGGATGAATTAAAGCTACCTGGTGTACAGCTTACACATTACATAGATGACATCATGATACAGGGAAAGAATATAAAAGAAGTGGAGGAGAGTTTAACATTATTAATTGACCATATGAAAAGCAAAGGATGGGAAATCAACCCCGCAAAGGTTCAAGGGCCAGCTCAAACTGTAAAATTCTTGGGGATACAATGGAATAGAGGATTGCAAGAAATTCTCCCACAAGCTCGACAAAAAATTCAGGATTTTCCCACCCCTACTAATAAGAAAGAGGCCCAAAAGTTCATAGGGCTATTTGGTTATTGGAGACACCACATCCCACATTTAGGACAGATTTTAAAACCCTTGTATAAAGTCACCAGAAAGAAATATGAATTTGACTGGGGCCTTGAACAAAGTAGAGCTTTTGAGGAAGCAAAGGCTGCTATACAATTAGCTCTGGACTTATGGCCTATGCAAAATGGGCCAGTGGAGTTACAAGTGACTGTACAAGATGACTATGCAAATTGGAGTCTGTGGCAAAAACAACAGAGCTGGAGTGTACCTTTAGGCTTTTGGTCAAGGAAACTGCCCTCATCTGGAGTGCAGTATACACCTTTTGAGAAGCAGCTGTTAGCTGCATATTGGGCTTTAGTAGAAACTGAGCAACTAACTCTGGGTCATGAAGTGATATTAAGGCCTGGAATTCCAATTATGACTTGGGTAATGAGTACCCCAGCTTCTCACAGAATTGGACATGCACAAGAGGCAAGCATAATCAAATGGAAGTGGTATATTCAGAATAGGTCCAGAGCAGGCAAAAGTGGAGTTTCTGCTTTACATGAATCGGTGGTGAACATTGGCACTGAGAGAAATGAAAAACTCCTTGAATCTAAGCAGCAGATGGTGCCATCCTTAGTGAAATGGAATAATGGGTATGATGGACTAAATGTAGAACAGAAGAAACACGCTTGGTTTACTGACGGGACAGCAAAATATTTAGGACAGAAGAGACATTGGAAAGCAGTAGCCTATAACCCCTGTACTAGGCAAACTCTGGAAAGTTCTGGGATAGGGGGAAGTAGCCAATATGCTGAACTGATGGCAGTACATCAGGCCATCACAAGGGAGAAGGGAGGACAATGTCATATATTTACTGATTCATGGGCGGTAGCTAATGGATTAGCTACTTGGATGCCTATATGGAGGAATCAGAATTGGGAGATTCATGGCAAACAAGTTTGGGGTAAAGAGTTATGGGAAAATATATGGGACATGTCTTTGGTTACGGATTTGTCAGTTTTTCATGTTGATGTTCACGCGACCCTGACCACACCAGAACGTGAGTACAGCGCACATGCAGATCGACTAGCAAAGATTGCCACTGAATGTATTGTCCCTACTCCAACTCCAACTGATGACACAGCCTTAGCAAGATGGGTCCACCAGACCGCCGGCCATTTAGGGGTGCAGGCCACCCACCGATGGGCACAGGATCGAGGTATCAGTATCTCTCATGCATTGTTAAAGCAAATAACAGAGGGGTGTTGTATATGTCAATTAGAAAAAGAACGAACTCTTCCTAGGATAGTAACTGGAGAAATAGCAAGGGGAAAAGTTCCAGCCCAAATTTGGCAGATAGATTATATTGGCCCACTACCCCAGGATAAAGGATGTAAATATGTATGTACGTGTGTTGACACCTATTCAGGTGTACTAGTGGCTTGTCCTTATAAGGACGCAACTCAGAAAAACACCTGTAAAACCCTAGATATTGTAAGTTTATACTATGGAACCCCAATGCAAATTCAAAGTGACAATGGGTCACATTTCAAGGGCAAAGAAGTGAAAAGATATTGTGTGTTGAATAATATAGAATGGATATATCATATTCCATATTACCCACAAGCATCTGGGCTGATTGAAAGAATGAACGGATTGTTGAAAGAACAGCTGAGAAAATTAAGCTCTAATAATTCATATCGACATTGGAAAGATAATTTGTCTATTGCCTTACGTAATTTGAATAATAGACCCTTAGGGGGGAGTACACCTCTAGCCAGAATGATGACCCCAAATTTGCAGATTAGAGAACAGCAAACATGTGAGATCCAAAATATTGAATTTTGGACTGTGAGGGAAGATGTCCCCCTACCGTGTCCAGGAACACCTGGTTCGGCAGGATATGATTTACATTGTATAGAGAATTTTAGGTTGAATAAGAAAGAGATAAGAAAAACCCCTACTGGAGTATGTATGAGAATCCCCAAGAATCATTTTGGACAGATATTACCTAAACCAGGATTAGCAGCTCAAGGAGTACATGTATTGGCTGGAGTGATAGATTCGAATTATCAAAAAGAAATTGTTGTGACACTCCAGAATTTGGGTGAAAAACCTGTACAATTTGGTAGGAATGATAGGATAGTTCAAGTGATTATTATCCCCTGTGAAAAAATACCCTTTGTGAAAACTGACCCTCCTCCCAAAATAACTACTAGAGGGGCAAAAGGGGCTTGCTCCATTGATAGAATAAAGTTGGGAGCTAAGGTATGGGTAAAACGGAAGCCAGATGATATTCCAAAGGCTGCAGAAGTCATAGCCCATGGGAAGAACAACACTGTAACAGTTGTCTATTCAGGGGAAGATAATTACCAAATCGTACCCCTGAACCATATATTTTACCATGAATAGGGCTATATTAGATTCACAGACCCCACAGGTATGGCTGATGCTGGTAATTGCCACAAGCCACTCAGAGAGAAGGGGACTTTGTGTGATTAACGGATGAAAGCTTGTACATCTGGGGAAAGGCTGGGAGGACAATCCTAGTCTCTATCTAGGATGGGATCCTCCTGGTTTCCCTTGTACATCTGAGGAAAAGCTGGGAGGACAATCCTAGTCTCCATCTAGGGTGGGATCCTCTTGGCTTAGTTTCCTCATTGTGTTCCGTTTAAAAAGAAACACTTCCCTTCTGAGTTTGGCTCTGATATTGGATCTCTGCATAACTGAAATCTCAACCAAACTGGAGATGATTTTATTTGAAGGATAATATCCCATACTTGCCTACTTGTTCTTTGAGATGATTTTATTTAAAGGATAATAGCCCATACTTGCCTACTTTTTTTTTTTTGTGTTCTTTGAGATGATTTTATTTAAAGGATGATAGCCCATACCTGCCTACTCTTTTTGTTCTTTGTTTTGGTTAACTTTGTTGCTAGTTCTGTCTCCTTTAGGCTTAAGTACCCTGCACTTTCCGGTGACTGCCTAGGCATGTAGCGTTCTTGGAATTCCTGCCAGTTTGCTGAAAGAACTGACCTCTGGAATGGGACTCTTTGGGGCAGGCACAGCTCTACGTCCAATTTCAGCATGAAGAAGCTATGGAAAATGAGACCTTCACCCCTTACCCCAAGATTTTGAGCCCCAATTGTTTGGGGGGGGAATGATGATAGTGTTCTGATTACTTATTTTGTGTTATCTTTGCTATATTGTTTTATTGTTATGATGTTATTGATCCTATGTAATGGATACAAAGATCTAGGGGTGGACATTTGAATTATTAATAATTATTTTGGGGATGATTGATTGAAGAGATTATCTTGCTGGGATCTAGGGGTGGATCACATTTGAATCGTAAACCAATGTTTGGGAATGTCACTGAATGATATGTTTTGCTTTACTGTGAATGATATGTTTTAGTTTCCTGCGTAATTGGATCACAATGTTCTAGGATATATAATTTAATTTAAATTATGATTGGATTGTGCCTCCTAGAACATTGTGAGGGGTGGAGTGTAACCAGAATGGCCTTTGTTTTCTTTGAATGACTCAGCTTACCTCATTGAGCCTCTGGACACTGTGGCTTGCTCTTCCGGGGCAGGAAGCCCAAAGAGCATTCCAGGAAGCTGACAACTTCCTGTGTGATGAGTCATGGGGCTGGCTGAGGGTAGGTGTTAGCTCCAGAACCTGGTCTACGCTAGGGGGAGGGGCCAAGTCAAGAACCAATCGGCCCTGGTCATTCAGGCGGCGCTTGATGATGTCAAAAACTCTATAAGAGGGGAGAGGACAGCTTGAAGATCCCTTTTTCCTTTTCCGGTTGGAGCCAAAGACACCTACAGCCAAAGCTGAGCTGCCGGTAGCAGAGCTGACCCACGTGGAGCGAGGAGTGCTGAGCCAGGACTGGAGGCCAGTGGGTAATCTTCTTACCTAACAGGGGAAGCATGTATATGATTTTGCCTTATACTATCTCACTTCTCTGTGGCCTTCTGGTTACCCTTGTGAGGCGGACTTATTGGGCCTGGAAGCTTTTGATGAAAATATCAAAATGGGGACGCTGGTTTGTGGGCTTGTTATTGTGGAGTGTAAATACATGCTTTAGTTCTCCTGCCTTCTGCCTAGAGAATTCCTTATATCCTGCGGTTCCGGACCTTTTAGGCACATATGAGATTCTCTTTGATATCATAAATTCTGCCTTCCTAATATAGAGATTCTAGCTGTCTCTTCTTAAGCCAGTTATTAAAGAGTTTTGCAAAAATATGTAAAGCAATGTCAGTTTTCTTACTGAATGTTTTTTTATTTTGGAAAACAGCTATTTTTCATTAAAATATGTTCCTTATGTTCATATATAATGGGCTTATTGTTATTTTAAAATGAATAAACATATTTTTAAATTTTAATACAGTAAATATTGATTGCCGTAGCCCAAATGAAAAAAAGCTCTTTGGGATCTTCAATAATTTTTAAAAGTGTAAAGGAGTCCAGAGATCAAAAACTCTGAGGACACAAACCTTACTCCTTCGTTTATATGGACTATTTGTGCCCAGCTTATGGTAGGGCTTGTATTGGTATTGAGTATTGGTCTGATCAGTCTCAATCAGATCCACTGTACCTTGACCCCAACATAGTAATGTCATTTTGGTTCTCTTTGAGAATGAAGGACAATGACCAACCACCACTTTACAAAAAGATCAGTTGAGGCTGTAGACATAGGTTTTTGCCAAGGTCCTAATAAAGTATCTCGTACTATTTTTGTGGAGAAGATGGCAGGGCTTTGTTTAGACATAGTACAATTATATGGATTCAGGAGTGATTAGATGGCTGGACTCAAAGAATAATTGTTAATAGTTAAATGTAAATGTGATAGGAGCCCTCCAGTGGAATAACCCTGACTCTGCACCTATTTAACATTTTTATCAATCATTTGGATAAAGGCATCTTGCTGGGCTAAATCTAACAGGATAAAATAGAGTAAAAATGAATGTAATCTTATAATTGGGTACAAAAAAAATTTCATAAGATGAAGGAGGCATTATTAGATAGTTATTCTGAAAAAGATTTGTAGGTTTTAGTAGACTGCGAGCTCATCGTAATTGACTCATCAGTATGATATGGCAGCCAAAGGAAAAAAAAAAGCTGATGCCATCATAGGCTGCATTAGAAGAAGCATGGCTTCCAGGAACAGGGAGGTAATTAGTCGGTCAACACAGACTTAGGAAGGTTCAGAATACAAGGTCCAATATAAGGAAACCTGGTGCTCCTAAGAGAATAAAGCAAATCTGCTTTATTGAGGGGAGATTCTTATACAGTGGAAGGTTGGTCACTGAAGATGGACACAGGGCAGTATGCTGGAGTCCTCAAGGGAGTTATGTGCCCAACACAGAGAAGCATGGTAGGGTATTATAGGAATCCTGCCTGGGTCAAATGTGACCAGGGATTGGGGAGCCTGGGGTGTCAGTCAAGATTGAGTACTGGCTTGTTAGGGGGAACTGGGGAAATTGACAGCTAATTAATATTCACATTCCTGGCCCTCAGGAAAGCGGGGCTTTGGCTATTACTGCCAAGTCTTACTCTGCAGGATGAGTCAGGTTTTTTTTTTCATTTCTCTAAGGCTTCTTTGTTTAATGGGGTGGGGAAGCTACTATTGTTTACAATGTCCCACTGTGTTCTGCCCTTCTCAGATCTTATCTAGGAGTACTGGGTGCAGTTCTGGGAAAGGCAGTTTAAGAAGGGCATGAAGAAGTTGGAAAGTATCCATCAGAGGGCAACCAGGATAGTCAAGGACCTTGTGTTTACATCACAGGATGATTAGCTGAAGGAGCTAGGAATGTTTAGCCTGGAGAAGATTTGGGGTGTGTGATTAGGGAGCAAAATGGATGACATTATAGCTGTCTTCATATTTTTTTTGAAGGACTGTTATAAGGAAGAAGCATTAGACTTCTTCTGTTAGACTCAAGAAGGGAGAGAAGGAAAAATTCCCTAAAAGTTAGAACTTCCCAAAGCGGAATGGGCTGCTTCAGGAAATGGCCAGTTTCAACCCTCAGGGGGTTTTATTTGTTGTTCAGTCATTTTCCAGGCGTGTCTCTGACACTTCATGATCCCATTTGGGGTTTTCTTGGCAGAGATATCGGAGTGGTTTGCCATTTCCTTCTACAGCTCATTTTACAGATGAAGAAACTGGGGCAAATGGGGTTAAATGATTTGCCCAGGGTCATGTATGAACCTATAGCTATTAGTGTCTGAGACCATATTTCAACTCAGGCCTTCCTGAACTTCAGGCCAGGCACCCTAACCACTGAGCCACCTAGAAGGGGTTTTTAATCAATATATTATAATCAGGTATGTTATAAGAGGGATTCCTTTCATGTATAACTGTATGGCTTGGACTTTAATCAGTGCTTCTTAAACTGTGGGTTGCAACCCCATATGGGGTTGTGAAAAATTTGGCAATAGTAAAAGGTTTCTGAACAGCCCAACAACAAAAATTAATTAAAAACATACTCGTATTGGATCCGAGGTATTTCTGGCAGTGCTTACTGGGGGAATGCAACTTCACTGCAGCCTTGGTTCCAACCACAAAGCATGAACACTTTGCACTGTGCATGCCCTCAGGCCATGCAACACCAACAAACTCAAAAAAGGGTCTTGAGTGGAAAAAGTTTAAGAAGCCCTGGACTAGATGGTCCTTTCCAATTCTCAGATTCTGTGATACTAATAAGTATCTAGATTCTCTCAGATCTCTTGGGTAGAAGCTCTTTTCCTCCTTCATTTACCTAGGACAAAGTTTAGAACATCCAAAAAAAAGTACTTTGTAAATAATAAAAGATAGAACAAAATTTAAAAAAAAAACCTCATAGAGTGCAAGATTAACACATTTATGGAACACGGAAATATAATGAAATATCCATATTCCCTCTATGGATAAGTAGCTGATATAGCTTCTAGCACCTCCTTATATCTAACCCAATTCTCAAAATTGTCTTGACCACTTTCATTAGCCTTTTGAATTTTTTAAAAATTATATTTCTATGTAAAATTTTATATTTTATATTCTGGTTTTCATTTCCCTTCCCTCTCCCCTCTCCTATTCAGAAGGCCATCCCTTGTAATGAAGAATAATAAAGGAAAAGAAAAAAAAAACAGTTCAGCAAAACTAACCTGGGACTGGGACTGATAAGTTATGTGACATCCTACATACTGGTCCCCCCGCTCCACAAAGAGAGGCAGACACATTTTCTTATCTCTTCTCCCTGGTTTAGTCATTATAATTATAGTATGGAGGTTTTGTTTTGTCATTCCCTCCATTTCCATTGTTTTAGTCATTGTATATATTGGTTTCCCGGTTCTTACTTTACTCTGCATCATTTTAGAAGTCTTCTCATACTTCTCTGATGTCTCCACAGCCATAATTTCTTCCAGTCCTGTAATCCCATTACATTCATGCACCATAATTTGCTACTTTGTCAGACCCTATACTAACGTATAATAATAATGGTTCTCATTATATATATCAGGTACTGTACTAAGCACTATACAAATATCATTTCATTTGATTCTCACAACAACCCTGGGAGGAAGATGCTCTTATCTTTTATAGATGAGGAAATTGAGGCCAACAGAGGTTAGGTGACATGCCCAGGGTCATACAGCTGGGAAGTGTCTGAGGTCATATTTAAACTCAGGTATCCATGACTCTAGGCTGGTACTCTGTCCCTTGTGCCATCTAGGTACCACATAGGTCTTGCGATGCCTTAGCCAGCTGCCATGATCCTGATTATCACAGCCTTCCCTCCCCCCCACATTAAAACTCCTTTTCATTTCCAGCTTTAAAGCTTCTTTGCCGTTCTTAAAGGCAGCTACACAGCACAGTGGATAGACCTGGTCCAGCCTATGCAAATCACTTCATCTGTGCCTCATTTTCCTGAATTGTCAAAAGGTGACAATAAGGGCACCCACCTCCTAGGATTATTGTAAGGATCAAAAGAAGTATTTGTAAAATACTTAGCACAGTGCTTAATACATGTTTATTTCCTGTTCCTTCCTCCTCTGCCCTTCTACCTCCCATCAAGTTGCTCTGGTCTAGGGCTATTTCAAAGTTCCCTTTTGGTCAAGGATTCCAGCCATAGGTTTTACTTCTGGTTCTATTAGAAGAGTCTGTTTACCATTTCACATTTATTCTACTCCATCTGTGAGCTCTACCCACTTAAATTCTCAAGGTTAATGGTCTCAATCAGTTGGATTTTACCATTTAGAAAAGCAGCCATCCAAAGCCCACCTAAAAGTTTTTAAACCTTACAAATTCTCTATGCCTCTAATAACATTCAGGAGTGGGATTTAGAGCTACAGAGGATCTTAGTGATCATAGGATCAGGGAATTGAGGTCCAGAAAGGAAGTTATACCCAAGGTCACATAAGTATTAAGTAACAAGGCTGGGACCAGAAATCAAATCTCTTAAATTAGTAAAAACCCAACCAAACATGGCCTGTGCTGAATCTTCTGGGGTGAAGAGGGAGTAGCAGAAGTATACTTGTTTTGGGGATTGGGCAAGAAAGGGGATTTAGGAGATGCAATTCCCTCCTGGGGAAAACAGTCTGAATTATGGTCTGAGTCCAAAGGTCATGTTGAGTTGGTGCTAGAATTTCTTCAGAGTCCACAGATCCAATATAGAAGCAGAAAGCCAGTTATAGAAGTGAAGATTCAGACTGCTACTGAATTAGGTGGCAAGACATAGGGCATGTTGGGGACCTGACTCCCTGACAACCTATTTCCCCAAAGATTTGCCCTTTTATGTTTCCTTCCCTCATTGCCACTGCAGTGGTCACAGGACATCGCTACTGACATAGACCAGAGCAAGGTTTTAGGTATAGACAATCTATACAGGGATTTCTTTGTCTCTATCAATCTGAATGTGACATACTCTTCTCTAACTATTGCTGGATTAAATTAAAGCAAGCCTGTTATTTGGATGTTAAAACAAAACAAAAAATAGCTGTCAAGGTCCAAAAGTTGCATTTTTCTATGGGGTCCAGGGTTTCAGAGCAGAGATTGAAAATTATATCTGAGGTCACATTACTACTTCCCTTTCTGTATGCTGCATTCTAGGAAAGCTTGACAATATGAGGTTTTCCAAATGTGTCATGTGCTTTCATTAGTCCTGGCTTCCATCAGCCATGCTCCACCCTACTCAGTTAGCTTTGGATCTTTCTCAGTTCCAAACAGTGTCTATCAAACAGGTAGGCATCCACTGCCTATTTGAATTCAATTGAAACTGAAATTCAGTTGAATTCAAACACTTGAAACTGAATTGCTTAAGCAAAGGTTAAAAAAATACACAACACATATGTTGTAATCCACGGGCCAGAAAATAGACCTTTTTATTTATAACACATCAAACTGTTTTTCAAAAAAGGAGAGCACAAGAGAAATTTGGTTCCTGTAAAAAGCTATGTGTATTTTACAATGGTCTGTTGGAGATGGGGGCATCTTGCAACAGCCCTGCTACTGGCACACACAGGGCTATGACCTGCTAGGAGGTGCAAGTTTACCAAGCTGAAGCCACTGAAATGTTTCCTTTAGACTCATGTAAAACTCTGGCTCTTTCTTTCTCCTTTGCCTCCCCATTCTCCTTCTCTGCTCCCCAACCCCCATCCCTTTTTAATCTTGTTTCCTTTGGATCTGTCTTTGCTTCCCTTCTCTCGCATCTCCTGTGCACAAGAAGGCCAGCACCAGTCTTGCTTCTCTGTGGTGAGGGTCTCTGCTGCCCACCTGGGGTTACAGAAATGGCTATAGAATGGAGATACATCAAAAGAAGGGCCCAGCCCAGTCTAGTAGACACAGAAGTCCTCTGGAGAGGGGCTTTGGAGTCATCAGCAAAACTCGAATCCCTGTCAAGTCCAGCACAGTGGGGTCTGAAGGACCGGCGGAAGGGTGAGGCAGCTATTTGCCTCTTCTGCAGCTGTAGGTTCACTTGCACATAGAGTCGTAGCTGGAATGTGATGCCTAGAGTGTGAGGCTAAAGGACCCTGTGGATATGCAGTCTGGAGAGAAGACAACAGGCTCTTCCCTCAGCAAGTATCACAGGGCAAGGTCAGGAAAAGGCAACGAAATGGGCCCCATGAAGCATCAAAGCATTTGGTGGTGTTTGAGCCAAGCTGGAATGCTCATGGCTGAGGCAGGCCCTCTCCGGACCTCAGGCATGAGAGATGTTGAGAGATGAATAGGCCTGTTGGGGGCGGAGCCTCCAGCCGCCATACTGCTGCCATCATGGTATCTTCCTTGTTGGGACAGACTCCTCAGGGCCCTTGCGGGTGGCTGTGGGCCATTTCCAGGTGGCTGCCAGTGCTGTTCTTCACTACTCCTTGGGGATACAGCGGGGAGGACTCACCATGGCCACATAACCCAGAGAGCACCGGCAGTAGTAGGAACCCTCGGTGTTCTCACACTGACCATGTGCACAGAGAGATGTGGGCCCATGCATGTCCTCACATTCATTTACATCTATAAGAGAGTGGATGAGGGCAGTGAACTAGGGGTGGTCAGAGCTTCCTTTGCCTGATTCACCAGCCTTTGTGAGCAAACCCTAGTATGTCTTTCTCCTTTAAGTAAAGGAAATAATACTTTCCCCTCAAGAGTACAAGGCAACAGTCCTGAACCAACCCCTAGGGTAGCAGCTATAGAAATCTTGTCCCCTTTTCAGTCTTATCCTGAGAATCTGCACAGAATAGGCTTCCCTCAGCTCTTGGAGTTGACTGATTCCAAGTAGACGCACCAAGGGACAGCAGCAGGGTTCCAGATGGTCTTAAACAACTGCAAGAAGACCCTAACCAGCTCCTTAGTCTTTTTGCCAATACCATGTGACATGACCACACTATCCCTCTCCCTGGGAATGCCACTGCCTAGCCCTGATCCCATTCTAAACTTACCTACACAGGCCATCTGGGCAGTATTCAGCTGGAAGCCTTCAAAGCAATCACAGGTATAGCCCTCATCTACTCGGACACAGTGGCCATTCTCACAGCCATTGAGGATGCCACACTCCTCTGCTCGGAGACCTTCGAAGCTTTCATAGTTTCCTGGGGAGTCAGAGGATGGAGGGAGAGAAGGAAGGGACACATAACCCAACTTCCAATGATTTCTTGTCTGTTTTTACAGTATTTCAGAACATTGATTTTTTTTTTTGCAGGGGGGAAGGCAGGGCAATTGGGGTTAAGTGACTTGCCCAAGGTCACACAACTAGTAAGTATGTCAAGTTTTTGAGGCCGGATTTGAACTCGGGTCCTCCTGAATTCAGGGCCAGTGCTCTACTCACTGCACCACCTAGCTGCCCCTCAGAACATTCATTAACAGTGATCTTCAGGGGTATCATGAAATTTTCCCCAAAAAAAACCAAGGAAATGAAAATGTATTTTGATTCTGTTTAAAATACATGTGTACACACACACACACACACATACACACACACACACATACATGGATGCATGCGTGTATATTATGTATATTTATAAAGTATATACATATACATACATATATCTATCTATATCTATATCTATCTACCTATCTATCTATCTATCTATCTATCTATCTATCTATCTATCTATCCCTTATGGCAGTTGTAAGCAGATTTTGAGATCTGGCCCCAAGGTAGTCAGAAGATTGGAGACATGAGGGTTCAGATTTAAAGCATTCAAGGCTTTTCTCCAATAGGCACCTCCCCTACTTTTAAGCCTTATCTCACATTACACTCCATCTTTAACAGACAAGTCATTGTCCCTTGGGCAGCCAGGTGCCAGGCCTGGCGTCAGGAAGACCTGAGTTCAAATCTAGCCTCAGCTGTATGACCCAGGCAAGTCACTTAACTCTATTTGCCTCAGTTTCCTCATCTGTAAAATGAGCTGGAGAAGGAAATGGCAAACCACTCCAGTGTCTTTGCCAAGAAAAGGGGTCTCGAAGAGTCAGACGTGACTGAAAATGACTAAACAACAACAAACATGGTCTCTCTTGTACACATGCTATGCTTTTCCACCTCTATGCCTTAGTTCATAGTACTCGTTTTACAGGAATTTCCTATTTCTATCATATCCACCCTTTGAAATTGTACCCATTCTTCAAGGCCAACTAGAATGGCATTTTCTTTCTCCAACTCCATGTTGAGTTGTATATCTCTCTGATAAGATTCTATTTTTCGTTTATAGTTAGTATTTTTTTTGATGGCATTACATATGTGAAGGATGTATGGAGGATGCTACATATAGCATCACATTCTTCCCCCACCCCAATTTGTAAACACCATGAGGGCATGTTTGAATTGTAACTGAGTTCAATTTTTCAATTGAATTTTAATTCCCCAATGCAGCACAGTGTTTGGCATATAATAGGTGGTTAAGATATTATTCTTGAATGAATTATTAATTCATTGGTCTTTAGGATGAGTGAGAAAAATGGACCCACAGGGAAGTATGTATACACACATCACATAGGCAGATGCATAGTCCTATGTGTAAACTGGTTGAGATTAGAAACCATGTCATACATCGGAGGTGCTTGAGAATCTGACACTCCAGTGTCTAATATGTTGTAGTTAGTCTAACATTGCTGCTCGTTAAATGTTTGACGACTGCAACACGGAGGTTCCTGTCCCTTAGATTAGCTTCTTCATGAGAGGCAGTGCAGGGTCACGGAATGAGCACTGCACTGGGAGTCATGACCTGTGTTCTATTCCTTTATTCTCTCATTTTACAGATGAGAGATCGGAGTCTTAGAGAGGCTAAGTGGCACTAGGTCCTTCCCAACTGTCTATCCTTCGATTCTATGACTTTCACGGGTGAGGTCAGGCTTCCCTTTTCTACCCTCAAGGGAGAGGAATTAGCAAGTTGGGTTTGAAGAGAGAAATGGGAAAAGGTACCGATCCCACCTCCTCTCCACTGCTGCCACGGGCAGGTGGTACAAACCTGGCTGGCTGCCCACAAAGTGGGGTTGGACTTCTGAAGGCTGTAGCGGTGGCTCAGGAGCAGGGAGATTGGACACTGGGCGGCTGGCAGAATGCAGGAATGGGGGCTCAGAGGCACCCTCCTCGGGAGTCAGGTAGTTATAAAAAGGGGCCCCCTCAGAGCCATAGAGACCATAGTGCAGGTCATCGGGGCCTGGGCCATACTCATAGCCTGGCCGGGGGTGAAGGCCGGCTTCTCGCTCAGCTTCTATCCTGGCCACGTTGCACAGCTGAGCAAAGACCTCTGTCAGGGAGGAGAGAAAAGCTTTGAGTACAAATTTAGAGCAACGCTTGCCTTCTTGACCCTCAGCCTACTCTCTATTCCCCCAGAGCACAGAGGGCATATCAACGTGACTTAACCTCCTTGGGGGGGGGCAGTACTCTCGGAGGACTGCCACAGGGACCCCTTTCATTAAAGAGCATTATGATTTCTCTTCACACATTCTCACCTTGTTCTACCACCTTTCCAGCTAATGGGGAATCCTTAGGAATCTCTCTATCCTGCTGCCTCTGGCCCAGGTCTATGCTATGGATGCCCAGCCCAGCCAGTTTTCCGTCTCACCAGAATTCCTGGGGGGGCACAGGGCACACTGCTGACTCCAGGCCTCTCCATCCTGGCAGCAGCACTCAGTGTAGGTGGTACGGCGACCTCGAAAGGGCTGGCTGCAGACATAATTAGTGACTTTTTTCCAGCAGATGTCCGTGTGGATGTCATGGTCTGGGAGGTCTGCCAAAGGACAAAAAGATATCAAGTGGGCCCTGCCGTCCCAGCTCCCCGCCTTGGCGTTCCCATGGTGTGTACGCTGCCCCGATCTTACCCATGCTACTTGTGCTGTTCACACAGTGCCTCTGGCTATGGTCCAGGACCAGTGGGGGACTGCAGAAGCAGTGGAAAGACCCATCTGTATTCACACACTCTCCATTCTCACAGGCTGTGTCCTGGCATTCATTATGATCTGTGGGAAAGACAAGGGAGAGGCTGGGTGGCAGGAGCAGGGGCAGAGATGGGGAACTAAGGACCAGCAAGGCCTGTGAACTGACTTTGGCCTAGAATAGGGGAGATGATGTAAATAAACAACAAAGATGTTCCAGTTTCTCCATCCTTCACATCCCAACCGAAGGCTATGGCATCATGACTCTTTCCACATGGATGATGATGATGATGATGATGCCAGCATTTATTTAGAACTTTAAGGTTTGCAAAGCGATTGATGCATTATCTCATTTGATGTGCAGAACAACTCTGAGACATAAGCATTATTATCCCCATTTACAGATGAGCAAACAGGTTGGCAAAGGTTAAGCGACTTGCCAAGGGTGCTTGTCTAGGGCAGTATTTGAATTCAGGTCTTCCAGATTCAAATCGAGTGCTCTATCAACTGTTCCATCTAGCTGCCTTAGAGGCTACTCCCATTGGGATTCCTCCTAGGGTGATGCCTGCCCACAGCTAAGCCTGTTGCTTGTCTTTGTAATATAGGACCTCAGGGGCTGTGTCACTCCTGAGGAATGATGGTGGAACCCTGATAGCTCTATGAATCCCCTCACCTTAGAGGTATTGGCCACTAATCCAATCACAGTGTCCCCCAGGTAGGGAAGCTCCTTTTTCTTGAGAAGATATCACTTTCCCTAGGGGGAGGACAGATTTTTCTGATAATTCAGGGCAAGTGAAATGGAGAGCCATTAGCTGAGGGTCTTAGTGAAGCTTAGTGAAGAGGACAGATCTTACCTTCACACGCCATGAGGGATGCATCATAGCGATAGCCAGGGTTGCAAAGGCAAATGTATCCAGGCACCGTGTTGAGGCACTGGCCATTGTGACAAACCTCTGAGCCGAACATGGTGCACTCATCTGCATCTGAATGGGGACAGAGTTGTCATCAGGGACAGGGTCCCTCCTACCTGAACACCCAGAATGCTGGGACTTCACTCCCTACAATCTGTAGTGGGTTCATCGGGGTTGGGGCAAGGATGGGGGGAGGCAGGCAGGATGATGTGATACTTTCAGACATCTCTTCTTTCTTCTTATTCCCCTGTGTTCACATGTGGCTATGAGTGGGAGGGAAAGTAATGGCTTCTGAGATGGCAGTCCTAGACTGGTTTCTTATATAGGGAACAAATACAGGGAAGACAGAAACTGGTGGTTTTGGGGGGCAACAGAAGAAGCCTGTAGTTGAGTTGGGGTCTTGTAGACTTCCTTGGGGCTAATCAGCTGAAAATACCTTTAGCTAAAGTACTCAGGGAGTGAAAAAAGTTGGGGGTATGTTCTTCCCCATCCTACTTCCCACTTTTCAGCTTCCTTCTGTGCGGTGTCTTCTCCCTTAGACTGTAAGCTCCTTGAAGACAGGGACTGTCTTGTTTTTATTTGTATAGTGCTTGGCTCATAGTAGGTGCTTAATAAATGTTTATTGACTATTATTGACTGAATGATCAGAACCCTGGCTGGCATTTCAGGTGAAGACATCCTATGAGGATCTTCCCATCTGCTCAGGAGGTAGGAATGGACAAGGAAGAAGCAGAGGAGGAAAAGTTCTGGGGAAGGACCTTACCAGTATATGTGGTTTGTCCAAACATCCAGGAGCCTTCCACAGGGATATATCCCTTACCGCTGGGGCAGATCTCGCTGAATTCCACTGGGAGGAGTAGTAAAGAGAGAAGCCAGAGCTCAGATGAAACAAAAGCCTTTCCCCTCACCTCGCCTTTCTTCCTTCCTGCTCATGTTGTTTCATCCCTCTGGCAAATTCATAGGCTTTCCCTGAGCCCCATGCTTCCATGCTGGCTCCTGGGGCCCCCTACCTGTGCCAGGGAAAGGACAGGGGTCACAGCTGTCTCCCCAGTTGGTCCCCTGGGTGCAGCAACACTCCTCTCGTGTAGTGTTCCGGCCCAGAATGCTGGTGCAGGCTGACGGGTTGCTTGGTCCTGAGTAGCACAGTTTGCGCTCTGGTCCAGCAAAGTGTTCCCCAGTTGGCCCCTCAATGCTTTCTTGGCCTGTATTTGATGGAAATCAGTTTGATTGTGTCCCTTCATGGACCAGATTCAACTAGAGGGATCACACTACATCTAGGGCAGGCCTACAGGGTCTAATTTAATTTGGTATTTTCCAGGCTCCTGTAAGGTTGCCCCAAAATAAACTCTGGTTCAAAAATTATCTGTCTTCCGGACAGCCCCTGGACTGGAGCAGAATGCTCTTAGAACCAGGCAGGGGTCTGCCTGATCTCCTGAGAAGGTGGAAAAACTCCTGTCTCCCCCTTGGTCTGCTTCTTGCCGTTATTAATTAGCATCCCTCCCTTCTGTCTTGCTCTGTACCCATCTACTGCCCTTCTGTCCCACGCCCCACACACAGCAGACCCCTCACCTCCGATTGTCCGTTGGCGGCAACGGCCATCCTGTGCATCATATTCCTCCTGGTCGTTGGCACAGAGACACAAGAAGGAGCCTTCCACATTCTCACAGAGTGCAGCTCCACACACTGCCACCATCAGCTCGCACTCATTCACATCTGTACAGGACAAAGACAGTTAGTGACAGACAGAAGGAAAAAGGCAGCTTCTGCAGGGGACAATGAATGGCCTGATCGATCCTTTGGTCCTGACTTCTGCCTCCAGCCAATCTGGCACCCCCATGAGCTCGTCTTCTCCGAAGACAAACAAGCAAGCTGGATGGTCTTGGGGGAAGTGATAGAGGAATAAGTGCGTAGATATGTGTGCGTGCGGGGTAATGGAAGGAGGTGGACAGATGTGTTCAGGATTGTGGACAGAAAGGGAGACAATCAGAAGGAGGGAGAGGAAAGAGACAAGGTCTGCTCTCCTTCATAGGAGGCTCTGGGTGTTAGCTTTAAAGTAGATTGCCCTAAGATGGTAGATCCTGCCTACCCTTACTCCTCTGAAACCCCTGGGCAATAGAAGAGAGCCAGGTTAGAGACCTGGCTGAAACTTCACCTTCCTCCATGAAAATTTCTCAAACAACATCTTACTGATTAACTTTTCTAGTTCCCACACAATTTATTATGTACAATCAGATTGTCAGTGATGGAAGGAAACCAGAGCCCAGAAGGGTCCAGGGATTTGCCCAAACTCATATAGTCAGTGACAGAGCTGAGGCTTGAACCCAGGGATCACCTGATTCCCAATTCCAGAGCCCTTTCCACATTGTCTTTCTTATATGCTAAGATTTTTTCCTTTCTTGTTTGTTGCTGGTTTCTATCACCACAATCATCTGTCAAGGGCAAGACAGATCGGTACTCAGTGCTGGGACTTATTCATCATCTGAATAGCCACAGGAGCTCCCATGGCCAGATGCTCAAGACCTTTGGAAAGGGAGGGAAGGACTTGTCATCCCTCCAGGGATGGCCAGTAGGATTCTCACCAACACAGTCCCGGCCAGAGGGTGAAGCCTCATAGCCACGGTCACACAGGCAGCGAAAGGAGCCATCGGTATTATCACAGAAGCCATGGGTCCCACACAAGGTCTCATTGGTGCACTCATCTATGTCTGAGAGATGGAAGAGAAGGGGATAGGTACTCTTTTCCTCATCCATGTTTCTTCCTCCTTCATCCTTATCCCTGGACTTGTGGACCTTGGAACAGTCCTCTGAGCTTTCCCTTAAGTTCTTCTTGCCCTTCCTTACCAATGCAGTCTCCTGTTGGGGTCATGTGGAAGCCAGGCTGACAGCCCAGGATGCAGCGGTACGATCCGGGACTATTCTCACACCTCCAGGTTCCACACACCGTGTCCCCATAATCCTTACATTCATCCACATCTGTCACCAGCACAAACATGCAGGAGCCAAGGGAGGAGGAAGAGAAGTATGTCAGTTCCAGCTTAGCGATATGGCCCAAGGATCCCAAGATCACTTCTGGAGGAACCCTAGTCTGTTCTATGTAAGTATGGTCACATCAGCCACCTCTCCTACTGATTGTGGAACAAATTCCTCAGCCCTAGGGCTTCCATAAGCTCTCAGAAAGATAAATGCGCAAAAGGACTTATAAGTTTGTAAAAGAAAATTATATCTAGATTATAAGCTCATTAAGGACAGGAAACTTTTACTTCTCTTGGATTCTCCCTTAATCTCTAGTTTACTTCTGTGTACACAGTGGAGGCTCAATAAATCCTTTCTGCTCAATTGATACCACTTCTAATGCCCATGGGAACTTAGGGACCACCCAGTGCTAGAAAATCTGTAGTCCCTGGCCCTTTTAAGTTTACAATATGTATCAGAATCAGGAAAGAGCTGAGGAGGGACAGGGGATGGAATAATAACTCACTTTTAAACAGGACTGTCCCTATGAGAAGCCAATGACTTAGGTGGTACAAGTATCATTCCCCATTTTATAGAGGAAGGAACTGAGACTCTGGAAGGTTATGGTGACACAGATAACAAATACCATAGCTGGGGTTTAAATTCAGGTATCTTGAGGCCAAGTCCAGGACCCTTCATCATACCACACTGTCTCTCAAATCTTCTCTATTCTGAACAGAAGCACAAGTTTGTTGTGGCCCAGGCCAGGCCAGTTCTTACCCACGCACTCCCCATTCTCTGGAGATGTCTGGAATCCACTTTCACACACACAGACAAAGGAACCCTCTGTGTTGAGACATTGCCCTCCCAGGCAACTGGCTATGACTTCACACTCATCCACATCTAGAAGAGAAGGCCAAAGAGCATCCCCTTGCCTAAGGCTGAATCTCTTCTCAGCTGCCTGCTCCCAGGGAGGTTCCTTCTGCAGGTTGGGGTACCCAATGCAGTGGGCAAGGGATAATTAGGGTAGATATGGAGAGGCCAGGGATGAGGATGGGAAAGCCCAGAGCTGAAATTCTCCAAACAGGAGAGGCCTGGACAAACCAGTAGCAGAAGGGGAAGGAGAGAACAGTAGCCAATATGATGGGATGGGATAAAGGCAGAGAACCCATCTCAACCGAGGCCTGATAAGAGACTTCTGAGCCTCTTTTTACCTGGCCTCCTAGCAATCTGTCCATGGTAATGATATATGCCAAAAGCACCTGGGCATGGCTCTTAGTGCCCAACTCCTAGTAATTAGACCTAGTTACACCCTCAACAGGGCCATAGTCTGAATTGAATGACTGATCATTTGCCCTGACAGCCACTTACCCATGCAGCTGGTGCCCCCAGGCTCACTAGAGAAGCCAGGAGCACAGAGGCAGAAGAAGGACCCGTGGGTGTTGAGACACTCGCCATGGGGTGCACATTCTTCCTCCCCAGCACATTCATCTAGATCTGTAGGGAAGATAGGGATTGGGTAGGTCCCTTGAGCCTTGCAGAGCCATAGGGTAGGCACCAATGGGTCTCTTTCTTTGCTAGCTCTAGTGGGGCTCAGTCACCACACTGCATTCCCCTTAATGTTCCCACATCCTTTCCCACTTACTTGATATTTATTTAGTGCCTACTATGTGCAAGTACTGTGTTAGGTGCTGGGGATACACAAATAAAAATACCCAAGGAGCTGGCCTAGGCCCTAGGGTGGAGGATGGAGGTAGAATCAGTCACTGAATGGTAAAGTCAGGCAAACTGAGACCTGCCTGGGAAAGAAAGACCTCAATTTAGAAAGGCCAAGGTCACCGACTGCATCCTGGGCCTTCAGGAGGAATTATTTTTTCAATTGGCAAGGACAGTCTTTTGCCTTTCTTTATATCTTAGCACTTAGTCCAGCGCATGGTACATAGTAGGTGCTTAATAATGCTTACTGACTGACTGTCTTTTGGGGTTGTTTTAAACAAAATGCCATCAGCCTTGTCCGATGTCATATTTTTCCCTTAGCTCCCTTGATGTTCCAGTCAAACCGACCCACTGACTGTTCTCCAAGCTGGATGGTTCATTTCCTGGTTCTGAGCTTTTCTACAAATGGCCACATGTTTCCCCTATGTCTGGAATGCACTCCCTTCCTCCCTCTACCTTCCAGCTTCCTTCATATCACAGCTCAGGGGCCACTTTCTGTCTGAAGTCTTTCCAGATCCCTCAGGTGTCAGTACAATCTGCCTTTTGATATTGCTTTGTATACAGATCTTGTATTTACTTCTCTGCATACATGTGGTATTCCTCCTCATTCCCACCACTACCCCCCTGCCATGATAATAGCTAGCTAATACTCGCTATCACTTATATAGGCACAGTGAATATAGCACCAGCCCTGGAGTCAGGAGGACCTGAGTTCAAATCTGGCCTCAGACACTTACTAGCTGTGTGACCCTGGGTAAGTCACTTAACTCCAATTGCCTCCCCCCTCCCAAAAAAATTGCTGAGTACTTCGCATACGGAAGCTAATAAATAAGTGTTTGAGGTAGGATTCAAACTTTTGTCTTTCTGACTCCAAATCCCATACTCTCTACTGTGCCACCTGGCTGCCTCTATAATTATGTCCAGTCAAATGGAAGCTCCTTGAGAGTAAAAACTGTTTTGCTGTTGTATGTCCAGCTCCTAGCATAGTACTCTGCACATAGTAGGTGCTTAATAAATGTTTGTTGAATTGGATCTAATTGAATATGGAAGGGGCACTATTCACTCTCTCTTCCCCATGTTGTTGTTCAGTCTTTTCAGTCGTGTCCAACTCTTTGTGACCCCATTTGGGGTTTTCTTGGCAAAGATATGGCTCATTTTACAGATGAGGAAACCAAGGCAGACAAGATTCAGTGACTTGCCCAAGGTCACACAGCTAGGAAGTATCTGAGGCTGGATTTGAAGTCAGGTCTTCCTGACTCCAGGCCCAGCTCTCTATCCACTGAGCCACCTAGCTGCCCCATTTCAAAGGCATTATCATGTGCCTCTTAAGCTTTCTCTTCTCAAGGCTAAACATCTTCATTGACCTCATGGATCCTATGTCCTGGTTTCCAATCACCTCATCATCCTGCCTGTCCTTCTGTGGACATAATCCCGTCTATCAACATTCTCCCTAAAATGCATCATTGAAGTCAAGACTTTAGATGTGGTCTGACATGTAGGGCACAATATAGCTTCCTAGTCCTAGACATTATATTTCTATCATATAGCTTAATATCAACAGTTTTTTTGGGGGGGGGGAAGGAGTGTGGGGGAGCTGCCACTTTACACAATTGATTCATTTTTATATTTAGTCCACCAAAACCCCCAAGCACTTTTCATGAAAATTGCTGTCTACTCATGCCTTCCCATCATGTATGTATATGAGTGATTTCATGAATTCAAATATAGGATGTGATATTTACCCTTATTAAGTTTCATTTAATTAGTTTCTGCCCCTTTTTCTAGCCTGTCAAGGTGTTTTTGGATCCAGACTTTCTTATCCAATAAGTTAGCTATCCCTCCCAGCTTGGTGTCATCCACAATTTTGGTAAACAACTTATCTGTTCCTTCATTGAATGGCCCTGTTGTAAACCCAGTAGGGAGAAGGCATTGAAGATGGTGTTGAAGCAAATCAAATGTATATTCTTCCCTCTCAAGCAGGAAAGTTAGTATTAGTTTGGGAGATAAAAGTAGGAGAAGCAAAATCACAGACGGGGAGATAACTGAGGTTTACCATCACACATGGTGCCATTGATTAGCTGGAAGCCCAGTGGACAATGGCACTGGTAGGAGCCCGGGGTATTCCTGCATTTTCCTCCTACACAGTTGGCCTCGTGGTCTTCACATTCATTCACATCTGCAAGTGGCACAAGGAAAAATTGTTTTGACCATCAATATGGTCCAAGAAGAGGGTGGGTGGGGTATCCTCAACTGCACTCTCTCTCTTTTTTTTTAAATTTATTTTCAATTCAGGGAACAAAACAAGCATTTTCATAACAAAGTACAATAAAAAAGATGAGTGCACATGAAGCTGCAAATCTACCATGTACAACTTGTTCTTCCCTCCAAATATACAACAAAGTTATCGTATACGTTTCTTTTTTTTCCTCCCCTCCCCCAACCCTGGAGATGGGTTGAGGCTCAGTTGTATGTGATGGGATGATTCTAAAAACCAAAATTGGTTTTCAACCAGATGAATGGACAGTAGGAAAAGGTAAAAGGGAGTAATTATATTATAAAAATGGGGTGTGAAAGGAAGAACTAACACAGAGGTAAGGCTAGAGGGCTTGTAATGTTGGAATATTACTCTCATCTGGGTTGAAGAAATGTGTACATCTGGAAGGGTGTAGAGGTCTTCTGAACATATAGAGGTGAGAAAAGTAAGGGACAGGGTGGGGGAGGGACTTTTAGAGAGGTATATGGATTAGGATTTGGAAGGGTGGGGGGAGAGGATGGGGGAGACTTTTGAAGGTGTGTATGGATTGAGATTGGGGGTGGGGGATACTCTTGGAGGGGTGGGTGAACTGCCCTTTCTTTACAGCCTCCTGGATCATAGAAAACAAAAACTTGTCATTCCCATTGATGAGTAACACTAAGTTTGGCCCTTCCTCATCAACCTGTAGGCCCTCTGGAATTGGTATAGCTGTTTTGGCTGGTATAGCCCAGCCCAATTCTTGAGGGGATAAAGGGTTTCAGAAGGAAACATTCAGCTTTTACCTTCACATGTATGCCCAAGGGCATCTGGCTGGTATCCCCTGTCACAGGCATTACAAGAGAAGGAACCAATGGTGTTAGAGCAAATCCCAGAGAGGCAGACACCAGGAGAGGCACATTCATCTATATCTGTGATAGACAAGTACACAAGTCAGAGGGCCCCATTCGGCCTCATGAATGGACAGTAGAGAACTCACTGCAGGTCCTTTGGAAATGGGTGATATGTGAATCCAGGCAATTTTACACAACCAAATCCAAGACTAATTTCCCCAACAAAGGAGACCCAGTGCCTCTCCTTTTCCTCCTTTCCCTTTCCTTTCATCCATCCATCCATCCATCCATCCATCCATCCATCCATCCATTCACTCTTTTCTGGATCTTCTAAGGCTCTTCCCTTCTCTGTTGGCCTCAGCATCTCCTTCCCAAGGACATCTATCTCTGTCTCAAAGACCTGGGGATTCAGATGGCTCTCAGATCCCTTCTGCCCCTTCCTTCCCATTGCCTCTGGTTGAATCACCAACATTTTTCTAAAGATGGCCATTCACAGCCACTTTGGGCATTCCCCATATCCAATCTTTCACAAGACTTTCAGGAAAGACCTTATCTGGTATAGTCTTGACTATAGACAGGAAGATGGATGACCTGGCCTCTTAGAAGCCTTCCAGTTCAGTATGTTATGATATCTCCCCATCACCCACAGGAAATACCTTCACATATTGTGCTGTTCTCAGATACTTGGTACCCACTCACACAAGATTAGCAAGAAAATGAGCCCTCAGTATCAAGGCAGAGATCAGTGGGGCACAAGTCCTAAGTGACAATTCATCCAGGTCTAAAATAGGTCATTGAGTCCCTCATTAGAGGACTCTTTTCAGGGCAAACAGAGAAAGAGACAGGCTTTTGGAGATGGGCAATTAGATAGGACAAATTTCTGTCACTAGGCCTCTCACTGGAGATTTAGTAAGGGAAATATGTAAGGGTAGATGAAGGTGGGGAGGGTGTGGATTGAGGCCTGTTCATAGCATGATGGGTGGAGTGGAGACTATGCCCAGAGGGAGGTGCTCAGAACTATTCTTCCTCCTCCAAAAGAGATGCCCTAGACTACATTTTCTTTGGTGCTTGCTCATGGGAAGAAAGAGTAGAGTAGTTAGCAGGTCCATACCATTACAACCTTTCCCATCCTCCATGGCTTGGAAGCCCAGTTCACAGGAGCATCTGAAAGAGCCTTCCAGATTTATGCACCTTCCATGCAAACAGATCCCTGGTGCCAGGCACTCATCCTCATCTGGGGAAAAGGAGTCAGAGTTTAGGGGAACATAGATCTTCTTCACTCCATGGAGCACCAGCCGGTTAAATAAGGGTTTCTCAAGCAATCAATGGACAAATATTTATTAATCACCTACTACATGCTAGGCACTGCACTAGACAGAACAATCTTTACTCATAAGTGGCTTACCTTATAACAGGGGAACCAAAAAGTATGTATAAAAATATAGAGAGCATAAATATAAAGTTTATACATACATACCCTGAGTAGTTAAATATAAGGTTACTGGGGAATCAGGATATTCTTCATGCTTCAACTGGAAGGTCCAAATCCTAATTTCCAGAGGAACTAGGTTTCCTTGAAAGGTTGAATTTCCTTATACCTTTACCTGTGCTACCCCTCTACTGGCAGAAAGCAACCGACCCTTCTGTGTTCACTTCAGTCCCACCTGGTATTATGTAGTAACCCATCCTAATGAATGAATGAATGGGACCAAGTCCTCCAGGACTGGGGGGATGGGGGAACGAAAGGAAAGAGATGGGTTAGAGCTGTCCTATCTGTGGTGCTGAGATGAGGGAACCAAGTGGAATACAATGCCAGATTGGATCCTTAGGCATACCCTTATGCGGATCTGAGCCACATTGATTTCCTGTTCTGTGTCTGAATCCAGATTCAGGACCCATGGCCTCCCACAAGGCTAAACAGCTTCAGAAGATGGAAGAGCAAAACTTTGTGTGGTGAGGCAGTCCCTTGAGACGTTTTCTCAGGTGACTGGTAGGGATGGAGGTTGGAGAAACATTTGCCCCTCTCTAGACCTTCATTCTGCCTATTTATAGGCCATATCTGCTTTGAACCCTGCCCCTTCCCCCCACCCCATGTCTTTCTCTTTTCTTTTCACTCAGCTGGCTAACCTAGAGGTCCCCAGTGGCCAAAGAATATCACAGCCAACTAGAGGTTACTTACCAACACATTGTCCACTGTGGCTTCTGTAGCCTTCTGCACAGGCCAGACACATGTAGGAGCCAGGGGAGTTGACACAGCTCCCTTCAGGACAGGTGCTGGGATGGCGGCATTCATCAATATCTGCAAAATAACAATGGCGCCCACTCCCTCCCTCAGTGATCTGTTGGTTCTGTAGCCTCAAACAGTGACTACCTACCTGATACACCCACAGCCTTGGCCTAGGATGAGAGCTTAGCCAGGAAGAGCCACTGAAAGCTAGTATATCGAGCAACTTACTTGTTGTCTTCCCCATTAGAATGTGAGCTTCTTGAGGGCAAGGACCATGTTGCTGCCTTCTTTATATGCCAAGCACTTAGCACAATACCTAACACATATCAAATGTTTGCTGGCTGAGTAATTTGGGTCTCACCTCAGGCCCAGGATGTATATCCAAGACATTTTTCCAGGAGTGCCCTATTTTCAGCTAGGTCCATCAACCGCTGCCACAAAGGTCCTAGGTCCCAATTTTAAGATGGAACTCTCACAAGTATCTAATATCTCAAGTTATCCAGGAAATTTTTTTTTACATTTTTTTTTTGCAGGGGGAAGGCAGAGCAATTGGGGTTAAGTGACTTGCCCAAGGTCACACAGCTAGTAAGTGTGTCAAGCGTCTGAGGCTGGATTTGAACTCAGGTTCTCCTGACTCCAGGGCCGGTGCTCTACTCACTGTGCCACCTAGCTGCCCCTATCCAGGAAAATTTGACAAGGGCAACATTCAACCTTTGCTAGAAGGCTGGCAAGATGGAGGTCAATGAATATCTGCTTAGTATCTGTTGGAAGTTTGGTTGTTTGGATAGTAGTGGTCACGGTGAATCTAGTTAGGCCAAAATAGGTGGCCTAAAGAAGGCTCTGAGCTACACCAAAGAGTGAAGTCAGAAGTCCCAGGGACACCTAGACCAGAGACACATTCTCCACTGCTGTGATAGAGTAGGTACCATTTTTTTTTCCATTTTAAACACATCTATGCAACCTTTATTGACTAAACCTTTAGAGACCAGGGTTATCACTTACACGTATAAGGTGGCTGTGCTACATTGCCTATAAGAAGGAATGCCATATGCCTCGAGCAGGCGCACAGCTCAAAGTAACATTTGAGGAAAGATTATGGGCAGAGTTTTCTAATACAAAGACATTTTAAAAACTGTAATGATTTAAAGGGGTACTTTATAATTATTTTTAAACATAAAAAGATAATATGAAACCATGAATTTCTATGTCATAGCATTTACCTTTTTTAAAAGTATATAAATAAATTTAACACATTACTTTCAAATCTGTCCTGCTTTTCTGTGTTCCCTTCTGAGCATCCTTCTGTTCTGTGTATTTTAAAAATTATATTTCAATGGCCCTCTTTTTTCCCCCACCAGTATTGCTAACTGCCTCCTGGTTATTCCCCCTCTCTCATTAAGAACAATGAAAGGTGGGGGAAAAAAGCATGATAATAAAATCATAGTCACATAAAACAAATCCATGAGGTGGCTATGTCTTTCTGCACCTTGTGTGCATTACTTCTCTGTCAGAAGGGGGCAAATTGCTTTATCATATGTTAGAGGAGCACTTTCAAGGAAGGGTAACAAAATACATATGTAAAGGTCAAGCTGGAGTCAGGCATACAATGTAACTGGTATGGCCATAGGATCAGAAGTCTTTTTTACAAGGAGAGAAGGAGATTAGGATGGGAATTCAGGGCTTTTGAAATGACTGTGGATTTCTGTAGATACTTTAAAATAGCAATTCTTAACCTGGCATCCGTGAAGTTTTTTTAAATGTATTTTAATAATTGTATTTTAATATAATTTGTTTTCTTGGTAATCCAATGTATTTCATTTTATGCACTTAGACACATGATTTTGAGAAGAGGTCCATAGGCTTCATTAGACTGCCAGTGGAGAAGTTTTGTTTTTGTGACACTAGAAACATTAAGAACTCTCTCTCTAAAATAAAACACTAAAAAACTAGGGCAGCAGCAAAATGTGAAAATGACACAGCATGGGAGATATTCAGTTCTCCTAAGGTTTAGGGAGCCAACGTGGAGAAAGCAGTGAAGTCAGAGGGTCTGGTTTCAAATCCCCTTTCTTATGCTTCCTGCCTGTGTGACTTTGGCAAATGACTTAACCTTCCCTAGCCTTGGCTTCCTCATCTGAGGGCACCAAATTTTCTCAGAATTAAGTGGCAATAGTGGAACAACCCCAGAAAGCACCGTCTCTTGGATAGAGACTTCCAGCTGAAGGCTGGAGGGATCCAGGGAGAGTTGTAGATGTAGGTGGAGAGTAGGAGGCCAGGACATGGTGTACTTCTGGCTCTCTTACCTTCACAGTGTCCCTTCCGGACCATGATGTATCCCTGGCCACACTCGCAGTGGTAAGAGCCATCAGTGTTGGTGCATTGTCCCCCGATGCACACCCCTGGTTGCTCACACTCATCTACATCTGTGAACACACCAGTGATTCTTGGTTGGTGGAAGAAATGAGGTAGGGATTCTGGGAAGAGTGTGAGAGCTTGAAGAGATTGACTGTAGCCAAACTGATAAAGATCTTTACCCAAGTGTCTGGAAAACAAAGGTCCCCTTCCCTTTGCCCTCTTGGGACACCATCTGGCTCCCAGCTGTCCTTCATCCATAAGGAGAGGCAGCTAATTATGGTGGAAAGACCTGAGTTCTAATCCCAGTTTTAACTTACAAGCCATGTGACCTTGAGCAAGTCACTTCCCCATTGGGAGACTTAGTTTCCTCATCTATCAAATACAGGATGAGACTAGATAATGTTTAAGATCTTTTCAGCTCCAAAATTTTTTTATTTGATTTTTGGGCTCGTCTCAGGGAGAAAACACTGTTGTCTTTCCACCCAAAGAAATAACTTCCCATGGAGACTACCCAGGAGACCACCTTTCACATCATCTCTTCAGTGCTGTATATGCAAAGAAAGTGGACAGGCCTGGCTGGCTCTGCCATTCATCAGCTATAGAAGTTTAGACAAGTTACTGGGACTCTTTGAGACTCAATCTTCTCATTTGAAAAATGGAAGTAATCTGAGGGGTGGAGCCAGGATGGCGGCTGGAAAGCAGGGACTTGCGTGAGCTCCCCACCACGTCCCTCCAAAAACCTAAAAAAATGCCTCTGAACAAATTCTAGAACTGCAGAACCCACAAAATAGCAGAGGGAAGCAGGGATCCAGCCCAGGACAGCCTGGATGGTCGCTGGATGAGGTCTATCACGCACACAGTGGAGGGGAGCCGAGCTCAGCATGGGAGGCAGCAGGACCAACCAGACCAGGAGCTGGGCAGGACAGGACCTAGCACCCTGAATCAGTGAGCTGTGGCAGTTACCAGACTTCCCAACCCACACACACCATAGACAACAGAGACGGTTAGTGGAAAAAGCTGCGGGGGACAGAGTTTGTGGTTCAGCCACCGACCCAGGGGCAGCGGGAGAGCTGCAGCTACAGAACTACAGCTGCAGTTACTTCTGGCCCCAGGCCCACATGTGGGAGGAATTAAGTGGCAGATCAGAGCAGGAGCGCAGAGCCTGCTGAAGATTTGTGTCAGGTCCAGGTTGGTGGTTCTTGAGGAAGGAGGAGTGCTGGTGTGGCAGAGCTGACTGTATAGAAATAGCTCTGAAGTCAATGGTGCATCCCCTCAAGCTTGGAACAAAGTACTCTTTGCTCTACAAGCAGTCATACCCCGATGAAAATCTCAAGGGTCAAGTAAGTTGGCTGGGAACATGGCCAGGCAGCGAAAACACACCCAGATTCAGTCTCAGACTTTGGAATCCTTCTTTAGTGACAAAGAAGACCAAAACATACGGCCAGAAGAAGTCAACAAAGTCCAAAAGCCTACACCAAAAGCCTCCAAGAAAAACATGAACTGGTCTCAGGCCATGGAAGAGCTCAAAAAGGAGTTGGAAAAGCAAGTTAGAGAAGTAGAGGAAAAATTGGGATGAGAAATGGGAATGATGCAAGAAAACCATGAAAAACAAGTCAAAGACTTGCTAAAGGAGACCCAAAAAAACACTGAAAAAAAATATTGAAGAAAACAACACTTTAAAAAATAGACTAACTCAAATGTCAAAAGAGCTCCAAAAAGCCAATGAGGAGAAGAATGCCTTGAAAGGCAGAATTAGCCAAATGGAGAAGGAGGTCCAAAAGACCACTGAAGAAAAAACTACCTTAAAAATGAGATTGGAGCAAGTGGAAGCTAGTGACTTTATGAGAAATCAAGATATTATAAAACAGAACCAAAGGAATGAAAAAATGGAAGACAATGTCTCATTGGAAAAACTACTGACCTAGAAAATAGATCCAGGAGAGATAATTTAAAAATTACTGGACTACCTGAAAGCCATGATCAAAAAAAGAGCCTAGATATCATCTTTCAAGAAATTATCAAGGAGAATTTACCTGATATTCTAGAGCCAGAGGGTAAAATAGAAATTGAAAGAATCCACAGATTGCCTCCTCAAAGAGATCCCAAAAAGAAAATTCCTAGGAACATTGTTGCCAAATTCCAGAGCTCCCAGGTCAAGGATAAAATACTGCAAGCAACCAAAAAGAAACAATTTGAATATTGTGGAAAAACAATCAGGATAACACAGGACCAGGCAGCTTCCACCTTAAGGGACTGAAGGGCTTGGAATGTGATATTCTAGAGGTCAATGGAGCTAGGATTAAAACCAAGAATCACCTACCCAGCAAAACTGAGTATCATGCTCCAAGGCAAAATATGGATTTTCAATAAAATAGAGGACTTTCAAGCTTTGTCAGTGAAAAGACCAGAGCTGAATAGAAAATTTGACTTTCAAACACAAGAATCAAGAGAAGCATGAAAAGGTAAACAAGAAAGAGAAATCATAAGGGACTTACTAAAGTTGAACTGTTTTGTTTACATTCCTACATAGAAAGATGATGTGTATGATTCATGAGACCTCAATATCATAGTAGCTGAAAGGAATATGCATATATATGTGTGTGTATACATATATATACATATGTGTGTATCTATGTATGTATATATGTAGGTATATATACATATATATATATATATAACATATATATATATACACACACAAAGGGCACAGGGTGAGTTGAATATGAAGGGATAATAGCTAAAAAAAATCAATTTAAGCGATAAGAGAGGAATATATTGAGAGAGGGAGAAAGGGAGAGATAGAACGGGGTAAATTATCTCACAAAGAAGTGGCAAGAAAAAGTGGTTCTGTAGGAAGGGAAGAGGGGGCAGGTGAGGGGGAATGAGTAAATCTTACTCTCATCAGATTTGACCTGAGGAGGGAATACCATACACACTCAATTGGGTATCTTACCCCACAGGAAAGAAGAAGGAAGAAGATAAAAAAGGGGGGACTATAGAAGGGAGGGAAGACGGGGGGAGGAGGTAATCAAAAACAAGCATTTTCGAAAAGGGACAGGGTCAAGGGAGAAAATTCAATAAAGGGGGATAGGTTAGGAAGGAACAAAACATAGTTAATCTTTCACAACATGAGTATTGTGGAAGGGTTTTACATAATGATACGCATGTGGCCTATGTTGAATTGCTTGCCTTCTTAGGGAGGGTGGGTGGGGAGGGAAGAGGGGAGAGAATTTGGAACTCAAAGTTTTAAAAACAGACGTTCAAAAACAACAACAAAAAAAAGTTTTTTCATTCAACTAGGAAATAAGATACACAGGCAATGGGGCATAGAAATTTATCTTGCCCTACAAGAGAAGAAGGGAAAGGGGGATGGGAGGGGAGTGGGGTGACAGATGGGAGGGCTGACTGGGGAATGGGGCAACCAGAACATATACCATCTTGGAGTGGGGGGAGGGTAGAAATGGGGAAAAATTTGTAATTCAAACTTTTGTGAAAAATCAATGCTGAAAACTATATTAAATAAATTTAAAAAAATAAAACTAAAAATAAATAAGTTAATTTGTAAAAAAAAAAAAAGAAAGAAAAGAAAAGAAAAAAAGAAAAATGGCAGTAATCCAATCTCTCCCCTATCTTGTACAAAGAGTTGTTATGAAGTTCATTGAGACAATGAAAGGAAAGGTTTTGGAAGGTCCAGAGATCAATAAAGAAAGTAAGTCAGCACTATGTGACTTGAGAGGGTTAATACATCAGCTAACAAACACATTACCCCCAATTATTAACTGGAAAGACTCATTTCCCAGGGCATGTGATCCAGGGTGGTAGGTTTTAATGGGGGTGAAAGGTTGGTAGTTTAGAGCACAGGGGGGAAAGCAGTAGATTTTAGAGCCAATGGACTGACGTCAGGAAGACCTGAGTTCAAATCCAGCCTCAGACGCTTACTAGCTATGACCCTGTGCAAGTCATTGAAGCCTGTTTGCCTCAGTTTTCTCATCTGTAAAATGAGCTGGAAAAGGAAATGGCAAAACCCTCCAGTATCTTTGACAAGAAAATCCCAACTAGGCTCAGAAAGAGTCGGGTATGACTGAAAATGACTAAACAATATGAGTAAGGCACCATGCTAGTAGCCAAAGATAAAATAAAAACCAAAAACTAAAGAATCGCTGTCCTCAAGGAACATATGTATTACTGGGAAAGGGGATACAAAGTGTACACAGAGAAGTAAATACAAAGAAATTTGAGGAGCATCAAAAAAAATTAGGTGGATTGCAGATGTTTCAACAATCCGGCTAGCAGCTGTTGTGGGGGTGTAAGACCAACACAACCCTGACAACAAGAATGCTACCAGCACGCTGCAAAAGCACAGGTTCTTTTGATCTGCTTAACTAAGGAAAGCTATGTTAAGGGGTTTGACAAGCTTACTTTAATTCAGCATACAAATATCATTCACTTAGTTCAGGGGATAAAACCAGCACCCTGAACTTCAGAACAAAATACAAACAAAGCACAAACATCAACAGACAGACCTTGTCTGATTCAAATCCCAATACATAGTTACCAGAGTTTAACAAAGTCCCAGCATCCGGGTTTACGAGCTGGAGGGCTCCTTAGCTACAGCTGCCTGGAGTCTCTACATCAGCACCATCACGAGTGAGAGCCCTTAAACAAATTACAAACAGACGGACCCAACACAATTCATAGTTACCGACATCTAGGTTCAGCCTGGGAGCTCAGAACAAGGGCTGGCCCAGAGTCATGCGTGCCACCACTGCTGTGGGAAAGAACTCCAGAGAAGAGAAAGCCAACCCCTGGCTTTATATCTTTTTCAGCATCACACATGCGACTCACCCACATGACCTAAAATTGTCACAAAGAGGTGACAAACCCAAGTGGTCTAAGAGCCTCTGATGTCCCAAACCTACCACTCAAACTCATTTGTAAACTAGGCCCTCCCCTGAGTTAGCCCCACCTGGGGCCCCACCTTAGTTACCAATCCACATCCACATAGCTTTTAACCTAATAGGGGTTTGGGCCTGGGGCTTAGCACCTAGTAAGGCTCAATGAAATACACTGAATTACTCAAAGGAAACAAACCAAACTCTTCAAGGGCACTTGTTGAACTAAGTGCTAAGAGCCCATTTTGCTTACCAACACAGCAGAACATCTCAATGTAGGTGGTAGCTCCTGAGCTGAGCCTTAAAGGAAGCTAGGAAGTCTAAAGGCAGAATGGGGGAATGCATTCCAGGCATGGGTACAACCCTTATATTTAAAATTATGAAGGAGGAGATAGAACATGAAGTTCAGTGAACAGGCCAGTCTGACTGAAACTCATAACATGTGAAGGCAAGAAGTTTGTTGGTAAATGTTTAATAACAGGCTCTCTAAAAAGGCACAACCCACCTAAAAAATTTAATCTGCGTTATTAATATTTTCTCCATCACTTTCTTAAGTCTAGACAATCAACAAAATAATAAATCAAGTCTTTGCCAATGCAGTGAATATGCCTGCGCTGAAAATTTAACAATCAACTCTTTCAAGACCGTCTGAGAATGTGCCTTCTTCCAGTACACCCCTGTGTGAAGAGACATGATATGAAAAAAATCTGGAAAGGTAAGTGGGAGTCAGATTGTGGAGGGCTTGATGCGCCAGGCTGAGGCTTGCTTTTTTTTTCTTTATATTTGAAACAGTAAGGGAGCCGCTGAAGATTTTTGAACAGAAGTGACAAAGTCTGATCTGTGTTTAAGGGAGCTACTGGAGATTTTTGAATGAAGACATGACAAGGTCTGATCTGTGTTTTAGGAATATTTATTTAGCAGCTGTGTATAAGATGGATTGGAGATGGGGAGAAACTGAAAACAAGAAGACCAATTAGGAGGTTCTTATTGCGTTGGAAGGATTTCAATAACTACTACTTTGCTTAGGTCCAAAAAAAAAATGCCCAAGTAGTTTCACTATTAGAGTAGCACAGACATTACTCTGCTGTATTAATTGTCCTCAGTTTACTTTTTCTTCCCTTTAACATTTCCTTTCTTCTCTGCCCATCAACACATATGGACATGGCTTGGAAGGAGCATGATTTTGACTAGCGGTTGACCCCAACTAATGGTCCAAAGATTATGCTACCAATTTTTGTTACTAGATTCCCTACTGTCAGGAACTTACTGTTTGAGTTATTGTTCCTATTTTAGACAGCTTAAATTCCACCATTCACATGCTTTTATCTCTATATTTTGGGAGTTTTTAATTAATTTTTTTTTCAACAAACAAAAATTTGTTCTCTTCTTTCTATCTTCCCACTGCGGGAAAAAAAGGGAGAAAAATCAAACCCTTGGAACAATGAAGCATAGTCAAGCAAAATAAATTCCCAGATAGGCCACATCAAAAGAAAAAAGTCTCAGTCTGTACCCTACCTGCCTCACCTCTCTGTTAAGAAGTGGGTTAGTTCCATCTGTTCTACCTTATAGGACAAAACTTGACAAAACCATAGCATGGTAGAACTGGAAGCCACCTGAGATAATTTATTCTAAATCTCTTGTTTTATGGATAGGGAAACTGTAATGAGCCCAAAGAATCACAATTTTTATCCACCCTCAGCACACAAACAGTGTACCATACCATAACAACAGTCTTATCCTGTCTTCTAGCGCTGGCCCTGAGCAAGATTATGAAGGAGCTAGAATTAATCTCTGGTGTCTTCACAGCAGTCCTTTCCACAGTCTCCTTTGTTTGACCCTTTTTTCTACAACCCCTTCACCTCTACAGAAGGCAATGCCTTCATGCTGCCTGGGCAGTGCAGGGTTCTCCTGTGTTCCCCTATCCAGCATGAGCACATACTAAAACCTCTTTTCTAGTAAAACTGAAAATATTTTAAATGGATTAAGAGTGGTACCAGCCTTTTAACAATGAATAACTATTCTCTTGTTTACATCATTGCTTTCCTCACCCTAGAAGTGATAGCAACAGCTAGCGTTTTTATGGTGCTTTAAGGTTTGCAAAAGACTTTACAAATGTAATCTTATTTCATCTTTACAATAATCCTAGGAGATAAATGGAATCCCCATTTTACAGCTGAGGAAACCAAGGCCCATTAGGGGTTTTCTTGGCCAAGATACTGCAGTGGTTTGCCATTTCCTTCTCCAGCTCATTTTACAGATGAGGAAACTGAGGCAAACAGGTTGAAGTGGCTTGCCCAGGGTTACACAGCTAATAAGTATTTAAGACCTTAAGATTCTTTTAAATATCCCAGTCCACCACACCATGCTCAAAGATCCCTTCTGGTTTTCTATCTATGATCTTGGATTCTCTCCACAGAACTGTTATCCTTTCCTATTGGGTCACCGGACTGAGTGTCATCTCACAAGCGCAGATATCTTCTATATAGTTAAATGGGAATTGAAAACTCCCAATTATGCATGTAGGACTGGTGCATCCACATGTAGATTCACATGTGGGAATGAGAAAGGTTCGCTGGAAACAAGATCGCTTGTCTCTTGTGTAGCAGTCCTGTTTTGCCTTCTGTGTGCTATAGCTGAATTTATGGGACTGATGAGGTGCTTTATGTGGGCATGCCTCACTTCAAACAAAGCTGGATAAATCTGGCTTTTTTAGATAAATAATAGTAATAGCTAGCATTTATATATAGTGCATATAGGGTTTGCAAAGCATGTTACAAATACAGGGTATCCCAAAAATCCTAGTACCATCTTAATATAGACGTCCCAAAAGTCTTGGGGCTGTTTGAAGCAATCTAAAAGTCTTGCTTAGAATGACCCTAAGACTTTTGAGACACCCTCCATTAGTCAATTTGATCCTCACAACAAGTCTGTGAAGTAGCTGCTATTAATACCTTCATTTTACAGACAAGGAAACTGAAGCTGGGAGAGGTTGTTAGTTACATGATGTTGCTGGATTTGACATTGGAATCCAGGCAGCTGCCTTATTTATCAAGTGATCAGCAACCAAATATTGATTGTGTACCTGTTATACAAGGCACTGTGCTAAACACTGAGGGTAAATAATTTTTTTAAATACATAACTATAACTAGCACATTACTATACCAGTACGTGTGTGAGACAGGATTCAAACTCAGGTCTTCTTTCATCCAACACTCTATCCATTGGACCACTTAGGGAGTGATTGCTCATTTATACACAAAAGAAGTCTTCACCTTAAGATTCCTTCAAATATCCATCTGCTCTAGCTAATTTATGGTGTTATTTAATTTACATACAACTTTTACACACATCGAGGTGTGACTCTCAGTGGTATGTTGGTAAATGTTTAACAACCAGACTCTCTAGGAAAAAAATGTATGTATAGATATGTGTGTGTGTTTATATTTTAAATGTATTTTTATATATATTTTAAATGTATTTCCCCACGGCCCATTTTTAAGTTTAATTGGCATCATTACTATCTTCTCTGCTGCTTTCTTATGTCTAGGCAATCAACAAAACAATACATCAAGTCCTGATTTGCAGCGTTTGCCAGTTTCTGAGGTGAAAATGCTAGTGTTGAAAATTTAACAGAAAAGCAGAGTTGGCTCTAGACCACCCCTGGGTGTGAGGCCACTAGCTTGCATCTGAGCACAGGGGCTGGCACATGGTAAGCACTTAATGAATGCTTGTTGATTTAACTAGATGCCAAAACACTGAACAGGCTCAATCCCTTGTGGCTGGAGGGATCTGTCAGCACTCAAGTCTCAGGTGATATCTTTGAGCTTCACACAAACACACAAACACACACACACACACACACACACACACACACACATACACACACACACAGAGTCAAGGCCATCCCTCATCAGCATAGAGCCAGGGGGATCACTCCTCAGCCTGGGCAGGTCCACTGCCGTCTATAATCCTCTGATTAATGTATCCCCATCTGGATCACCCCTTTCAGCCCCAACCCACTCCTGGCAGGGGGAGAAGTCCCTACAGAGGAATGTGTGCCTGCAAGAGGCAGACATAAGTCAAGTTGGCTATAGTCGATGAGGCTGAGTCTGGATGTAATTGAAACAAGGCCCAACTATTACATCCCATCAGGTCAGAACAGATTCATTCCCGGCTCCCCCATCATCAGTAATTCGTGACTCTCCCTCACCCCACACAGGCCGGGGACACTCTCCCCACAGCCCTGGAATCTGGAGATAATTAGGAGGCTGTGGGATAGCAGTTTGCCACTCCGGGCATGGAGCTCAAGAGAAAAGCATGGAATTGAAGGAGGTAAACATAGGCTTAGGACACAGGCCATCGGGGAGGCCCCAAACTTCTTCTGGCGGGCAGGAGGTGTGCGAGAGGTTCCAGTGACATTGGGCATTGAGGCTGAGAAGGGCTCTGGCTTGTGTGGCCTGTTGGCTGCAAAGAGCAAAGGGATGCAGAACTGTCTGTCTCAAGTTTGTAATGGGATAAGTGGAGCATGGTAGGGGAGTAAGCCCTGGGGAAAATCAGAGTCTCTCTCATCCTTCTCCCCCAGGGAATCAGGATCACACATCTAAGGTAGGAGTTCTTAGCCAAGGGTTCAAGAATGTGTATTTTAAAAAATACATTTTTATAACAGTTTCATTAGTTTATTTTGTAATTTTATGCATTTTATTTTACGCATCTTAAAACATTTTAGGGGCAGCTAGGTGGTACAGTGAGTAGAGCACCAGCCCTGGAGTCAGCAGGACCTGAGTTCAAATCCAGCCTCAGACACTGGACACACTTACTAGCTGTATGACCTCGGGCAAGTCACTTAAGCCCAATTGCCCTGCCTTTCCCCCTCAAAAAAAAATAATTCTGAGACGCGTAGGCTTTACCAGACTGCCAAAGACGGTCTCAGACATTTCCTAGTTGTGTGCTGTCTTTGCCTCAGTTTCACCAACCATAAGATGGGGACAACAATAGCACCCACCTCACAGGGTTGTTGGGAGGATTACATGAGATATTTGTGGAAAAAGAAAGCAACAACAACACTTAGTGCAGCACCTGGCACATAGTAGGCACTTTATACATGTTCAAGAGGGTCTATGACACACAAAGAAGTTAAGAAGCCCTTATCCAGATCTTACTTCCAGCATCAAGTACAAAACCTTCTGTTTGATCTTTAAAACCCCTCACTATCAGGCCCCTTCCTACTAGTTTTCTTGCATCTTATTTCCCTTTATTCTACAATTATTTCCACATACTCTATAATCTAAGCATTTTCACAGGCTGTCCCCACCAATGTCTAGTATATTCTCCCTTCTCCCCGTCAACTCCCGGCTCCCTGATGCAAGACTCAAGTTATGTCTCATCTTCTAGAGGAGGCCTCCTCCCACCCCTAGTTCTTTAACCCCCATTTACACTGTCTACATGCTCCATGCACACAGTTGTTTGCAGGCTGTCACTCCCATTAACATATGAACTCTCTGAAGGCAAGAACTGGGTCAGGCTTTGGGTTTATTTGTGGGTTTGGTCTTTTTTGGGGGGGGGGGGGGAGGCAATTAGAGTTAAGTGACTTGCCCAGGGTCACACAGCTAGTAAGTGTCTGAGGCTGGATTTGAACTCATGTCCTCCTGACTTCGGGACCAGTGCTTTATCTACTTCACCGCCTAGCTGCCCTAAGGACTGGATTTTTGCCTCTCTTTGTAACCCCAGCCCTTAGCACAGTGACTGGCACATAGTACGCGCTTAAATGACCTCAGGAGCCACCTAGTCCAATCTCTTCACTCGACAGATGAAGAATCGGAGCCCAGAGAAAGTTAAGTGACTCATATAAAAGAAATGTCAGAGATGGAATTTGGACACAAGCCATCTGTCTTCAGAATCAGTTCTCCTTCCACTGTACCATGTAGCTTAGTTCTCAATGATCACAGTTGGAAAGTGGCAACTCTCAAGCTTTTTGCTGATGGTGTCATGGTTTGGTACCCTTAGAAGAGGTAGCCGTGTTTCAACAGGGTATTCTTCAAGGCAGAAAAGTCGAACAAATGACACCATCTAGGCGGCCTCCTATTCCACTTACTAAGTAAAGCCTTTTCAACCACTACCTCACATCATAGCTGGGCATGAGCCAGGAGCCTCAGGGAGAATTGGACCTAGTCAATCTAGCCCTATCCTGTCTCAGGCTGTTGCCCTCATGCCCACCAGTCTTACTAATGAGTCAAGAAATAAGCAGCCAGAGCAGAAAAGCTATGGAGAGAGTGTCATTGCTATGTATGGAGATTGAATACTGAGGTCATTGGAACACAGAGAGATTAATGGGAATTTCATTGTTTGCCCTTGGGGGCATGGATGTTTCTCTGGACACTAGCTTTGTGATTGCTGGAGAAAGCTCTCCATCTCAGGGAAGGAGCCAAGCCCCCACCAGGAAAAGCAATAACTGTGAACTCCTGCCCTGGGGCCATCACTACTGCCAGCCAAAGTCACACACTCTAGGATTAACTGGGCAGTGGAGTCCATATTCCTTGCCAGTGCTGGGAAGGCCAATCACAGCCACAACAGCCACCCTCGATGGCCCCCACCTCTACCTACAGAGAATCCGGGCCCATAGCTAGCACTATTTATACAGCACAAATACCAGTTTAAGCAATAATAACAACAATTGACATTTATATAGCATTTTAGGCTTTACAAAGTGCTCCGTAGACATTATCTCATTTAGAAAATACACTTGTAATGAGGCTTTGCAGAAAGGGATATCCTTTGTCATCAAGTGCGTGATTTGGAAAATATGGTCACGGTAACAACTAGGCAAAAAGTCAGCATGACACCCCTTCTTTTGGTCATTTTGTCCCTGAGTGTGCCATGGTGAGGTTATCAGCCTCCCTCTTCCACCTCTAACCTCCTCAGCCATGTAACCAATAACTAAGCAAGAGGACCTTAGCTTGTTATTGTCATGGAAAAAAGAATAGATTAGATTCTCTCGTAACCTGAAATTAAAGCCCAGGGAAACCTTGGCAACTAGAGTTGTTTTTTAATCTTGGACTTCTGATCTGTTGGTGCTTTGAGTTTCTTTTGAGCTGTTAAAGGTATCCCAAAGGGACTTGGTGGTATGCTTTGGCAAGTGAGTTTTTAAATATTTCATTGAGAACTTCAAACTGTAGTTATTGGTTACAGGACTGTCATTCATTTGTTCATTCATTAATCCCCTCATTCATTAATAACTGATTAGAGATGAGGAAACTGAAGCCAAGTGACTTGCCCAAGGTCACACATGGAATAAGTCGTCCAGAGGGGATTTGAATCCAGGTCTTTGGAGCAGCTGTGTGACCCTGGACATGTCACTTAACTCTGTGTACCCCAGTTTCCTCATCTGTAAAATGAACTGGAGAAGGAAATGGCAAACCACTCTAGTATCTTTGCCAAGAAAACCCCAAATGGGGTCATGAATAGTTGGACACAACTGAATTGACTGAACAACAACTTCAGATCCCAACAAAGGACTTATTCTTCTGTACCCGCCACAAATTGAGGGCTCTGACCTGGGAGGAACCAGGCAAAGCTGGGACCCAGGAAGAATAGATGACCTTTCCTTACCTCGGCACTCCTGAGTGGCTCCAGAAGTGATCAGCACATAGCCAGGATAACAAAAGCAGGAGTAGGAGCCCACCCTGTTGATACACCGTCCTTTTCCTTTGCAGGGGTCACTGAGACACTCATTCTCATCTGAGCACAGACAAGAAGGGAAGACAGACACACATATTATCTACCCCTCACCTTTATTCTGACCTCCAATCTCCCATCACCTATTCATGGCTCCAGGCATTTTCACTGGCTGTTCCCCATCCTTGTCATTCTCCCCCTTCTTATCTCTACCTCTGGGCTTCCTTCAAGTCCCAGCTAAAATCCCACCTATTATAGGAAGTCTTTATTGATCCTTCTTGATTTCAGTACTTTCTCTTTTGATTAATTCCAATTTATCTTTCATATATCTTGTTCCTTCATAGTTGTTTGCATGTTGTCTCCCCTATTTGAATGTCAGCTCCTAGAGAACAGGAGACTGTCTTTCACCTTTTGCTTTTCTTTGTACCCCCAATGCTTACCTAGTCTGTGCCTGGCACATGGTGAGCCCTTAATAAATGTTTATTGACTGACTGGCTTCAAATACCTATTGGATATCTTGAACTGGACGTACCATATAGATATCTCAAACTCAATATGTCTGAAACCAAATTTGTTATCTTTTCCCCCAAACCCTCTCCTCTTCCTAATTTCCCCATTATTAACATGGGTACCATAGGCTGGCCTCAGAGCCCTCTTATCACCTTAACAATATACTTAGTCACTACTCAAAGACTAATTTTTCTGGCTAGAAAATGTCCCATCACTTACCACAGGGCTATTTCCCCCTGCCCCTCAAACATTGTCTCTGGCATGCTGGGGAGGTTGACATGATCCCCCTCCCTTCTCATTCTTTCTCCCTTCCCAGAGTCATGCTCCATTTCTTGAGGACCATTGGAATACCTATACAGTGGGTCTGGCTGGGATGCAGTTGGTAACCAGGGCTGCAGACACAGCTGTATCTCTCTGGCAGGTTCACACAAGTTCCCGGGCCACAGATATTGTCAGCCAGAGCAGCACATCTGTCATTTTCTGTACAAAACCAAAGCAGAGTGTACAGAGGGCTTAGGGAAGGAGCCAAGAGAAGCAGGGTTGGACCCGTCTCTACCCCTGGCTATGACACCTCCGATAGGACATCATATCCCGGGGACCCAGCAAGGTGAAACATTGAAATTCCTAGTCACCCCCTCCTGCCCCATTCCAGTGGCCTTGTCATTCAGTCCTTGTGTAGTCAAGACAACCCAGCCTCTCTCCAAGACCGCTATCCAAATCCTACCTCAGACACTCAGCTTTTTGAACCTGGGCAGGTTATTTAATCTCTCTCAACCTGTTTTTCTCATCTGTAAAATGAGACGTTTGGACTTGATGGCTCCTAACGTCCCTTACAGTCCTAAATCTATGATGCTGTGACTCTCTTTTAAGCTCCAGACTTCCACCATAAAGGGCAGCTCTACCATGTAAATTCCCCTTGACCCAGGGTCCCCAAACATCCTTCCTAACGTTGGCCTCCCTAGAAAAGCTTCCTCTATCTGTAGAAATTTCTTCATGGCCCCCTTGGGTAACCTGTGTCCTCTTATTACGTTCCTCAGCCCTCAAACACCAGTGCTGAGCTCTTCCATAATTTTCAGTGCAGTCACTCCTCAAGGTCCAAATCTCCCCACTCCCAAACATGCTAATTTATATTTTTTGCATAGATCTTTTTGTTTTTCATAGTACTTTCCTGTGAGATTCTCACAAAAATCCAGTGAGAGTGGTAGATTAGACATTATTGTTTCCATCTTAACAGATGAGAAGACCAAAATCTAATCACACAGACAGTGAAAGAGCTGCTTGTTTAGTACTCATTTTCAGGCATTATCTGATTTTTGTGACCCCCTTCTTGGCAGAGATACTAGAGTGGTTTGCCATTTCCTTCTCCAGCTCATTTTTACAGATGAGGAAACTGAGGCAAACAGGGTTAAGTGACTTGCCCAAGGTCACACATCTAGGAAGTGTCTGAGACTCTATTTGAACTCATGAAGAGGAATCTTTCTGACTCTAGGCCAGGCATTATATTCATTGTGACATCTAGCTGCCCTAAATAGTGTAGAGTTCATTTTACTATTATCTGCTGCCTGTCTTACAGCAAACACACTCATGGTTTTCCCCAACCCCAACCCTGACATAAACTCCCTTTGCTGGCCCAAAATAGCAGAATGCTGAAGTTGTACGCCCAATCCTTTTTCTAGTTCTATTTTTATATCTGGAAATGCCCATCTTATTTGGTGTTTGCTAAGTGGAAAAAAATTTTTTTAAGTCAGCAGAATAGAAACTGGCTTATAGACAATGTGGTCACAGGCTATTTTGCGTGACCCTATCTCCTAAGCTGGCTTCCGGAGGTCAAGGCAGTTTGTCCAATAACTAGAAGTTTACTAGGACTCCCCAGCAAAATCTGAACTCTCAGAGATGTTTGGGATAGAGTCAGGGTAGGGAGGTCAGGCAGGATACTCTAATACTCAAAGGAAGCTACCACCAGCTTTGTCTCACTTGGCAACGTTGGGTGGAGGGGCAGGGTGGCTGCTAAGTATGCTGTGGACCTAAGTCTTATCCCTGCAAGTGTCCTGAGGACCAGATACAACAATCCTTCTATGTGTTGCTTAGCTTCCTACCCTCCATGCTAACAAAACCAGCCATACTGAAGAGCAGGAAAAAGGGGAAAAGAGGAGAGGGATGTATGGCACTCTGGTGAGGGAGTAATCACCAGGAACAGTGTGCAGAGTTGGAGCATCATGGGGGAAGCAGATCCCAAAGCATTATCAAGGGGAGAAGGCCCTAGCTACAGACTCAAAGCCTGGGCTCTTCAGGGCCCAAGTGAGAGAGGGCAAAGACATTCTATGCACTCGGCTGGTTCTTTGGACTGATAGAATGAGCTGGTAATGAGATTCTCTCCTCCTGTGCATGAGGAAGCAACCTCTCCTTCCTCCCACCCTAGTGAGATGCTTCAAAGGGCAGGCAGGTTGAGGTGGAACTTCCAATCTCAACACATGTAAGCATGTTATAGTTATAACTACAGATGGTTATAATCTTAACCCCAGTAGCATGTTATAGTTGACCGCTGGACTTGGAATTAGCAAGACTTGGGGTTACACCCCACCTGAGGCACTAGCTGGGTAACTCTGGACAAATCGCTCAATTTCTCTGTGCCTTAGTTTCCTCATCTGTAATATGAGGGGTTTGTACCTTCCAGCTCTAAATCTATGATGCAATCAGAGTCCACCTAACCCTCTTTTCAATATACTAGGCTGGAAAAGAGAAGCAAGTCTCAGCAAGGAACATAGAATCAGAACCTCAGCCTCCAAGTATGGAGAAAGAAGGTAGGGAACATGGGAAGAGAAAATGTCAGGAAGGTCAGGGTCTGATCACAGGGGAGGATCCATGGTGAGGAGGAGAAAGGACCAGCTCTAGGGGATGGGGAGGAATTCTAAGACAAGATGAAAGGAAAAGCAAATGTGAAGGCAGAGACCAGACAAGGCCAGGCCCATAGAAAGGAGAGGAAGTGGGGAGTGGGCAGAAGATGAAAGGGGAACCTGGGCATGGCAAGAGTGAGACAGTGCAGTAGACACCCCCCCCCACACACACACACACACTCGCATGTTATAAGAACACCATGACAACATTAGACATTTCTGAACTAAGCTCCAAATGAGAAGCTATTGAGAAAAACACATTCCAGAGACAGGTAGATTGCCAAGGTTTCTCCCCCTTCCCTTCCCCAAATCCTCCCTGGGTCATTACAGACCAGACCCTAGAAGCCCAGAGGGAGAGAAAAGTACAGACTTTCAGACAGTTAAGCAACCTTGAAACAACAGAACTGCTATTCGCCCCCGTAAACAAGCTCTCTTCAGGGCCACAAGGCTGGAACAGCTGCCAGTAAGGCCAGATGATTCAATGTTCCCTGCAGCAGGAATCTAGCCAGGTTTCCCAAGGGGACTTACTTATCCCCCTTCTCTGGGAGTTTCTCCTAACATCCCTGGGGAGGTCCTGTGACGCCCTTCCCCACAGGCACCTGAGGAACGCTGCAATCCCCTTACCCCTGCCCGCCTCCCCCACCAAAAAGATTTCTGCTTTCCCCTCCCTGTCCATCCCCCAATCCCTTACTCAACACCCTGGAGCTGACTAAAGACACCAGATGTCGTTGCTATATCCCTAAGGAATCCTAAAGGCCTGGAGAGAGGAGAGGAAAAGACTCTTCCAAACCCTCAGAGAGGTCAATGAAGCCTGTCAGATTCTTCCAGGTTTCAGGATGCAGGTGCTTTCCCTTTGCTTCTAGAAAAGAGCTCTGGGCTTTGACTTCAGAGGGCCCAGTCTTGTACCTTTGCTCAGTGTTGAGGCCACATTGAGGACAGATATGTCTTCTTCCTCTTCCTGAGGCTCTGGGGTCACCTGCCCAAGAAGTGGTGGAGATGACGTTGCTACGGAGGGTGCTGTGGAGGCAAGAGGGCACCTTGGGATGAGGTCAGGTCTCTAGCCCTCTCAAGTTCCTGAGGGGTTCAGATGCTCACCACAGAGTCATTGAGAGCGATCTTCTTCCCCATCCCTCTGTCCACTGTTCTTGAGCCCCCCAAAGCTTCCCTAAAGTGTTCATGCTTCAGGCTAATTTGGTTTTATTCCTTCTCTCTGTTTCCCTAGGAGGCACTTACTTACCTGGGGACCAGACCAGCACAGAGTCAGCAGTTGCAGGGATCTGCGGGGTTCAAGTTTAAAGACAAGAAGAGATCAATCCTGGCATTGCTATGATGGGGGTTGGGTGCACAGGGAGCAGGTTTCAGAAGGACCTTTCTGTCTCTATCAATAAACCTTCTTCCTTCTACTGTCCCACTCACCTCCGTCCTTCCCCCTGGCTAACTCAAAAGAAAATTCGCTTGGACAATTCTCACTGAGGCTCCTCTTCAAAACAGCCCAGGCACAACTTTATTTGTTCCTTCAACTCTTCCCCTCTGCTCTCCTGGGATACCACTGTATCCACTGTACAGATAAGAAAATGGAGACACAGCGAAGCAAATTAACTTTTTCTAAATGCCAGAGAAAGTCAGTGGTGCAAACAGGAGCACAGGCCAACCTCACCTTTCTGTCTGTACCACACATTCCTTAGTGAACAACAACCTCATTAGCGCAGCAGCAAGGTCAGTAACCTTTCTACTGAAGAAAATGCAGCTCTCACTTCTTAACCAACTACCCCAGCCCAAGAAAACTCAGGAGAAAAGAGATATGGGTCCAGGGTATGTAGCATTCTCTGGAAAGATCATAAAATCATAAATTTATAACTAACAGGGACCTTGGAAATCTAGTCTAATCTAATTCCCTAATTTTCAGACCCAGAGGCTGTGACCTACTCAGGTTCACTCAAGGTCAAGAGGTAGGATTAAAACCCAAGTCCTCTGTCTACAAATCCAATACCTTTTCCATTATACCAAAATGCACTCCTAGGAAAAGAGAAGTGAGTCCCAGCAAGGAACGCTAAATTTGAAGCTAGGCCCACCCTATAGAGAGAGAGAGAAGATAGTGAAGGGTACCTGCAATACAGAGAACAGTATGGGAGGAGCAGGGTCAATGGTGGAGGTCCAGGGAGATTGGGAAAAATGGGAGGAGACAGTGCTGGTATCCAGGGTAAAAGCAACAATTCCCAGAACAAAGAGTCACCATCAGATGGTGAGGAAAAGCAAGGCAGGAGGCAGAGGAAGCCGCAACCACAGTAAAGAGAGGAAATGGTGGTGGGGGAGTGGGCAGAGGATGAAAGAAGGATCTAGAGCATAGCAAGGGTGAGATTGTTGAGTCCTGGTTCTGGAAGGACCTGGAAGTAGAAACATGGGGGAGGGAGGGCCAGGGTGCCAGGGTAAGGGTGTGGGTGTGGAGGAAAGTATTCAGAGGTCACTAAGGAGACACAAGAACATTAAAGGAACAGCACGTTAGCCAGACTGGAGGTCAGGAAGAAGCAAAGAAGCAGTTTCAGATATCATAATACATCCTCGTGTTTCAGGGATGCCATCCTTGGAAGATGCACTGAGCCCTAACGAATAAATTCCTGATGGGAGGAGTTTCCCTCCACAGGGAGGGGAAGCTGAAGCTCTTTTTTTGTGTGTGTGTTGGGGGGGTGATGGTGGTGGTGGTGGTGGCAATCAGGGTTAAGTGACTAGACCAGGGTCACACACCTAGTCTGAGGTTGGATTTGAACTCAGGTCCTCCTGACTCCAGGGCCTACTGTACCACCTAGCTGCCCCAGGAAGCTCAAATTCTTAAACAAGTCAGAGGCTGGGCTGAGGTGTTCCTACTCCACATTTCTGCTTTCAGAAACAAACAGGAACAGGAATACTAAGTCAGCAGTGAGGATGAACGAGATATAGAAAGGATGTCTACAGAATGAATCAAGAATGGGTTCCCTAAAGGGTAGCTGGGTAACTCAGTAGATGAGCACCAGCCTGGAGTATGGAGGACCTGAGTTCAAAACTGCCTCAGACATTTACCAGCTGTGTGACCCTGCACAAGTTACTTAACCCCATTTGCTGCTCAAAAAAAAAAAAAAGAGAGAGAGAGAGAGAATGAGTTCCCTAGGCATGTTCTACTCATGCCAAGATCAAGGAAGCTCTTCTAGACCTACAGGTTCATCTGGGGCAGAAGCATAAATGGATGCGATGCTAGTTCTTTTCAGAACAGCAACCCTGCCCCTCTGCCTTCCTTTTAGGGCTAAGTCTATCCCCAAGAATCAACTCCACCCCATTTCTTAATTTGTCAAAATAAGGATAGGGACTACAGCTGTGATTTCATTGGCATAAGGAATGCCCAGATGAAGGAAATCCCTTTACTGATGAAGGTCAGCACTTTCTCTGCAACTTATAGTCTTAGAGTTGCTTAGAGGTCAAGTGACTTGTCCTGGCTCATATAGCCAGTAGGAATCAAGAGACAGGACTTGAACTCAGGTCTCGCTAACTTCAAGGTTAGTTCTCCACTATGATGACGTGCAAATGCCACCTAGAAACACGTAGACACACCTAGAAAGCACAGATCCAACTGTGTCATCCTCAATAAACTCCAAAGGCTTCCTATTGCCTTCAGGATCAAATACAAAATCCTGTATGACATTCCATGCCCTTCAGAACCTAGCCCCCTCCCACCTTTCCAGTCTTCTTACACCTTACTCCCAACACCATGAATCTTTCAATCCAGTGACACTGGCCTCCTGGCTATTTCATGAACCAAATGTTCCAACTCTCAACTCTAGGCATTTTCTGGGGCTCTCCCCAAAGCCTAGAATGCGCCGCCTCTTCATCTCTGCCTACTGGCTTCTCTGTCTACCTTTCATTTAAGTCCCTCTTAAAATCATATCTTCTACAGGAAGTCCTTCCTAACTCTTCTAGATCTAGTGCCCTCTCTCTCTCATAATTGTTTCCCATTTATCATGTATATGTTTTTTGGTGTATTGTCTCCCCCATTAGATTGTGAGTTCCTCGAGGGCAGGGACTATCTTTTGCTTCTTTTTGTATCTCCAGAGCTTCACACAGTGCCTGGCTGTAGGCACTTAATAAAATGTTTATTGACTGACTGTTCTAGCTGCTCTGGAGCCACATATAGCCCTAAAACTCACTGCCTGCTCCACTGCCCCCTTCCTGCACCCCAAGTCCAAATGGCCCAAACTTTCCAGCTGGGAGAATTACTTACCTGGCCACTCTCTGAGTCACCTGTAAAGGAAAAGGTGAGTGTCAGTGCAGGGAGAAATGATCTGGGCTCCTACCTCACTTACTGACCTGTTCCCCCTCCTCCTTTCCTCTTCTGTCACTAGGCATCTGATGATAGCCTTTAGCGCTCTTCTACCCCATTCATCTTTTATTCTACCTCTCTACTCCCCTTTGCTGCTAAGCTTCTTTTAAAACTGTCTGTTAACTCTGACGGATATAATGACCATCCATGATTTTAAAGGACCAGGGAGTGAGCATGTTATCTACCTCCTGGCAGAGAAACGATAAACTCACAATGCAATATGAGATATACATTTTTTGGATGTCACCAATTCAAGAATTTGTTTTGCTTGACTATGCGTATTTGCTACAAGGGTTTTTCTTTTCTTTTCTCTTCAGTTGAGAAGAGAAGCAGAAGAGAGAGAGAGAGAGAGAGAGAGAGAGAGAGAGAGGAGAGAGAGGGAGAGAGAGAGAGAGAGAGAGAGAGAGAGAGAGAGAGAGAGAGAGAGAGAGAGAAAGAGAGAGAGAGAAATTAGGGATAGGGTTCCCACCTTCATCTCCAAAGTGAGAACAGGCCAGAAGAAATCACAGATAAGCAGGTCAGTTTTAAAGTTACATGATGAACTTGTTATATATTTTAAAAAGAAAAGCAAGTCCTATATAATAGAGATCCAGAATTTTATGTGCAATCCCTCCCCACCCTGCTTCCTATTCTACAGGAAGTCTATGGAAGTGTCCATTTTATTTGGCATTTGTTTTTTCATTTTTAAATTAAATTTATTTTTAAAAGTTTTTATTTACTTAATTATTTAATTAAAAAGTTTTAAATGAAGATGTCTATTTCCAATGCTTCCATTTTTCTCTCCTCAACCTTTGGAACTAACTTCACCAGTCAACTGAAATCAAAGGCCATTAATGACCTAATTTCTAAAGCCAATGACCCTTTTGTTGTCCGTTTTGTCCTTGATTTCTCAGCAGCTTTTGACCCAGGGCTTCATTCAAAGCTGCCTTTGCTTTTGTCTCCTTCCCTGGCTCTTCAGCCTTTCCCCAACCTCCAAAAGTGAAGGAGATATTGAAAGCTATGCTGACTCACTGACCCATTGTTCCCAGTCGGCTTGTCAATCAGTGTTGGGGGAGGCTCTGTTGGGGAAGGTGGAAGCCCAGTCTGCAGCTTTTGTATTGACTACTATTCAGTATGTATTCCTACCTGTGAAGTTGGTAGCACTACTTGTAAAACATCATGAACCTACTACCTTGGGGAGGAGCTGAGATTCAATGGCCCATCCCCTTTTGCTGATGTGGACCTATTCAAATTGTCTTTACCTTATTTCGATAAAAGTTGGTTCCATCTTGAATCCCTTGCTGATCTCCAAGGATCATGCCTTAAACCTGTACCTTGAACTCTTTTAATTCTTTTTTCCTGAGTTTTGCCTCATTGATCAGGTAGAAAGCCCAAACAATGAATTTTCTTTTGAACAAAAATACATTGATTCTCCTATCTACCTATCCTAGATGCCTAACCTGCCCACCCTGGCTTCTCTTAACTTCAAGAAGTTCTTAACTCAGGTCTTGTCTACCTGGATTCTAAAGAACTGCCTTCTTTCTGACCTCTGGTACCCTAGCTCCCAGTCCAGGTACCTACCTGGTCATTCCAGATCAGTTGCTTGCCTGCATATCTGGCATGACTAGACCTCTCCCAATGGCACTGGTTTCAAGAACAACATGCCCAGCCTTCTCCCAGACCCACCAGACCAAAACTCTCTAGTGTCAGAAGTAAACTTCCATCAGAAACTCTAGAAGCCTATCTACAGAGTCCAAGAGCTCAGATTTTGTTTTTAGGGCAATCGATACTATGCTCTGGCTCCATGTCCAAGGGAAGGAACAGAAGCATCCTAGAGATCTGACCCAGATGTTCAGCAAATGTAGCAGCAGCCAGCTCTGGGAAATTCACTACCTGGCATGCTTTACAGGACTGGCTCGGGGGCATGGCAACAGAGACAGCACTTTTGTTGGTGGGGCTGGCATGAGAAAGAAGACAGTGAGGGGCTGCTGGAGAGCTTTCCCATCTTCCCTAGGATGTGGCCAGATCCAGGCTTAAGGTGGGAAAAAAGGAAGCTGAACCACCTCTTCAAGAAGGCTGGGTGAATTCCCACAAAGACAAGCTAGGAAGGTTTCCTAGAAAGGAGACACTGGTCTTCCAATCTTATTCTACAGAGTTAGAATCTGGACCTGAGGAAGTGCCCTGATGCCCATGAGGACTAAGGAGATCCTGCCTCCAGACCCAAAGGCATCTGGCCACACTGTACCTTTGGCAGATGTGGCCACAGCTTCCAACTGGCTGGCTGTCACTTCCCGAAGGGGTTGCCTCCTAGCTGGCCAGGCTAGAGTCTTGTTTCTCTCCCCATGCCTTTCCAAGGTTCTGGCCAGCTCTTCCTCCTCTGCTTTCCTCATGGACAGGCGAATATCTGAGCTGGAATAAGTGTAACCATGGCCAGCAGGACAGATCTCCCGGAAGCTCTCTGTAAGAAAAGAGGTCTGTGACTGATTTGAGAGGGGCCACACCCTCAATTTCCATTCTGTCTACATTCATGAAGCCCCTACTGTATGCAAAGTATTCTACAATAAAAGTCCACCTATTCACTTCTGCTCATAAGACTTGCCCACATTTTTGTTAGGCAGTTAGCCAAGGGGGAAACCACTTTCTTTATTCACTTCATCAGGTATGACTTGCCCATGTTTTTATTAAGAAGTTGGCCAAAGAGCTACTGAAACAAAGCATCTTATTTACATCTGTGGACAGGAAGATGAAACATAGCATATGAGAAGGCTCAGAATATCTGCTAGGTCTCATTGGTTTTAAAATGCTGGCAGTTACTGGGATAAGGGCATGAACTGACAGGTTGCCCAAGGGTCACTTAGATTGAACTGTCCTTAACAGCTGGACAGCAACTTCTTGGGCATCGTAGGATATATGATTTGTGGGAAGGGGGGAGAAAGCAGGGTGCAGAGAGGAGTACTTCGAACTACAGGAAAAGGAAAATTTTAAATAGGTTGTAGATAAGCTGGCTTTTACAAAGGGAAGGGGGAAGGAAGAAGGGGAAAGAAAAGAAAAAGGTAAAGGAGGAAAGAAGGAAAAGAAGGGAGGGAGAGGAAGGAAGGAAGGGAGGAAGGAAAGAAGGGGGGGAGGAAGGAAGGAAGGGGGGCCGGAAGGAAGGAAGGAAGGGAGTGAATGGGACGGATAATTGTGAAGACTTCACAGGGTATGTCTAAGGGAGAGGTTTGGGATTTGGCCTTGTAATTTTGGGAAGGCATGCCCTTCCCCCTCTCTCTCAGATGTTAGAAGATAATGAACTTCCTGTGAGCTATTTGTTCTCTGCCCCCCACCCCCCACCCCATTTCTTCTCCTAGACTTTCAGATGTCACCCCAGCAATTGAGTTCCAATAGTGAAAACCTGAATGGACCAGATCAACCTTGGTCCTCTGTCTAGTTTTCACGCCTAGACTGTGGTTTCCCACCTCCCAGCCAATGGTGAGAAGGAATAGAGGTGGGTGGGAATCTTTTCATCAAGAGTATAAATTAGGGCAGGTTCCCTTTTACCTCACCTCCTCCATTATGGAGGTGTGCCCAAATCTTGCAAGGTTTGTAAAATAAATTTACTTTGTTTCTCCTAAAGATGTCTCTCCTATTATTTGAAAATTCTGTCCCATACAGGAGGGAGGGAGGGAAGGAGGAAGGAATTAAAGAAGAAAGGAAGGAAGGAAGGGAGGGGGGGAGGAAAGAAGGGGAAGGCACTCTGCTAGTCACAAATGTTATCTCATTTAATCCTCACAATAAAAGTATGAATAATGTTAACAATAGCTAACAATATATGACTTATTGTGTGTCAGGCACTGTGCTAAACACTTCATAATCCTCCCAACCACCCTACCTGGTAGGTGCTATAATTATCTCCACTGTACAGTGAAGGAAACTGTCAAAGAGCAACTTGCCCCAGGTCTCACAGCTAGTACGTGCCTGAGACTGGATTTGAACTCAAGTCTTCTTCACTTCAAGCCCAGCACTCTATCCACTGCACTACCTGAATCGGAGATGCAAAGGTAAAAATAACACACAGATTGCCCATTGTAAAACCGAAAATTGATTTTAATTCTATTTTTAAGATTTAAACTGGCAAGTCCGAACTCCTTACCTTGGTAACTCCACCTTTCACCTGCATTTTGGAGAAACTTGCCTAAAGGCCAATCTTTTGTCTTGTAATTACTTCCACTCAGGACTTGGTTCTAATGTGAATTGAATCTCTGCCCTGGTCTGGTCTACCTTTGAAATCTCACCCACCACCCACTTAAGTCAAATTCAGGTAGACTACACCTGATGAGGGCACAGTCTCTGGGAGCCCCCTTGAACTGTCCTTGAATCTTCCAACTAGATCTGGCCTTTCCCTAAGGCCATAAACCTTGCATTATCATTGGGCCCAAATCTCTACCTAGCCTCACCCTTTATTGTTCTGCTTCTTCCCGACCTTGATACTATTGATATCCATGCCTTCAGCTACTTCCCATCCTTAATCCCATTCTCTTCGTTCCTGGACTCTGACCTCACCTGGTCCTCCTTAGACTCCTCCTCAAGACCCTCCCTGAACCCCTCCTCTAGTCACCCCAGGCCACCCCTCAATCCCTCCTACAACCTTTGTGTATATAATCTCCATCTTGCCTCCATGAAGGCGCTCAGATTCAATCTAATTCAGTAGGTTGAATCTGGCCTGCTTGTGGAAACAGGTGTCACAAAAGGTGGGATTTCTTAAGACAGCCCATTATGGTGAATCCCTAATAAACTTTCTCTTTTCCCTTGGCTGAGAAGGCTTGAGTCGAATTCTTTCGGCAGGACTCGGCGTGTAGGTATTTTGGGGTCACGAGCACCCCTAGAAACCTATGGTTCCCCCAACAATCATCATTTTTACTTAAACCTCTTCACACCCACTTCTGTGACTAAGTCTAACCCCATTGTTGGAGGATTACTCCATCTCCTCCCTCCCACCCAGGGAGAAAACTGGAAACAAAGGAGAAAGCATGGTACTGTGGAAAGACAACTCTCCCATTGAAATTGGGGTCTTGGGACCTTTGTTGGAATCTCAGCTCTGACAGTTACTACCTGTGTGATTGAGTCTCAGGGACATAAGGGGCTAGGACTCAGGGGAGGGGAACTTGCCTTCTAGATCCTTAAGTGCAGCCCTTTTCAGTAAAAAAAAAAGAGGCCACACTTAAGGATCTAGAAGGCCACATGTGGCCTCAATGTCACAGGTTCCCCACCCATGGGCTAGATGCTTCAGCAGATACAGCACTGAGCCTAAGTCCAGTCTGAAACATTTGTGTTCAAGTCCGGCCTCAGACACTAGCTGTGTGGTGGGCTGGGGCAAGTCACTTAAGCTCGGTCTGCTTGAGCTTCCTCAACTGATAATAATAGCACCAGGGCTGTTGTGAGGATCAAATGAGATAATATTTGTAAAATCATTAGTATAGTGCCTGGTACATAGTAGGTCTATCCTTCCTCCCTCCCACCCTTCCTTCCAGCTTTCTTTTCCTTCCTCTCCCTCCCCTTTTTTCTTTCCTTCCTTCCTTCTCCCTTTCCTTCCCCTTTCCTCTCTTCTCCCCTCCTTCCTTTCCTTTCTTCCTTCCTTTCCATCTTTTCCCTCTCTCCCTCTCCTTCCTTCCTCCCTCCTTTCCTTTCCTCTCCCTTCACCTCCCTCTCTCTTTTCTTTCCTTCCTTCCTTCTACCCACCCTCCCCTCTCTTCTCCTTTCCTTTCTTCTTTCCTTCCTTCTTTTCCCTCTCTTCCTTTCTTTCCTCCTTTCTTTCTTTCCTCTCTTCTTAACCCTCCTTTCTCCTTCTTGCTTCAGCACTTCCACCCACCCTCCCCTCTCCTTTCTTCTCCTTTCCCTTTCTTCCTTCCTTTCTTCTTTCCTCCCTTCCCTCCCTCCCTCCATTCCTTCTTCCTCCTCTGTAAAACAAGAGGGTTGGCCTGGATCACCTCCAAGGCCCCTTTCAGCTCTAGATCTTTGATCCCATGGTGTTAAGGGAGGAGCTGGTAGCCTCTAGTCAACCATCCAGGAGGGAAAGGGTGGGATAAACACTGTGCATCTCTTCCTGAGCAGCAGGCCACCTTTTCATGAAGCAGCCTCCTCCTTTGATTGAGGCTGAAGCTGGTGGATGTCCAGGGTGGAGAGGGAGGGGCTCGGGGAGTACAGAGAAGGCACAGGGAGGTGGTTACCTGAGCCAGGCAGGGGACACTTCTCACACTTCTTCCCCCATCCTTTGCCAACCCGGCTGCAGCAGCAAATCTGCTTGGTGATCTGCTGGGCCAGGGGCAGAGTACACGTGCCATCCCCGGCTGATCGGAAGCACAGCCCCTGCTCCATGGACACGGCCTTATCGGCTGGAACAGAGAGGGAATGAATTTGTTTCAAGTTAACCATAATGAGGAAAGGAAGCTAATGCTCTCCCTTCCTCTTTTTGTAAGGCCGCACATTTCAATAAGAATTTTCTGAGCACCTGCTCTGCACCCAGTACTGTACAAAGTAGATGAGCAATACAGAAGTGAAATATGTGATCCTTGCCCTCAAAAAGCTTAAATTTATTTTGACCGGGTAGATAACAGATATGAAACAGCTTAAGAAAGCCATGCCTAGGAATTGGTGAACCAATGGCGAGTGTTGTTCAGTGTTGTCCGACTCTCTATGACTCCGTATGGAGTTTTCTTGGCAGAGATACTGGAGCGGTTTGCCATTTCCTTCTCCAGCTCATTTTACAGATGAAGAAACTGAGGCAAACAGCTAGTAAGTGTTTGAAGCCTAATCTGAACTCAGGAAGATGTATCTTTCTAACTCCAGGCCCAGCACTATCCACCTTGACACCTAGCTGCCCCCTATCTTTTATGGCCCAGCTCAAATGTCGCTTCTTCCTTGATGCCCCCGTTGCCCAGATGGATGAGATCACTCGCAACTCCTTATTTCATGCATTTGTACTATACCACATACTGCATTCTCTTACTGTGGTTGTGCTGTGCCTAATCTTCCCCCCACCCCCCACCCCTCCACCAGATGATAAAAGGTCTAAGGAATTCTTATTCTACTCTCCGTCTCCTGCACTGTGCTTGGCAAACTGCTGGCTGAATTAATTAATTAGTTGTTCAATGAGGGGGAAGGTATTTATAGGGACCAGAAGGAAGAGAGCTTTGGGGTAATTTTGCATTTACTCAGTTGGAGCTTGGCTGGTTTTCAGGGGAAAAACTCAGGCCAGGCTTATGTAACTGTCAACTATCTCTGACAACATCAAGAGAGGGCAACATTACGCTCTTTTATTTGGCTGCTCTTTGCTTATGAAAAAGAAGTCACATCCAGGCCAGTTGACATTGCTCTTTTGTCTGGTTGATACCTTGAACATAGCGTGATGCCAGCTGGCAATTCTATCCCACCCCAAGTCACTGCAAACATCCCCTAGAGTAGATGTGAATGTATGCATGTGAATGCCCACACGTATGAGATGTGGGAAGACCAATGTGCACATAGATTCACACAGTGAAACACAAGTAGACAGGAGAATGCAATTACACAGACACAAAACCACAAGTTCATATGTGCTCCTGGAAATAATAAAGTTAAATGGGTGGGAAATCATGGCATTCAGGCAGGGGATGCTGACAGTCCCTGGGCTCTCCAAGAGCACAGCCCTCACCTCCTCCAGCTGAGGGCACTTACACACACAGTGGCTTCGAGATGGGTCCAACATGTTGCCTGGCTTGCAGGTGCAGAGGTAACTGCCTCGGGTGTTAACACACTCAGCATCTTTGCACAGTCCCAGCAGAAGGCATTCATTGATATCTGCAAGATGAGGGGAGAATAAAAATGGAACAAGTCATCCATGGACATCAGCTGACTGATAGGAGAGGCTGGACTGGAGGGTCACAACCAAGATGTTAGAGCTAAGCACCAGAGGAGGGGACAACAGAAGAGCTAGCACTAGGTGGCCTGATGCCCTTTGCTACAGCCCTTCCCTCAGCCTGTCCCAGGCACTCCAGGAAAATGAAGAAAAGGCCAGCCTCAGGCGGGTCCCTATTTCAGGTAGTCTGGACTAGATAGAGCATGGTTTTATATCTCTCTTCATCACCTACTCTACGCTGAATTATATTAGGGAAGACAGTGCTAGCAACCACACCACAACCTTTGTGTTAGACAAACACCTACAGATGCCAACTCCCTACAATGAAACAAGCATACAAGAGTGCACCCATACATACTCATATACACATGCAAACACACTTTGATCAACATTCAGGGAAAGGTGATGCAAGGCAGCTGCTGGTCAAAAGAATAATAATAGCCAACATTTATATAGTACTTATTATAGGTCAGGCACTGTGCACACTTTACAACTATGATCTCATTATTCGATCCTTACAACAACCCAGGAAAGTAGGTGCTATTATCCCTTTTTTACAGATGAGGAAACTGAGGCAGAAGCTAAGTGACTTGTCCAGGGTCACACAACTAGCAAGCATCTAAGCTGGATTTGAACTCAGGTCTTCCCAAGGCCTAGTGCTATAACCATTGTACCACCTAGCTGTCTCTGTATACCTTCCAACCTTTTCCCATTACTCCGTACTGACAGTCAAAATTAAGTTCAGTCACGGACTCTTCTACCAAGTGCTAGTTCCGATACTCTTCATAGCCGTTTTGGCATCACATCCACCACCTTTCGGCACAACACCAGTGATAAATATGCCAACTTCCTGGTCCTCCAAATACTCGCTGTGAGATTGCAGTCAATTGCTTCTCTTTGAAGATGCTCCTACAGCGGCAAGAGCCCCCCTCCCCTCTTTTTTTTCCCTTTCCTCTAGACAGTGAAGGGACCAAGGAGTTGGGAATAGGAAGCCAAGTCAGAAAGTCTTCTGTTTTCTGGCAGGATGTGCCTAAAATATATGCTTCAGTGGTGTGCAGATAAAATGTTTAACAACTGGCTTGGGGAGGGGGGAAGGTACCCTGGACACTTTTTAAAAGTTTAATCTGCATTATTAATTGCTTTCTTAGCTCTGGGCAATCAACAAAACTATGAATCAAGCCCTGGTTTGTAACTTACTAATTTACAGTCAGTTGGTTGGAGTTACCTCTGATTTGTTCCTTGTTGTCAAAATATCTCTAGGGAATCAACTTTCTTTTATCTTTCTAAGTAACCCCTTTTCAGCATCTTATCACTGTGACCTTGAATTGGAGGCTCTCTCTTGACACACTTAAGTGATGGCTTGTTATTTCTGCCCTGGGAGAAGCTGAGAATTTACATGTCTTTCGGCTCTCCCAAGAGTGGTCACTAGGTCCTCTTACAAGTACTCAAATTCATATGGCTCAAAACATTTGTTGTTGTTTAGTTGTTTTCAGTCACGTCCAACTCTTCATGACTCCTTTTGGGGAGGTTTTTTGTTTGTTTGTTTGTTTTTTGTCAAAGATACTGGAGTGGTTTGTCATTTATTTCTTCTTCCAGCTCATTTTACAGATAAGTAACTGAGGCTTAACAGGGTTCAGTGACTTGCTCAGGGTATGTGTCTGAGGTCAGATTTGAACTCTGGAAGATGAATCTTCCTGACTCAAGGCCCAACTCTATCCATTGCACCCCCTAGCTGCCCTGGTTCAAAACACAGAACAGTTTTATTTCAGCATCAAAGGACACAGAAAAGACTTGCATCTGAGTTAATGAAGAACCCTTTGTAACTTATGGTACTGGTGCTACTCCAGCCAGGGGAGAAGACCAGAATTTGCTTCTCTATATCTGGTGTTGCTCTTTGAGGCCCCTAAAACTCTTTTGTATGTATTGTGTTATCTTTAATGGACATCTCTGTGGCCACTGCTCCTTACTGCTACTGCACCTCATACCCTCCCCTGTCCTGTATTTCCCCTTTCCACTGCAGTTTTTCTCTGGTGTTCTCAAGCAATATGCCTTTTCCATTGTCATTGCCATCCAGAGCCTTCCCCAGTGACTTTGGCACTCTCACAAGATGCTATTGTTTATCCCTTCCTCATCGCTCCATGAAGTTCATCTCTCTTCCAATAGATGGTGCTCATTATCTTCTCTCCTGGGGACCAGTTCTCAAGCCATGATAAGGAGAGTTGCAGATAGTTACTTACTATAGATTTTTTATACTTTCAGGACAGAGCACCTCCAACTTTTTGAAAGTGTGTGTGTGCGTGCGTGTGTGTGTGTGTCTGTGTGTCTGTGTGTCTTGTGTCAGTGTATTTCACCATTTGAATTCACAAACTCACCCTCTAATCAAAGTCTTTGCAACTGGCTGTGGGTATGCCTCCTTCCTGGACTTAACCCCACTCTAGGTCACCTTGTCCTGATTCAGTCCTATTTGCCTCCTCTCTCCCAGAATCATGGTAGCATGCCTTCTGCTCATATCAGCATGTCCCACACACTCTAGAAGTTCTAATGGACACTCCCACTCTCAATTTTTCTTTCCTTCTCCTATCTTCCTCTGGGGCAGATGGGCTGGGTTATACAAATTACCTCCAGCTGACTCTCCAAAGACCTTCAGAAAAGGGAGGGTGGAGGAGCAGACCAAGCAGATTCAAATGGTGAGGGGCAACCCCATCTGATGTAAAAGACTTGAGTTTTTATACACATATCCACATATACAATTTGTATGCTTGGAAAGTTCTTATAATGGTAATTAACTATAATGAATAGTTATATAATTATTAGCTAAGATGAATAGCTAACATTTATATTAATAGCTAACATTTATAAAATGTTACAAAACATTAAAATGTTATAAAAAGTTTACAAAATGTTTAACCCTCGTTGCTTGATCCTCACAACAGTCTTAGGAAGCAGGTACTGGTTTCCCCATTTTAAGATAATGACACTGAGGCACAGAGATATAAGTAGAATGACCCAGGGTTACAGAGCAGAATTTGAAATTAAATGTGGATGCCTTTAATGGGCATCTCTAGGTCACTGCTTCTATCCAAAATCTTTGCTGTTGCCATGTGACACTATACCTTCTTGCATAATTATCTGTGAAGAAGAAAATTAGCTGGCCATCAGACTTTAGATGGAATCTCTACTGCCCCCATGTTCCTATGTCCCCTCCTCTTCAAACTCTCCATGGCTTATGGGAAGAGGAGCTCACAGGTGGCATGGACCTGGCTATAAAGTCTCCCATAACCTTTTACAGGATTTTCCATAGCAGGGTCTCAGACTGTAAACTTCAGGAGGACAAGGAGGCCTCTTGGTAGCAGCTAGCACATCTCCCGTGGAGAGGGGTCTAATGCATGCTTCCAATTGATGGTGATTATGATGACAAAGGTTTTTCAGGAAGTCTTTGCTGTAGAGAGCTGGGAGCAGAGGGAATGTAAAGAAGACAGAGCTGTCCTCAACGGTCCGAAAGAGACCTTCCTAATGCTTTAAGCAGATAAGCTGTTAATAGCAGCCAGCCAGACTTAATCAGAGCCACCTGCTCAGGCCCTGCCCATAGACTCTTTGCCAAATATGTGCTTTAGAGCATTTGGCATCAACCACAAGGACAAGGGCTGAAAGATGACCTGGCTAGGGCACTAAGGAAAACCAGCTGCTTGGCTGGATACACTGAAAGAAGGTGGGGGTCTTCAGGAGGTGCCACAGACACAGTACTTGTCAGGGACAAGTCCTGATGCGAATGTAGCTGGAGTGCTGAGATTGACAGTTGTCCCTTCAAGACTAGCCCATGTGGGAAGGGTGGCTGCCCTCAAGGGAGAGTTACCTATTAGCCTAGATTATCTGGGGAAGTTGAGAAAAAGCAAAGACATCTCTATGCTTTTGCCTTCCTCCTCATGCCCACCCTTTACCTTTTGAAATCTTCCCCATCCTTCAGTACCCAGAGCAGCTGCTATCTCCTACAGAAGGCTCCTCCAGTTCCCTGTGGCTGAAAATGAGCTATCCTTCCTTCAACCTCACATGACACTTGGTAGATGTCTTACGCTCTTATATTCTAATTTCCATTTTACTTAGTGCAGAGTTATTGCATATCTATTGTATAGAAATTCGTCTCTTCACATGTATTGTGCTCTATCTCTTCTACTAGATTATAAGCTCCATGAGGGCAGGCAGCATGTTTCATTACTTGTATCTCAATTAGCATCTCCTTAGAAGAAAAGAGGAAGGAAGGAAGGAAAGGAAAAGGAAAAGAAAGGGAAGAAGAGGCATATGGAAGCCCAGGTATCCATGGTATCTTTGGAAGGACATCATTTATCGAACTAGACGAGATTCTAGGAGGCCAGGACACTGAGGATCCTGCTTTTCTCTTTCTTCCCCAGATGTAAAAATGTTGGTCACTGTACAAATGCCTGTCTGCTTTCCAGGTAACTTGAATTTGGGATTTGTTTTGGTTGCTCAATGATTTCAGTCATGTCCAAGTCTTCAGGACCACTTTTAGGGTTTTCTTGGCAAAGATTCTTGGAGCAGTTCACCATTTCCTTCTCCAGGTCATTTTACAGATGAGGAAACTGAGGCAAACAGGGTTAAGGGACTTGTTCAGAGTCACACAGCTACTAAGTGTCTGAAGCCAGATGTGAACTCATTAAGAGGAGTCTTCCTGACTTCAGACCCTGCACTCTGCCACCTAGCTGCCCTGACTCTGGGATAGGGAAGGAGGAATACGTTCTTCAGTATGTAACTTCTTTCCAGAGCAAACTCCCCAAACAATATCTTTTTGTGGATCTAGCCTTTTGTGTCTGATAGCCAGTCTCAAGTGACATCCACGAGGGGTTTCGGGCCTCTTGGATTATATCCCTGCCAGGGCTCAGAATTCACGCTAATTATCTCTCATTCCCCCCCTCCCTCTCTGATGGGGACTCCTCCTGAGAAATTCCCAGTGTCACCCTTCTCTTGTGTCAAAGGAGAACTCCCTCTACCAGTTATAGCCATGAAGCTTCCTCTTCTCCTTGACTTCCAAATTTTCCAGTGTTTAAGCACAGTTCCTGACACACAGTAGGTGTTTAATAAATATTTAGCGACTGATTTCCTCCTTTCTGAGTTTCCCTCTATATCTTCTACTGTACTCTATTTCCTTTCCTTTCCTCCCACTGCCTGCCTGTGGTCTAAAACCTCTCTGTGGCTTGGGGATCCCAAAGAAAGGATAAGTTAGTTACCACAAGGCCTCTGCCAGATCTCCAACCTGCTCTCAAGACCCAAAGAAATGAAAAATTCTAAATCTAGAAGGATACTCCTGAGGTCATCTAGATGAGAACTTCCCAACCTAAGGACTAGTCTGACGAAGAGTTATTGTAAGAGGTCTACCTTATTTAATGACTTGGCAAAATAAACAAGTGAACAAGGGCAGAAGTAGGACCAGTGGAAAGAAATTATCAGGAGTCAGATTTTGGCTTCATATAAAGAATTTTGTAATCATTAGAGCTGTCTGTCAATGGAAGGCTACTGAATGAAGTAGTGAGTTCTCTATTACTAGAGGTAATCAAAAAGATGGTGGCCTAATGGATAGAGTGCTGTCCTTGTTGTTTGTCCATATTTTCAAAGATCAGAGATCTCATGGGGGGATGTCTTGACTCATACATGTATTGGATTTAAGTGAGGGAGAGTTGCACAAAGTTGTCAGCCTCACTTTCTTCCAGAGTCATTGGAGTCCAGCGGCAAGACAAAAGTCAAGATCACTGATGATGGCCCGGGATGCAGTGGATGACCTTGGCATCTTAAGGTTTGACCAAGCTCTCAGTGCTCCACAGCACCTGTTGCAGCTGCCTTCATGGCTATTGGAACAAATTGCTCTCATCTGCCCATTCTGCCTTGGGGGAAGACTTCACATGCTTGGAGTAGACATCCCCCTAAGTCACCAATGGGTTTGAGGCCCTTTGATCACCCTCAACCTGGTTTAAGCCATCTGCCCAGATGGTTTGTGGGGTATGCTACAGCTTCTTGGAGCCACAGGTGAGAGCTGAGTGCCAGTTGGCACCAAAGGTAGATGATCACCTCAGAAAAGGGCTCGGCAAAAGGTGATAGTCCTCCTGGAACATCCACAGCTATTAATGATACATCCCAGTCAGCCAGTAGTCAGTCAATAAGCATTTATTAAGCACCTACTGTGTGCTGGGCACTGGGCTCAGCCCTGAGAATACAAAGGTAAAAACAGGCCTTGTCCTCAAGAAGATCACATGCTATAACGAAGGAGACAATACGCAAACAAGCATGTACATAAGATAGATGCAAGGTGAATTGGAGATGTTCTCAGAGGGAAAGCATTAGTAATGGGGAGAAGCTGGGAAAGATCTCCAGCAGAAGTTGGGGTATCCTTGCCAAGCAATAAGCCCAGCTGTTTCTAGGGTTTTGAAGGACTAACAGTATCCTCTGAATTTTGACACCATAGGACAAAGCTCTACTTTCCCCTCTCCCTCAGTTGTTATGGCTTTGGTGCTTAATAAATGCTTATTGAATAGAAATGAGTGGTATAAGTAGTATGTGCCTAGTACTAGAAGTATTGTCTATATCTGCGGTTGGCAACCTTGATTCGAGGTCCCCTTTAAAGGCCATAGAATTAATCAATACTGCTAAATCCAGGTACATATAACCCACAACATTCATTTTCCTTCAACAAACATTTATTAAGCACTGAAGCAATAACTACTGGGGAAGGGGTTGGGGGCAAAATAGAGCTTTATCCCAGGTTTACCAAAATTTAGAAGGGCCACTACTAGGATTCGTAGTACTTCAGCAGCCTAGAAACAACTGAGCTTAGCAAGGATAATGTGTCAAAATAGGAAGCTAACAGATAGGGGTGGCTAGATGGTGGAATGGATAGAGTGCAGGACCTGGAGTCAGGAAGACTCATCTTCCTGAGTTCAAATCCTACCTCGGACATTTACCAGCTGTGTGACTCTGGGCAAGCCACTTCACCCTGTTTGCCTCAATTCTATCATCTGTAAAATGAGCTGGAGAAGGAAATGGCAAACCACTCCAGCATATTTGCCAAGAAAAACCATTTGGGGTCACAAAGAAAGAGCAGGACATAGTGAACAACAACAGATAGTCCGTAGATAGTATTCCTATACACACACACACACACACACACACACACACACACACAGCAACATTTCAGATCAGCTTTTCCCTGATTTGACCCTCTCGCTTCTTCCCACCACGGCAGCCTCAAAGTGTTCCAAAGTGTCTGCCTCTGCCCTCTCCCCACCAACATGTATTGTGCCTTTTACCTAAGGCATAAAAATTGAAGCAGCTCGGTGGCACCATAGTGAACAGAGCACTGGTTGTGGAGTCAGGCTGACCCAAGTTCAAATTTGTCCTCAGACACCGGCCATGCAACCCTGGGAAAGACACTTAACCTTTGTCTGCCTCAGTTTCCTTCTATAAAATGTAATACTAATACTGTAAAGCGGGCATACTAACAGCACCTATCTAGCAGGATTGTTGTGAGGACTGAATGAGATAATATTTGTAAAGAATTTAGAATGTGCCTGACGCATTGTAAGTACTTACTAATGCTTACGTCCTTTTTTTCCTTTTTTTGTCCTTTTTTTTTCTTAATTAGTTATGGCTCTGTTTAGTACCTACTATAAGCAAGACAACCAGTCCCAAATGTTCCGCTCTTGAAACTTTACAAAGAACATTTTCCATCTTCCTCCATCAAACCCACTTTTAATATTTGTCTAGTCCTCCCTGTTGGGAAATTCTTGCTTGTAACTTATCTACCTAAATCCTTTCTGCCATGTTGTTGCGTTGCCGTTCAGTCATTTCAGTCATGTCTGACTCTTTGTGACCCCATTTGGGTTTTTTTTGGCAAAGATACTGGAATGGTTTGCCATTTCCTTCTCCAGCTCATTTTATGCATGAGGAAATGGAGGCAAACAGGGTTAAGTGACTTACCCAGGGTCACACAGCTAGAAAGTATCTGAGGCCAGAACTCAGGAAATGAGTCTTCCTGACTCCTGCCCTCTTTCTGCCATAATCTTGATCTTCTTCCTTCCAGCTGACCTCGAGTGTTTCACTTTCTTATTCTAGAACTTACACATTCAATTGAGTTCTTTCCTTCAATATATTTATCTTGGAAAACTATCGAATTATTCCAAGGTTTACTGTTGCTCAAAGAATTTTTTCCAATTCCCCTGTTTGTCTTAGGACTACAGAAGTAGAGTGCACTTTAGAAGTCAATGCCCCACCCATACAATAATGCCCAGCATTTATATAGTGCTTGAAGATTGGCAACATGTTTTTTACATGTTATTACACTGCATCCTCATACCAACCCTTTGAGGTATGTGCTACTATTATCCCCATTTTACAGATGTGGAAACAGAGAAGCTAAGTCACTTGTCCAGGGTCACATAGGTAGTAAAAGACTGAGGCAGGATTTGAATTTAGGTCTTCCTTGAGTCCAGATCTAGCACTCTATCCATTAGGCTACCAATTAGCCTCTTTCTAGGAACAGGGAACTCATTACTTCATTCAGTAGCCTTCCATTGTCAGCTCTAATTGTTAGATTGTCCTTTATGTTGAGCCAAAATCTCACTCTATGTAATTTCTATCCATTGGTTCTAGTTCTGTCCTTGGGGTCAATACAGAACAAGCCCACTCCCTTTTCCTCTAAGACAGACCTTCAAATATTTAAAAGCAATTATCACATCTCCCCTTAGTCTTCTATTCTCTAAACTAAACATTCCTACTTCTGAAGGCTTATATGAAGTGATACAGAGTGAAGAAAGCAGAGTTAAAACAACAATATACATACTGACTACAGCTGTGTGAAAACAATTAAGAAAAGCAACAAAATCGGGAAAAATACGTAGAAGAAAACGAGTTCAGAAGGGGACACTGAAGCAAACAGTTCATTTTTGTCAATGTCATACTAACATTGATATACACATTTAAAAACTAATGATAAATAGTGTTTATGGTTCATCTTTGATTCCTATTTGTTTCTGTTAGTAATTATTAAGTTTGGAATACTTAGGGAGAAAAGAAAACAAACATGACCAGTTCCTTGCACTGTTCCTCATATGGCATAGTTTTAAGACCCCTTCACTCTGCCGGTTGTCCCACCCTCCTTGGATGTGCTCCAGCTTGCCAATAATCTTCTTAAAACACAAACAACTTAAAAGGTGGCCACAATAATGTAGAGGGGGGAAAATGGTTAGAAGCCTTAAGAATTCTGATCAATGAACAATCTTGACTCCAGAAGACCAATGGTGAAAGATATTGTTCTACTCTCCTCGAAGAGGTGGTAGATTACAGGTGTGGAATGAAAATATGTTAACTGACATGGACAATGTGTTGGTTTGTTTTACTTAACTATACTTTTTTGTTATGGGGGGTGGATCTTTTTGGGGGAAGTGAGGTCAATGGGAAGTGATAGTGATGAAAAAAAGAATCAATAATACTTAAAAAAGAAAGGAAGGAAGGAAGGAAGGAAAGAAGGAAGGAAGGAAGAAAAAAAGAAAGAAGGGAGGGAGGGAAGGAAAAGATGTAGTAGAAAGGAACAGTGGACCTGGATCATAGATCAAGAACTATAAGGGACTTCAGAGCCCATCTAGTCCAATCCCTTCATTTTACAGATAAAGAAATTGAGGTGCAGTGATATTAAGCCAAGGTTACACAGGCAACAAGTGTAACTGCTCTGGAAAATAAGAGAGTAAGATGTTTGAAGCAAGGCCAGCTCCTTACATACAGCTTAATAAACAGCCAATAGAAATGTCAAATTGTTGGTCAAGGGTAAAGGAATAGATCTGAAAAATCTGAAATTAAAAATCAACCAAAATAGAAAATGAACAAAATGAAGAATGCCAGCAAAATTTTTTTTAAAAATACTACGGAGCAATACATATGGAACAAAAAACAATGGGTGACATTTCAAAGAAGCCTCCTTAAATGGACAAAAGGAACATTCAAAGAAAATAAGCAAGATAAATGCTAGTAAGGAAACCACAAGTCCCTCTGAAATCAGGCTTTCTCCAAAGTCACCAAGGATCTCTTTGTGGCCAATCTAATAATGGCTTGTTCTCAGTCCTCATCCTCTTTGACCTTTCTGCAGTGTTTGATACTGTTGACTACCTTCTCCAAGATACTGCTCTCTCTAGTTTTTCCTGGTCCTGCGCTCTCTCTCAGTTCTCCTTCTCCTCGTCTGACCATTCCGTTTTAGTCTCCTTTGCTGTATCATTATCTACCTTGCATCCACTAACTATGGGTGTACTCCAAGGCTCTATCCTTGGTCCTTTTCTCTTTTCTTTCTATACGCTATCATTTGGCAGATCCATCTTATCATCTCTATGCAAGTGATTCACAAATCTATTCATTTATCCAAACCTTGTCTGTCTCTGGAATTCCACATCACAAACAATTGGATGTCCCATGGGCATAGTAAACATAAAACATTAAAAACTGAACTTGCTTTTTCCCCAAAATTATTATTTGTTGATTAGTTGAAGTAAAAGAAGAGGTTGAAGTAAAAAAAAAAACTATGAGAGGAACTGAGGTTAGGATTAAAAGATTCTAAAATATGGCTTCAGACATTTACTAGTTGTGTGACCCTGGGCAAGTCGCTTAAACCTGTTTCCTTAGTTTCCTCATCTGTAAAAATGAGCTAGAGATGGAAATGGCAAACTGCTCTAGTATCTTTGCCAAGAAAACCCCAAATGGAGTCATGAAGAGTTGGATATGACTGAAACAACAACAATAATATGGGGAGGAAATAATTCAGAAAGAAAATAACCAATGTGAAAAAGGTAATACTTATTACAATGGTCAACTCAGATCAATGGGGACAAATATCAGTTTAGAAAATAATTGAATTGTCCAAAGTATTGGGAAGAATACAGGATCAAGCTGTAGACCTCAAAGTGCAACAAGCTTAAGAATTCTGACATCCTAGAAAATGTAGAGAAAATAAAAACTCTAAATGCTAAATTCTGGGATGTCCACTAGAACTTTCTAGAATTAGCCAAAACAAGCTGTGATATACAAAGGGGAAAAAATACAGAAGACTCTGACAAAGATGGATCCTAGAGTTAGTGCTATCAGACACATTACAGCAGAACTCCAAGATTATAATGTTAAGGAAAAACATCAAGCTGTCAGAAGAAATACAGAAATTGTCTACCAAAGAACATTTATTGTATTGGACTTCTCAATAAGGACAAAGAGCAATTAAAAGACCTGGGATATAGCATAAACAAAATTAAAAAGCATGAATTTCTTCATTATCTACCCAATAAAATCCAGTATTTGTTTTGAAGCAAGCAATAAATATTTGAAAGTCTATCAATCTGAAAAATTTGCAGAAATATCCAGTTCAAGGAAATATTCCAGAAACAGCTAAGGCTTTGGGCGTCTTCAAAAGTGCTTAAAACAATTCACACTTCTTAGATCAAGATAAATCATTTGTTAATGTAACCCATGTGGCAGCTAAAGACAGACTAGGTTCAGTCTTGGAGACTTAACTGAAAATAGCATCATGACTTGATCCCCCACCCAGGAATCTACTCTCTGGAAATATTTGAATTCTTCTTGCTTTTGGGTTATTCTAGTTAGTTCATCAGTTAGCAGCCAAAGCAACCAATGAAAACAGAAACAGTTATTACAAACAGATAAGAATATAAATGGAATCAGATCCAAGTCCAGTAGTCAGAAACAAATTGCCAATGATGATTAGAACAATTTGCAATATGGCTGGAGGTGGATCATCTTTGGGAAAGACTGAATTGGTATCATCTCTCAATCTTGGTCCTCGTTGCTTTTTGATTCCTGTGGGAGCATTGCCCCTTCTGTATCCATTGCTCCTGGTCATCTGTACTGCCCATCCAAGTTGTCACAATTCCCACAGATCCTATCTTAGCACAGAAAGTCTGAGGGTGGGGTCCAATAGCCCATTCCTCCACTGTTGTTATTGCCACCTTCTCCTTCCTGGATGAATTTCCTTAACCATTGGCTTATGGCGTGCCTTCTTCTAGTCTCTCTCTCTCTCTCTCTCTCTCTCTCTCTCTCTCTCTCTCTCTCTCTCTCTCTCTCTCCTGCCTTCTTTCTTCCATTAATCTTTAGCTTACAACATTCTGGGAAATAATCTCCGTAAAATGAGTGGGTTGGACTAGATGGCCACTGAGGGCCTTCCAACTCTATATGTTTTCCTTTCCTTTTTTGAGGCATTCAAGGTTAAATGACTTGTCCAGGATCACACAACTGGTAAGCATCTGAGGCTGGATTTAAACTCAGGTCCCCCTGACTTCAAGGCTGGTGCTCTATCCACTGTACTACTTACCTGCCCCTATGATCTTTTTTTCTATTATTTTTATTTTTCTATTACCATCCTTCATACCCTGGCTTCTTCGTACCTTTGCAGGTTCCTTACATCTTAGTCCTCTCCACATACTCTGTGATCCAGTGACATTGGCTTTCTTACTATTCTTCATCCATCTCCCTACTCCAGTCATTTTCACTGTCTCCCATGACTGGAACTCTCCCTCATCTCCACTTCCTTCCTAACTTCCTTCAGGTCTCGGCTGAATTCCCACCTTCTGTAAAAGCCTTTTCCAGTCCTTCTTACTCTTAATGTCTTTCTTCTAAGACTACTCCCAATATGTCCTGTACATGTCTTATTTACACATAGTTGTTTGCACTTCTTGGATTGTGAGCTCCTTGAGAGCAGGGACTGACCTTTGCCTCTTTTTTTGTGGTATCTCCAGCACTTAGGATAGTGTCTGGTACACATTGTTGTTCAGTTGTTTTTCAGTTGTGTTCAACTCTTCATGACCCCATTTGGGGTTGTCTTGGCAAAGATACTGGAGTAGTTCACCATTTTCTTCTCCAGTTCATTTTAAAGATGAGGAAACTGAAGCAAACAGCATTAAGTGACTTGCCCAAGGTCACACAGCTTGTATGTGTCTGAGGCCAGATTTGAACTCAGCAAGATTGAGTTTTCTGATTCCAGGCCAGCACTCTATCCACTGCACCACCTAGCCATACTTGGTACCTAGTAGGTGCTTAATAAATGTTCATTGACTGACCGCTGCAACACTCACATATTTGGACTTCTACAGAACTATTTGGATTTGTCTGACAGAAACCTGTCCTTGCAAGAAGCTTTTCCTCTACCATCTCCTCTCATTTCAAAGAGAAGACATTTCCTTTCATCACTACACTGACAATGTGAGAGAAACAGAGGGGGAAAGGGGAAGGGGATTAAGAGAGAAAATAATGGGAGTGAAGTAATCCTAGAGTAAAGCTATTATGTTTGCTAAAGGAGAGGTTCAAGATGAAGATATCTATCTAGTTACTAATATAGAATGGAAGACCCAAAGAGTAATTTAAGTCTGTTTGCTTGTTTCTTTGGAGAGATAGATGGTACAGTAGAAAGAGCACTGGACACTTTGTTTCTTCCTATGTGACCTTGGGCGAGTCACTTGACTTTCGGGGCTTCAGTTTCTTCATCTGTAAAAATGAAGGTGTTGGACTAGATGGTCCCTGAGATTGTTTCCAGCTCTACATCTATTCAATGATGCCAATTGAGATCAGCAGAACTGGATTCACATCTGCATACATTAGCTACAACTATACATTACAAAAACAAGAAGAAATCAGAGGTTGGGAGAACCTCTTATGGAAATGAAAATATACAGAGCTAATTCATTTCTTCTGTTTTCTGTTCATTTTCTTGATTCTACTTTGTTGCATGCTAAAGGTTCTGCGTAATATTTTGTTGTGTACTTGGTATTTTATTTGGTTGTCTTTATTGTTGGTGGCTCTTTAGTTCATCATAAGTTTTTTTTTTAAAACAAGGATGCTCTACCTCTCTTGAAATACACCACCTCCCGCCCTCCACCATTCAAATCATGACTTCAATCATGGCTGTGATGCTAATATACAGGACTCAAAATTGTATGGAAGTCTATTGCTAATATCATACACATACCCCCTACTGCCACCCCATAGGCAGTTAAAGCAAAGATCTCTCCAGGAGAAGAGCCAGAAATATCCACCCTATACTTCAGAGTACGTTCATGAGATCAGGACCAGTCAACACTCGGTGTTGCTGCCTTGGTTCTGGAAAAGAACTCGAGTCAGCCTCTCTAATGTAAAGCAGCTTCTTGGCATCTCTCTCTCTCTCTCTCTCTCTCAGACTCTATTTCCCAGCTCCACAGCCAGCAGAGGGGGTCTCAGTGCTCCATGCTGAAAAGGACCTGGTTTCCATCAGTCTTGGTGCCTTTGCCAGGCACTACCAAGTGGGGACTGTTTACTTTCCTTCACATCGGCAGATCTGGGGTCTCAGACAAAGCCCCAGGGGTTAGTGATCCAGATCCCACATGTGCCCAAAAAATCTCTCTCCTGGGCACCAGGGCCAAGGTGAGAGTGCCAACCCTGTGGGGAGGCAGAGACAGAGCCAAAGATAGAATCCACAGTGCCAAAGTCTCCAGCCTGCCTTGGAGCTTAGTAACTATGAAAGCAGTGCCTGCTCAGTGGATCGACAGGCTAGCCCGTTCTTGAGGTGCGTCTACTTTGTCAGCACTACAACTGGCCTCCCTGGTTCCCTCGACACTGGCTTTTCTTAACGATCGAGAAAAGACAGGACCCTGGATACAGTTCCCTGCCACAGCTAGCTTTGCCTTGCCTAGGGAAACCAAGTCAAATCCTTAGAGCCTTAGCTGTCTGCAACAGAGCTGGTCAAACTCAGGATGAGGTCTCTGTTTTGCTACCCTTTCTCCATTCCTTGGTTTCATTTCTTTAACATCTCATAGCATGTCAATGATACAATGTATGTAAAAATATATATGGCAGCTGGGTGGTGCAGTGAGTAGAGCACTAACCCTGGAGTCAGGAGGACCTGAGTCCAAATTCGGCCTCAGACACTTGACACACTTACTAGTTGTGTGACCTTGGGCAAGTCACTTAACCCCAATTGCCCTGCCTTCCCTCCTCCAAAAAAAAAAAAAGAAATATATTGATAGCTGACATTTACCTTCTTAAGTTTTACATGTATAAGTGTGTGGGTGCATACATGTGTGTATATATATGCACATTCATAATACCTTCTTGGATTATATTGAGAGAGGTATACTATCTAGGACCAGGAGCATGATAGTTCAACTGTACTCTGCTGCCCTGGTCAGATCACATTTAGAATATTGTATAGGGTAGCCAGGTGATGCGGGGGATAGAGCACCAGGCCTAGAGTCAGAAAGACCTGAGTTCAGATCCAACCTCAGACACTTATTGACTATGTGACCTTAGGCAAGTCACTTAACCCTGTTTTTCTCAGTTTCCTCATCTGTAAAATGAGCTGGAGAAGGAAATGGCAAAGCACTCCAGTATCTTTGCCAAGAAAACCCCAAATGAGGTCATGAAGAGTCAGACACAACTAAAAAGTGACTGAATAACAACAATTCTCTGCTGCCCCAGTCCAATCACATCTAGAATATTATGTTTACTTCTGGATATCGCATTTTAGGAAGGATGCTGAAAGGCTGGAGAGTGTCCAGAGGAAGGCAAGCTGAATGTTAGAAGTCCTTGATATCATGTCATATGAGAATAAGTTGAAGGTACTAGGAAAGAAAAGACTCAAGAGGGGACATGATAGCCACTTCCAAGTATACTGTCATGTGGATTTGCTGTTTGGCCCAAGAGGGAAAGAAAAACTAGAAATAACAGATAGAAGTTACAAAGAGATAAATTCAAACTTGAGAGGGAAAATGCCTAACAATTTAGACTGTTCACCACCATTGGGGGACATTGAGCATAAGCTGGATGACTACTGAATGAAGACATTACAATGACTATGTGTAGATTGTTTTGAGGTTCTCTTCAAAACTGAGATTCTGTGATTTTGATTCCTGGCAACCACATCTGGGGCTTCTTTGAGATGATTAGCCTTACAAATTACAAATCCTTCTTGCCAACTACTTTTTTTTTCTTCCCTTCCCCCTGATTATCTATTTTCAAAAATTCATTAAATATTTCCCAATTACAGTTGAAAAAATTCCAACATTCATTTTGTTAAAATTTTGAGTTCCAAATTCTCTCTCCCTCCCCCACCCATTAAGAAGGCAAGCAATATGATATTAATTTTACCTGTGAAGTCATGCCAATTATTTTTCTATAGGAAAGCAGCTAATAGAATTCCCTGTACCCCTTTCCCCTACACACACATTCTACTATATACCCTTCACACATAGCCATTAAAACATGAACCATCAGGGAACCTCCCACCAGCTCATCCAGTCTCTCAAATTCTTGCTTTAGTCTCTTGGAATGGCATTATTTTCTAGATCTGATCAGGTCTCTATTTTGTTTCCACTTCAGCCTTCATCCATTCCAGATGTTTAGCTCTGATTTTCTTGGACCAGGCTCATTTTCAGAGTCTCTAACAGGGTAGGGAGTAAGGGAGAATGAGAACTGCCTTTTAATAAGAGGAGTGAACCCATCCAAAAGGATAGGGGAAGGACCCAGTATTTGTCCCATCAGCTATAAACCTAGAGATGATGGAAAGAATGACCTAAGCAACCATGTTTGGTTCCTTGGCGATAAGAGTAGAAAGCTTCTTACTTATTTGTTTATCTTCATTGGGAAGCAAAAAAATCTACATCCAGAAAGCCTAGTCCATTGACAGATAGGGAATGACTAAATCTGGCTGACCAAGGTTATGCTTGTCAGATTCTTGGGAAATGTTATTCAGCAGACACCCTGTCTGAGTGGTCCTTTTCCCTGAATATTCCACCTTTAGCCTTAGGCAAGTTCATTCTTCCATTCCTGAGTGGTATCCCCTGTATTCCTCTTCCTTCCCCCCCAATCCATGACCAGGTTTCCATGAGAATATCACACTGACCCCAAGCAATTGTCATTTGGAGAGCAACACCTGAAGTCTTCTAATCACTAGAGAGTGCATCATGATATATCAATGTGGAGATGAGGTCAATGTGTCTACACCATCAGCTCTCAACTCTCTTTTTACACCTCTTCTTCTTATAGCCTGGAATTCCAGTCCATTCTTACCTTGACAGTGGGTGTGATTCAGTCTTTTGTACCCTTGGGGACATTCCACTTGACCATTTTCAATCACTAGGAAAGCTGGGGAGCAAAAAAAAATAGGTTTAATCAAGAATATTCAACATTGAATTCATGTTACACATGTGTTGCCATACAAACTCAGCTGTTTCTAAGATGCTGTTTCTCTCCTGAGTTTTAGTCCCACATATCTGATTGCCTGCTGGACATCTCCACCTGCTAGATATCTCCAAATCAACATGTCAAAAATTGAATTCATTATGTACCCCTCTAAACTATAAGTTCTTAACCTGGGGTCTGAATATCATAGATTTTAAAATATTTTGATAACTGTCTTTCAATATAATTTATTTCCTTCATAATTCCATATATTTTATTTTAAAAGCACAGATCCCTAAAAAGAGATCCATAGACTGCCAAAAAGGTCCATAAAAAATACCTGCCCAAAATTTACCTCTTTTCCTAACTTCTCTAGGTCCACTGAGAGCATCCCTATCCTTCCAGTCACCCAGGTTTGCAACCACACATTCATCTTCAACTCTTCATTCACCCTCAACCTCCCCCTACCTCATCTCCAATCAACTGCCAGGTCTTGTCAATTCTCCTTCAATTTCTATTTCCTTCTCTTTCTGCACATCCCAACCACCTTAATTCAGATCCTCATCACCTCTCACCTGCATGGAACTGTGGAAAGAACATTGTCTCAGCGGTCAGAAGACTTAGGTCTAATTCCCAGCTGTGATATTTATTACTTGGGAGAGTCATTTAACTTCCCTGGGTCTCAGTTTCCTCCATTGTAAAATGTGGAGCTTGGATTAGCTGCCTTTGAGGACCATTCTGGACTTATGACCCTATGACTCTTTCAATAGTCCCCTAACTGGTCTCCCTGCCTCCAGTTTCTCAGTGCTCCAACATTCTCCATATAGCTGCCAAGATGACATTCCCAAATCACAGGTCTGATCATGTCATCCCTGCTCAAAGAACTTCAGTTACCCCATTGCCTCCAGGATAAACTATAAACTCCTTTGTTTGGTTTTTAAAGCCTTTTCCAATCTGGCTTCAGCCGACCTTCCTAGATTGTCTCTACATTAGTCGCCTTCCTGATCTCTACATTCTAGCTCTGTGCCTTTGCAAAGGCTGTGCCCCACGCCTCAAATGATCCCCTCTTCACCCCCACCTCCTGGAACCCCAAACTCCTTGGAATCCCAACCTCCTTTCAAGGTTCAACTCAAGTACCATCTCTTTCAAGAAGGCTTTCCTAATCCTCTGAGATATCAGTCTCACCCCAGCTCCATTCACTTTGTATTCATTTTGTATACATACTGTATAAATATACATACTTATCTGTGAACGTGTTGTATCTCCATTCCCCTCCCCCACTCCCAGTAGAATGTAAGTCTCTTAAGAGCAGGGATTGTTTCTCTTTTGTATTTTAATCCCAAGGCCAAGGGCATAGCATGTAGTACCTGGCACAGAATATGTACTTAATAAATGGTTGTTGTTTGATTTATTTAGGAAATTTCAGCAGTGGCCAGGAGCTGTCCACAGTTGGAACTCATGTAGGAGAGAAAGAGGTGATAGAATTAGACTGAAATGCTACTGCCCAAAGGGTGTCAGTAGATTCACTGCACTGAGTGAATCAGATTGGGATAAACAACATTTTTATGAACTCAGACACACTCAGATAATGAGTTCCTTGAACTTGTTCCTAACTTAAGACCACCAGTTCCTGTTTTGTCCTTTGGATGTGTCTCATGTTGCTGATTCATAGTTTCTAGATTTTGGACAGTCCTCTTGCCTCTGGCCCTTTCCTGTCTAATAGTGTGATGATGGACTCTTCTGCCTCATACAACCTTCCCCTTCTGAGCCCTCTGATCCCAAAAGAACCTGTACTGCTGAAGACAGTTTTGCTTAGACCAAGATGACCTGCCAGCATCATAGCCCCCACCATGATGTGATCTGAGCCATAAGCTTTAGCCTCATCCACAATGTGGAGATAACAGGAACAGTACATTTAGGAAGAAGGAGCTGAGATGAAGTCTCCCTTCCCCTAATTGAAGTGCACAGAAATAGTATGTTATCTTAGGAAGCTGGTAGAAATTGTATGTTATTATTACTGGTATATTTAATTCAGTCAATAATCAATTTGTTCATTCAATGAACATTTATTAAGAGTCTATTATGGAAGCAGAGCCAAGATGGTGGATTAGAGGCAGCAACTCAGCTAACTCTCCCAATATTCCCCTCCAAACAACTTTAAAACAATGCAAATAGAATTCTGGAGTGGCAGAGCCAAGGAAAAGTTGAAATGAGATATATTTTTCTGGCCTAAGAAAGCTGAAGAGATAGACAGGAGAAGTCTATAACACCAGGGTAGAAGAATGGCAAAGGTCTGTTCAGAGCACACATATGTGGCATACAAAGGCTGCAGCAGCTTCAGGAGCCCTCAGCACAGAGATGGTAAAGAGGCCAGAAAACTGCACAGAAAGAGATTAGAGAGGACCTTTTGCTGGCACTGGATACAACTGGTATTGATTGGCAACTCTATTGACCATAATCAGTTCTGGGTTGCAGTTCCAGGGCAGAGAGGAGCTCTAGTGGTTAGTCACAAGAGAGCAAGGACCCTGATAACAGTATCAAAGCAGAGAAGAGTGCTAACACATGCAGCTGCAGAGACCAGAGTGAGCACCAGGAGAGTAGTGACCATACCTTTCCCAGAATCACACCATCTTGGAAGTACTAAAAACTTGCAGATCCCCAGAACTAACTCTGAAAATAGTAGTACAAAAAAGCCTGAAGCTTGGGACATTGCCTCCCCACTCCTCTGTGAGCAGGGCCTAACTTTAACATAAAATTCAAAGTCAAGAAAAAGGCTTAAAAATGAGTGAACAACAAAAATAAAATGGACTATAAAAAGCTACTGTGATGGCAGGGAAGACCAAGAAAACAATGTAAAAACAGCTACCAAAAAAAAAAAGCCTCAAAGAAAAATTTTAATTGGACCCTGGAAGAGTTAAAGAAAGAAATAAGACTGGTGGAGGAAAAGAAATGAAAGTGATGCAAGAAAATTCTGGAAAGAAAATTAACAGTTGGTAAAAGAGGCACAAAAAAATACTGAAGAAAATGACACCTTCAAAAACAGAATTGACCTAATGGCGAAAGAGGCACCAAAATTCACTGAAGAAAAGAACTCCTTAAAAAAGCAAAATTGACCAAATGGAAAAAGAAGTACAAAATCTAACTAAAGAAAATCATTCCTTAAAAATTAGAGTTGGGCAAATAGAAGCTAATGACTTCATGAGGCATCAAGAAACAATAAAACAAAGTCAAAAAAATGAAAAAATATAGAAAATGTAAACTATCTCATTGGAAAAACAGCTAACCTGGAAAAGAGATTGAGGAGAGATAATTTAAGAATTATTGGACCACCTGAAAGCCATGATCAAAGGAGTCTAGACATCATATTTCAAACAATTATCCAGGAAAACTGCCCTGATATCTTAGATCCAGAGGATAAAATGGAACTTTAAAGAACCCACTGATTACCTCCTGAAAGAGGGCCCAAAATGAAATCTCCCAGGAATATTATGGCCAAAATCCAGGACTCCCAGGTTAAAGAGAAAATATTCCAGCAACCAGAGAGAAATAATTCAAATATTGTGGTTTCCACTTTAAAGGAGCAGAGGGCATGAAATAGGATATTCTGGAAGGCAAAGGGACTAGGATTACAATCAAGAATAACCTACCTAGCAAAACTGAGTATAATCCTTTAGGTGAAAAATGAATGGCCAGTAAAATAAAGGACTTTCAAAAATTCCTGATGAAAAGATCAGAACTGAATAGAAATTTTGACATTCAAACAGAAGACCAAGAGAAGTATAAAAAGGTAAACATGACAGAGTAATCATAAGGGACTCAATAAAGTTAAACTGTTTACATTCCTACATGGGAAGATGATATATATAACACCTAATAACTTTTTCGTTATCAGGGCAGTTGAAAGTTTACATAGACAGAGGGCATGGGTGTGAGTCAATTATGTTGGAATGATCTCTAAAGAAAAAGAATGCACTGAGAGAAGAGGGAAGGGAGTGGTAGAATGGAGAAAAATTTTCTCACATAAAAGAAAATTTTCTCACATTGTAAAAAACTTTTACAATGGAGGGAAAAATGGAGGGGATGGCAGGCAATGCTTGAACCCCACTCTCATTGGAAGTGGTTCAAAGAAGGAAGAATATATACACACACTCAGTTGTATATAGAAATGTAACTTGCCCAATAGGAAAATAAGAAAGAAAGTAGAGGTGGGGAATGATAAAAGGGAGGGTAGATTAAGGGAGGCAGTGGTTAGAAGCAAAATAGACTTTTCAGGAGGGAGGGAAGGAAGGAGAGAGAGAGAAAGAGAGAGACAGAGACAGAAAGAGACAGAGACAGAGAAGATAATAGAATGGAAGGAAATAGACAGTTCATAATCATAACTGTGAATGTGAATGGTTGGGCTCACCCATAAAACAGAAGCAGATAGAATAGATTAGAAACCAGGATTCAACAATAGGTTGTTTACAACAGCCACACTTGAGAGAGAAAAATACACACAGAATTAAAATAAAGGAGAGCAACAAAATCTATCTTGCGTCAATTGAAGTGAAAAAAGAAACAACAGGGGTAGCAGTCATGATCTCAGACAAAGCAAAAGCAAAAACAGACTTAATTAAAAGAGATAGGGAAACTATGTTTTGCTAAAAGGTAACAGACAATGAAGTGATATAAAAAAATTTACTAATAAAGACTTCATTTCTCAAATATATAGAGATAGAACTGAGTCAAATTTATAAAAATAAGAGCCATTCTCCAACTGATAAATGGTCAAAGGACAGGCAGTCTTCAGAAAAAAAATCAAAGCTCTCTATAGTCATGAAAAAAATGCTTTAAATCTCTATTGATTAGAGAAAGGCAAATTAAAACAACTCTGAGGTACCACCTCACACCTATCAGTAATGACAAATGCTGGAGGGGATGAGGGAAAGATAGGTACACTAGTGAATTGTTAATGGAGTTGTGAACTAACCTAACCATTCTGGAGAGCAACATAGAACTATGTCCAAAGGGCTATGAAACTGTGTACCCTTTGACCCAGCACTACCACTACTAAGTCTGAACCCCAAAGAGACCAAAGAAAAAAGAAAAGGACCTATATGTACAAAAATATTTATAGTAGTTCTTTTTGTGGTGGCAGAGTTGGAAACTGAGAGGAAGCAAATTGAAGGGGGAACAGGGAGATCATTGTGCACAGTAACAGCAATGTTGTAATGATGATCAGCTGTGAACAACTTGGCTACTCTGATCAATACAATGATCCAAGGCAATTCCAAAGGACGCATGGTGAAAAAATACTATCTACCTCCAGAGACAGAACTCATATGAATTGAAGTATAATTTTCTTATTTTCTTTTTCTTTTTTTTAAAAAAATATGGCTAATATAGAAATATGGTTTGCATGATTTCACACGTATAATTGATATCAGATTGTTTGCCTTATAAATGGTGGGGGAGAGGGAGGAAGAGAATTTGGAACTCAACATTTAAAAGGAACAGAATGTTAAAAAATAACTTTTATTTTATTAAAAAAGAGTCTATTGTGTATTTATTGAGCAGTGTCCTGGGAGAGATACTAAGTTCAGATAAGATAGGACTCCTGATTTTATGGAGTTTACATTCTACAAGGGGGTAAGACACAAATAGATAACTATAATACATGGCATTATGACAAGTATATTAGAAAAATGCAGAAGTATTTAACAAATATATAATGCTTGTTGTGTATAATAGTATGTAATAAATACATTAGAAAAATAAATACAGCTAAATCTCAATTATCCAAGCTAATGGAAAGGAAAGGGGGTGAGACTAATCCCAAACAATTGAAAAGATGTTTCTATTTGGCTTTAAGATATAATAAGAAAAATTTGCTCAAGATTGTATATATCAAAGCTCATCCCTTCAATAATAACCGAGTCCGGATTGCAGATAATATCACAATTTGTCTTTACTTTCACTTGACTCTCCCCAAAACCTTTGTTAAGTTTGCTACTGAGGCTCTCTGTTCTACATAGCACAGGAGGAAACCAGCACTATTCTCAGTAGATATCTTACTCTTGTTAGGGAAAGGGGCTTGGCCCTCCAATTATGCAAAGAGTTATGAATATAGTACAATCAGAAGATCATTGAGCTCTGCTTTAGGAGAAGATAGACAAGAATGACCAAATGTTGCTTAGAGAACACACATTTATAGACTTAACAGAGTATTAGAGTTAGAAGATCATCCAAACAAACACCACTGGTTTATAGCTGAGGAGATGGAGTCCCAGAAAGATGAAGTAATTTACTCAAAGTCTCAAGGTTAGTTAGTGGCAGGGACCTAGAATTTCTTCCACTGATCTCTCCACTACACCAAGATGTCTTTGATGGTATTATTGGTATTTTCAGTGGTATTGTTGACAGAATTTTTTCAAGGCAGTGTATATATACATACATATATTATTAATATATGACATTATATGAAATATGCTATACCATGTAACACTATTATATACTACATAAAATTGTATGTTATAATATATATTTTTGTGTTATGTACACATCAATAGGTAGAATATGAATAATATTCAAAGTGAATTTCAGATTTTAGTAGGAGGCAAACACAAGCTCATATTAATAAAGCACTTAATAAGCAGTTACTTTATGCAAAGCACTGTGCTAAATGCTGGGAATATAAATAGAGAAGTGAGACAATCCCTGGTGTCAAGAATCTCCCATTCTGATGGAGGAGACAACACATATGGAAGGTTTCAGCTGCAAGTCAGATAGAAAAGTCCCCTGACCCTTAAGATGCTGTGGCAAAGCAGAGTTAAATGCCTTTTCTTTAATGCCAAAGTCATATGCAAAGTAGAAGGGCTTGCTCCTTTTGACCTGCCTTCATAGACAAGACAAAATGTGCCTAGGTAGGACAGAGGAAATAATTTAAGAATATCAGTAAGGAAAAGATTCTATGGAGGTGGAAAGGAATTGGAACCAGGACCAGGAGATTGGTGAGTATAAAAATGTAACAGACAGAAGTGGTGGTACAGGGCTACAATCCCAGCTCCCAGGGAGGGTAATGGTGGAGGGTTTCTTGAGCTTGGGAATTCTGAGCTGGGCTAAGCCAGTTAGGTGAGTGAGATATAAATGTAGTGAGCCCCCAGGAGCAGGGGGCTGCTGGGTTGCCTAGGGAGAGCCAAACTGACCCAGATTGGAAATGGGGTAAATCAAACTTCCCAGGAAAATTATTAGTAGGATCAGATCATGAGTAGTCCTTGCAATTCCAGCCTGGGTGAGATAGGAAGAAGAGGTCTTTAAGAAAAAGAGAGAGATTGCAGTGAAAAAGCGGAGACTCACCTGAGCACTCCCAAACTCCCCTCCAAACAACTTTAAAATAATGCCTCAAATTGACCTCTGGAGTGGCAGAACCGACTAAAGCAGGTAGAACAATTTTTTGGCCTACGGCAGTCAGAGGTTGGCAGGAAAGGTCTGTCTCAGCAGGGTAGTGGTCAGACCCAGAGTCCAGTGTAGACCTCACAGCCCAGGCTGCCTCAGAGTACCAGTAGCAGGCCTTGGAAGCAGTTCATCAGCTGCAGTAGCAACTTTGAGAGCTCTCAAAACACAAACAGTAAGGGGATCAGAAAGAGAATTCAGTGGACCCTTTGCTGGCATTGGGTGCAGGACTCTGCTGCATTGCCTATATGAAGTTCCAGATCACAGTCCCAGAGCACCAGCTCACTAGAGCTTGAGACCGCAGGGGTGCAGAGGCCTTGATCACAGTTCCAGGGAGGAAAAAAGTGCTTATGGTCACTCATAGACCAGAGCACAGGCTAGGAAAGCAGTAACCACATCTCTCCTTAGATTGTACCACCTTACAAGAATTGAAAACTTACAGAACCCCAGAACAAGCTCTGAAAACATTAGCACAAAAAACCTGAAGCTAGGAATAGTGCCCCCTCCATCCTGGGAGCAGAGCCCAACTTTAATATAAAGTTAAAAGTCAAGAAATAGGCTGGAAAATTAGACCATAGAAAGTTACTATGATAACAGGGAAGATCAAGACACAGAAGAAAATGAAGTTAAAATAGCCATATGCAAAGCTTCAAAGAAAAATGTGAATTGGGGGAAGCTAGGTGGCACAATGGATAGAGCACTGGCTCTGGAGTCAGGAGAACCTGAGTTCAAATCCAGCCTCAGACACTTGACACTTAACTAGCTGTGTCACTCTGGACAAGTCACTTAACCCTGATTGCCTCGTCAAAAAAAGAATGTGAATTGGAAATAGGCCCAAAAAGATTTCCTAGAAGAGCTAAAAAAAAAGTTTTAAAATATCAAATGAGAGATGTAGAGGAAAAATTGGGGAGGAGGGGAATGAGAGTGATACCAGAAAATTATGAAAAGAGAGTCAACAGCTTGATAAAGAAGGCACAAAAAAGTACTTAAAAGAAAAAGTAACACCTTAAAAAAAGCCAGAATTGTCCAAATGGTAAAAGAGGGACAAAAATCCATTAAAGAAAATAATTCCTTAAAATCAGAATTCAGCAAGTGGAAGCTAATGACTTCGTGAGACATCAAGAAACAATAAAACAAAGTCAAAAGAACAAAAAATAGAAGAAAATGTAAAATATATCATCTCAAAAACAACTGACCTGGAAAATAGATCATGGAAAGGTAATTTAAGAATTATTGAACTACTTGAAAGCCATAATTAAAAAAATTTCTAGATATCATCTTTCAAGAAGTTATCAAGGAAAACTTCCTGGACATCCCAGAATCAGAGGGTAAAATAAAAATTGAAAGAATCCACTCATCTGAAAGAGATCACAAAATTAAAATTCCCAGGAATATTACAGCCAAATTCCAGAGCTCCCAGGTCAAGGGAAAATATTGCAAGCTGCCAGAAAAAGAAAAAAAAATTCAAATGTTGTGGAGCCACAGTTAAGATTTAGCAGCTTCTACACTAAAGGACTGGAGGACTTGCAATGTGATATTCCAGAAAACAAAAGAGCTAGGATTACAACCAAGAATAACTTACCCAGAAAAACTGAGTATAATCCTTGGGGTGGGGGGAGGGGAATGGATATTCAATAAAATAGAGGACTTTCAGGCATTCCTGATGAAAAGAACAGAACTGAATAGAAAAATTGACTTTCCAATACAAAACTCAAGAGAAATGTTAAAAGATAAACTTGAAAGAGAATGTATAAGGGATTCAATAAGGCTAAATTATTTACATTCCTACATGGCAAGATGATATTTGTAACTCCTAAGAACTTTGTCATTATTAGGGCAGTTAGAAGGAGTATACATAGACAAAGGACACAGGTGTGAGTTGACTATGATAGGCTGATTTCAAATAAAATTAAGGAATGATGCACTGAAATATGGGAGAGGGAGAGGTAGAATGGGGTAAATAATCTCATACAAAAGAAACATTAAAAGAAGAACTTTTACAGTGGAGGGGAAGATGAGTGGGTGGCAGATAATGTTTGAACCTTACTCTCATTGGAATTGGTCCAAAAAGGCAATAACATACACACTCAGTTGGGTATAGAAATCTATCTTGCCCCACAGGAAAGTAAGAGGGGAGGGGGATAAGAGAAGATAGAGTGATAGAAGAGAGGGTGGATGGGGGGAGGTGGTACAAAACAGACTTGAGAGGAGGGACAGGGTAAAAGGAGAGAAAGAGAAAGAAGAATAAACAGCAGGAATGATAGGATGGAGAATAATACATAGTTAGTAATCATAACTGTGAATGTGAATGGGATGAACTTACCCATAAAATGGGAGGGGATAGCAGAGTGGATTAAAAAAAAGAATCTGACAATATGTTGTTTACAAGAAACACACTTGAAACAAAGTGACACACAGAGTAAAAACAATGGGCTGGAGCCGAATCTATTATGCTTCAACTGATATGTTAAAAAAAGGGATAGCAATCATGATTTCAGACAAAGCAAAAATAGATATAATTAAAAGAAATGAGCAGGGAAACTATATTTTGCTAAAAAGGTACCATAGACAAAGGTGTAATATCAATATGAAAATATGTACCTTATTCTCAGTGGTACATAACACCCACACAAAAATTGACCATGTATTAGGGCATATGAAAACCTCACAACCAAATACAAAAAGAAAAATAATAAATGGATTCTTTTCAGAGCATAATACAATAAAAATTACATTCAATAAAAAAGCTATGGAAACATAGATTACAAATTAATTGGAAACTAAATCTAGTTTTAAAGAATCAGTGGGTCAAAGAACAAATCATAGAAACAATAATTTAATTAAAGAGAATGCCAACAATGAGACAATGTACTAAAATTTATGGGATGCAGCCAAAGCAGTACTTAGGGGAGAATTTCCTTCTCTAAACACTTACATCAATAAAACAGAGAAAGAGCAGATCAATGAGTTGAGCATGCAACTAAAAAAAAATAAAAACTAGAAAAAATTTAAAATCCCCAATTAAACACAAAATTAGAAATCCTAAAAAATCAAAGCAGAGATTAATAAAATTTAAAGAAAGTAAACCATTCAATTAATCAACAAAACTAGGACTTGGTTTTATAAAAAAACAATAAAATAGATAAACCATTGGTTAATTTGAAAAAAGAAAGAGGAAAAACATTACCAGTACCAAAAATGAAAAAGGTGAATTCACTAATGAAAATGAAATTAAAGCAAGTATTAGGAACTATTTTGCCCAATTATATGCCAACAAATCTGACAATCTAAATGAAGTGGATGAATAGTTACAAAAATATAAATTGCCAGATTAACGTGAAGAAAAAGAATATTTAAATAACTCCATTTTAGAAAAAAGAAATTGTCACAAATGAGCTCTTGCCAAAAAAAAAAAATCCCCAGGATCAGGCAGATTCATAATGAATTTTACCAAACATTTAAAGAACAATTAATTCCAAGGCTATATAAACCATTTGGGAAAATAGGCAAAGCAGGAATCCTACCAAATTTCTTTTATGACATAAATAGGGTGCTGATGCTTAACCAGGTAGAGCAAAAAGGGAAAAAGAAAACCATAGACCAATTCCCCTGATGAATACTGATGCAAAATTTTAAAATAAAATACTAGCAAGGACATTACAGCAATATATTACAAAGATCTTGCACTGTGGGATTTAAACCAATAATTCAAGGGTTGGTTCAATATTAGGAAACCTTAGCATAATCCATCATATCAATAACAACAGCAAAAAAAATGATTATCTCAATAGATGGAGAAACATCTTTTGACAAAATACAACACTTATTCCTATTAAAAACACTGAAAAGCATAGGAATAAATGGAGTGTTCCTTAAAATTGTAGGTATCTATCTAAAACTCAGCAAGCATTATCTATAACCGGGATAAGCTAGAAGCCTTCCCAATAAGATCAGGGATGAAGCAAGAAATGTCCATTACTACCACCATGATAATGGTGCTAGAAATGCTAACTATAGAAAGCAGAGAAGAAAAAGCAATGGAGGGAATTAGAATAAGCAATGAGGAAACAAAGCTATCACTCTTTGCAGATAATATGAAGATGTACTTAGAGAATCAACTAAAAAGCTAGTGGAAATAATTAACAACTTAAGCAAAGTTCCAGGATGTAAAATAAACCCACATAAATCATCAGTGTTTCTACATGCTATCAACAAAATACAGTAAGAGATAGAAAGAGAAATTCCATTTAAAATAACTGTGGATGATATAAAATACTTGAGAGTCTACCTGTCAAGACAAATCCGGAACAATATGAACAAAATTATAAAATATTTTTTGTGCAAATAAAATCAGATCTAAATAATTGGAAAAATATTAGTTGCTCATGGGTAGGCAGAGGCAATATAATAAAAATGATAATTCTACTTTAATTAATTTATTCAGTGTCATACCAACCAAACTACCAAAAAATTATTTAATGTTGGAGGGGTAGTAGGAAGATAGGGACTTAAGTGCAATGTTGGTGGAGCTGTGAATCAGTATAACTATTTTGAGGCGCAATTTGGAATTATGAATATAAGGTGACTAAAATGTTCATACCAAAAGAATTCAGAGATCCCATTATTACTCCTCTACCCCAGGGAGGCCATTGTATGAAGAAAGTTCTTATATACAACAAAATACTTTAGCAGTACTTTTTTTGATAACAAAGCATTGGAAACAAAGTAAATGCCCATCAATTGAGGAATGGCTAAACAAATTCTGATACATGCCTGCAGTTGAATATTATTATGTTAGCCACAGAGGCAGCTAGGTGGTGCAGTGAACAGAGTGCTGGGCCTAGAGCCAAGAAGGCCTGAGTTCAAATTCAGCCTCAGACACTTAATTGCTGTGTGATCCTAGGCAAGTCACCTTACCTCTCAGGTTTACTTTCCTCAACTGTAAATTGGGGATAATAATAGCACCTACCTCCTGGGGTTGTTGTGAAGTTCAAATAAGATAATATTTGTAAAGCATCGAGCATAGCGCCTGATATATAGTTGGTACTTAATAAATGCTTGTTCCCTTCCCCTTTCCCCCTTGTGCCACAAGGAATGAGGAGTGTAATGAATATAGAGAAGTATGGAAAGAGCTACAGAAACCGATGTAGAACAAGATAAGCAGAACCAAGGAGAAAACAGATACATTGAATACAACAGCATGGAAACAACAACCACATACACACAATCAAAAGTGAATGTTGCAAAATCACAAAGAACAAGAGTGGCTAAAATGAAAAGATATTAGAAGACACTCTCACCCTATTCCTTCTCAGAGGTGGAAGGCCCACAAATGTTGCACGTATTTTCAGACTTCTTCAGTTATGCTGATTTTTTTCCTTTATTTGTCTTAAAACACTATTTTTTATAGTATGGGGGAAGGATACCAGGGATAACTATGATACATCAATGAAAACTTATTTTTTCCTCTTTTTGGTCTTAAAATACTATTTGTTATAGTATAGGGGAAGGGATACTGTGAATAACTATGATATATCAACAAAGCCTTTTTTTTAAAGAAGGTGTTATCAGAAAGCAGGATTTATTTCTTTGAACCATAGTTTAAGGTACTAGAACGACAGGCTCTTAGCTAGGGATTGAATAACTCTCCTAAGGACTTGGAAGAACACATTTGGCCAGAAGCGTGCAAACCTGATCAAGAGGGCTAAAAAGAGAGAGGCGAGGGAGGGATGCAATAAATCCAGATATCACAATGGAAAAAGAACAATAACTCACGGTTATGTGAGTACTTCATCATTTACAAAGTGCTTGCCTAACAATAACCCTGTGAGACTAGGTATATATTATCCTCCCCCTGTTAGGGAAATGAAGGCCAAGAGAGGTTAAGGAACTTGTCTGCAAGCGCAAAACTAGTGAAGTTCCAGAGCCAGGAGGCAAAGCCAGGTCCCTTTGCATCCAAGTGCAGGCCTCTTGCCAACTCACTCTGCTCCCTCCCAACAGCAGTAGAGGAGATGCCTGGTAGTTCAGAGAAAATAAGTGAATAGGGTTCAGAACAAGACTTATGGCCTCAGATGCCTATATATTAATGAGAATATACTAACATGCACATTAACATGCTAACATGTGTATACCATTATATGAACATGTAGATGATAATATATTAAAATGTATTATTAATATGCATGTGACCATACACTAATATGCATACAAGAGCGATTGGCCTTGAGATTTTAGCAGAAGGAAATAAATGCTATATCCTAGTTAAGACTTAAAGAGATGGGTCAAATATTTGTCACATGGCCATGTAAGGATCTTCTCCAATTGGATGGGTTCTTTTGTAGCATATAGAAATAGTACTGGCCTAAGAACCAGGAAAACTCAGTTCTGGGCCCAGATCTGTATTCTAGGAACAGCCTTGGGTAAATCACTTTGTCTCTGTTTTCTTATCTGTACAAAGAAGGGATAGGACTAATCAATGGTGATACGACAACTATAGAGCAAAAATAGTTGTGCCCCTTCCTACCATTAGGTTGGGGCAGCTAGGTGGTGCAGTGGAGAGAGCGCCAGGTCTGGAGTCAGGAAGACTCATCTTCCTGAGTTAAAATCTAGTCTCAGACACTTACTAGCTATGTGACCCTGGACAAGTCACTTAACCCTGTTTGCCTCAGGTTTCTCAACTGTAAAAATTGAGTTGGAGAAGGGAATGGCAAACCACTCCAGTATCTTTGCCAAGAAAACTCTGCTAAATGGGGTCACCAAGAGTTAGACACAGCTGGAACAACTGAATATAATGGCATTGGTACCATTAGAGTAAGGAAGCAATCATATGCATGAAAAATCCATGATGATTACACCTAAGTGGGTAATTGGGCCATACTTAAATACTCCCTTGCATCCATGACAACAGCAGAATGGACAGGTGGCAGCCTACTCATGCCTATTCATGCTATGCAACTCTTGACTGTGTTCTTCCATACATCTTCCAAAGAACTTCTGTCTAGCACATTGGAGTACAGTTTGTTTGGTTTGTTGTTTTTTTTTTTTTTTAACTGAGTTTTCTACTATTGCCTGGATACCAGAGCAACACTTGGACTGTGTCTGTCCATGACTTGACTGACATATTTCCTCTTCCAGAATGGTTCCTGACCATTCAGGCAGCTGACTCTGCTTGAGCTTCCACTCTCTCACCACCACACGGCTTCCTACAGCTTCCCTACCTCCCATTCCACATGGTTTCCTATAGCTCCTTGTCCTCCATCTCCAGGCTTCTTTCTCTTCTCCTCTGGAGCTGGGTTCCTCTTAAAGCCCCTTCTCCCAGACTCACTGAACTGGCTTTTATGGATCACCCTGAGGCATGGCTCATCATTCTTTTTCTTACTTTGCTTCCTTTCTGACTCCCATGCACCTCCTTATGGGATCACCTGGTGACGTTTCTCTTGCAGCTAGCTCCCTGCCTTCTTGTCCTCCATTTTCTGATATTAGGTCCCAGACTTACAAAGACTACTCCATTACATTGATAAACCAATGTGGAAACCCACAAACCTGAGTAAGGCAACAACATGTATAGCACTTGGGTTAGATAGGATAAAAGGAGATAGAGACAGATGTGAGTTTAATATGTGATTATTCCATACACCACTAGGACAGATGGAGAAAATGAATTATGCATTTCTGACACATCACAAAACTAACAGAGATGGGGCAACTAGATGGTGCAGTGGATAGAGCACCGGCCCTGGAGTCAGGAGGACCTGAGTTCAAATCCAGCCTCAGATACTTACTGGCTATGTGACCAGGGGCAAGTCACTTAACCCCAATTGCTTCTAAAAAAAAGAAAACTAGCAGAGATGCAAAATAGAGGTCTTCAATTCCCCAGACACATAATATAAACCTCATTCTTTTTAAAAATAGAGCATGAAGTGGTTCAAGGGGTATAGGGGCTACTCAAAATAAAATCCCAACCATACAATTTATGAATGCTTCTGAACAGCTGGAAAAGGGAGAAACATTTAATGAGACTGATATGGCTTCATGATCTCCAAGGAATTCACATTTGGAAAGGCAATATACAAAAGGTAGAAGCAAGAACACATGTCAAAGTAAGATATAAAAGAATGATTTGGGCCTATAAGGGTGGTGTCAGGAAGACTAAAGCCCAGATCCTCTTGTGAAAAATAAACACACACATACACACACACACACACACACACACAGGCCTGAAAGTTATGTTTAGGTAAAAAAAAAAAACCAACACCAGGCCCACTACTCGGGGCACATGATGTAATATTGTTTTATGGTAGAAAGAAAGTCATGCTAATTAAAAAAAATTTTTGAGGCAATTGGGGTTAAGTGACTTGCCCAGGGTCACACAGCTAATAAGTATATGAGGTTGAATTTGAACTCAGGTCCTCCTGACTCCAGAGTCAGTGCTCTATCTATTGGGCCACCTAGTTGCCCATGCTAATTTCATTTCTATTTTCTTTAAGGAAAATGGTCTTCCTCTGCTTAGCTTTTAAAATAATTTATAAGTTGGCCCCTTCCCACCTATCTTGCTTCTTATACTTTACTCCCCTCTGCACATACTCTGTGATCCAGGGGTACTGGTCTTACATAAGACATTCTATCTTCCGGACTCCACGTCTGGAATTCTCTATCTTCTCATCTCTTCCTCATAGCTCCCCTGGCTTCCTTTAAGTCTTGGTTAAAAACCCTGCCTTCTGCATTAAACCTTTTGTGGTCCCATTCTATGCTAATGCCTTCCTCCTGAGATTATCTCTGATTACCCAGTATTTATCTTGTTTGTAGATTGAAGCATACTTTTTTTAAACTTTATTTTTCTTGGTTTCTGTGTACGTGCTTTCTTTTGCAACATGACTAATACGGAAATACGTTTTGCATGACTTCACATGTATAATCGATATCATATTGTTTGCCATCTAGGGGGAGGGGTGGAAGAGGGAGAGAATTTGGAACTCAAATTTTTAAAAAATGGATGTTAAAAGTTTTTTTTAACATATAATTGGGAAATATTTAACAAAATAAAAAAATATGTTGTGAAGACAGCTTGACCTCAATCCCAAGTAAGATCCTAGAACAAGTCACTAAAACAGTCATGCATAAGCATTTGAAGAGGAAATTGGTGATCATTAGGCATCAGCATGATTTCACAATTCATGCCAAATCAACTTGAAGTACTTTTTTGTTGTTTGTTTTGACAGAGCAAGTTGTCTGCTGTGTCTGGGTTATGTAATAGACATAATGTTTCTTTACCAATTTTCATTTTATTTTATGACTGTTTTATTGATGCTCTTTTAAAAAAAAAATCACTCTCATTTCCCAAAGATCCCCACCCCCAAAGAATTTTTCCTTTGTAACATTCAAGTAGAGTCAATTGCAAAAATCAACATATTGACCATGCCTGGAAATGTATACCTTATTCTTCACATCCACCACCTCTCTGCCAACAAAAGGGTAACATGCTTCACTATCAGTGCCTTGAACTCATAATTGGTTATTGCATTGATCGGAGTTGTGAAATTTTTCACTGATGCTCTCTTTTACATTATTATGCTCATTGTATGGATTGTTTTACTGGTTCCTTTAACTTGGTTGTGGCTGTTCAGTTGTTTCAGTTGTATCCCCATTTGGGGTTTTCTTGACAAAGATGCTGGAGTGGTCTGCTATTTCCTTCTCCAGCTCATTTTACAGATGAGAAAACTGAGGCAAACAGAGTTAAGTGACTTGCCCAGGGTCACACAGCTAGTGAGTGTCTGAGGCCGGATTTGAACTCAAGAAGAGTCTTTCTGACTCTAGGCCTGGCACTCTACCCACTGTACCTCTTAGCTGCCTTTCTTTTATTTTACTCTGTATCAATTCATACATGTTTCTCTGAATTTTTCAAATTCATCCTTCCTTTCTTCCTTCCTTCCTTCTTTCCTTCCTCCCTCCCTCCCTCCTTCCTTCTTTCCCTGCCTCCCTCCCTCCTTTCCTTCTTTCCTTCCTCCCCTGCCTCCCTCCCTTCTTCCTTCCTTCCCTCTTTCCTTCCTTCTTCCTTTTCTCTCTCTCTCTCTGACTCTCCTTTCTGAATTTCCCTGAGTCTCTTCTCTTCTCCCCTCCCTCTCCCTCTCTCTGTCTGTCTCTCTCCCTGACTCTCCTTTCTGAATTACTCTTCTCTTCTCTTCTCTTCTCTTCTCTTCTCTTCTCTTCTCTTCTCTTCTCCTCTCTTCTCTTCTCTTCCCTTCCCTCTTCTCTTCTCCCCCCTCCCCTTCGCTCTCTATCTCCCTCTCCCTCTCTTTCCCTCTCCTCTCCCTCTCCCTCCCTTTCTTTCTCCTTCCCCTCTCTCATCTGTGATTTCATTGATATGGGAATGCTAGATGAAGACATTCTCTATGCCTACACAGACAGGAGCCTCCTCTGCACTTAGAGCTTTAGAGTTGCCTGGGGCACTGAGAAGTTAAGTAACTTGCCTAAGCTCACACAGCCAGTAATGTCAGAGACAGGACTTCACACCCAGGTCTTCCTGACTCCAAAGCCAGCTCTACCCACTCTTCCTTGCTGCCCCTTCATCCCTTGTTATGGTACAATAATATTCCACTATACTCCTACACCACAATTTGTTGAGCCACTTCCCAATCCACGGGCGTCCTCTCTCATTCTAGTTCTCTTTTACTACTCAATAGGGCACATATGTGTGTAGGACCTTTCCCCTCTATCTTTCCCTCTGCTTTAGATCTCCTTGGGATATGTCTAGTCGTGGTTTCACTCAGTCAAAGGGTATGTCCAGTTTCATGGATATTTTAGTATCATTTCAGATTGTTTTCCAGAATGATTGTGCCAATTCACAGCTCCACCATCAGTACATCACTGTTTATATCTTCCCATGACCCAGCTCAGTTGTGATGAATGGATCAAAGGATCACAGAATCTGAGTGTTGGAAGGGACCTCAGAAGCCACCGAATCCAGCCCATAGCTGACCAAGAATTCCTTCTACAAATCTTCCAGCAATTGGTCAAACAGCTTTTGCTGCTCTTCCAGCGAAAGGAAAAACCCTCCCCGTCCAAGGTAACCTATTCTATTTTTGGATAGTTCTAATTGTTAGGAAGATTGTCTTTATATTAATGTTAATTGATTAAATAATTTTCATTAATATTAATTTTCTTTATATTAATTCTTTTTTTTGAGAGTACTTCTAGTTTTTATTTTTTTTTCAAGTGCCAATTTTTTTTATTTAAATTTATTTATTTAACATATTTGGTTTTCAGCATTGATTTTCACAACAGTTTGAATTACAAATTTTCTCCCCATTTCCACCATCCTCCCCACTCCAAGATGGCATATATTCTGGTTGCCCTGTTCCCCAGTCAACCCTCCCTTCTATCACCCCCCTCCTCTCTCATCCCCTTTTCCCTTCCTTTCTTGTAGGGCAAGATAAATTTCTACCCCCCATTGCCTGTGTATCTTATTTTTTAGTTGCATGCAAAAACTTTTTTTTTGTTTTTGAACATCTGTTTTTAAAACTTTGAGTTCCAAATTCTCTCCCCTCTTCCCTTCCCACCCACCCTCCCCAAGAAGTCGAGCAATTCAACCTAGGCCACACATGTATCATTATGTACAACCCTTCCACAATACTCATGCTGTGAAAGGCTAACTACATTTTGCTCCCTCCCAACCCATCCCGCTTTATTGAATTTTCTCCCTTGACCCTGTCCCCCTTCCAAAGTGTTTGTTTTGATTACCTCCACCCCCATCTGCCCTCCCCTCCATCATCCCCCCCTTTTATTTTTTTTTTATCTTCCTCCCTCTTCTTTCCTGTGGGGTAAGACACCCAACTGAGTATGTATGGTATTCCCTCCTCAGGCCAAATCTGATGAGAGCAAGGTTCACTCATTCCCCCCTCACCTGCCCTCTCCCCTCCTCCCACAGAACTGCTTCCTCTTGCCACCTTTATGCGAGATAATCCACCCCATTCTATCTCTCCGTATCTCCCTCTCTCAGTATGTTGCTCTCTCATCCCTTAATTTCATTTTATTTCTTTCAGATATCTTCCCTTCATCTTCAACTCACCCTGTGTCTGCTCTCTCTCTTTTACATATATATATAAAACACACACATATATATATACACATACATACACATACATACATATACACATAGATATATACATACATACACATTCACTTATATATATATACATAAATATATATATATATATACGCATATTCCCTTCAACTACCCTAATACTGAGGTCTCATGAATCATACACATCATCTTTCCGTGTAGGAATGTAAACAAAACAGTTCAACTTTAGTAAGTCCCTTGCAATTTCCGTTTCTTGATTACCTTTTCATGCTTCTCTTGATTCTTGTGTTTGAAAGTCAAATTTTCTATTCAGTTCTGGTCTTTTCACTGAGAAAGCTTGAAAGTCCTCTATTTTATTGAAAATCCATATTTTGCCTTGGAACATGATACTCAGTTTTGCTGGGTAGGTGATTCTAGGTTTTAATCCTAGCTCCATTGACCTCCGGAATATTGCATTCCAAGCCCTTCGATCTCTTAATGTAGAAGCTGCCAGATCTTGGGTTATTCTGATTGGGTTTCCACAATACTCGAATTGTTTCTTTCTGGCTGCTTGCAGTATTTTCTCCTTGATCTGGGAGCTCTGGAATTTGGTGACAATATTCCTAGGAGACTTCTTTTTGGGATCTATTTGAGGAGGTGATCGATGGATTCTTTCAATTTCTATTTTGCCCTGTGGCTCTAGAATATCAGGGCAGTTCTCCTTGATAATTTCTTGAAAGATGGTATCTAGGCTCTTTTTTTGATCATGGCTTTCAGGTAGTCCAATAATTTTTAAATTATCTCTCCTGGATCTATTTTCCAGGTCAGTGGTTTTTCCAAGGAGATATTTCACATTGTCTTCCATTTTTTCATTCCTTTGGTTCTGTTTTATAATATCCTGATTTCTCATAAAGTCACTAGCTTCCACTTGCTCCAATCTCATTTTTAAAGTAGTATTTTCTTCAGTGGTCTTTTGGACCTCCTTTTCCATTTGGCTAATTCTGCCTTTCAAGGCATTCTTCTCCTCATTGGCTTTTTGGAGCTCTTTTCCATTTGAGTTAGTCTGTTTTTTAAGGTGTTGTTTTCTTCAGTGTATTTTTCAGTATTTTTTTGGGTCTCCTTTAGCAAGTCATTGACTTGTTTTTCGTGGTTTTCTCGCATCCTTCTCATTTCTCTTCCCAATTTTTCCTCTACTTCTCTAACTTGCTTTTCCAAATCCTTTTTGAGTTCTTCTATGGCCTGGGGCCAGTTCATGTTTTTCTTGGAGGCTTTGGTTGTAGGCTCTATGACTTTGTTGTCTTCTTTAGGCTCTATGTTTTGGTCTTCTTTGTCACCAAAGAAAGAATCCAAAGTCTGAGACTGAATCTGGGTGCGTTTTCGCTGCCTGGCCATATTCCCAACCAACTAACTTGACCCTTGAGTTTTTTGTTGGGGTATGACTGCTTGTAGACTAAGGAGTTATATGTTCTACGTTTGGGGGGGAGGTGCCAGCTCTGTCACATAAGCACTACTCCTTCCCCAAGAACCCCCAGCCCGGGCAGGGCTTAGATCTTCAGCAGGCCATGCACTCCTTCTCTGATCTGCCACTTAATTCCTCCCACCAGGTGGGCCAGGGGCCAGAAGCAGCAGCAACTGTAGCTGCCCCACCTCCGCTGCCCCCGGGGCTGGAAGCCGAACCGCGAACTCCTTCCACTCCCGCAGCTTTTCCCACTAACCTCCGCAGTCTTTGGTGTTTGTGGGTCGAGGGGTCTGGTAACTGCTGCAGCTCACATATTCAGGGTGCTAGGGGCCCCATCCGCCGGACTCCAAGTTTGGTTGTTCCACTCCGCTCAGGCTGGGCTCTGCTACACTCCATTCCCAGCTCCCAGCTCCGTGTGGAATAGACCTCACCCAGAGACCATCCAGGCTGTCCTGGGCTGGAGCCCTGCTTCTCTCTGCTGTTCTGTGGGTTCTGCCGTTCTAGAATTGGTTCAGAGCCATTTCTTATAAGTTTTTGGAGAGACTCGGTACAGAGCTCACTCTAGTCCCTGCTTACCTGCCGCCATCTTGGCTCCGCCCCTCTTTATATTAATTCTAAACTTGCCTCTCTGAAACTTCCAACCATCATTCCTAGTTCTGCCCTCTGAAACCAAGCATGATTCTGCTTTTTCTTCCACATCACAGTCCTTTATGTATATCCTAAGTCTTCAGTTTTCCAGGTTAAACATCATCGGTTGCTTTAACGGATCCTCACATGACAGGATAATATACTCATTGTTAAGTCATTCTTTCAGTCACATTCGATTCTTTGTGACCCCATTTGGGTTTTTCTTGGTAAAGATACTGGAGTGGTTTGCCATTTCCTTCTCCAGCTCATTTTACAGATGAGGAAACTGAGGCAAACAGGGTTAAGTGACTTGCCCAGGGTTGCACAGCTAGTAAGTGTCTGAGACCAGATTTGAATTCAGGTGTTACTGACTCCAGGCCCAACGAAGTGACTTGCCCAGGGTCACAAAGATAGTAAAGGTCTGAGGCTAGATTTGAACTCAGAAAGAGGAGTCTTCCTGACTCCAGGCCTAGCACTCCATCTGCTGAGTCATCTAGCTGCCCCATAATGTACTTAGATGGGTTCAAAAATGATTGAATGCTAGACCTAAAGAGTAGTCATTAAAGATTTAATGTCTCCATGCAAAGAGAGCTCTAGTGGAGGGCGCTAGAGATTTGTGCTTGTTCCTATGCACTGGTGGCCCTCCATGGGTTGTTCTACAGCTTATAATTTTCCTTCCTAAAAGATGGTGCCCAGAACTGTAAAGAAAAAAAATGCTGCAGATATGATCTGACCAAGGGCAGAGTACTTATGGACTCTCACCTCCCTCTTGTAGACACTATGTCTCTCTTGATGCAATCTAAGATCACATTAGCTTTTGTGACTGTCATATGGATCCTGTTGATCCATATTGAAATTGTGATCCACCAATACTCTTAGATCTTTTTTCATATTAACTATTATCTAGTTATAACAACTAAGTGGTGCAGTAGAGAGAGGGTCAGGCCTGAAGTCAGAAAGACAACTTCCTGAGTTCAAATTCAGCCTCAGACACTTACTAGATATACGATCCTGGGTAAGTCACTTCACCCTGTTTGCCTCAGTTTCCTCATCTGTAAAATGGGCTGGAGAAGGAAATGGCAAATCTAGTATCTTTGCCAAGAAAACCCCAGATAGGGTCACGAAGAGTCGAACACAACTGAAAAACAACTGAACAACAATAACAACATTATTTCGTTGTTCTTCCTCCATTTTGTACTTGTGGAATTTATTTTTTTTTGAATCTCTATGTAAGATTTTTACAGTTTTTCCTATTAAATTTCATCTTTAAATATTTGACTCTATAGTTTAGTTTGTCAAGATACTTTTGAATACTGTCATCCAACATGTAAATGATTCTTCCCAATTTTTTAATCATTTGAAGGTCTGATAAGCATGCCAGCTATGCTTTTATCCGAGTCATTGACGAAAATATCAGAGTATAGGGTCAAGCATAAATTTCTAAAGCTCTCCACTGGAGATCTAGTTCCATGTTGACATTGAATCATTAATGATCGCTCTATGGGACCAGCCAGTCAATCAGTTTCAGTTTTGAATCCACCTAAATGTATTATCATTAGCCCACGTTTTTCCATTTCTTCCATAAAAATAGTATAAGAGTTTTTGTTAGGTTTAAATCTCTATATATTCTCTCTATAACATTTCTCAGGTCTATCATGATAGTAGTTCCTAAAAAATAAAATGAGGGGCAACCATGTGGCACAGTGGATAGAGCTCTAGGCCTGGAATAATTTCAAATCCAGCCTCAAAGACCCTGGGCAGGTCACTTAACCCTGTTTGCCTCAGTTTTCTCATCTGTAAAATGAACTGGAGAAGGAAAGGGCAAACCACTCCAGGATCTTTGCCAAGAAAACCCCAAATGGGGTCACAAAGAGTCAGACAAGACTGAAATGACTGAACAACAACATGACGTTTTCTTGGTGAAGTCAGGCTGGCTCTTTGTAATCAACATTTCCTTTTCTAGATAACTTCTTGATCTCTTGATAACTATCCCTTTAATAATACATCCTAAAATTTTGCCAGAATTATAGTTAAGCTCACTGACCTATCATTTGCTGACTTCATTGTCTTCTCCACTAATCCGTGGCATCTCTCTCATTCTCCAGGATTTCTCAAAATTCTCAGTCTTTCAAAGATCACTAACAGTCACTCCACAACCTTGCCCCTTCTTTCAGTACTGGATGAATCGCTGAAATCCCCAATCAATATTTAAAGGACAAAGAAGCAAAAAGTGACATTTTTTTTGCATTGGACCCCTTTGGTGGCCTGGTGAAGCTGATGGGCTCCTTTATAAAACCATATTTTTAAACTGTGGTTTGATCTAATATGAGTGAGCACAGATGTGTATTTTACTCCTCTTATTCTGGTTCCTAACTAAAAATCCTGAAGGACAAAGGAAGAAAAGACAACAGTTTCAGAAATAAGAATAAGAATATCTAGCATTTATTATTGTTATTATTTATTAGTTATCTACATTCATATACCCATCCACTGCATGCCAGGCACTGTGCTAAGCACTTTACAAATATTATCTCATTTGAGCTTTCTAACAACCCTGGGAGGGAGGCATCATTATTATACCCATTTAAAAGTTCAGAAAACTGAGGCAAAGAAAGGTTAAGTGATATAGCTAGCTAAACACTTGTCCAAGGCAGGATTTGAACTCAGGTCTTTCTGATTCCAGCTATCCACTATACCACAGTATGAATGTAAATAGTAATTGTTTCTGTTTTGGCCAGAAACCCTGATGGTCTTCCCCTCCCAGAATGATTCTCTCTCTCTCTCTCTCTCTCTCTCTCTCTCTCTCTCTCTCTCTCTCTCGACTAGGTAAAAGAGGCCATTCTCTGCCTCATTTTTTACTTATTCTTAATCACTGATTGGTTGTTGCCTCAGCCAAACCAAGAACTATTGAAGACCTTAGCTTAAAAAGGCCAAGGTCTCCCGCTGCATCCAGGGCCACCATCTTCAGCCATCCCGATCTGTATCTGGACACTGGACCCAGATGCTCCAGAGGAGAAAGTGAGGCTGGTGATTTTGCCCTCTCTCACTTAAACCCAATTCACCTGCATGTCATGGTATCACCTCCCTGATAACATGATCCTCTTCTAGAACAAAAGACAAACAACAAGTTGCCTAATAATAATGTCCAACAATGCTGCCTTCAATGCAACAGCCCAAAGTTCTGTTTCAGTGCCAAAATATCTCCTAAAAGTAGTTATGACTTAAACCCAATCCATATAATATTAAGATTATTTTTAGAAGCCATACAATTTACTTTTTTTTTTCATACTGTGTCTTCCTATCCCATCCAATCTGGAAGTGCTATCACTGCTCAAAGGCCAATGCCACTACTGATCTGCATGGGAATTTTGTCCTGGGCCAGTCTGCCCCACATCCTCAGGCAAATTGGTGGCCCTCTGCTCCCAGGAGCTAACCATATTGATTTCAGACTTAATTTCAGGCTTTATGTGGACATTGATTGATTTAGCCCATAGCAGCTCAGAATGCCCAGCCCCATGTGATCCACCAGCCCTAGGGAGCAGGCATTGCAGGAGATTGTTACCGTACCTTGTACACACCACATTCTAATTTTTCAAAGAGCTTTCACACCTACGATCTCATATGATCATCACATCCTTATGAGATAGGTGGGAAAAGTATTAGCATTATTCCCATTTTATAGATGATGAAACTATGAAGATCAGAGTCCTTAAGTCACTTGTGACCCAGGCTCAGCTGAGGACAAAACCTAGATTCTCTGTTTTCTAGAACTTAGTCTCTTTGTACTATTCCACACTGTCTCTGGTACTAAGCATTTACCAAGGAAAGCAGCATATAGGTTTTTAGCCCCTTCTTTTTTGCATTGGACCCCTTTGGCAGCCTGGTGAAGCTTATGGGCTCCTTTATAAAATCATATTTTTAATGCACGATATAAAATACACAGGATTGCAAAGGAAGACGATTATGCAGAAATACAGTTATTAACATATTTTAAAAAACATGTCCAAGGACCTCAGGTTAAGAACCCTCAAAGCTTTGCAATTGCTTGAATCCGCTCCTGTGCTGTGAATTCTCTCCCTAAGCTGTTGGTAATTCTCAGCACTTTATCAGGAGCCAAGTAATTGATTCAGAGGGTTCTGGCTGAAACACTCAGAAGAGGGGGGAGGAAAGAGATGAAAACATATGTTCTGGCAAAAGGCATGTCCGTTTACAAAAGCCTCTGATCTCTGCCTTTGATGAAAGGTGTCTATATAGCAAGGGGATTTAAAGGGTGTGGGGCCCTTCAATTCTGCCCACCCTTTCCCTGGAGAGCAGACATACATGCATTCTATAGGCTGAGCTCAAGCCACTCAGGCATGTAAGCAGATGGACCAGAACCCAATTATAAACCAAGAGTAGAAGTCTGACTTCCTGTAGGGTTGCAGATGAACTCAAATTTCCCTTTCTACTCTCCCCAATAAATGAGCCCTTTATGTACATGAAAATAGGGATCCCTATGGTCTGTGTACCAATCCAGACATACATTTACCTGAAATTCCCATGAAACCTCTCTATCTCTTGGAAAATGCCACCTAATATTGGATCCTGATGCTTCCCAAAGGAAGGAACTTGGAGTATAAAGAAACTTCGCCAGGCATCCTTCTGTCATCCTCCCTGCCTCCACATAGAACTGTCCCTAATAGACAGATGGATGCTGATTCAGTTCTGAGAGATGTCTTGGAAAAGAGAATCTGCTCATCACACATCAGCTAATGCTATCTTTACCAGGATTGTGCCACCAAGGCATTGTCCCCAGAGGGATCCACATATCCTGAAAAGAACTACTTAGAATAACACTGTGACAGAACAGCTCTGCATTTTTAGCACAACTGGAATTTTGAAAAAAATCCCATTTCTCTAGGGGACTGGGAATCTCACCCAAAGAACATGAACACCGCCCCAATACAGCTGTTTCCCAATGCAGGGTACTCAAGTCTGGGAAATAGCTGAGCCGAGAATACATTGAGACCCAGGGGGTCTGCATTTACTGGCTAGAATCCCTTTGCCACGCCTGTCCTGGTCACTTTCTTCTGCGATCTTCTCAGTGGGCCTGGATTCAGCCAACAATGATTTCTATAGATGTCAGGCCCAGGAATAGGATTATATTAGGCATTAAATCTCCCATTCCTGATAGTTTGCCCCTATCTTTGATCCTGATCCTTAGGCAGGTCAGTGTGGTGAGCTGGCCTTTGAGCTAGCTGAATCTACCTGAATCTACCTTTAACATGTACTGATTGCGTAACTCTGGGTAAGTTAATTTAATGTTTTGGTGCTCTAAACTAGTGGCATGAAACTCAAATAAAAATGAAAACCAATCAATCAATTGGCATTTATTAAGTACTTTCATTGTTTATTTAACTTATATGCAAAATAAATCATGTGAAATGAATCAAAAGCCAGAATTAAGGTTGCTGGGAGAAATATCAACAATCTCAGACATGTAGATGATGCCAGTCTGATGGCAGAAAGTGAAGAGGAATTAAGAACCCTCTGAAAGAGGAGATGTGAAAGCTGGCTTGAAGCTTAACACAAAAAACTAAGATCTTGGCAACTGGTCCCATCACTTCCTGGCAAGCAGAGGGAGAACGAAAGCAGTGTCAGATTTTATATTCTTGGGCTCAAAGATCCACTGCAGACAACAACTGCAGCCATGAAATGAAAAGATGGTCCTTGGAAGGAAAGCTATGGCAAATATGGATAGCATACTAAACAGCAGAGACATCACCTTGTCAACAAAGGTCTGTGTAGTCAAAGCTATGGTTTTTCCAGTAGCGATGTATGGCTGGGTGAGTTAGACAGTGAGGAAAGCTGAGTGCCACAGAATCAATGCTTTCACACTGTGGTGCTGGAGAAGACTTTTGAGAGTCCCTTGGACAGCAAGGAGATCAAATCAGTCAATATTTAAAGAAATCAATTCAGACTATTCATTGGAAGGAAAAATAGTGAAGCTGAAGCTTAAATATTTTGGTCACATAATGAGAAGAAGACTCAATCGAAAAGACCCTCATGTTAGGAAAGATTGAAAGCAAAAGAAGAAGGGGAGGGCAGAGGATGAGATGAACAGACAGTGTTATGGAAGCAACAAACAAACTTGGACAGACGTTGAGAGTTAGTGGAGGATGGAAGGGTTCATGGTCCACAGGGCCATGAAGATTTGGACAGTCAACTTAACAACTGAGCCACAAAATGTGCCATGCATTGTACTAAGTGCTTGGATCCCTGCAAGGCTGCATATTAGTTAAAAAGTACATTTGGAACATCATATCTGTGGTTTCAGCTAAAGTGTTAATTCATTTTGCCACATTCTTTTTGTTGTTACAAGAAATAATTTGCTGGAGCAGGAAGGGATATGTTCAGAATTGAAGGTGATATGCAAATAGAGGATGCCAACAAAAATGAACAAAGAAACCTAAATAAGGCTCAAGTAAGATAATATATGCAAAGGAGTTAATAAGCGTAAAGCACTGAATTTTATAAGCTATTGTTTTGCGATAACAATGAGGAAAGAGAGTGAGAGGTCAGTCTCTAGAGAGAACAGTTCTGGAAGGGAAGAAGAAGCCCACTGTTGGGAGGGGAGAAACATAGCCTGCCATAGAGGCTAAGGTGCTCATCTCATTGGCCAGTTCCCCCTGTTTTTGCTTGCCACAATTGCCCACCCTGCTTGCCTCTGTAGACGCAGTCTGATGGACACAACCAGTGGCCCATCTCTTGAAACTTCCCCAGAAAACACATGTAGACATAATATCAGTTTCCTTGGCTGTGACATAAAAAAATTGAACTGGAGTAGGGCTTCTTAAACTTTTTCCACTCACAACTCCATTTCACATTTTGGCAACATTTGTTGGTGTTTCATGGCCTGACAGCACAGTGCAAAGTGCACATGCTTTGTGTTCAGAACCAAGGCTAGAGACAGTGGGTTAGTGGGCAGTGACAGATATGAAAAAAAATTTTTGAAAAACACAATGTTAGCCTAGAACTTTTGAAAAATGTTTGTTTCCCCAAAGTGCTATTCTGTTTTAGTAAAGGATCAGTTAATAGTAAGATTTTAGAAAACCCCATTTAATATGTAAATGGGACTGTTTTATTTAGCTATAATCACAAAACACACTCTAAAAAATCACAAAGCTGGAGTGACATGTAAAACATGTTTATATATATGTGTCATATGTGTGAATATACATATATGTACACATGTGTATGTGGGGATACAATATACTGTATGTTTGTATATAGATAGATATCGATATCTATATCCCTCTATCATCTACCTCTCTGTCTATATCTGTCCATCCATTCATCTATCTATCTACTGATCTATCTATCTCTACATCCATCTATATAGTTCTATATCTATCTCTACATACATCTATCTATCCATCTCTACATCAATCTTTCTATCCATCTATTTACACATACAGCTCACATGCACCAAAAAAAAAAAAAACCAAAACAACAAACCCCAAACACTTGAACTACCAAACAGGGTTGTGAGATTACATGTGTAAGAAATCTGATAACATATCCAGTCATCCTGGTTTATATTTTTGCACTGGACCCAGATGTCTCCAGAGAAGAAAGTGAAGCTGGTGACTTTGCACAGCCCTCCCTCACTCAAATCCAATTCACTTACACATCATGGCATCATCTTCCTGATGTCATGGTCCTCTTTGAGAACAATAGACAAACAACAACAATATATTATAACCTAATGTGTCATATCAATGTAAACTATTAATTTCTCCAACAATTAGTTTGTTTTTCCTCTTTTGCTATCTTTGCCAATCTGATGCTTGTGAAATATAATCTCAGAGTTGTTTTTCTGCATTTTTCTTGTTAGTAGTAAGTTGGAGCATTTTTTCATATATTTGTTGTTTCATTTGAGAACTGACTGTTCATATCTTTTGATAATTTATCTGTTGAGGAATAGTTCTTATTCTCATATATTAGTTATTACTATTATGCAAATATATGAGAATAAGAACCAGTATGTGTACCTGAGTATGGGCTGAGGCAAGGAGCACAGATGAGATAAAGGGGCACTGAAAAGAGGAATGGGAAGTGTGCCAAAGACAAACTTCACTTTTCTCATGGTTTTCCTCAGGACTAGTTCCTGCTGGGTACTATCCAAATAACAGAAACAGTAAGGGGCACAGACCAAACCTTGAATCACTTGGAACAGCCTTCCCTGAATCCAAGACAGAGGCAAGCCTGGATATATATAAAAACTAACATTTATATAGCTCTTTAAGGTTTTAAAGTACCTTCTCATGCCCAGCAAATTGGCAAAGAAGAGCAAAAAATGGAATAGTAATTGTGGGAGAGGTTGGAGAAAGGCATACACTGTTGTTGGAGCTTTGAATTGGTCCAACCACTCTGGACAAGAATTTGAAATTATGCTAAAATGCCAATTCCCATATATAGATATGCACACATACACACATATCATATACACACATAAATTCACACAACATCTATACACATACTTATGTATATAAAATATTCATATACACACATATGTGTGTATATGTTATAACCTAAGCAGATCAAAAATAGAAATAAAGGCTAATACCTCTAAAATACTTTTGTTGTTGTTCAGTCATGTCTGACTCTTTATGACCCAGTATGGGGTTTTCTTGGTAAAGATACTGGAGTAGTTTGCCACTTCCTTCTCTAGTAGATTAAAGCTAACAGAGGTTAAGTGACTTGAACAGGGTCACACAGCTAGTGAGTGTCTGAGGTCGGATTTGAATTCAAGTCTTCTTGACTCTAGGCCTAGTGCTGTATCCACTGAACCACTCAGCCTTTACTTATAGCAGATAAAGGCAGAATGGGATAGTGGAGAGACAGCCTGGTTTAGGATTAGGAAGACTTGTATTCAAGTCAGACCTCTGACACTTACTGACTATCTGACTGTGGGCAAATCACTTAATTGCTCAGTGGCCTGGACAATTAAGTTGCAAAGCAGGTGTTGATCTTCATTGATAGAGGGAGTTTCCTCACTGGGAGTTCCCTATACCAATGAAATCACAAGTCACTTTAAAAATTATTTTTTATATAATTCTATATGTACATGGTGTTGCTCTCTACCCCCGATAGAATGTAAGTTCTTCGAGATACAAGTAGGGACTTTGTTTTTGTCATCATATCCCTAGCACTCAGAACAATGCTTGGCATAAAGTAGGCCCTGAAGGAGTGTTTGTTGATTGATTGAGTCCTCTGAGTCCAGGACACTTTGTGCTTTAAGACAATGTCTGTCACCTATGGGACATCTAAGAATAAAAAGGACCCCATTCTGCTCCAAGAACATCTGTGCAATATTACAGAATTACAGAATGTTAGAGCCGAAAGAGGCAGGAGATGCCATCTAATCTGACCCCTTTCTTCATACAGCCAATTGTTCCTCACCCTTGGCAAATAGGGACTAGGTATTGGGATCCTCTCCCTGTCCTTCCCTCCCTTCTCAAAAAGGTGGAGCAACCAATCTCCAGAAAAGGTGAACATCAAGTCTGAAAATAGATGGCCACCTCAGCAGATCAATTAGTTGGCTGTGATCTAGCCCTCGGCCTATCATTTATTGTATTCAGTTATAACCCCTATGAGGGCAAGGACACGGGATCATGGGTACGTTTTAACATATATCCCCTTTATGAAGTACATTGTCCTATACCACATGGGCATGTATTCATTGGTTAAGAAATATGTAAATGGGACTGTTTTATTTAACTATAATCACAAAGCACACTGTAAATAATCACAAAGCTGGAGTGACATGTAAAACATGTTTATATATGCATGTGTATCATATGTGTATATATACATATGTGTACATGTGTATATGTGGGGATACAATACACTATATGTTTGTGTATAGATAGATATCTATATCTACATCCCTCTATTATCTATCTCTCTGTCTCTGTATCTGTCCAGAGGCAGTTTTCAGATAAAGAAATCAAAGCTATCTAGAGTCATATAAAACATGTTCTAAATCACTATTGATTAGAGAAATACAAATTAAAACAACTCTGAGGACAACTCCATATCTATCATATTGGTTAATATGACAAAGAAAATAATAAATGTTGGAGGGGATGTGAGAAAATTGGGACACTAATGCATTGTTGGTGGAGTTGTGAACTGATCTGAACATTCTGGAGAGCAATTTGGAACTATGCCAAAAAGGCTATAAAATTGTGTATATCCTTCAATCCAGCAATACCACTACTAGGTCTATATCCCAAAGGGTAAAAAAAGAAAGAGGAAAGGACCTATTTGTACAAAAAAATTATAGCAGTTCCTTTTGTGGTGGCAAATAACTGGAAATTGAGGAGATGCCCATCAATTGAGGAATGGCTGAACAAGCTGTGGTATATGATGTAATGGAATATTACTGTGCTATAAGAATTGATGAGCAGGAAGATTTCAGAAAAACCTAGAAAGACTTATATGAACTGATGTAAAGTGAAGTGAGCAGAACCAGGAGAACACTGTACACAGTAACAGCAATACTGTATGATGATCAACTATGAATAACTTAGCTATTCTCAGCAATACAATGATCCAAGACAATTCCAAAGGACTCTTGATGAAAAGATGCTATCTACCCTCCAGACAAAGAACTGATGGAGTCTGAGTGCAGATCAAAGCATAATATTTTTCCCTTTCTGTATTTTTTGTGTTTTTTTCCCTTTGGGTCTGTGTCTTCTTTCACAACATAACTAATATGGTAATATGTTTTGCATGATTGAACATGTATAACTTATATAAAATTGCTTACTGTCTTGGGGGGAGGGAGGTAAGGGAGAGAGAGAAAATTTGGAACTCAAAAAAAATTTTAAACAAATGTTTAAAATTGTCTTTATATGTAACTGGGGGTAAAACAAAATACTATTTTTTAAAAAAAGAAATCTCATATCCCAAGTTCTTGATGATTTTGCCTGATCCATGCATCAACAAAATGGGCAGGCAGACCCAAATCAGTCATATGGGAGAGAAGCAGAAGAGTTCCTTATAGAGAACAGAGATGGAGAATTGAAAACTCCAAGAAAGACCAAGAGGAAATCTAGATTTTGAGGAGAAATCATCTATTATCAGGGCATCTCATGGCAAAAAAGCTGCCACCCACCAGGGTGAACTGTATACTATGTGCCAACCTTAAATGCCCTAGCACAAGGGGCCTTTGGGGTTGACACAGCCAATGCCAAGCCAACTTTCCAGTCAATCCAGATGTTTGCCTCTTTCTCTGGGATGAAAACTAAAAAATGTGGCACCAATATAAGTAAATAAAAGTGTGTTCTGAGAGCTATGTGCTGTACAAGGATTAGTAGCAAGAGATGGGGTAGGTCTCTGAGCTAGAACATTGCAATGAATCCCAGTGGATTGGGGAGATAAATCCTAAAAGTTTTGAGATGCACATTCTGTATGTGTCACTCAGCCCTCCACCCCAGGTGTCAGTATAAAGACAGGAGGGTGGAGAGAGGAGTAGGAATTACTATGCAGTCCAGATTCCTTGATCTACCACCGAAGGAAATGGAACTTTTCTAAAAAGGCAGATATGTAACTGAGACTTTAAACCATCATCCTGATGGCAAATGCTTGACCCATTAGAAGACTGCAAAGTTCTCAGAGAACCTTCTTCAGCAGCCAAGCAAAAAGCTTCAGGCACCAAAAGGTGACTAATTAGAAGTCATGAAATCCAGAAGTCTGCTGGCAACAGATTATGGTCATGTCATGATTCTTCTCTAAGACCTCAAAATTCTTTACCTATAGGGAGTAGCCCCATTTGACAGGTAGAAAGATGGCATCTCAGAGGGATAATGAACCTTATCATAGGTCACAAAGAATGTTGTACAACCCAAAGCCTTGCCTAGAGCTTATTCCCCTTAACCTACTTAGTATTGGATCCCCCATAAGGCCTGTCCTCATTTTCTCCTCAAATCTGCTTTTCACACAGTAGCACTTACTTGATATCCTATGGGATTTGAAAAAAACATCCCCTAGCTCTGGGCTTTGCTATGGAGTTGGGTCCCTGGCACCCTGTCAACCCAAACAAGCGCTCCATCCATCTTGCTCCTTCTCTATACAATGCCCAGCTGCACTTTAATGCATTTGCAAATGTTTACATTGCCCTGGTCTTTGTTATTTCTTGCTGGGAGTGATGGAATGCTTGACATTCCAGGGGTCTGGATCCTGGTGCCCAGCTTCCTGAGATGTACCAAATACTGCAGGAGACCCCCTAACCAGGAGGGGAAACATGAGCCATCAAAGTCTATGCTATTCACAGCTGAGGTGGGGGAAGTAGGGAATGGGGGGCAATGTGTGGCTGTGGGTGCGGTTGACCAGAGTCACGGAGTTACGCTCCCACACCCGGCACACATGTGCACTCCAGACCCAGTACAGAGCTTGCCAGCTCCATTGAAGGTGGGGGGAGGGGAGACAAGAAAGAGAAGGTCTGTGGGCATCAGGTGAGATGTGGCCAAGACTAAAGCTGGAAATGATTTAATTGAGGGACCCTGTTGGACTGCTCAGTCCTGCAGATGCTGTTACTCGGCTGGCACACTGCTGAGACAGGGGAAGTGGGATGGGTGGGACAGTTCCCAGAAATGTATTGGCTTATAGGATGTTACTATGCACCCACCCAAGTCTGGGGGCTGTGTATATACCCACGCCCAAGAGCTAAATCAACAATGCAATGTCTGGTTCTACTATGGGAGAGGCGGTGGATTTGTGGATGCTGTTCCAGTCCCTATCCCAGGCTTTAGGGTACAGACTGAGCAATGACCTATGAGCAGTTTCCCATAGGAAACCATCTTGCAGAACACTGTGTGTTCTATTACTCGCTGCCTTTGTTCCAGGCAAAATATGGGCACTGACTCAGACTTTGCATGCTTCCCATGTCTTTTTCTTCCCTTATAAATAGGACCCAGGCCATGCAGTTGGGTGTAATGAGACCCTCTAGTTGCATTTAAACTAAGAATTAAAAGTGGCATCCTGGCTAATTTATGCATTTCGGATCTTCTGTTAATTGGAGATCTTTCTGAAGTAGTCAAGTAGGGTCAGAGTTGGTCAGGGGGCTATAGATGAGATGTCAGGCCATTTATACTCAACAGGTGCAAATTTGGGAAACCTCTGTGAGTCGATCTATCAATCAGCAAGCATTTATTAAGTGCATACTGTGTATTGGGCACTGTGCTAAGCCTAGGGATACAAAAAGAAAAAGGCAAAAACAGTCCCTGTCCTTAAGGACCTTGCATTCTAATGGAGGAGATGCCACGTATGTAAGTATAAACAAGACCACATTTGGTGGAAGGTAACATTAAAAGGGAAGGCTTCCCCCATAACTCCCAAGGCAGAAGTACAAATTTGGGCAAGGCCGACCTGGTTATCCATGGCAATGGCCAGAAACGTAGCTGAGTATAGTTAACAGTTCTCTGTGAGCAAAAAGGCATCTGTTTCCTTCTTTTCCCTGCGACCTGGTGCCTCTACCAGGCCCGTCAGCACAGCCTACTTGCAGAAGAGCCTCACTTCTTCTCCCTTTCATTGTTTCAGCTCTCAAGGTCCACCCACCATGACAGCTTCTGGGCACTCAGACACACTTCCACGATGATTATCAGCCAATGGCTCCTGAATTTCCATTTGGATGAAACTACTATTCCCATCCCTGTACTCCTTCAAACATAGCCCAGGCCTTGCTAGGGCTCCTCTCCTACACTGACTAAGCTGCAGACTTCTCTATTCCTCTCACTCCCAGTGTCGTGTCCAACCCCGAAATCCCTTATGCAGATTACTGTGGTTATCCCCAGGTGCCCCCTGTAAAGCGGGTTCTGGGAGGCTGATAGTCGTGGTGAGAGCATGGGAGCTGGAGTCAGGAAAAATTGACTTATTAGCTGTGTGGCCTTGGGCAAGTCACAACCTCTGAAAACCTCATTTTCCTCAGCTGCAAAATGAGAATGTTAATAGTTTCTACCTCTCCTTAAAAGGATCCAGTGAGACAGCACATAATATACAAAGCATTTCACAAACCATGCCTATGTAAATGCATCATTATTATTAACGATTCAGGCTCAGGCATCCAGAATTGACTGGTTTCCTGGAGAGGGCATTGACTGTCCTCATGTATCTCCCTCACCAGTAAGGACAGGATATAGCAACAGACCAGGCATCCAGAATGACTCAGTGTCAGAGGGTAGTGGAAAGCGCTCGTCTCCAAAATCATTTTAGAGTACTTCACCTCCAAGCCCAGAATGCAAGGCTCAGCCTACTTCATGAAGAATCTTCTGATTGCTCCAGTGGCTACTAAGTACTCCCTCTGTATTAATTGCATGCCGAAAAAAGGGACCTTGAAGGCAGGGACTCTTGTTTTTGTATCTCTAATGTCAAGCATGGTATTAAATAAATGGCCTTTGAAACAAATTGGAAGACTTGAGAGGAAAATATATCCTGGAATGTCTCTGCATAAGAAAAGAGAAACGAACAGACAGATAAAGAAAAAGAGAGAGACTGAGAAAGACCGAGAAAGAGAGGAAGGAAGAAGGAAGGGGAGGAAAGAAAGGGATGGAGGGAGGGAAGGAAGGGAGGAAGGGAGGAAGGGAGGAAGGGAGGAAGGGAGGGAGGAAGGGAGGGAGGGAGGAAGGGAGGGAGGAGGGGAGGGAGGAAGGGAGGGAGGGAGGAAGGGAGGAAGGGAGGAAGGGAGGGAGGAAGGGAGGGAGGGAGGAAGGGAGGGAGGAGGGGAGGGAGGAAGGGAGGGAGGAAGGGAGGGAGGAAGGGAGGGAGGAAGGGAGGGAGGAAGGGAGGCAGGAAAGAAGGAAGGAAGGGAGGAAAGGGAGGAAGGGAGGAAGGAAGGGAGGGAGGGAGGAAAGGAAGGAAGAATGGAAGGAAGAGAGGAAGGAAGGAAGGAGGAAGGGAGGGAAAGGAGGAAGGAAGGAAGGAGGGAAGGAGGGTGGGAAGGGAGGAGGGAAAGGAGCTGGTAAGCAGAGCCCAAGGGACAGGGCTCTTTTTCTCAGGGGAGCAAGTGACCCTGTGGCTATGCACCAGTAGAGTGCTGCACTCAGCTCCAACAGACTTGAAGAGTTAACTGTTAAATTTTCAGGGTGCACGTTTACTCCTTGGAAATTGGCAAATGCTATAATTCAAGGCTTAATTTATTATTTTGTTGATTGTCTAGACTTAAGCAAGTAATGGAGAAAAATGTTGATAATTCAAATTAAACTTAAAAGTGTGTCTAGCATACATTTGCCCTCTAGAAAGCCAGTTGTTAAACATTTACAAGAATACCTCTATTAGGTACCCTCAGAACCCCCAAGCGAGTTCTCTGCATAGGCAGGAGTTAAATTTCTCTCAGGCTACACCATTGAGGAGTAGGAAGAGAGAATTATATGATCATGAATTTAGAACTGGAAGAGACCATAAAAGATCTGAAGCTCAGAGAGGTGAATTTCCCAACACCACATATCTAGGAAATATAAGGTGATGGGATTTGAACTCCAGTCTTTCTTTTTTTATAAATTTTAAATTTTTATCTAATTACCACCACCTATATGGTAACAAGCATCATCACATGAATTTTCATGAATCCTAGCAAGACTGAAATTAGTCAACCATGGGTTTCCATGGGTGCACAGAAGACTTTGCCATTGCCCTTCTATATATAGAAAATGTGATTGGCTTACTCTTCTGCAGAGACAATTATCAGTGCTAAGATCAGCAGTGATTTTATAGGCAAAAGAGCTCAGTGAACTCTAGTACTAAAATAATTGCTATTTTCTCAAAGATCTCACCATTTACTTTGTGACTATCCTAATTTATAACCAACTTCCAAGATTAAAAAAAGAAACCAACAGCAATTCACCAACAAAAGAACACTTAATGTAATGTTTATAGCTTTATCCTTAGACTCTTGTTTATAAGTCAGCAGTTCTTCCTAGCCTTCATTTTCTTTTTCATGTCAAGTATTAAAGATTTCCACCTATTTTCTCAAATTTGCTTATTCTTTAGCAGTTGGCCAAAATAAATGAGAATGCTGAATATTCCTAAACTTAAAAAGTCCTTAATATCTTATTCATTGTATTTGGGGTTTTTCAGTTTTCTCATGGAAAAAAAAATTAGTCCTAACTCAATTTTATATATTGTCCACCTGATACTTCTACAACGCAATCCTAGAGAATAAAATTTGGTGTATGCTGTCTTAATTTCTATTCTGTGGGGAAGGAGAAATCATTGAGAAAATCTTTCACCATCATGTGGAAAACCTTGAAAGTCCATGCTTTGCTCTCACGGTTCAACTATTATTTTTTATCCACTGCCCAATCTATTTCATTATCTGATCTAAATTATTCTCTGCTTCTTCTGGGCAGCCAGTGTACTACTTCATGGTTGTAGGAGGCCATGGCTTTTTCATAAAGAATTTGGAAAATTTCACACTGAATATTGTCCTGTAGTTTCTTTACACTGTATCCCCTCTTTTCAAGTCTGGTATATAATACAGGATTCTCTGTTTGAAGCACAAAAATGATATGAAACCATCATTCAGGGAAGAAGTCACAGTCATGGTGATCAACAATAACTCCACCTTCTTTCATTTTCTTTTCTTTTCTTGGTTTTTTGGCAGGGCAATTGGGGTTAAGTGACTTGCCCAAGATCACATTGCTAGTGTGTCAAGTGTCTGAGGCCACATTTGAACTCAGGTCCTCCTGACTTCAGAGGCGGTGCTCTATTCACGGTGCCACCTAGCTGCCCCCTCATTTTATTTTCTAACTCATCAACTACTCGGTTGTCATCCAAAATGGAACATTCATATTCTTCATCAAAGCCATCATGTAACTGTCCTTCTTGTGCTTAATCGCCCACATTAATGTATGTCAGTCCTGGTCTTGGTGCAGGTTCTTTACCTAGTGTGATCTTTCCAACCCCTGGTGTACCAGTAAGCAGGATGTTTGGCAGCCTCATGGTCATGGTGGCACTGGCGCCAGCCCTGTCCTGGCTGCCTGCTCTCCACGAGGGAGCAGCAGGCAGAGGGGGCGAGGCAGGAGTCAAAGGCGCGGGCCTCAAATCCCAGTCTTTCTGATGCCAGGTCTAGCTTTCTTTGGATTGTACCACAAAGAACATTCATTTCTCCTATTCTCTTCCTAAGTCATCAGACAAGACGGAGGAGCTGAGCACCCACAGGGTGAGTAGTCAGGAAGATCTGAATGTTAATTCTACTGAAAAGAAAGTTCATGCCCATAGATTAGGGGAATGAGTAAACAAATTATTGCATATAAATTTAATGGAATATTATTATCCTACGAGATACAAGGAACATGAAGATCGTAGCTAGGAGAGACCTTCAAAAGGCCATCTAGTCCTTTTATAGAAGAGGAAATTTAGATCTAGGCAGGTTAAGTGGTTTGCCCAATATCATGTAGGCAGTAAGTGAAAGAAGCAGGATTTGAACCTAGGACCTCAGACTCTCAAATTAGTACCATGCTCAATTCAAAGATACTGGGGAAGAATTACATGAATTGATACCAAATGACTTAAGCAAAAACAGAGCAATTTATTTACACAATGACCCCCAAAACATAAAGAAAAACAACACTGAAAGATTTCAGAACTCTGATCAATGTGGTGACCAACTGCATGGATTCATGAATCCAGAGAAATGAAGTAGTAGCTTCCAGGTACTGAATGGGGCATACATTGCCAGACCATAATGCATTACTTCATGTTGGTGAATGGATGATTGAGGTAGGGTTGGAGGGGAAGAAGTGGGAGGCATTAGAGTAACAAAAATGTTAAACAAAAAAGAGCATAAAACCAAAAAAATTAAACAAAAATGTTTAAAAAATAAATTTTAATTTTAAAAAATTCTTAAAGTTAAAATGAAAAAAATTAGGAGTGCAACCATGGAATTAGAGGAGAAAGAAATGTAAATACTACTTGTATGTTCTCAGACCAAAGGCAACCCTTTTCTGTGCCTCTGCTGCTCCTGGCCTTGCCCCTCTCTGTTCCTATGCACCAAACCAGAGGGAAATATGAGTCTGGATAAGATACCATGGGTATAAAATGCTTGGAGAAAAGACAGGTTTCAGATGCAAAGCAGGACAGTCACATTTTCCTTTCAGCCAAACCTCTAGCCCCCAGAGAGGCCCTACCTGGTCGTAGGAACAAAGTCTTCTGGAAGGTGCAATGGACTCCATATATGGCCAGGGGTGCCAGAGCCCACTGGATGGATGGATGTGAGGGAGAAACACAGAGCTCACTGGGCTCCCAGCATCATCGTAGGCACGGTGCCTGGCACAGAGCTGGAGCTAGAGAAATGCTTCTTTCCTTCTTTCTTTCCTTCTTCTGCTGACATGCACAGCAGAGCCTAACCCTCAGCAGCCCTGGATCCAGAAAGCATATCTGCCCTTCCTACGTTGGATTCTGACTTAGGCCCCCCACAAACTTGACCATGAGGAAGCTCTCTGACTCACTGAGGAGGCAAGGAGAGCAGGAAGCATAGGTCATAGGATTGCCGATTTAGAATAGGAAGGGACCTTTAGAGGCCACTGAGTCCGACCTCCACCAATTTACAGATGAGAAGACTGGGGCACAGAGAGGTGAAACGATTTGCCCAGTCACACACACAGCTAGGGTCTAAAGTGAACCAAGGTTTTCTGACTCTAAGTCATATCCTGCCTCATCTACTTCATAGAGGCCAGTTCAGGGTCGTTGGTTTTACTTAAGTATTTTTGCATTATTAGAGAAAGGTGGGGGGCATGGGTGGGGAGGAAGCTGAAAGAAGCAAGCATTTATTAAGCATGGTCCATGACTCGGGAGGCAGCTAGGTGACTCAGTGGATAGAGCGCTATGCCTGGAGCCAGGAAGACCTGAATCCAAATCCTGTCTCAAACACTTCCTAGCTGTGTGACCCTGGGCAAGTCACTTCACTTCTGTTTGCCTTAATCGAATGGTGAAGAAAATGTCAAATTGCTCTAGTATCTTTGCCAAAAAACCCCATGGGCAGCGTTGGCCTGTGTCCATGGGGTCACTAAGAGTCAGACACAACTGAACAGCACATGTTCCCGGCACTAGGCTAAGAGCTTTATAAGGATTACATCATCTCACCCTCACACCAACCCTGTGAAGTAGGTGCTGTCATTACCCCCATTTTACAGATGAAGAAACTGAGGCAGACATGATAAGTGACTTGCGCAGGGTCACACAGCTAGTAAGTGTCTGAGGCCAGATTTGAACTCAGCTCTCCTGAAGTCAAGAAAGCTCACAGGGTATGTGTTGAGTAGGAAGACTATCAAGAAACAACTATGATGTAAAAACTAAAGAAACAGTAAAACTTGTTTTTTTTTAAAGGAAAGTACTGGGTTATTTTGCCAACTTGTTGCCCTGGGTAAAGGAGAAGCGAGTGTCTCTCCTTCTCTAAGTCAAGAATGGAGGAGTTTAGGATAGGTGCCAAGGGGAGGATGGAAAGGGTGATGTCCAGGCTAAGGAGCTCAGGCTAAGAGAACAGAATCAACAGAAAGGAAAGCTTTTAGGAAGCACAAGTAGCAAGACCTACCCACACATATTCAGTCAACAAACAACACTGAGAAGCAGCTCTGAGCTGCCTGAGTACCAAACATTCCTTGGTCCAACTTACCAGCCCTTGTGAAGATGAACCGGCCCTCCAACCACCAGCTATCACCACTTTTAAAAAGTTGGTTTCAATTTCTAGGCTTTAAGATGTCCTGCTTAGAGGCAAGTGGGCCAAAAATAAAGGGATGGGCTCATTTCCAAGACCCACAAACCAAGGCCAGAGGAAATGTGCATCAGAACTCCCAACTCCCCTTCTTTTTCCCCTGACCCTTACCTGGCCTGGGAGGGCATGGGGCACATGTATTCACCCCCCAGAAGGCCCCGAGGCTCCCGCAGCAATCCTCTTGCTTAGTCAGCTCCTGCAAGGGGTTGGCACACTGGAACGGGAAGGCAATAAAGACTCATCAACCAGCTTCCTCCTTCTCTCCTTCATACCATCCATATGATAGGGCTCAGCTCTTGGGGGAAGCTTGGGCATACAAGTACTTCCCTAACTGGCAGGGGCTACCCAGAAGGAAAGGAGAAGAGAAAGGGGTATTGCAGAATGAGGAGAAAAGAAACCCAGTGGCTGTCCTGCATCAGACGTTGGAGTGTTCTCTACTTGTCTCTGCCTCCTGGCTTCGCTCTGGTCCCAGATAAAATCCTTCCATTTACAGGAAGCTTTCCCTCATCCCCCTTAATTCTAGTGCCTTCCCTTGCTTGGTCATCTCTAATTTATCTTGTAGGCATCTTGTTTGTACATAGTTGTTTGTACACTGTCTCCCCCATTAGATTGTGAGCACCTTCAGATCAAGGACTCTCTTTTGCCTTTTTTTTTGTCTCCTCGGGGCTTAGCACAGCACTTGGTACCTAGTAGGTACTTAATAAATGTATACTGACTGACTTAGATCTACAGCAGGAAGGGACCACAGAAGCCATCTCATCAAAGCCCCTAATATCACCAATGAGGAAACCAAGACCTAGAGAGACCTAAAAGATTCATCAGAGGTGGGGTTTGAACCTTGTCCTCTGACTCCAGAGCTAGTACTCTTTCTATTAGACTGTGCTGCTTTCCCCAGGCTAAAGTCTAGCAGGAAAAGCTGGATGGGGGAGGCAGGTATGGAAGATAGAGACTTAAGAAAGCAAACAATTTCCCAAACAGAAAAACATGACTTTTGATGACTCTGCTTCCCAACACCAACCTCCAAGTGCCCTCCTCCAAAAAAGGGAGTAGGGTATGTGAGATAATGAGAAGTAATGACCTGAGAGATTTCATCACCCAGTCAAGCTCCAGGCTATTCTGATTTAACCCATTCATTCATTCATTCAATCAACAAGCATTTCTTTTCTTTCTTTTTTTTTGGAGGCAATAGAGTTAAGTGACTTGCCCAGGGTCACACAGCTAGTAAGTGTCTGAGGCTGAATTTGAACTCCTGACTCCAGGGCCAATCCACTGAGCCACCCAACTGCTCTTTAACAAGCATCTGTTAAGCCTACAGTGTTCCAGGCCAGAGGCAACCTGGAGAAAATGGGAGATCCTAGTCTCAGAGATGGAAGACCTGTGTTCAAGTCTGCAATAAGTCACTAATACCTCTCAATGCCCCAGGTATTTCTCCAAGTCTATGAATTGCACCACAGTTGGCAATCTGCATCGGAATAAATGCCCTCACCTCAGCTCCTAGTGCCATGGAAAGAGTGAGGGATTTAAAATCAGAGACTCAAATACTGTCTCTGCCACTTATTACCTCAGTTTCTTCAAGTATAAAATGAGAGGGAGTAGGTTAGGTGACCTCTAAGATTACTCTCATCTTTGAATCTAGCATTCTAAAGGTTAGGATAGGAAGAGGAAGGAAGGCCAGAAAAGGTAAGACAATCTCATGTCCAGGCTCAACAGATACCAAAACAATCGTGGGCCAGGGTCCAACAGAAGCTAGGTCCTCACCTGGTCATTCACTGAGTTCTGATAGCACCAGCCAAGTAGCCCCTCAGGCTTGGGGAAAGATGGTAGTGGTGGCTGAGGAGGCTCCCTCGTCTGTGAGGTGATGGTGTTGCTGTCCCACTGCTCGTGGCCAGGTCGGGTGGCGGGCCGGGGTGCAGGTCTGGTCTCCACGCTGTTCTCTTCAGGGGGTTCAGTCTCCCCTCGAACCCTTGCCACTTGGTGGACCTGAACTGTGGCCTCTGGAGGGTGGTTGATGTGCACCTTCACTAGGGAGGGGTTCACAGAGGCTGGGGAAAAGTGTTTGGATCAGCAACAGGTGAATAAGGCTTCCCTCCCCCACATCACTTGACACCAGGAACCTGGGTATCCAGGTCAATACACATTCACTAAGTCAGTCAATACACATTTACTAAGTGCCAGGCACTATGCCAAGTGCTAGGGATACAAAAAGAGGCAGTGGGACATTGAATTTTTTACTAAGATGTTGATCTCATCATGTCACGTCCATTAAAAAATCTTCAATAGCTCTGCATTGTCCACAGTAGTGAAGGCAAGGCAGCTACTAAAACAGGAAGGACCCAATACTTAAGTCCCCCTTCCCATCCTGTTGAGGACAGGTGCCCCTGGTCCTGGGCTGATGCTCCCTCTGGCTGGCTTGGGAAGATGGAAATGGGCCCAAGGGAGCTGGGAAGCCTCAAGGCCCCACCCTCATCACTGGCCATCCTCCGGGCCCACACTCACCCAGTTGGTTGGAGAGGGGTAACATGTAGACAGACTGTTTCAAAGAGCCTTCAGAGGGGGCCAGGTGTTGGGACCTTTCTGGCAACTTTCTGTCTACCTGAAGAGCTGGCAAATGGCAGAACTTCCCAGTGGAGTTGGCAGGGCACCAGCATTCATCCCTACCAATGCAGCGGCCTCCATTCAGGCAGGGGATCTGGCAAAAATCTGCAACATCAATGTTCAAAGTGACTTCCAATGGAATGTCAATTGAATTTCTACTCAGAGGGAAGATGTACACTGTCTACTCCAATCTCACCCACTTCCCCCATGGATTGAGGCCAAATTAGGAAACAGAGGCCAAAGCAGTGCTTGGTAAAATGTTCTGCAAGCAAAACGTTTGGGGAGGGGGGCGGCAAAAGGCAACGGCCTTGGAATCCTTAGATTAGCCTTCAAGAATAAAAATGATTAATAACAATAACCAAACAATAGCTAATGTTTATATAAACTTACTATATGCCAGACACCGTGTTAAGCATTTAACAGTTGTTATACAATTATTATTATTGTTAGGTAGCTAGGTGGAGCAGTGGATAGAGTGCTGGGCCTGGAGTCAGGAAGACTCATCTTCCTGAGTTCAAATCCAGCCTCAGACACTTCCTAGCTGTGTGACCCTGGGCAAGTCACCTAACCCTATTTACCTCAGTTTCTTACCCTGTAAAATGAGTTGGAGTTGGAAATGGCAAACCACTCCAGTGTCTTTGCCAAGAGAACCCCAAATGGGGTCATGACAAGTTGAACGTGACTGAAACAGCTGAACAGCAACAAATAATAATAATAGCTAACATTTATGGAATACTCGCTATGCTCCAGGCACCGTGCAATTATCATTTAATAATAAAAATAATGATGATAGCTCACATATGACACTTACTATGTGCCAGGCATTGAGCTAAGCATTTTACAATCATTATCTCGTCTGATCCTTACAACAACCCTGGAAGGTAGATGCCACTATTATCCCCACTTTACAAATGAGGAAACTGAGACAAACAGGGTTAAATGACTTGCCCAGAGTCACACAGCTAGTAAGTGTCTGAGGGCAGATTACCTTACCATGTAGACTTCAGAAAGTACTTTGTTTCAGGCATCTCTAGACACTTATTTGTTATTTCATATGACAGCTCTCCGCACAGGTATTCTATTTCCTTCACTATCTAATATGGGAAACACCATTATCTAAACATATAATGATATAAATGACATACAATATTAATATAGTTATATATTATAATTATTATATTGTACATATTATAATTATATTATAATATTAACTTTTCGGGGGGTTGTTCAGTCATTTCAGTCATGTTTGACTCTTCATGAGCCTATTTGAGGTTTTCTTGGTAAAGATACTAGAGTAGTTTGACATTCCTTCTCCAGCTCATTGTAATTATATAAATTATAAAAACTTTATGAGGGGAAAAGATAGCACCTTGTTTAAACTTTGTATTCCTCTCTCAAGTGCTTAGTTCTGTGCAAAGTTGGAGCTTAATAAGAGCTAGTTGGATTAAATTGAAAGAGACAACTCTTCCTTCTCCCCTCTCCTCTCCATTTTCTTCCCCCTAACTCTAGTATAATCCCAAGGAGACCTTTCCAATAGTGGATACAGAGAAGACAGGAGTTGCTTTGACTCACAGATGCGGAAACCAGATTTGGGGTCATGTCCATGGCCTCCCTGACTGTACAGGGTGGTGGTGTCCCCTTTGGAGCAGTCATTGGTACATCGTCCATTGGCACAGGTTTGTTTGCAGATGGTTGGGGTGAAGACAATCTTGATCTTCCTGATTTTCTCAGTCAGGTTGAGCCCTATATTGAGATATCACAGAATCAAAAAATTAGAAAGTCCTCATCATAGGAACTGACAGTTCCTGTGTACATTAATTCAAGAGCCAGCCTGGTCCAGTGGGTAGAGAGCTGACCTAAGTCAAACTAAGACGATCTGGGTTCCTGACTCTGTCTAGCAGGTATTTATGAAGCTGGGAACTATCCCAGGTACTACAAATATTAATGCCACAAATGAAGTAAGCTCTACTACCAAGGACCTTACATTCTAGTGGGGAGATAATAATGACATATACAAGCATATACAGAAGAATTACGAAGAGAATAGAAACAAATAAACACAAAGTACTTAGAGACAAGGTTGTTTGGGAGAGAGGACACTAGAAGTTGAGAGGATAAGGACAGTCTTGATGGAGAAGATAATGTTCCAGCTAGGGCATCTAGGATAGAGCACCAGGCCTGGAATCAGGAAGACCTGAGTTCAAATCCAGCCTCAGACACTTACTAGCTGTGTGACCCTGGGCAAGTCATTTAACACTGTTTGTCTCAGTTTCCTCATCCTTCTTAGGAGAAAAGGAAAAAAACTTATATGTTCCAAAATGTTTATAGCAGTTCTCTTTGTGGTGGTGAAGAATTGGAAATTGTAGGGATGCCCACAAATTGGCGAATGGCCGAATAAAGTATTGGTATGTGATTGTAATGGGATACTACTGTGCTATAAGAAATGATGAACTTGATGAGCTTAGAAAAACAGGGAAAGATTTGCATGAAATAACGAAAAGAGAAACGAGCAGAATCAAGAGAACATTTTTTACAGTAACAGCAATATTGTTTTAAGAATGACCTTGAGTGAATAAGTAATTTTGACTATTATAAATACCCAAAATTAACTGTAAAGGACATATGAAGAAAGACACTATCTGCATCCAGAGAAGCACTCATAAATAGATATATAGAATAATTATATATATATATACATATATATATAAAATGTGTGCATTTGTGTCTATACATGTCTGTACGTATAGATGTGTATATACACACATATGTACATATGTGTGTATATATATACATATATATAGTTGGGTCTTGGTGGCTATCTCTAGAGTGGAGGGAGGGAAGGGAAAAAAAGAAAAAAAGAAGTTTACATGATAACTTTATCATATATTTAAAAGGAATAGCAAGTTGTACATAATAGATTTGCAGTTTCATGTGTGGCATCTTTTTATTAGGTTATGGAAATGCTTGTTTTATTCCATAAATTAAAAATAAATAAATAATCTAAGTGATAGGTGATCAGGGCCTGAACTAAGGTAGTAGCTGTGTGAGCAAAGAGAGGTCAGGTGCAAGAGATGTCACAGATGTAGCCAAACCAGCAAAATACACCAAATGACTAGATATGTGGGGAGAGGAAAAAGGAAGAAGTCAAGGAAAATGCAAGTCTATAAGCCTGGGACATTGAAAGAGTGGAAGGAGGGGGGGGTTGGTGAAAGGGAGGTAGAAGATAGACCACAAGACCATCAATCTAACCCCTTTATTTTATAGATGAGGAAGTTGGGGCCCCGAGAAAATGAATCTACTTGCCAAGGTCTTATAGGTAGTAAAAGTTCCAGAGCCAGGATTCAAACCCAGGTCATCTGACTCCACATCTGGTGGAGCACCCCCAATGCTATTATATGAAGACCTTCAAGAAGTACAGAAGCAGTCAGAGATGCCATGGGGCAGTAGGTAAACCAAAGTGCCAACAAACATTTATTAAACACCTAACATATGTAGGATCTATGAAGGAATCCAAGAGAAATATAAGCCTGGGCTCCCTGACCTTGAGAAGCTAACAGTCCAGGTCAGGAATTGGCTACCTCTTCCAAACATGGTGCCAAGTTGCTGACCACTGTTTTTCTGGCTCAGAGAAAAAGCTTCCCTTTAAAAAGGCATATAACTTCTGACAGAGTTTAGTCTGTCAGTCCTTCACACCTTAGTATGAATGATTTTAATCAAATAAAATTGCCTTCCTCCTGGATGAGATCAACCATCCTGTGTGAATGGATGCCTTGATGGAGTCTTCCCCATTCCTGCTTCCATCACCCTAGTCTAGACCCTCATTACCTCATACCTCGACTATTGCAATAGTTTGCTAACTGGGCTCCTTGACTCCCATCTCCTCCCCCTCCAATGCGTCCCATTCTCCAGCCAGATTGCTCTTCCTCCATCACCTCTTTGATCATATTATCCTTGGACTAAACACCTTCAGTGACCAAACAAAATACAAACTGCCCCAGAAAGAACCACACACCAAGAAATCAAAAGTAAGTGTAACAAAAAAAATAAAGATTAATCAGGACTCAGAGTGCATTTAGAGATGAGAAGACACACCCATTTTGTGGGAGATAAGGACAGTCCCTTTGTGGAGGTGGGACAGCCACAAGTGTCATACAATGCACATATTTTCTAACTTGTTCAATGTTGTGCTAAATTCAATGTTCAATGTTGGTGGTGCTGACTGTTTTTTCCTCTCTGAAAAAAATTTCCTATTTCTTGTACGGTATGGCTCTCTGGGAGGGGAAAGGTGAGGAATACTTGGGATAACTATGTCAATGTGAGAAACAGAAAACAACAATAAAAACTTTAAAAAATACAAACTGCCCAGTTCTGTGTTAAGGACCCTCCACAATCTGAGCCCAAACTCCTTTTATGTCCTGGCTATTGTTCAGTCTTTTCAGTCATGCCCGATTTTTTGTGACTCCATTTGGGGTTTTCTTGGCAGAGATACTGGAGTAGTTTTCCATTTCCTTCTCCAGCTCATTTTGCAGATGAGGAAACTGAGGCAAATAAGGTTAAGTGACTTGCCCAGGGTCACACAGCTAGTAAGTGTCTGAGGCTCAGGTCTTTTTGACTGCAGGTATGGCACTCTACCTCACAAAAGGCCAGCTAGGTGGCGCACTCGGCATGGCATCAGGAAGACATCTTCCTGGATGAGTCATTTAATTGTTCTCAACCTCAAGTGGTGCAGTGGATAGAGCACTGGACTTAGAATCAGGAAGACTCAGCCTCCTGAGTTCAAATCTAACCTCAGATGCTCACATAGCTGTGTGACCCTGTGCAAGTCACTTAACCCTGTGTGCTTCAGTTCCTCATCTGTAAAATGAGCCAGAAAAGGAAATGGCAAACCACTCCGGTATCTTGGCCAAGAAAACCCAAAATGGGGTCACAAAGAGTTGGACTCAACTGAAAAAACTTGACAATAACAGCAATAACTACCTCAGTTTCCCCATCTGTAAAATGGGGAGATTAATAGCATCTAGCACCTACCTCTCAAGGTTATCATGAGGATAAAATGAGATAATATTTGTAAAGTGCTTTTAAACCTTAAAATGCTATGTAAATGCTAGCTATGATGACGATGATGGTGACAATGCTGCTTCTGTGACAGCTCTCCACAAGTGTTATAAATGTCGGGTCACACCTATGCTGAACTGGCCAAGTTCTGAGGCACTGACAGTGCCCCCAAAATTTAGTTTTGTGTGGTTTGTGTTCTAAGGCCAGTGAGGGCTGTGTCACTGCCAGTACCTTCTGAGTCCTTCCTCACAAAGGCTAGTCAGTGTTATACTGTGTCAGGTTCCTTCCATAGGTTTCCAGGGAATAAATGTCTGAGATAATTAAATCTTCAGAAAAGCATAATGTCAGGCAGATGAGAAGTTTCATTCAAGATCATATCTCCCAATTTTTCCCTTGCTAATCTGGCCCTGTCACTTACACTTCAAAGCACATACATGCATTCAGTTCAGTTGTTTTCAGTCGTGCCTTATTCCTCATGACCCCATTTGGGGCTTTCTTGACAAAGATATTGGAGTGTTTTGCCATTTCCTTCTCCAGCTCACTCTGAGATTGATTCCCCTCCCAGACTAATTCTTTTGTGAAGGAAAACTAGGCCATCTTTTGCCTCAATTCTTACCTAGCCTTTAACTCCTGAATGGGTGTTGCCTCAGACAAACTGAGACCCAGGAAAGACCTTAGCTTAAAAAGGCCAAAATCTCCCACAGCATCCAGGGTCATCTCTAGTCATCCTGACCTGTTTTGTCACTGGACTCCAATGACTCTGGAGGGAAGAATGAGGCTGATGATTTTGCATAGCTCTGCCTCACTCAAATCCAATTTACTTGCAAGTCGAGACATTACCCTCTCAAAGTGATCGGGCCTCTTAGTGAACAAAGGATGCATAGGCCAGCGTTAGCAGCTGGTGGATCAATAACCTTGGATTCTAGAAGACTTGGGTTTGACTCCCACCTGACACACTTACTAGCTGTGGCCCTGGGCTTTGGGCCTTGATTTTCTCTAAGGGAAAATGAGGGGAGACAACGTACAAATAACTATGTACAAATAAGATTTATACAGGATAAATTGGGGATAGTCTCAAAAGGAAGGTACAAAATTAAGCCTGGGAAAGGTTTCTTGAAGAAGGGGGGAATTTAGATGAGATTTGACCTTAAAGCACTATGCAAATGGTGGCAATTATTAATTATTGTAACTCTGGGGTATGAGAAGCATCTGAGTATCACTGATCAGACAGAGGCTGAGACTGCATCACCTGGATAGTTATCAGGGTTACAAGTTAACTGGTTAATGTGGCCTTGGGTTGACAATGACCAGAAAGTCTAAATAAAACGAAGGAGCTGAAAGTTTTTAGAAATCATAAGCTGGGAATGCATAGAAATGAACAAGTTGGGCAACTAGGTGGCATAGAGGATGGAGCACCATCCCTGGAGTCAGGAGGACCTGAGTTTAAATCTAGCCTCAGCTACTTTCTAGCTGTGTGACCCTGGTCAAGTCACTTAACCCTGATTGCTTCCCCCCCCCCCCAATTTTTTATTAACAAGTCTGTCTCAGGAGTTTGAATCTACAAAAGGTTAAAAAAAAGTCATCTAGATTAAGACAAGGGCACCAGCAGTCAGAGCACTTGAATGGATCGGACTCTGGGCTGTGCATGGTTTGTCTTCTAACCTCTTTTATGGTTTCTGATGAATCGGAGCATCCACGGACTTGTAGGTGCCAAATGAAGTAACTAATTGCTGGCTGGAAAGCAGACAAACTATAGCAACACATGCATCAAGGTCAGAAATTAAGGGCTGCGAGAATCTCCATACAAGATACCTAAGATATCTCTTTCCAGAATGAGTCATACACATCTCCCCTTTCTTGACCTGCCTCCTCACTGATCCTCTCCTGTTTTCTCCTCCATTTACCCGCACCAGAAATCAGCTTCAGCTCCCAAACACTGGCTATAGTATCCGATGGGATGGCCGAGACAGCAAATGAGTCAAGAGAACGGTAGGAAGAAGGAAGAGGCAAAAGGTAGCTTGCCTCTTATTTCTGGGATTTGTTCTCTCTTTGGTACCAAAAGCCTTGGACACTATGGATCAATGGTGTCTTTCTAGTTGCTGCCCAGCCCCAGGGGCATCTAGGTATATATGGGAGTGATGGGGGAGATGGGGGAGCGATCATAGTCTTTATGTAGCTTGGGTTATCCTGGGGAGGACAAAGGCAGGGATTTCTTACCCCAGAGGGGTGAGCCATGGCCCTCATGTGCTGCTTGGAGTGCTGAGTCACCCTGGTCATGACCATTCCCTCCAGTTAGAGCATTGGAGGTCAGCTGGCCAGTGACCACTGCTGGGTACCGCCGGATGGTCGGTGATGACCTCAACTGCTGCTGGGGAGTGATGGGATGGCTGATCTGGTTTGTATTCCTGCAGAGACAGACAGCATAGGTGTTTACATTCCTTATATATACTTCTCTAGCATAACATGGTGACACAAAGCAGCATTCTTCCCACCCCACCACTGTCATCATCATTGGATGAGGTGTGATGAAGAGGTCAGGCCAAACCAGTGGGGTCCTTGCCTTTTGGAAGCTTCCTGATGGTGATGGTAATGGTGAAGGCGATGCTGATTGTCAAGTGTAAGGTTAATGGAATATAAGATCTTCCCTGCCTATTAATAGGCCTATGTGAACACATTTCCCCTTTTTTCCTGGAACAGGGGCCATGTTCCCAGGTCTAAAGGTACATAGGTATTTCAATTATGAATGTCTTGTTGCTTTGAGCTCTGGCCCAGCTCGCAGCTGTGATACATCCTGAGTCACATAGAGCCCACTGGGGGAGGAACTTGCCTAAGGGGAAATTTGCTTAAGGGAAGCTTGCTTGTAGGAAGGCTTTCACATCTTTTGGTACTAAGCTAATTAGGCACTGAGTCAGGAGGGTTGTGATACCTTCTGGCTCTGAGCCTATTAGCCAAAAGTGTATGTGTGTGTGTATGTATATATGTATATGTGTATATATATATATATATATTCTGAGGTGAGATTTTGCTTTGGGGGCTTGCTCGTGAGAAGAACCTTTTATTCCCTGGACAGGACTCTGAGTAGCCATTTGTTAAGAGCTCCCCAACTACTCAGACATTTGTGCTCTCCTAATCTGATGGTCTATGTAGGTGGTTGTATTACTTTGTTCAAACCGTTGAAGCCCTGTCTGTTGAATCTCTGTGTTAATTTCTCTGCTTGTATTCTCTGCTTCTATTTTCTCCACGTTCAGGGTGCTGACCTTTCCCCTGAACTAGTAAATGATTTATATATGTCTGATTAAAGTAAGATTGTTGATGTCCTTAAAGTTGCCTTTCGTTTAGCAAAGCAGATCAAAGAACTTATGTTAGCAGACCATCCTAGGTATGCCAGGGTGCTTGCTGTTACATCAAGGTAATTGATGGTACAAAGGGCCTATAAGGTTAACTGAAGGATCATTCAAGGAGCATCTGAATTATCATAATCATTATAGTTTTTCTTATTGTTATTTTGGTCTAGACCTGAGATTGATTGGGATAAGAAACTCTACCAATGCCCAAGGCACCTGTACTGTAAGTCTTAGAAGGGTACCTGGGGCACTAAGAAATTAAATATTTGCTAAGAGGAAGCTAGATGGTGCTGTTGATAGAATACTGAGAAGGCCAGAGTTCAAATCCTGCCTCAGACACTTCCTAGCTGTGTGACCCTGGGCAAGTAACTTCATCTCTATCTGCAACTGGGTGGTACAGGAGATCCAGCATCAGGTCTGGAATCAGGAATACCTGAATTCAGATCTGGTCTCAGCTACTTCCTAACTATGTGGCCTTGGGCAAGTCACTTAACTTCTATCTGCCTCGGTTTCCTTATCTGTAAAATGGGGATATTAATAGCATCTACCTCTCAGGGTTGTTGTGAGCATCAAATAAGATAATATTTGCACAATGCTAACCTGGCACGTAGGGTGGCATTTAATAAATACTTGTTTCCTTTCTTGGTCACACAGCCATTATGTGTCAGAGGGAGGGCTTGAATTCAGTTCTCCCTGACTCCAAGACCAGCTGTTTATTCACTAGGCAGCCACCTCTCCAAATCAAATAAACACATTAATGTTCAATAATCATTGTCTTTACAGCTGAGATCTTAGACCATTCACTTTGTTTCTCTGACCCTGGCTTTCTTCATCTATACAACAAGGGGGTTATACAAGTGTATCTGTAGGGTCCCTTTCAGCTCCAAATCTTCTGGTCCTAGGTCTCCACATCTGTACATGAAATGCTACCTCTAAACAGCTGGTTTCAGCCAGTCTAGAATTAACAGCCAGAGGCTGCCAAGAACAGATCATTGCCTATTGCCCAGGGGAAGAAGCTCAGCATTGGACACCAGGATCTGAGACAGCAAAGCAATGGTCAGTTTACAAGAAAGCTGGAAGAGGTAGGAGAAATGAAAGTCACGGACAGTAGGCTGGATTAAATACTTAGGAGTAGACAGATAGGAGCGGAAACAAGGCTGAGGATAAAATTATCAGGATTGGCCTAAAGATCAGGCAAGCCAAATCTAGTCAGGGGCCCAGCTATAGACTCAAGCCATTGCTCCATTCAACATGAAGCAATTATATGGGGGAGGTGTGTCTATTCAAGGGGTCTATTCTCCTACCTGCCTCCTTCTGCATTTTAAAGGGACAGAGCTAGTCAAAGTAACACCCAAACAAAGTGTGCTTTAGGTCGTTAAACTCACTCAATGAGAGTAACATCCCCACCCCCAAAGCCTTGGCCAAAGGCTCAGGTCCCCTTTATGTCCCAGAGGCATAGCAGGAAATCTTAGGGGCAGCTAAGTGGCTCGGTACATAGAGTGCTAGGCTAGGAGTCAGGAAGACCTGAATTCAAATCTGGCCTCAGACACTTACCAGTTGTGTGACCCTGGGCTTAACCTCAGTTTCCTGGTCTGTAAAATGGGGGTGATAATACCACTTACCTCCCAGGATTGTCACGAAGATCAAATGAGATAATATTTGTAAAGTGCTAGCACATAGTAAGTGCTATCTAAGTGTTAGCCATTATTATTATTATTATTATTATTTAACCTGGGACAATTTTAGTTGATGGAGACTATGACAATTGAAGTTGCAGTGCAGAGGACAATTTACACAGTGCCACAGTACCAGGAGACAGGTGGCCCATCCTCCAGGAGACTCCAACACTTGCCCCAACAGGGGTTGGGGTTGGAGAGAAGTCAGGCCTTGGCAAAAGGGTCTTGGAGGTAGGGGTTCTGCGTGACAATGAGGCAAGGCACAAGGACTACAAGCACCCCAAGGAAAAAGGACCCTCCCTAGATTCCATGTAGGCGTCTAGGGGCAACTCCCCACATTGTCCTAAGCTCCATTCAACATGGAGCGATTATATGGGGGGGGGGTCTATTCTCCTGTCTGCCACCTTCTGAATGCAACTCTAGCATGACCAGCCCGCCTGTATCACCCTCATTAGGCCCACATTTCAACAGGGACCAGCCTGTACCCCAACGCCAGCTCCTTATGTAATACAAGGGAAATTAGGAACCCCTGAGTAACCCCTAGCTACTGACGCCCCCTAGGATCCGGTGACTCCTTCCTGGAATGTCAATAGATAGGCTTAGGCCCAGATGAACAACTTAGGGTACTTGACTTGTGAGAAAACGGCAGGTCTCTAATGTTTGTCTTTTTAATCATTTTCTTCTTCTAAACGTACTCTGCCCCAAAGGGGAGCCAGAGTATCTTTACCAACAGACAAATGTACTCTTCCACATGGGTGGGAGGATCTGCCACTCTGTGAAGAGCAGCAGTCAACCAATAGTTTTCTATCGTTCTCATCTCTTTCCTGGAAAGGCTTGGATGATGCTCTACCTCTGGCTGGTGAGGAGAGGAAAATGGTGGGATTTCCAGTGAGATGGCCACCTCAAGGAAGGCAGGCCACCCAGGCCCCTCCCCCCATTCCTCTCTCCAGCAAAAACTTAAAATTTGCACCAAACCAAATAAAGATCAAGAAATCCATTGAGAAACTAAGGGAAGTAACTTCTTAACAAGTGAAGAGTTGATAGGGGAGGCCTAGGCCAAGGTTAAGGGGAAAATCTTTCAGCTATTCAGACAGGGTTAAGTAGAAAAACAGTTCTAGCTAGCTTACATAAACTTAACCACCTTAGGGTTTTGTGCCTGGCTTTCCTTAAGTTTACTCTTTCCCTTAGTCCCTTTAGTAATGCTTTCCCCCCCCTTTATGTAAATCCCAACCTTGTCTCTCTTGGATTCACTGCTTGTCCAGAAAGTTAGAAAAAAATGGTCGGATTTTCTCAAGGTCTAGGTTTAGGCTGGTGAGAGAGAAAATGAAGGAGGAAACCCTCTGGGTCCAGTTTGGGAATTCTTCGGTGAAAAGCTGATTCCAGCCCTCCATTGGGTATTTTTTCCCTCCCTACCCCCACTCCCCACAGGCATTTATTTCTTCACAAAATCCTCAGTCGGTAGGATCATTGCAAAGTGGATTTTTGGAGTCAGGAAAACCTGGGTTCAAATCCCTGCTGGCATATATGGCTTCTTCTGTAGCCTGCCTGAATCACTTAACTTCTCGCGACAAACAGGTAACCCTCCAAAAGTTGTAAATTGCATTACAGGTGCAGAGGGAGAGGGAGTTTTCTTATTGAAAGTTGGTTCCTTCTAACAATGGTATCACAAGTTAGGTCTGGGGTGGGGTTGGGGGGCTCGGAGAGGTGGGGGAAAAAACCAGCCAATAACAGATGTCTTTTCACTCTTGGCAAAGGACAAAACTTCGGAGCCAGCACCAGCAGTAGGAGCCCCTGGCCCTGCATATCTATCCCTCACCCCCTTCCAATCCAATGACTTCTATGAAACATATCCATTCTCATCTACTACCTCCCCCTAAACTCCAGGTTCCAAAATACATCAAGGCCTACCAGCCTATCCCACTCCCCACTTCAGTGAGCTCATGGGAGCTCCAGGTCCACTCACCCCTGAAAACTAGACAGACAGAAATTGTTGCGTTATTAAAACCCTAATCATGCCTCCCAGTCCAGCTGCTTTTCTCTTTTTTCGCCTTTTTTATGTGGCTGATTTGTTGCTTATGACACATCTTACCTACCTTTTAGTTCCCCATAAGCACTGTTGACAGGCTGGCCTAGCAAATAGAGAAGCAAGCTTTATATACAGAAAGAGCTAGATTCAAATGCTCCCTCCAACCTAAGCAAGTAACCTAATCTCTCAGTGCCCCTGGGCAACATTATGAGACGCAGAAAAAGGGCTTATTTTCATTGAAATAAAATCACATCTCATTTAATTTTTTAAAAACACCCCAACCTTATAAGGTAGGTAATACAGGTGTGGTTAACCCCATTTCGCTGATGAAGAAACTGAAAATTAGGGAGATTACCAGTGTGGCCCATAGTCACACAAGTAGTAAGTATCAGAGCAGGGATTTGAACTCTGGTCTTCCTGCCTGTGAGCTCAGCACTCCATCAATTCTATCTCTGGGATGAATTCTAGAAAAGCACCCCGCAGCTTCAGGGGCTACAGGAGATTCCGCGTGCAGGGGGTGGAACTTGACAGACCATTGGCCAGGGATGGGAGCACAGCTGAGAGCCCAGTCTCTGACAGCTGTTCCTCATTACTGGGGACAGGGCCAGCAAAGGCAGCTGCAGCAGGAACATGAACCTTTCTCATTGTTCTCAAGAGGGCGTCGGTCACGGAGTGAGGGGCAGCACAGAGCTCTCAGTGGCACTGGACCACAGACTGATGAAGAGACTCGACTAGTGCTTGGAGGGTGAATGGGAGAAGTGGGGGGTATTCCATCTACACCCCCATTTGGCACCTTTGAACCTGACCTCCAGATTCAGTTCTTGGATTTGGTCAAGCTAAAAGTGAAAGAGGTTTTGAAATTCATTATCTATTTGATTCTGCACTGAAATCCTACTTCAGGTTGCACTATGGTATGAAGGGGACTCTGGGCTCTCACAGGCAGCTCATAGATGATGCTATGGACAGAAGGTTGGAGTTGGAGTCAGGAAGACCTGAGTTCTAATTCTGCCTCAGACACTAGTTAGCAAGTCACTTGACTTCTCAACCTCAGTTTCTTCATCTACAAAATGGGATAATAATAGCACCTATCTCCCAGAATTGCTAATGAGAATCAGACGAGTAATATAAGTAACGTGCTTTGCAAACCTTAATGAACTTTATAAATGCTAGCTATCATCATCATCATCATCACCACCACCATCATCATCTTCATTATTTAAAAAAAATTTTTCTTGGAGGGGGGAAGGCAGGGCAATTGGGATTAAGTAACTTACCCAAGGTCACACAGCTAGTAAGCACGTCGAATGTCCAAGGCCAGTTTTGAACTCAGGTCCTCCTGACTCCAGGGCCAGTGCTCTACTCACTGTACCACCTAGCTGCCCCCATCATTTTTATCATTAAAAGGCAGCAGCAATAGAGCCCAAGAAAAGGCAGCCCCTAGCAAAGTGAGAAAGCCTCAGAATGAACTATGTGTCTGAAAACAGCCTTGCTAAGTTATGGGATGTTCCTCATCAGAGGGAGAGACAGCAAGTAATGGATTTTGTCTGGCTGCAGAAACTTATAAAGATTGTACACTCAATTACAGAGAAACAAGTTGTGAGCTGTATCACTAGGAATACCCCCAAGTTGGTGAAATTTCTATTCTTTTGAAGTATTGAAGAAATTCGTTCTTTCTTTTTGATTCAGATCAAAGTTAGTTGATTAGAGGTCAGAGATAAGGACAGTAGGATTTCTAGGTTCAGTCTTCTTAAGGAAGAGGTTATTAAAGCATGGGGAACCATCAAAGGAGTCTATGGATAGATTTCAAGGGATCCATTAACTCAAATGGGAGAAAATGATATCTTTATTTGCACTAACCTCTAAATTAAATTTTGCATTTCCTTCCATTATGAATTTTAAAATAGTTTAGCATTTACATAGTGCTTTAAGATTTGTAAAGTATGTTATGAATATTATCTCATTTCATCCGAATATTATCTCATTTTAACTCTGGTAGGTGGCTGCTATTATTAGCTCCAATTTACAGATGAAGAAAATGAGGCAGCTTTGCCCTCCTGTTTGTCTTTCCTAGTCCCATCTTCCTCTAGGAAAACTGAGCTAGGTTATACAAATTTCCCCCAGCATTTTCCTCAGAGATTTCTGAAAAGGAGGGTATTTTGGTTGCTGTTCAGTCATTTCTGTTGCATCCAACTTTTTGTAACCACATTTGGGGGTTTTCTTGGCAAAGATACTGGCAAAAAAATGGCAAAAGCCATTTCCTTCTCCAGCTCATTTTACAGATGAGGAAACTGAGGCAAACAGGGTTAAGTGACTTGCCCAGGGTCACACAGCTAGTAAATATCTGATGTATTTGAACTCAGGCCTTCCTGACTTCAGATCAGATCATTCTACCTGCTGTGCCTCCGGCTGCTTCTTATATCTAATTTGATGCTCATACGAGGAAAAAAAAAGACCCACAACATGAATCTGAGAAGGGACCATAGACTTTGCCAGACTGACAAAGGAGTCCACACCCTTGCCTTAAAGGCAAGTTAGTTTTGCACTAAGGAAAAAAAAATCCCTTTCAGAGTCACAGACTATTCCATATGCAAGCCCCTCAAAGCACTATATTATTACAAGCTATTATAGGTAACCTTCAAGGTCACTTCCATTTCCAAATCCATTATCCCCATTTTACATCTGATCCTGTGATTTCCATAAATACCTATTAATGATCAGAAGAGGAACCAGGGGAGTGTGGATGATTACGTGTGAATTCTTTCCCATTATTGAAAAATACAGCCTTAAGTCCCAGCCCTCCCAATACTGAATTAGCAGCAGCAGCATCCCTGTACACAAAGGACAAGCGATTGCTTCTGGCTTTCACGTATGCCTCACATAAGGGATAGAGAGCCAGCCTTAGTGACTAAGTCAGAAAGACCTGGGTTCAAGTTCTGCTCTGACACATAGTAGCAGCATAACCATGGACAAATAAATCATTTAATCTCTTAGTGCCTAAGACCGTAAGTTGCAGGCACTTGCCAATCCATTGGAGGACGAGTTACCAAATCAGAAGTTCCCTACACCAATGAAATCGCAGGTCCAGACCCCAAAAGGTAGGGTGGGAGGGCACTCAGTAGTGGGCATTCAATAAATAGTTTTGGAAGGAAAGAGAGGAGAAAGAATTGTTCCCTTATTGTTAAGGTTTTTTTTAGTGTTTCTCATTGCAATATTTTAAAAGTTATTTGTGACTGTGGTAAAACTGTAAGCTAGGACTTTGGATGGGTACTTCCCTTGCTGTGTAGTGACCAGCATCTTGAAAACCACAAGGAAGTGGGAGGAGCCATCACTGGGCCACTGTTAACAGGACTCATCAAACATCAGGCTCTCCCACTTCGGATTATATAACTGGGGGTGGTGGCTAGCTTTGGAAGAAAATAAAAGGAAGGGAGTCAGCTTTAGGTCATGGTAGGAGGTAACTCATGAACCAGATGCCATCTCTAGGAAGCCTGGCATCTGGCTATGTGGCTTAAATCCTTGTGGGGGTGAGGTGGAAAAAGAACTTGGACACAAATCCTGGCGCTGTCACTGTGCAACCTCGGGCAAGTTCCTCTTTGGGCCTCAGTTTCTTCATCAGTACATTCCCTTCCAATTCTAATTCTACGGTTCCACTTAGAGTAAAAGGCAATGAAGGAACATTAAAGACATCAGATAACAGCAGGCTAAATAAAAGGCTAGTGAGAACAGTTGACTGAGTGGAAAAAAGGGCTTCTTGCCCTGGTCAAGAGCTATATACTCTTCATGCGGGTACATTATAGATACTTAAGATAGGATTTCTGAGTTCTATAAACTCATTAGTTCTGTGCTCTGCATGTTCTTTATAAGCAAAGTCTTTTTAAAAAACCAACAATCTGCATTGGGTGGATTGGGGGAAAGATTTTATGTCTATCACTAAAACAGGTCATTTGAGGCAATTAGAGTACCCCAAAGTCCAGGCTAAGAATGGTGGCTGATGTCAGTATCTTGAAACCTTTCAAATCAGTAGACCCAAAAGAATGGGCACACCCAAAGGTATAAGGCTCAGAAAGTGTTGTCAAGGATGCAGCTGATGCTGACCTTGTGACACAGCATCACGACTGTTCAGGCCTTGGTCTGCTCTCTGACTAATACTTCAAGCAGTTTCCAACATAGTCTGATGCACTCCCTCCTTCCAAAACATTCATGTGCATAGTGACATTACTAAGAGCCAGTTCCCAAGTAGAATGTAATCTCCTTGAGGTGAGAGACTGTGGGTTTTTTATTTACAGCTCCCCCTCTCCTCTCCTCCCCTCTCCTCTCCTCTCCTCTCCTCTCCTCTCCTCTCTTCTCCTCCCCTCTCCTCCCCTCTCCTCCCCTCTCCTCTCCTCCCCTCTCCTCTTCTCTCCTCCCCTCTCCTCTCCTCTCCTCTCCTCTTCTCTCCTCTCCTGTCCTCTCCTATCCTATCCTATCCTATCCTCTTTCTTTGGATCCCCAGCTCTTGACAAAGTGTCTGGCACATAATAAGCCCTTAATAAGTAGTTATTGATCTTGCTTTGTTTGTTGTTGTCTGTCTTTAGTTCTAGAAGGAGGCCAATGACTTCACGGGTGATGTCTTGACTTGTGTGTGAATTGGATTTAGGGTTGCACAAAGGCGTCAGCCTCACTCTCTCTTCCAGAGTCATCAACATCCGTTAGCAAGACAAAAGTCAGGATGACTGCCAATGGCCTGGGATGCAGTGGATGCCCTTGGCATCTTTAATTGTCTGACCAAGCTCCAAGCACAACACCTGCTCAGCACCTTTGTGGCCATTGGAACAAATTGTACTCATCCATTGCTATGCCAAGTCAATGAGCTTCAAGGCAGTCATAAGGTGGTGTAGTGGGTAGAGCGCCAGGCCTGTAGTCAGGAAGACCTGAGTTCAAATTTGACCTCAGTCACTACCTGCATGACGTTGAGCAAGTCACTTAACCTGTTTCCTCTCAGGGTTGTTAGAGAATCAAATGAGATCCTACTCATATAGAATGTCAGCTCCCCAAGGACTGTGTCATTTTTTTTGTTTTGCCTCTTCAAAACTTAACATAGTGCTTATCACATAATTATGTGCCTTAATAAATGCATATTGAGTAATTGATGATGATATTGTAACAGGGCCGGTTCATAGACCTTCTGAGAGAGATACCCAGAGGCCTTTCTGCCTTCAATCAGCATGTATGTAGCCAATCTCCAATTGGAGTGATTATCTCCACTTCGTTCTGCATATATATTTATTCATTTATAGTTGTTTGCATGTTGTTCCCACCAATAGACTGTGGGCTCTTTGAGGGCAGGGACTATTCTTACCTTTCCTTGTGTCCCTCTGCACAGTGCCTGGAACATAGTAGGTGCTTAATAAACATTTAATGGCTTGGTGTGGGTGGCATGAAGCAATATCACCTATCAAGGCCAGGTTGATGACCCCACCTGCTCCATCACTATCTGAATCACAGCTCTGCCACTTACTACCTGTGTCACCTTGGGCAAATCACTTAACATCTCTGGGTCTCAGTTTCCTCATCTGTAAAGTAAGGGTGACCTAGATGGCCTTCCCTTCCAGGTCTAATCCACAATCCTATGAATCTCCCCCATCTGAATGACTTCTGGCAGTGCTTCTCCTGTGGGGGTCTGCAAGGTCAGTGAAATTATCTTTTCCCAGGAGTCTCCCTTTAGGTGTGACCACTAGGTTTGGATATGTCTTCTTCGGACATGTCAAGTGCAGCAGGCCCCTACCTTACAGCTACACTGCAGGCCGTATAATTTCCAGAGGCTCCTAAATCAGAAAGGGATAGAACTCATCAGATCTGCTCTTGCTGCTGGCCCCAGATATCATCCACTCTCCTACCCTCTCCCCCTTCACTTCTTTCTCACTCCCTTCCCTTGGTTGCTGCCTGCCCTACCTAGCCAGCCTGACCAAGGTTCCTTATAGAAGAAGCACTGTCCCTTGTAGAACTACGGTCATACTCTGGGAAACTGAAATCTCCAACTGGATCCTTGGGAGGTCCCAGAGTTCCTGCCTTCCTAAGGGATCTGACCTGTGGTCCATGTGCCAACCATTTAGAACTTCCAGATCAGGGAATTAAGGGCACCACACCACACCCACCTAGTCCTGCCATAACTTTGAGGATTACAGTCTCTGGTTGGCTCCTCTTGGCATTGGCTCAGTCCTCTTCTGACACCTCAGTAGTCTTTTTGGGTCCAAGTCCACCCCTATTTCCTCTTTTATAAGCAGTCATTCAGCTGAACTGTCATCAGAGAATTACAAGGTTTAAAACTGGACAAGATTTTGGAGAACATCTAGTCTAGGTTTCTTAAACTGTTTTTGAATGTGTGTGTGTGTGTGTCATGGACTCACTTGTCAGCCCAGTGAAACCTATGGACTCCTCAGAATAATGATTTAAAATGCATAAGTAACTGAAGTTTTACATGGGTTGTTTTCTGTGATATTCCTTAGGTATGATTCCAGATTGGAAGAAAGTGATTAGAAGGAATGATCCGCATCCCTTTGTGAGAGGTAGAGTTGGCTGGGGAATTTTGGAGAGGAAAAACATCCTTCATTCCTGCTTTGAGACACATGTTGTTCCAGACTGTGTTCAGGAAGCGACCCGTGGAGACAGAGAAAATCCTGAGAGTGGTAGACATGAGGGGTTGGCACCTCAACATATCACTGACTCTCAGCTTGCCTTCTTAGTGACTTCTGGGAATTAGCTCTTTGGCTGAGATCTGGGCTTCTCTCTTCCTTGAGCCGAGATATCTCACTCCCAGCAGGAGAGCTCATTTATTCTGTGTATTTTCTGGCATGTTTTAATCTATATAACTTTCCTCATTTCCTTCTGCTATTAGTTTGAATAAACAGGTTTACTTTCTATTCAGTATTTGTGATGATCTTTTATGCAACTAGCATTTGGCAGAAAAGAGTCAAGCCCGCAAGTGTAAGCTTTCCCCTATAAGAGATCACTATCCCTTATGACCAAGAAAGTGGCTCGAACCTTTAAAAAACATGTCCCAAGACTGGCAATATTTAATAAGTCAAAAATATATTATTTTAGTCTGGTAGAAGAGAACAGAGTAGCGAATCTATTGACTCCTTGTCTTATTGCCCTCCAGGCAGGAATCAAACTAGAATGATATCCCCTCCCAAGAAGAAGGGTGGTTAAAATTCCAGAGAAATCTATCAATTCCTCTCAATCTGCTTCATTTAGTCAACCCATGTGAACATACATGACCCATATGGGCAGCAGACATACCTTGTACATAAAATACATAAGATTACAAAGGGAATCAATTAGATGATTTATATCATTTATACAAAAAAAATGTTTTAAGTTCACAGATCCCAGGTTAAGAACTCTTAATTTAGTCCAACCTCTTCCTTTTTTCAGATGAGGAGGAAGGCCTAGAAATGCTATGATTTGCTTAGGGGGTCACACAGGTGGGATTCAGATACCAATCTGGTGTACCTTCTACAACACCCACTGCCATATCCGTATCAAGGTTCCCTGATTTCCATCAGCATTCTCTCACAGGTGCTCTCAGTCGGCAGAATTCGCTAACGTAGTCTAAGTGGCACAATGGACAAGGCGCCAGGCCTGGAGACAGCAAGGGCCTGAGTTCAAACCCAATCTCAGATCATGTATTATGGGGCAAGTCACTTAACTTCTGTTTGCCTCATTTCCTCAGCTATAAAATGGAGATTATAAGAGCATCTACCTCCCAAAGCTGTCGTGAGAGTCAAATGAGATGATATTTGTAAAGAACTTAGCATAGCCCCTAGCACACAGTAGTGCTGCATAAACGTTAGCTATGGCTATGATGAGGATGATGTCAGGAAGACACCTTCCTGAGTTCAAATCTGGCATCGTAGACTTACTAGCTGCATGACCCTGGGCAAGTCACTTAACCCTGTTTGCCTCATCTGTAAAAATGAGCTGGAGAAGGAAATGGCAAACCACTCCGGTGTCTTTGCCAAGAAAATCCCCAAAGGGGTCACCAAGAGTCAAACACAACTGAAAGGACTCAACAACAACAACGAAATTGTTATTTTACAGGCTATCAAGATCCATCCTTTCTACTGGAGTCATGGAATTATTAGAGCATAGATTTGGAGCTGAAAAAGACCTCAGAAGCCATCCACTGCAACCTTTCTCTTTTTCCAGGTAGGGAAAGTGAGGCCAAAGGAGGTTTAACCAAGGTCACACAGGGAGTAAGTGAATCTAGGCATAGCTATAGCTGAGCTGGCAAAGGCGGAATGCACCAAAATGCCCTGGAATCCTGCCTTAAACTGATGATAGTTCCCCAGCAGAGGGCTCCCCTCCTCCGCCAGAGGAGGAAGGGCCCAATCTAGGACACCCCACTACCCATTGAACCACAAAATAGCTCCTCTTGCTGGGTATATGGCTGGGTCTTATAGAGTTAGCCTGGCATCCCAGGAAGAGCCGAGAAGTTGGAGCCATCACTTGAGTTCCAGCTCTGCTCCTGCATGACCTTGGACAAATCCCTTAACCTCTCAAGCCCAGCTTCTTCATCTGAAAATGAAGCCGTTGGAGAAGACAATCTTTTTTTTAATTTAATTTTTATTTTTTATTTATTTTTAGTTTACCACACACAGTTCTACATAATTTTGAGTTCCAGATTTTCTCCCCTCCCTCCCACTCCCTCCCCAAGACGGCATGGAATCTCATTTAACTACCATGTATGGCTTCACATTGAATTAATTTATACACTAGTCAAGTTGTGGAGAAGAATTATGACCAATGGAATGAATCATGAGAAAGAAGAAACAGAACCAAAAAAACCCCCCAAAAACAAAAACAAAAGAGAAGTAAAAAAGGCGAGCATGTAGTGCGCCTCAATCTGTATTCAAACTTGGAGAAGACAATCTTAAAGATTCTTCTTTTCAAGGGTTCTTAATCTGGAGTCTACAAACCCCCAAGGGGTTCAGTGATAGACTTTAAGGGCTCTGTGACTTTGAGTTTGACAGAGAGAGAAAGAGAGAGAGAGAGAGAGAGAGAGAGAGAGAGAGAGAGAGAGAGATTGAGAGATGGATAGACCATTTTCAATATAATTGGTTTCCTTTGTACATTATTCTGGGACATGGTCCATAGGCTTCACTAGACTTCCAAAGGGGTCTATGACACAAAAAAAGGTTAAGGATCCCCATGATCCTATGACAAGTTCATAGTAGTCCCAAGTCTGCCCCTGTTGTCCCTGGAACAAGGGTCAGGAAATACTGGCAGTCTTAAGCAACAGGAATGCCACTGAAGTCCAGGATCAATGGTGCCATAGTCACCTACATGCCTGGCACTCCTGCTGTGCCACAAGCCAAGGAACAAGCCAGTTCTAGAAGTCGCTTACCTAGCCCATGTATCTCCCCTAGGATCCTTAGAAGTTGGGGATACAAATGTCTTCTCTGTGCTGGGTATTACCCATTGGGGCCCTATAAGCTATGGCACAACAATGCCAGGGGGGATAAGAAGGGTTTCAGCAAGTGTAGTTGAGGATGTAGCTGTCACTGATTTTGTGACATAGGGTCATCACCAAGCATACACCATCCTTTGGTATATTCTGGGCTTTAGCCCTCAAGCAGCTTTCAGTCCAGTCCAATGTATTCCCTTCTTACAAAACACTCAGCTTACCCGAGTCACAGGTTAATGGGCCAGTCTACAACAAGCCCAAAGATTCAGGCTTCCTAAATTTCATATGTTGCCAACAGGCAGCCTAAGAGTATTCAAGGGGCTGGCATTCTCTTTTAGGCCTAGTAGGAACAGCTTTGTTCATTCATTTAATAAGCATTTATTAAGTGTTTACTACACTAGGCCCTGAAGATATAAAGCCCAAAACAAAACATCTCTTTCCTTGAGGAACTTCCATCCTATTGGGGATTAGCGGAAGGCAAAAAACATGCACATGGAAAATTAAATCCAAAACATATACAGTTATTTCCAGAAGGCACCAACAATTGAAGAAATCAGAGAGGCTTCCTATAGGAGGTGGCTTCTGAAAGGAGTTTTGAAGGAGGCTGGGGATTCTATGAGAAAGAGGTGAAGAGTGCATTGCAGGCAGCAGGAGAAACTAATGAAAAGCATGGCAACGCAAGATGGGAACAGCAAGGGGACGGATTTGGCTGGAACATAAAGTACGTGAGGGGGATAACGTGTAATTAGCTTGGAAGGATAGATTGAAGCCGGGTTGTGAAGGGTTTTACGTGACCAGTGGGAGGGTGTCTTTTATGCTTGGGGCAAGAGAGAGCTGATGGAGTTTTTGCCTTCCTAATTCACAGATCAGTTTCTATGGCCACCACTGTGCTCCCAGTATGGAACAAGGACCTATTCAAGATTAAGAAAAGCCAAAAGAAGGGCCTGGATTCAAGTGCTACCCCATCTTCCTTTCAAACAGCATTTCTATATTTGTTTCAACTCCTCTGGGGACATAACATATTTTTAGTACATCATATATTTGGTTATATTTCAGGTCAAGTCATGGTTGTTATCTACAGAGTACATAATCTTGCATCTCTACCAAAACCTATGGGATTAGGGCATAGATGTTAGTCCTGTCCCTTGATACCTGCGTTACACAGTTATCCCTTCCACATCCTGATTTTTCCCCATCACAGTTTTGATATATCGCAGGTTGGCAGAAGAAAAAAAATGGAAATTTTGGGGGGAGTTTTGTGGCAGCCGCAGACAACACAAGTTTATAAAATCAGAAATACATAAAATTTATGTATAGTTTTAGATAATATCAACATATTTTATCTTTTCTCTTTTTTTTTTCTTTTCTATTCTTTTTGGAGGTGGGAAGGCAGGGCAATTGAGCTTAAGTCACTTGCCCAAGGTCATTAGTGTGTCAAGCATCTGAGGTTGGATTTGAACTCAGGTCCTCCTAACTTCAGGGCCAGTGCTCTACTCACTGCGCCACCTAGCTGCCCCCATATTCTATCTTTTAATACTATAATAATTCAGACTTCTTCTCTCGTACAAAGAGGGCCAAAAAATTTTAAGCAGATTTTCCTGATGCAGTGTGTGTGTGGTGGGGTGCTGAGCCCCTAACCCCGAGATGTGGAAGGAATAGCTGTAATAAGGTCCAATAACATTATCATTCTTCCTTTTCTCACGCCCCTAGTGGTGAGAGGGAGTATGACACAGTCTCCCGTCTACCATTAACTTGCTGCCGGACCTTAAGCAAATGGTTTATGCAGAAGCACATCTGTAAAATAAAGATCTAAAATGTCTCTCCTGCTTTGCCTATGTCTGGCCCTAGAATGAAACACAAAGCAACTGGAGGCAATGAAATGGATTTGAAACCAGGGACCCTGGGTTCTAGTCCCACCTCTGCTGATTTTTTAATGTGTGATGTGGGAGAAGTCACTTAACCTTTTCCAGAGCTTCTTTTTCCTGCATCCACCTGCAAAATTCGGGGGTTGGACTAGATGACCTCCGAGGTCCTTTCCTGTCCGAAAAATCTATGACTCTATTACTGCCAGAAAGAAGTCTAGTGATTTACTCAAAATTCAAGGGGACTAAACTCCAACACACAGACACACACACACACACACACACACACACACACACACACACACAATCTAATCAAGGATTTTTCCTTTCCTTTTCTTTCTTTCCTTTCCTCCATCATGAAAATTACAGTTATTTCCATGATATAACGTATTCCCTACCCTTTGAAACCTACTCTGGGGCCCAGACGAGAGAAATTGGCCTGGATCATCTTTGGGAAGAACAGACCCTGACATTTAGTGCCCCTTTGCTGGAAAAATGATACCCTTGCTAATGCTAATAAAGGGACTTTCTTCCTCTGAGGAGACAGTATAATACAATGTAAAGGGCATAGGTTCTGGAGTAAGAGAATCTGTATTCAAATCCCTGGTCCTTAATTTTTAAAAACTTTTAAATTAATTAAAAATTTTTATTCAGGTAATAAGCATTTTTTTTCCCTCCCAATCTTCTCTCCTTAAAAAAAAAGACAAAGAAATGTAAGAAATATTCATAGTCAAGTAAAACAAATTCCCATACTAGCCAGATTAAAATATTAATCTCATTCTCTATTTCGAGACCATCCCCTCTCTGTCAGAAATACTGAAGTAGTTTGCCATTTCTTTCTCCAGCTCATTTTACAGATGAGGAAACTGAGGTAAACAGGGTTAAGTGACTTGCTAAAGGTCTGAGGCCGGATTCGAATTTGGGAAGGTGAGTCTTTCTGACTCCAGGCCTGGCACTCTATCTACTATGCCACCTTACAGTCCAGTTTAGACAGTAAGAAACAGTAAATTAAAGTAGATCTCAAAAGTATCTTCCCTAGAAGTCTTTAAAAGTTGAAGGATGATGGTATAGAGCTACCAAAGATAGAAATATGGACTAGATCAGTGATGTCAAACTCAGGCAACCTGCGGGCACATTGGTCTTAAGTTTGACATCCAAGGACTAGGTGACCTAATCAGATCCCATTATAGCTCAGGAGTCTATGGCTTTTTAACCCAACTGGGAAAGAATTAATTTCCAGCTTCATAGAGTGATTGCTGCATCAAGGCCAAATGAAAATGACTTGCAAACCTGAAAATAATACACAAAATAACTACAAAGGATAAATGAAAAGAATAGAAAATTGAAACTGAACACTGTGTTATTATAATGACCAAACTTGGTCCTAAAGAAGAGGTGATGGGATAATATACCCCTACCTCTCTGTTTTGGAGGACTGTGAATGTGGAATATTGTATATACCATCAGTCATAGTTGATGTGTTGGGTTTGTTTTGTTGAACTGGTTTTTTTTTTCTCTTTCTTTTTTATTCTTTGTGATTAGAGATGGCTCTCTGGGTAAAGCAAGAAGGATATATTTGTAAGTGAAAATGGTGTAATTAGAAAAGATAAACTCCACACCGTTTCCTAGCCATTTCCTCATCATGTCTTCCCCCTTTTTCCCGTACAACTTTATGTGAGGTTTTCATTCATTAAAATGTAAGCTCCTTGAGGGCAAAGTCTGTCTTGCTTATTTGTATTTGTATCCTTAGTGCCTAGCACAGTGCCGGGCACATGTTATGTGCTTAATAAATGCTTTATCTATTTATAATTGCTTAAATTAAAAAACAAGAAAATAAATGGACTCATCGGTGATGTCACCATTAATGGGTTAGCTGCCCACCTGGGGATGCTCACACTGCCATTATCCATTCTTCACTGCCTGAGCTTCAGGGTAAAGGGCTGGGAGCTGTTCCTTCCTAGCTACAAGGAGCTTATCTCTTTCTCCAGCAGTCTGCTCTAGGTTTTCTGTCCCCCAGACTCGCCTGCCAAATGACTCAGTTCACTGCTGTGCATCTGGCAGAGCTGAAGCCAGACGCAGGGTGCTGGGAGGAAGCCCTCCCAGACCCTGGGTTCTCTCACTTCTCTCTGTCTTGCCAGATGGGCTCTTACACCTGGGGCCCAGAGTGTGGATCAGAATGGTTGCAGGAGTCCTTGGCTGCCAAGTCCCCCAGCCTGAGATATTGTTGTCAGCGGCTCAGACAGTCCTGCTTGGAGAGTAGGAAGCTGAGCACATGTCTAGACAGCCCTGGCTCCCAGCCCTGAACTGCTGGCCTCCCGGGGCAGAGGAACAAGGGAGGGATCGTCAGGGCCCCTGGTGGGTGAGACTCTCTACCCCAGCAAGGAGCTATAGGTAAAAGGCACACAATCCAGGGACCACAGAGTGGGGCTAACCTCTGGGGGTGACTGAGCCTGAGCAAAGTGCTGAGGTGACTCTGGGACCAAAGCCATCCCTGAGGCATCTCTCTTCCTACACATGGGAATCACAGACTCTAGGGACTTTGGCTTCCTGGCTTCTTTAGGAGGAGCTGCAGATTGTCTGACCCCTCTTCCCCAAGGCATCAGGTTCCTAGATCCAGAGCTTCGAGGGACCTCAAAGGTCTAGTTCAATTCTCTCTTTTTACAGATAAGTTAAGCAAGTGCTAGAGAAATTAAGTGACTTTCCCAAGGTCATGTAGCTAGTGAGCATCAGAGGCAGGATGCTATCTGTGTGACCCTGGGCAAGTCACTTAACCCTTTTTGCCTCAGTTTTCTTCATCTGTTAAATGAGCTGGAGAAGGAAATGGCAAACCACTCCAGTATCTCTGCCAAGAAAACCCCAAATGGCGTTACAAAGAGTTGGACATGACTGAAACGACTGAACAACAAACAACAGCCTCTGACTCTAGAACTAGCAGTCTTTCCACCATACCATGGCTAAAGGACCATAGATTCAGAGCTGGAAAGAAGCCCCAGAAATCATCTAGTTGAATTCTCTCATCATTCTACAGCTGGGGAGACTGAGGCCCTAGAAGGTTAAGTGACATCCACAATCACAAGAGGAAGTACATAGCAGAGTCAGGATTCAAACCCAGGTCCTCTGGCTCCAAACCCAGCCCTCCTTCCCCCACTCCACACTGCTTCCTGCCTGGTGCCTAAGATAAAACTGGACAGCGGAGCATTTCAGAACCTTCTGCCTCTCCTTTGGCTTTGGTCTCTTCATTCTGCTTTGCCCTCTCCTCCTGGGGAGGAAAGAAAACTAATAACTCATTCAGATTACACACAAGGTGGTTTCAGAAGGGATAAACCAAGGCACTTTATTGACTCTGCTGTGGTGGAAGCAAAGAACCTGGGACTCTCCTTGTAGGAGAGATGGGAGCCCTCTCCCCTTCCCCCCAGGGAGAAGCCACTGCAGTGTGACTGCCCAGCCAAGGTTTTCTGCTCAGAGAGGATCATCCTCAACCCCCCCCCCCAAAGCGGGATCCACCCAACCAAAGATCAGTACAACCACACACACACACAGAGACACACACACACACACACACACACACACATACACACACACAACAGGAGGCACATCTTCCTTCTCACTTAATATACTGATACACTTTAATTTAGGATTCCTTGAGATCCACCAGAGGAAGAATGGCACACATTCTAGGCACCAAGGGAGATGGAGTAAAAGAAAAGAAATCTTGGAGCATGCTGGGAGGGAGGAAAAGGGAAGCTGAGAGACAAGGCAAAAGAATTTCCAAGACAAACTCAGCCTGTTTCATAATGTTGCCGGAGGCTGGCCCTGGCCATGCCACTAAAGATATACCACAGACCACGTTTGACGTACATACTGTGATCTGCCAATCCCTAAGGTCCCCAACTTGAGCAAGTCATGGTTGTTAATTAGGGACTGTGTTATCCACTGCTCTGGATATCTACCTTTAAAATATTTTTATTGATATCTTTTGTTTTTATGTTGCCTTGTTTTCCAAATCGATCTCTCCTCCTATCCCGCCAGAGAGCTCTCCCAAGTAAGTAACAGGGAAAAAAAAGAGGAAAAAATCAGTTCTGCAAAACTAATCAGCAAATCAATCCAGTCTCACAGTGTATGCAGCATTCCACACATGTAGTCCCCAACTTGAGCAAAGAAGACAGGAAGTACATTCTCCTATATCTCCTCTGGGGCCAGGCTTCACCATTATAATTATACAATATTTACTTTTGATGCTTTGTGGTTCTCATTTATATCGCCCAAATCATTGTGTGTATTGTTTCATCACTTCAAGTAAGTCTTCCCACGCTTCTTTATATTCTTTTTTAAAAATTATTAATTAATTAATTTTTAGTTTGCAACATTCATTTCCATAAGCTTTTGAGTTTTAAATTTCCACCCCCCTCCCCAAGATGGCATACAATCCATTATAGACTCTATATATACATTCTTATTAAACATTTTCACATTAGTTGTGTTGTAAAGAAGAATTAGAATGCATGGAAGGAATACTTAGATTCTTAATCATCCTTGTTTCTTGTGGTGCAATCATAGTTCATTGTATTCATGCCCCATAATTTATTTAATTACTTCCCAATCCACAGACATCTATTTTGTTTCAGTTATTTGCTACTCCAAACAGTGCATTAATTTACAAGTAACTGGGAAAAATAAAATATTAATAATAAAAAAATCAAAAGTGCATTAGAGATTCATTTTTAAAAATAGAAGACAGAGAAAAGAACTTGCTTAACATAAAAAAGAATCACTAATTTAACTTAATGAAGCTTTGTGCTCAGCATAATGCCTGACACATAGTAGGCACTTAATAAATGTTTATGGATGGACTAATGAAAAACTTTTAGGCATTAGTGGAGGCAGATATCTGAATGTAGGGGAATCTTCCCAATTTGTCTTATGTATAGCTTGTTAGTACAGAATTGTTTGCAGATTGTCTCCTCCATTAGACCCTGAGCTACTTGAGGGCAGCAAATATCTTTTGCCATGCTTAGCACAGTGCCTGGCACATAGTAGGCATGAAATAAATGCTTAGTAACTGATTGACCATTTAGCTACCTTCTCCAACAAAGGCCAGCCTTGCTTGATTCCACCACAAAGCAACTCTCATTCCTGGATCCCCCATTCTTGTTGTTATTCAGTCATTCCAGTCATGTCCAACTCTTTGTGACCCCATTTGGGGTTTTCTTGGTGGAGATACTGGAGTAGTTTTCCATTTCCTTCTCCAGCTCATTTTACAGATGAGAAAACTGAGGCAAGCAGGGTTAAGTGACAGCTACTAAGTATCTGAGGCCAGATTTGAACTCAGGTCTTCCTGCCTCCAGCTCTGGTGGTGCTCCATTCATACTCAGATGCCCACCTATGGGCCTATCCTCTCACCAGGGCCCTTCTGCTTAGGAAAGGAGCCCTATCTTCTCTAATGTCCTCTCCCCTCAGAACAAGTGCTGGGTTGCTCAGTGCCAAGTAAAGGCTCAGCCCTTCCCTACCCCTCCCTTCCCGCCATCCCCTCCCCCGCCAACCCTCATTCCAGGAAGTTCCTTCACATGGTACATTCCTAACTTGTAGCTCAGCCAGGGTCAAAAAATTAATTCCATCCTGTCTCTGATTAGCCTATCACTGCTGACTGAGGGAGTCCTGAGGTGGGGGCAGGACCACGCTCTTAATTCTCCCCATCCCTTCTCTAATACTTAGGTCCCTCCACTGCCAATGCTTCCTCCCCATCTGTATCTCAGAACCAGGGCTGGGACAGTCAAGGGCTCAGCATAGCCCTGCAGAACAGCCCTACCTCAGGGCACTGCATCTCTTGGTCAGCACACATAACATACTTCCTTTGAACCCAGCAGGGACTTAGTCAATTTTCGCTGCCTTGCCAACTTAGATTGGCTCTGAACTGGTTCAGCTTCACCGGACAGAACTCAGAGAGGACACTAACAGTGATGCTTCACCCCCATTCTTTGATATGACCCTTACAAGAGGTTGAATGATTAGGGGATAGAGAGCTGGCCTCAGAGTCAAAAGATCTGGGTTCGAGTCTTGTCTCATACATATTGATCGCCAATGACCCTGGGCAGGTCTTCTACCCCAAGCTCTGTTACAAATTTACATTGGGAGAGTTTCCTCATTGGGAATTCCTTACGCCAATGAAATCCCATGCCAGGCAAAAAACAAAACAGAACCAAACCTGAAGCATTCACAGCAGGTGCTGTTATAGCCATTTTACAGATGTGGAAGCTAAGGCCAGAAAGTTGCTCAAGGGCCCAAGATTCAGACTGAGGCCTTAGGTCTCCAAGTCTAGTGCTCTGTCTGCTGTGACACACTACCCTAGCCCCCTAGCAAAGCCTCCCCAGCGTCTATGCTGCTGCTGCTGCTCCCCATGATCTCTTCTGCTTCCCGATCATAACCTAGCCTGCCCTGCCCTGCCCCACCAGGAATCTGCATGAGTCATATTCTCTAACTCAGCTCCTCCATTGCTTGTCACTCCTTCCACAGCCACACCCCAGAACTATGGATAGCCCTGAGATCTAACCCGGCCCAGGAAGCTCTCTTCAGGTACGCAGTAAAGGAGCTCTCTGGGCCACAAATTTTTCCTGATCTGGGAAGGGAGGGGTGCTCTAGAGAGAAAACAGGATCCCTATAAATTGGAACTTTCCTTGCAGATAAACAGGGAAGAGGTATGAGCTGTAGATGGGGAAAGAAGAGATGAGTTCCTCGTGGGTGCCCAGGGAGAGCCATTCAGCCTAAGAGGAAAGGTCTGCAGGGCACAGCCACCTGAAACAAAGATGCCCAGACAAAGCCCCTATGCTCCGAGAGCAACACCCAAACTGGACTTCTTTTTGGTCCAGCTACAGCTGGAGGCTTCTCTGGAGATTCCTCCAGTTTCATCACCATCTCCCAGCTCCCACAGCCCTCACTCCGAGTTTGACCACGTACACTTTGCCACTGAAGCCTCTCTCTCTCTCTCTCTCTCTCTCACACACACACACACATATATATAATTTTCCCCATTCACTAACTTCTCATCCACTGTCAAAGCTTCCTACCTTCTTGTAGACACTTAATCTGCAAGGGAAACCAATTATATTGAAATACAATTATCAAAAAAAAATTTTTTTTAAACCAAGTTTTAGATTCAGGTTCTCAAAATCATGTTTTTAAATACATAAAATAAAATACGTTGAGTTACAAGGGAAACCAATTATACCGAAATACAACTATCAAATTTAAGAAACAAAACAACAATGTTCATAGATTCAGGTTAAGAATGTATGGACTAAAGTATGAAGGGGAGTCTTCATTGAGGGGGTAGGACTTTAGCTGGCCTCTGAAGGGTGAGTGGGATACACATAAAATGCGGTGAGTACTGCAGCCAGCTCCTCCAAGCTCCCAGAGAGTGTCTAGTAACTAGCTAGGGTATACATCCTGTTCTATGGAAGGCGCCCAGCCTAGTAAACCAGGGGTTCCCAGATCCACTCTGCTACATAGAAAAGTAATGAACGATACAAATAACATCTGCTTAGGGTCAGATATGTGATCCAGACAATGAATTCTACAAGAATCCAGAGAAGAGAAGAATCATTGTAGGCTCCAGGGAAGGTTTCATAGAAGAGATGGAGCTTAAGGTGGGCCCAGTTTCAACAATCCACATCTTATGAAGGCCCATTGAAACCCATCTTGTACCTCCTGCCATCACATAAGTACCTCTTCAGTCACCGTCCTACCTACCCTGACATGGGCAGAGCGCTGCCATTGGTGCCCATTAGATAGATTCTTTCTTTTTTTGAAGGGGGAAGGCAAGGCAATTGGGGTTAAATGACTTGTCCAAGGTCACACAGCTAGTAAGTGTCAAGTGTCTGAGGCTAGATTTGAACTCAGGTCCTCCTGACTCCAGGGCCAGTGCTCTAACTGCCCCATAGATTCTTTAAGCTCATGGCAAAACCACTGTTAGAGCTGTTCCCATTTTGCCCAACAAAGGACTACAGAAAAAAACAGCAGCATAATCCCTAGATGTGTTTCCCCGGCTGCTGGTACCTGCCTAGACAAGCCTGGCACAGACAAAAGCCGACAAGGAGCATAGCCAGAGACGCACCCAAGCACTGGCCAGAGCCTTGACAGCCTGAATGCTCCAGGGCAGGAAGATAATCCTTTGTGGTTGGAAATTCAACATGAGGCTATTATCCAGAACTCTGTCTTTTTCAAAAAGTGTGTTGGTATTGGGAGGGTGGGAGGTAGGGAGAGAGAATGAGAGGAGAGGAGGAAGGAGCCAGTGACTAGGGCTTTGGAAAGCCTCATTAAGTTATGCCAAAGAATGGACTGTTCTTTGTAAAATGAGGTTGTTTAGATGATCTCTCAAGTCTCTTCTGACTCTAAAAAACTTTGATGCTGTAACTCACATGCCTAAGGAAAGAATGTTTTTGTGATGCAAAGGAAAATGGTTTTTTTGGTCATACCATGAGAATTTGTTTTTCCTAATTATGTATATTTGTTACAAAGGTTTCATTTTCCCTTTTAAATTCAAGAGAGATGGGAGGGAGAAAAATTAATTTAATTTAAAAAGAAAAAAATTTAAAAGAAAGGACAAGTGATTGATTTTCTAGGAAATTTGGAGGGGATGGCATTTGAAATCACACACACACACACACACACACACGTACCACACAAGATTCCTTTGAACATCAGGAGTCCTGAGGAAGGGAAGTATGTCAACGAAAGGAGGCTATGAGGGACAAAAGTCAGAGCTTAGGAGGAAGTTGTTTCTTGATAAATGCTTTAGTGAGTTTCATCAAATTCTTCTTCTCCCATGTTACTGGGTGGGATACAGAGAGAGTCAGTCTGACCAAGACAGGCCCCAGAGACCAATAGTCTCACTGCCTTAGCCTCCTCAGCAATAGTGAGGTTCTGGTAGCTATAAACCAAAAGTCCCCACCCATTACTACCACACTCCATTATGCAGTGAGAAGTCTAGACATTAGGTTCCATGGTCTGTCTACTAAAAGTAGAATTTAGACCCATTTAGCTGATGACTTTGCCTGCCTCGCTGCTTCGCCTTGGTTGAATGCCTTTGTGGAACCTGTCACCATGACTGAAATTCCCTCCTTCCTCATCTCTCTTCCTCTTAGAATCCTTTGCTTCCTTCAAAGCTCAGCCCAAGTGTCACCACCTACATTAATCAATCAAGCTTATACTGGATTAAGTTCCACCTGTATGCCAGGTATTATACTGGGCACCAGGCATACAAAGACAAAAAAGAATCAAGTCCCTGCCCATACGTGAAGCCTTTCTCAATTCTCCTGACTATTGCGGTCTTTATCTCTGAAATTCTTGGACTTACTTTGTATCAATTTCTACTTTGATACACATATGTTATTTCTCCCAATGGGATACAAGCTCCTTGAGGTCAAGGGACTTGGGGCTATTTTCTATTCCCAGGGGCTCAGCATAAAGCCAATGATTAATAAATGTTTGACTGGTTGATTGGCACTGAGATCATGGTTGTGATTTGTCCTTCATTTTTGAAGAGGATCAAGACATCAGGAAGATGATGCTGTGACTTGCAAATTAATTGGATTTAAGTGAGAGAGGGCTGTGCAAAGTCAACAGCCTCACTTTCTCCTCCAGAGCCATTTGGGTCCAAAGGCCAGATATGGATCAGGACAACTGGAGATGGCAATGAGAGCAAGTTAGGCAAAGTCCCACACTGCCAGGCCACTAGGTAGAGTTTCTAGTCAATGATCCCCCCTTCCCAGCCCAGGAGAATAATTCTTCCAACCTAGGTCTGCATAACATTATAAGGTTTACAAGGCACTTGATATATGTTATCTGATCTTTGTAACTGAAAAGTATCATTTGATAGATGAGAAAGTTATGGAAAGAGTGATGTACTTGGTTTCAGAGGACCTGGGCATCAAATACTACCTCTGCCACATCCATATCACCTTGGGCAAGTCACAACCTCTCTGGTCTTCAGTTTCCTCATCTGTAAAAAAATTCCGAGGAGAACAAACACAGGCAGGGATATGCTGGTAAATGTTTAACAACTGGCTTTAGGGTGGGGAGATGTGCAGAGGACACACTTTTAAGTTGAATTTGAATTATTAACATTTTCTCCATCATCATTATGATCATTAACATTTACATGGCACTTACTATGTGCTAGGCACTGTGCTAAGTGCTTTACAATTCTCCATTGCTTTCTCAAATTTCCTCCAAAATCACGTTTCCTTTCTTTTGAATTTTTTTTCATTTCTTTTTAAATTAATAAGTATTTTTATGCTTCCCATATCTCTTGAATTTAAAAGAAAAAAAACTTGTATCAAATATGTGCAGTTAAGCAAAAAATTAACTTGTTTTGATTGTCTAGACAATCGAAAAAACCATAAATCAGGCTCTGATTTGTAGCATTTGCAGTTTCTAAATGTCCCAACTGAAAATTTAACAATCAGCTCTCAGGAGCCAGTATGACACAGCTGGAGGAAATTTCCCAGGGTGGAATTTAATTGATGAAAAAAGAGAAGCTATAAATAAAAATTTTGATTTTGGAAAAGAGAGAGTTGGACTAAATGATTTCACAGGTTCCATTCAGCTCCAAATCTACAACCCTGAGGCACAGAGAAGTTAAGTCCAAATCCAAACTGCTAGCACATTTACGAACCGCAGACTTGAGCCCAGGTACTCTGGCTCCCAGTGAAGTGCCCTTTCTACTAACCTACGTTGTTTCTCAAGAAAACCTGACTGGGATCTCAGGGTCCTCCCATTTTAACTTCAGAAAGAGTTATGGAAGCTTCTCCTCCCTACCTACCTCCCAAGGAGGAGGCCTGTCTGGGCAGCTTGTCAGGACCTCAGGAAAGCTGAGCCCTCAAGACGCTCTGTCTGTCAAAAAGAAGGCCAGTTCAGGTTGGTGAGACTCACTTCAAAGAATGCTGACGCATCTCATGCGCACTACATTTCTCTAGCCAGACCAGGCAAGTGATCCAAAGGCAGAAGAAGAGAAGGTTATGCATCCCAGACAAGCTGATGGGACCAGAGATGGGGCAGCCCTGGAGACTCTGATTTATAGCCTTCATTTTGCAAGCAGTAGGATTTTTTTTCTTTTCTAAAATATTCGACTTCCTTGAATTTTATACCTTTTATAAATAATTTTTTTAAGGAAAAATTAAAAAAACCCACAGAATGCCTGTAACAGCTACTCACTTCCACAATGAATCACTGACACAAAACCACAGCTATGTAGCTAACAAAGGAACTATGTGTTTTCACATTTTGTTATTGGAAATCATTTAGCAATTTGAACTATGTCATCCGAAGACAGATACACACACACACACACATACACACACACACACACACACACACACACACACACACACACTTCTGAATGGCCTCAAAAGCCAACTTTATTGATGTGAATCCTGGAATAATAGATTTAGAGTTAGAAATGACTTTATAGATCACCTGGTCCAGCTCCCTTATTTGACAGAAAAAGAAACTGAGGCTTGGAAAGCATATTGCTTAGTAATAATTGTGACTTTCACTTTATATCTACTTTTACTTTCCAATGCTTTTCTAGAAAACTTTCTTATGAGACTGTCCTTTTTTTTTTTCATTTTGCTTCCATCCAAAGATTAATTTCTTGAAAAGTGCTGAGACATTATTTCAGCTGGGTTTTTTTTTAGTTTGGGGAGGGGGGATGGAATAGGAGGAAGAGAGCACTTTTCTTTCAAGGCTTGTTTTAGCCTTTATGAGTATTTTGATATAGTCTCTCATCTTAGGATCTCAAAGCACCTTGCTGATGGTGCAATGCTAATTAACTGATACTAGATTTAAGGTGTGGGCAACTGGGGGATGGGGAACCACAGAGCCCCATAAACCAGAAATTTTCTTGGAGCCACGGACAAGAGAAGTAACTTGATAACAATTTGAAAATCTTAAGCTTTAGAGAACAGTTCTCAGACTTAGAAAACTCTCCTTTTAGATTTGTGACCTGTTCTTCCAAAAACATCCTCTCACTTATTCTCTGCCTCTCCCAGACAACTCACCCCCAAGAGCTCTGTTCAGAGAACTGACACTGAGCTCAGCCCAAACTGGACAGGACTTGCTCAAAGGCATTAGAAAAATACCTTTGACTTCCTTTGCATCTTGCTGGCCTCTCACTACTGCTCCCCTCCCCCTTTTTCTTTCCAACAAAAATCTGAGAAGATTAAAATCAAAAGTTAGACAAAAAAAAAAAGTTAAGTGCAGCCTTAAACTCGAACCGTTTGGGGCTTTTGTTAGATGTGCCTATGTTAGGATTCTAATGACATCCCCAAGGCCACTCAGTGCCCCTCACCGAAACGTCAGTGTTTAGAAACAAAAAAAGCAATACTCCATTTCTCTCTTAACATTGGAGGGCAGGATTCTGTTCTGGCCATAGGCTCTGATCATACCCTAACCCTAATCTCACCTGTAAGGCAGGAGTCCTTAACCTGGGGTCTAGGAACTCTAAAAAGACTGTTTTGATAACTGTGTTTCAATATAATTGCTCTTCTTTTATAATCCTATGTATTCTGTTTTACACATTTACCACCATGATTCTGAGGAGTCCATGGGCTTTCCCAGAGTGCCAAAGGCATCCATGAAACAAAAAAATGTTAAGAACACAGGCCCTGAAGTGACCCTCACCCTGATCTAAACATATCCTTTAATCATTCCTCAATACAACCCCCAATCCCAAACCTAGTTTTATATAGCCACAACTGTGGCTTCAACAAAACCCTAATTCTTCCAAAGCACATCTGTAATTTTAATACAACACTAATTGAACTTTAAGTCAAATCCTAACCCTAACTCCAATTCTACCTTAACCACAACCCTAATTTAATCATAACCAAAACCCTAATTATAACCTTTAAGGCAATCCTAACCAAAATCTTTGCCATAATAATTTTCTTTTCAATTCAGCAAACATTTATTAAATATCTACTGTGTGCAGAGCATACAAGGGAGATACAACGTATGGCTAAAACATGATTTCTCTCTCATAGTGCTTACAGTGCAGGGGTAAGAAACAAACACAGACAAATACAACGCAAAACATTTCTTAGAGATCATAGCACTAAAGCTAGAAGGGATCTAAAAAGCCATTCAATTCAATCCCTTCATTTTACAAGTGAAGAAACTGAAGCCCAGGGATATTAGGTGACGTCCATAAAGGTAGTGTTGGTCAAGTCAGCAAGCATTTATTGAGCACCTATTGTGTGCCAGGCATTGTGCTTAACACAAGTGATATAAAAAACGGCAAAAACAGTCCCTATCCTCGATAAGCTCACAATCTAACATGTGAGATAACATGCGAACAAGCCGTACAAACAAGATATATGCCAGATAAATTGAAAGTAATCTCAGAGGGAAAGCACAAGCATTAACGAGGACTTGGGAAGATTTCTTGAAGGTGTTATTTTAGCTGAAACTCAATGGAAGTCAAGGAAGCCAGAAGGTGGAATTGAGGAAGGAAAGCATTCCAGACCTGGGTGACAGCCAATGAAAATGTATGGCATCGTCTGATGGAATGTCTTGTGAGAGGAATGGTAAGGAGCCCAGTGTCACTGGATCATAGAATAGTTGGAGGGGAGTAAGATGTAAAAACACTGGAAAGAGAGGAAGGGGACAGGTTACGAAAGGCTATAAAATCCAAACAGAGAATTTTATTTTTGATCCTGGAGGCAAGAGGAAGCCACTGGAGTTTATAGAATGGGGGTCAGAAGGGTGGTGACATGGTCAGATCTGTGCAGGATTTGAACTGAGGTCCTTCTGACTCTTGGTATTATGTGATTCAACAACAACAACAACAAAAAGTACAAGTACAGAAAAATGTATTATAGAAAGTTCAATTTTCATCTCATCCTATCTGTAGCCCCAGCAATACCCTAACCACAACCCTCATTCCAACACTAATAATGGGCAGTGTGTTTCTTTCCCTGCTCCATTATGTACCCTCAACTATTCTAACCCTAAATCTTACTCCTCTAGATCTGCCTCCCCATCTGTCAAATGAAGGACTGAACCAGATAATCTCCGAGGTTCCTTCTAGTTTTTATTCTGGAATTTCTCACTCTTCAACTTTTTTTTCCTTTAAAATATATATGTTATATTATATATTATTATACTATATTATATTATATATTATAATATATATAATATAATCATATAATTTATGACAGACACACACATATATATACACACACACACAGATATTTGCGTATATTTTTTTCCTCTCAAAAAAACCCCTAATTGTCATATGGGACAATCCTTGAGGAGGGAGAAGGATGGAATACTATGGTGATAAAAGAAACAAAATGCACGCGCATGTGCAGGCATGTGTGTGTGCGTGTGAGTGTGTGTGTATGTGGCGATGTAAGAAACAAAATGTGTGTATGTATATCTATATATGTGTATATGTATATGTATGTGTATGTGTAGGTGTAGGTGTAGGTATAGGTGTACATGTATGTGTATGTGTATGTGTGTTTTCGTGTGTAGGCATGTATGTGTATATGTATGTGTATGTGCATGTGTATGTATGTGTAGGTGTAGGTGTATGTGTGTTTGCATGTGTATACATGTATGTGTATATGTATATGTATGTGTGTCTGTATGTGTAGGTGTATGTGTAGGTGTATATGTATATGTATGTGTATATGTATGCGTATATGTGCATGTACATGTATATGTACTGTATATGTATATGCATGTGTATATGTATGTGTATGTGTATGTGTATATGTATGTGTATGTGTATGTGTATATGTAGGTGTGTGTAGGTGTATGTGTATATGTATGTGTATGTGTACATGTACTTGTATGTGTATGTGTATGTGTATATGTGTGTGCAGGTGTATGTGTATATGTAGGTGTATATGTATGTGCATGCGTATATGTATGTGTATATGTATATGTATGTGTATATGTAGGTGTGTGTAGGTGTATGTGTGTTTTCGTGTGTAGGCATGTATGTGTATATGTATGTGTATGTGTATGTGTGTGTATGTGTATATGTAGTTGTGTGTAGGTGTATATGTATGTGTATGTGTATGTGTATATGTATATGTGTGTGCAGGTGTATGTGTATGTGTATATGTAGGTGTATATGTATGTGCATGTGTATATGTATATGTATGTGTATGTGTATATGTAGGTGTGTATGTGTATGTGTATATGTATGTGTATGTGTATGTGTACATGTACGTGTACGTGTATGTGTACGTGTATATGTATGTGTATGTGTATATGTATATGTGTGTGCAGGTGTATATGTATGTGTATATGTAGGTGTATATGTATGTGCATGTGTATATGTATGTGTATATGTATATCTATGTGTACATGTATGTGTACGTGTATATGTATGTGTATGTGTACATGTATGTGTACGTGTATGTGTATACATAGGTGTGTGTAGGTGTATGTGTACATGTATGTGTATGTGTACGTGTACGTGTACATGTAGATGTATATGTATGTGTATATGTATATGTATGTGTAGGTGTTGGTGTAGGTGTAGGTGTGTGTAGGTGTATGTGTATATGTATGTGTATGTGTATATGTAGGTGTATATGTATATGTGTGTGCAGGTGTATGTGTATATGTAGGTGTATATGTATGTGCATGTGTATATGTATGTGTATATGTATATGTATGTGTATATGTATGTGTATATGTAGGTGTGTATATGTATGTGTATGTGTATGTGTATATGTGTGTGCAGGTGTATGTGTATATGTAGGTGTATATGTATGTGCATGTGTATATGTATGTGTATATGTATGTGTATGTGTATATGTAGGTGTATGTGTATGTGTATATGTATATGTATGTGCACGTGTACATGTATATGTATGTGTATATGTATATGTATGTGTATATGTATGTGTATGTGTATATGTATGTGTATGTGTACATGTATATGTATGTGTATATGCGTATGTGTATATGTATGTATGTGCATGTGTGTATATGTATGTGTATGTGTATATGTATGTGTATATGTATATGTGTGTGCAGGTGTATGTGTATGTGTATATGTATATACACATACATGTGTTGTGTGTATACACACATATATGCATGCATATATACACATGTGTGTATATGTAAAAATTTTGTGTCATGGCCACTCCTAAGTTTGTCACTTTCAACCACCTTACATTGTTGATTTTAATCAAGCCCCCCTTTTGTTCTCTGGAACATACGGCCAGCAAGATACAGAAGTCTAACATGGAATGGTATGCTTTATAGGTAGGTAGCCATTTGCTCTGGGTTTCAGCAGACTCGTGAGCCTCAGAAAAGGGAGAGGGAGAGAAGAAATGCTACTGTTCAAGGAGGGAAAGGGGAAGCTATTGATTGCTCCAGCATTTCCATAGTAACATTTAGGGATGCCAAGGAGCAGGAAGGCTCCGGGTGTACATATGGCATGTTGAAGACAAAAATTTGCTTTATATGTATGTGTATGTGCATGTGTATGTAGGTGTAGGTGTATGTGTGTTTGCATGTGTATACATGTATGTGTATATGTATATGTATGTGACGTGAATCAACATGTTACTAGACATGGAGAGAGCATTCAGTCAGAGGTAGAGGCTGGGTGAATGCCGTTGGAGGGACCAAAAGGCTGAGAGATATGGAGATTTGACACACCTGTGGTGTTGGTCTTTGTCCTTCCCTTCTATTATCATTACGGTAGTGATAACAAGCCAGGTTTTTGGGTCTTATTCCTCTAGTGTCCCTATACGGTATGTACCAGTAAGCAACGGTAATGATAGCGAGCCTCGCACTAGTAATCTGAATTGTACCAGCTGAGTTTTCTTCCAATTTACTGTCTCTAGAGAATATAACATTAATAACATGCCTTAGAAATCTCTTTGCTGAAGTTGGAACCTCCCAGATCAAACTTGCATCCTCTGGGAAGATGCCTGAAATATGATAAACTCCTGGCAGATTTGAGAATGAGATGATTCAGGTCCTTCAAGGCCATGATGAAAAGAGATTGACCTTGAGATATTCTCTTTCCTTCGATTCTATAACAGAGGTATAGATCTGTCCTGCAGGTGGGGGTGAGGAGGCCTTTGCAGTCACTCCCTCTGTGGATTGTCAACTCCAGCTCTGAAGATTGTGGCTTCAGCTATTCCCAAAACAAGTACTATGGGAGCAACATGAGTTTGCCAATTGACCAGATGTGCAAATGGGAGGGTTGTAGGGTCTAACACACAGGGGAGAAAGCAGTGTTTAACCTCTACCCTATGTCCCATCCTGTCTGAAAACATGAGCTCTGGGTTCCTTTTGTCCCTCCTGATGGTGGCCTGACAGCTGACCAGTCTAAATGAGTTAAGCCTTTACTGGGCCCCCAACCAATCCCATTTCCAGGAAAACCTAGAATTGACCTTCTGCAAGTAGACACAGCTGGGAAAGACCAGCTTTCTTGTTCCCACTATAATAGAACACCCAGTATGTAGTAAAAACTCAGGGTCATTGTCCTCCCAGGAAGAAAACAAGCTGGAGTAAAGCTAGGCAGTAGTAGAAATGTTAGCTTCCTTCTGGTCCACAAAGAAACAGCTCAATTCCAACATCGAATGTCATGCTATGCCATTCCATTTCTTCCCTTCCCTGTTCTTCCCTTTGCCTTCCCTCCTTCCCTTTCCTTCCTTCTTTCCTTTCCCTTTCCCTTCTTTTCCTTTCTTTTCTCCTCATGTAATGTGGCTGACATGTACAATGAAGAAGAGTAAGAAAAGACTCATTTTTCCATAATGCTCTGAGCCCAAGTTGCAGGTTGCTTTCCCATGATGCCTTAGGCCCAAAGTACCAGTGCTGGTTGGAGAAAGGAAGAGGGAGAAAGGAAGAGGTCGACCAGAGAAGATGTTAGCACAGGAGGAAGCGGTACAAGCCAGCTCTCTCCCATGGTTACTTCAACAAAGATTTAAGAAAAGAGCCAGATCAAATAATGATCAGGAAATCGAAGGAGAAACCAAAGTGAGACATTTTTCCAGCATGAATTCAGCCTACAAGCATGCGACACGACAGGAACTTTGAAACAGGGGTGAGCCAGTAGCTTCATTCCCCCTCTGACCCAGGAGCAGAATCATGAATCCATGGGCGTAGAACAGGTGTGAACCAATAGCTTTGACCTTAAATCAGGACCTCAGACCAGGCCAAGAAAGAGTGCCAAGGGCAAGGGGTGTAAATCAGAGATCATCCTACAGCCATGTCCCTTCTGGCTACATGACAGGGGCCAGGGCCAGTAACTGTATACTTAAATTTCACCTTAGAGGAAGCCAGAAATTGTGTCACCTAGATTCATACTGGGATCTGAAGCCTACAATGTGGCCTTAGGCACATATAGGTGAGCTGGGTCAAATTCTCTAAGGGAGACTCAGAAATAAGTTAAATTCAAATGCTCCCAGACAGTGAGAAACAGTTTCCTCAGCTGAGGCAAAACACAAGTCACCAACGGAATTAGAAAGAGGTAGACCTATATCAAACCTTCCTAAAGCCTCAGTTCTGAATGCTTGGTTATCTGGAGAAACAGCCTCATCACATTTTTAAATCTGGAAGGGATAATTTAGTCCAACTCCTTAATTTTACAGATGAAGAACCAAAGCCCAGAAAGATAAAATGACTTCACAAGTCTCTTGTCCTGTCGGCCAAGAGGGGAAATTGAAATTCATTATCGTTTTCTTCTAAAAGTTTTCTAGAGAAATAACATCTATGCTTTGCCATCTCTACTCTAACAGGTGAACTTCCCAGTGCCTTCTGGAGAGAGGGGTGACCACAACTGTGGAGGAATCCTTCATTTAGATTCAGGTACAAGGAGGGGATATTTCTGGGTAGCTAAACTTTCAAATTACTTATATTTTCCTCTCCTCTCCTTAGATTTCCAGGCAGGTAATCCTGGGGGAAGAAAAGGTGGGAAGCAGTGGGTCTAAAGCTCAGAGACAGATTCACCCTTCAGCTCCTGCTTAAATCAAAAGCTCTGATACTTCAGACTTAGGAAAAGAAAACTATTTCCATTTAGTCTGGCCTGCATGTGGAACTCCACCTTCTTACCAGTAATATACCAGTAATACCATGTCTGCCAGTGTTAAGCTCTTCTGAAACCTGGAAGAAACCAAGGCCAGGGGAAGAGACCTCTCTTCCTAGGAGCTGCAACCCCCTTACTCAATAATTCTCATTCATTAAAAAAAAACCTTTTATTTTATTTAACTTTTTAAAATTTAAATAGAAAAAACAAGCACTTACAACAAATACGTGTAATCAAAACAAATTCCTATTTTGACTATGACCAAAAATGTATGTCTCATTCTGCTTCTTGAGCCCATCACACCTCTGTTTGTATGTGTATTATGTTTGTCTGTATATGGGTATTGTGTTTCATCACTGGTCCCCTGGAATTATAGTGATCATTGCACTAATCGGAGTTCTTTCTTTCAGAGTTGTTTATCTTTACAATATTGTTATTATATGAATTGTTCTTCTGTCCTGTTTCCTTCACTGTGTATCAGTTTATATAAGTCTGCCCAGGTTTCTCCAAAACCATTCCTTTCTTTGAAGAACCAGTTCTTCAGGATTAAATCATTTAGTCTCCATTAAAATTGGAATCCTTGCTTCAAATGTTTTTTATTGATTATGGGAGTTTTTAATTATTTATGGTCAGTAAAGGGTACATTTAATATTTCTGCTTTCTTCATTTGTCTATGAGGCTTTTATGCCAAGCACACGGACAGTTTTTAAAAAGATGCCATGAATAGCTGACAAATATGTATATTCCTTTCTATTCCCACACTGTCCCAACTCTCTTCACTTTTCCCAGGTTCTTATCATGGATTCTTACATTTTCTTTGTCTCCTTTTAATCTCTCTTTTAAGATCTACCCTCAAAACTTGAAAGTTATTTTTCTTGTGCCTATTTTCTTCCTTTTAGTCCATCCTTCCTTTTAGTCCTTGCTATTTCTGGACATGTCTCCCTGTTGAGTTGAGTATATTTCTACACAAAACTCTCTGTGTATATGTGTATATGCTCAACTCTCCTTTGTCTAATTCAGAGAAGAGTGAAGTTTATGTGATACCCGCTCCCTCACTTCTCCCTTTACATCTGTAAACTCTTCTTCTCAAACAATGAATTATGAAAAATACTAAGTTCTTTTACATTCTTCCTCAATTCTTCTTTAGCATATTCCTTTTCCTCTCTCTTTTCTTTCATCTCTTAAGATGATCAAAACAGAACAAAACCACCCACTGGTCCTGTGTTTGCCTTATTTAACCCCTTCTATAATCCTTCTAGAAGTAGGAGGCAGTTAGGTGGCTCAGTAGATAGAGTGCTGAACCTGGAGTCAGAAAGACCTGAGTTCAAATTCAGCCTTAAACACTTACTAGCTGTGTGACCCTTGGCAAGTCACTTTACCTCTATTTGCCTTAATCCACTGAAGAAGGAAATGACAAACCATTCCTGTTATCTTTGCCAAGAAGAGACAGCATGGTCTGTGGGGTTACAAAGGGTTGGACATGATCGAACAACAACAATGACCCTTCAAGACATGGAAATTCTGAAAGGATATCCACTTATCTCTTTTAGTTCTCTTAAAATGTAAGCATCATTTAGCTGCTTCCATTTGCTTGAATGTATTTCATTTTCTAGGTTTCCCTTGATACATTTTTTGCATTTAGAGTATCTACTAATCTCTGGTCTTGTCATCAAATATTTTTTAAAATCTTCTATTTCATTAAAGATTCATTTTTCCCCTGTAGAATTATATTGAGTCTTGTAAGGGCAGGTTATTTTCAGTTGCAAGACTTTCTCTTTTGTCTTTCGAAATACCATGTTACAAGATTTTCTCTCCTTTAAAGTAGCTATAGCATAGTCTTCTGTGATCCTGATTGTGGTTCCTTGGTACTGGAACTTTTTCTTTCTTTTGACCCATAGTATTTATCCTGAATGTTTGGTGACTGCTTCTATTTACTAATCTTCCAACTTTAGTTCAGGCCCTGTTTGGCCCTGACCTTGATTTCTTATGTTCCTACCACAGACCTACGCCTCCCCTGGAATGTCTGCCTGCAGAGAACTGGCGGGATTTAAGCCCCTTTAGATTGTCTCCAGCCAGAGGGCTGTGGTCTTCAGGGCCCTCTGTAGCACCTCCAGTCAGGTATGGTAGGCTTCCAGTGAACATAGAAAATCACAGTTAAAATGCTTTTGGTTCCTAGTCCTAAGTCTAAGGTCAGAGAAATCTGCTTACCTCCTTTCACATTGGTATCTCTAGCAAGATCTCTCTCCCAGACATCTGGTTATCTTTTCATGTTATCCTGGGCTTGACAAAGGAGTTTACTTCTAAATCATTATTTAGGCTGGTGCCCTTCTTAGATATTTGATGGAGTATATGTGGGAGAGCTGAGCTCATCTCCAACCTTTCACATTGCTATCCTAACCAGAAGTCCTGTCTTCTTACATCCCTCCCCGCCCCCCGCCCCCCCCCCCCCAGCACTGGGCACTTGCAAGGTGCTTAACTAATACTTTTGGCCAGTTGACCCTTGTTTTCAGTTTTTCCTTTCAAGTCAGTAACTCCTGTCCATGACTGTCTTTTTAGTTACTTTTAGGGAAAACGTTCAAGGGTTATTCATGAGGATAACTAAGAATCACTATTTCAGACATTAGTAAATGCTCCAGCTCATTGTCAGGGAACCAAAAATCCCAAGAAGCCCTTTATAAAGTCCCAAGAATTTATGTTTTTCTAGAAAATTCCAGGAGGTGAGCTTGTGGTTAAAAGTTTCTCAACAAACTCAGCAATGGGTGGAGTTTTGTAAGGGGTTGAGATGGAACAAAACTTATATGCCCCGTGGCAGAGAAAATTCTGGCACTCCAAGGAGCTTCGGGGGTGTCAATCCAACCAGGAAGCAGCCTTGGAGAGCACAGTGATAAGATTACAAAAGGAATGGTCAATGATAAAGACAGAAATATGCAGGCTACATAATCCGTCCAAGGCTGACTTGCGGCCAGTTTGAGGGTCAAGTGTAGTACGTCACTTTTGGAAGTGCTAACTGTTGCAATAATGAAGGGCATTGTTATTTGGCATTCATCTAAGTCCATTTATCCTCAATCACATCTCTTAGAGACAGGTAAAGGGGCTTTTTTCAGTCAGGGATAATGACTGGCAGAGAAGGAATTTACCATTGGAAAGGAGCACAGCATTCTACACAAAATCACTAGGGTGATGTGGCAGCGTTGCTAGAGTCCTAGTCCTGGATCCAGTCAGGAGGACAAGGGTTCAGATCCTGCTGCTGATATTTCCTAGGTGCGTGAGCATGGAGAAGCTATTGAAGCTCTCCCCATCTCTTTGCCCATAGGTAAAAAGGGGATGATAATACCCCTAGTACCTGCCTCATGGAATTGCTTAAATAAGTGTGTTTGAAGTACTTTGCAAATGTTAAAATCCCCTCTAAATGTCAGCTGTTGTTATTTCATGGTCTTGTCCCTCCCCCCCTTTTTAGAGACGAGGAACCTAAGATCCAGAGAAGGGAAGGGATTTGCCCGAAGTCATATGGCTTATTAATGTCAGGGTCATGACTAGAATTTGTGGTATCACTAAATCTAAATGTATCTAAAGGTACTAGTCACTCAGCACATCTGAGGTGGAGGAGTTTAAAAAGGTCTTTGGAGGTTAAGAGAGGTATTAGAAATATGACACAATGTGATATTAAGTCAATTCGATTTAATGCCTATTAAGTTCCTACTATACACAAGGCACTATACTGCTATAGGAGCACTGAGTTCAAATTCAGCCTCAGACACTTACTAGCCATGTGACCCTGAGCAAATCATTTAACATTGTTGGCCTCAGTTTCCTCATCTGTAAAATGATCTGGAGCACACTACTCCAATGCCTTTGCCAAGAAAACCACAAATGGGGTCTGGAAGAGTCAGGCATGACTGAAATGACTGAACAACAAAATCTAATTGACCTGCCTGCCTCAAGTCTCCCCCATCTCATCCATCTTCCACACAGCTGCCAAAGTGATTTTCAGGTTTACGTCCACCACCTGTTTGATAAACCTCAATGGCTCCCTATTACCACTACTCTGCCCCCCAAAACAAACCCTATATTTGGCTTTTAAAGCCCTTCATTACTCAGCCCTTTCCTGCCTCTCCTCTGTCTTTATGATCCGGCTTCACTGATGCACCTGCTATGCTTTGCACATGAAACATTCCATCTCCCAACACAATGCTTTCCATTGTACCCCTTTCCTGTGATGCTCTCCCTCCTCACCTCTCCCTCCTGACTTCTCTGCCTTTCTTCAAGATTCAGCTCAAAACCTTTCTTCTAAAGGAGGCCTTTCTCAGCTCCCTTCCCCCATGGTGGGCTCTTAGGCTCTGAGGTTGTTGTTTGGTTATTTCAGTCATATCCGACTTTTCCTGACCCCGTTTGGAGTTTTCTTAGCAAAGATGCTAGAGTGGTTTGCCATTTCCTTCTCCAGCTCATTTTTGCAGGTGAGGAAACAGAGGCAAACAGGGTTAAGTGACTTACCCAGGGTCACACAGCTAGTAAGTGTCTGAAGCAGGATTTGAACTCAGGTCTTCCTGACACTCTATCCACTGCACCACATAACTGCCCTGGCTTGAGATTACCTCCAAGCTGAACTGTATATACCTTATATGTACATGGTTGTTTGCATGTTGTCTGTTAGCATCTGAGCTCTCTGAGGGCAAGGACTATTTTAACCTTTTTTTGCATCCCCAGCATTTAGCACAGCGCCTGGCACATAATAAGCAGTTAATAAATGTCTGTTGTCTGACTGATTGACTTCTCATTTGGATCAACAAGCAAATACAAACATCCCCAGCCACCTTTTGCCATCTCTCCATCATTTCCTTTCACTAACCAGACACCCATCCTGCAGGGCAGACCCAGAGGAACTCCCTCCACGGGAGACAAGAACATTTTCTTAGTGTCAGGCTGATTTCCCTACAGTGCCAGGTTGACCAAGCCCTGTCTTCTCACTGAGACAATCTCATTTGCCAGGGGCTATAACTTCATAGAACAGCATAAAAAGCAGCCCTACATGAAACTGTGTTCCACAGACCCTCCTCTTTCCTCCTCTTTGCCCCCTCGCCCAGTTACTTCTGGCAGCACATGGGATACACATGGCCAAAGTGAATGCACTGAGCCTGGGTGTCTGGTACATAGATTCTGTGTCTCTACCCCTTTTTCTATCACTGCTTGTTTTCTATTTCAGCAGGAGTGACTACTTGGGGATAAAGGGATTTTAGTCTTTTTCCTTAATCTTGTGGGAAAATCTCCTGCTATTTACAAGAGCAGAACTCACTGCCTTCTTCATTGATTGCCTCCCTTCATCCCACAGAGGACATGCTTCTTCTCTGAAGTTGTTCCAAATCAGCGATGTTCTGAGAGATCCCATTTCTCTTTCTGGCTTAAGGAGACTACCCATCCATGTACACTTTGTGCACATCCTTCTGTCTCTCTGTCTATCTGTTTGTATCTCTACCTATGTTCCTCCCCCTCTTCTCCAGGGCTGCTCAGGAAGGGGCCTCATGACTACAGCCAGTGTGCCATTTGCTGCCTCAAAATAGCTTCTGCCCAGAAGCTCTTTCTGGGGTGTCTTCAGGGTTCACCCCAAACATGGCAAGTGGACCTTTTGCCTTAAAGATATGTCAAAAGATGTCAAAGTCGGGGGCGGAGCCAAGATAGCAGCTGGTAAGCAGGGACTAGAGTGAGCTCCGTTACCGAGTCCCTCCAAAAACCTATAAAAAATGGCTCTGAACCAATTCTAGAACGGCAGAACCCACAGAACAGCAGAGGGAAGCAGGGCTCCAGCCCAGGACAGCCTGGATGGTCTCTGGGTGAGGTCTATTCCACACGGAGCTGGGAGCTGGGAGCTGGGAACGGAGTGGAGCAGAACCCAGCCTGAGCGGCGTGGACCATCCAGACCAGAAGCCGGGCGGAGGGGGCCCTAGCGCCCTGATTCAGTGAGCTGCGGCAGTTACGAGACTTCTCAACCCACAAACACCAAAGACTGCGGAGAAGGTTAGTGGGAAAAGCTGCGGGAGTGGAAGGAGTTCTCGGTTCGGCTTCCAGCCCCGGGGGCAGTGGAGGTGGGGCAGCTACAGCTGTTGTTACTTCCGGCTCCAGGCCCACCTGGTGGGAGGAATTAAGTGGCGGATCAGAGCAGGGGTGCACAGCCTGCTAAGCCCAGTTCGGGTTGGGGGTTCTTGGGGAAGGAGCAGTGCGGGTCTGACAGAGCTGGCACCTCCCCCCCAAACGTGGAACATAGAACTCGTTAGTCTACAAGCAGTCATACCCCACTGAAAAACTCAAGGGTCAAGTTAGTTGGTTGGGAATATGGCCAGGCAGCGAAAACGCGCCCAGATTCAGTCTCAGACTTTGGATTCTTTCTTTGGTGACAAAGAAGACCAAAACATAGAGCCTAAAGAAGACAACAAAGTCATAGAGCCTACAACCAAAGCCTCCAAGAAAAACATGAACTGGCCCCAGGCCATAGAAGAACTCAAAAAGGATTTGGAAAAGCAAGTTAGAGAAGTAGAGGAAAAATTGGGAAGAGAAATGAGAAGGATGCGAGAAAACCATGAAAAACAAGTCAATGACTTGCTAAAGGAGACCCAAAAAAATACTGAAAAATACACTGAAGAAAACAACACCTTAAAAAACAGACTAACTCAAATGGCAAAAGAGCTCCAAAAAGCCAATGAGGAGAAGAATGCCTTGAAAGGCAGAATTAGCCAAATGGAAAAGGAGGTCCAAAAGACCACTGAAGAAAATACTACTTTAAAAATGAGATTGGAGCAAGTGGAAGCTAGTGACTTTATGAGAAATCAGGATATTATAAAACAGAACCAAAGGAATGAAAAAATGGAAGACAATGTGAAATATCTCCTTGGAAAAACCACTGACCTGGAAAATAGATCCAGGAGAGATAATTTAAAAATTATTGGACTACCTGAAAGCCATGATCAAAAAAAGAGCCTAGATACCATCTTTCAAGAAGTTATCAAGGAGAACTGCCCTGATATTCTAGAGCCACAGGGCAAAATAGAAATTGAAAGAATCCATCGATCCCCTCCTCAAATAGATCCCAAAAAGAAATCTCCTAGGAATATTGTCGCCAAATTCCAGAGCTCCCAGATCAAGGAGAAAATACTGCAAGCAGCCAGAAAGAAACAATTCGAGTATTGTGGAATCCCAATCAGAATAACCCAAGATCTGGCAGCTTCTACATTAAGAGATCGAAGGGCTTGGAATGCAATATTCCGGAGGTCAATGGAGCTAGGATTAAAACCTAGAATCACCTACCCAGCAAAACTGAGTATCATGTTCCAAGGCAAAATATGGATTTTCAATAAAATAGAGGACTTTCAAGCTTTCTCAGTGAAAAGACCAGAACTGAATAGAAAATTTGACTTTCAAACACAAGAATCAAGAGAAGCATGAAAAGGTAATCAAGAAATGGAAATTGCAAGGGACTTACTAAAGTTGAACTGTTTTGTTTACATTCCTACATGGAAAGATGATGTGTATGATTCATGAGACCTCAGTATTAGGGTAGTTGAAGGGAATATGCATATATATATATATGTATATGTTTATGTATATATATAAGTGAATGTGTATGTATGTATATACCTATGTGTATATGTATGTATGTGTATGTATGTGTATATATGTGTCTGTTTTTTGTATGTATGTATATATATGTATTTACATATATATATGTATTTACATATATATATGCATGTATTTACATATATATGTAAAAGAGAGAGAGAGCAGACACAGGGTGAGTTGAAGATGAAGGGAAGATATCTAAAAGAAATAAAATGAAATTAAGGGATGAGAGAGCAACATACTGAGAGAGGGAGAAAGGGAGAGATAGAATGGGGTGGATTATCTTGCGTAAAGGTGGCAAGAGGAAGCAGTTCTGTGGGAGGAGGGGAGAGGGCAGGTGAGGGGGGAATGAGTGAACCTTGCTCTCATCAGATTTGGCCTGAGGGGGAATACCATACATACTCAGTTGGGTATCTTACCCCACAGGAAAGAAGAGGGAGGAAGATAAAAAAAAAATAAAAAGTGGGGGGGATGATGGAGGGGAGGGCAGAAGGGGGTTCAGGTAATCAAAACAAACACTTTGGAAAGGGGACAGGGTCAAGGGAGAAAATTCAATTAAGCGGGATGGGTTGAAAAGGAGCAAAATGTAGTTAGCCTTTCACAACATGAGTATTGTGGAAGGGTTATACATAATGATACATGTGTGGCTTAGGTTGAATTGCTCGACTTCTTAGGGAGGGTGGGTGGGAAGGGAAGAGGGGAGAGAATTTGCAACTCAAAGTTTTAAAATCAGATGTTCAAAAAAAAAAAAGTTTTTGCATGCAACTAAAAAATAAGATACACAGGCAATGGGGCGTAGAAGTTTATCTTGCCCTACAAGAAAGGAAGGGAAAAGGGGATGAGAGGGGAGGGGGTGATAGAGGGGAGGGTTGACTGGGGAACAGGGCAACCAGAATATATGCCATCTTGGAGTGGGGGGGAGGGTAGAAATGGGGAGAAAATTTGTAATTCAAACTGTTGTGAAAATCAATGCTGAAAACCAAATATGTTAAATAAATAAATTTAAATTAAAAAAAAAAAGATGTCAAAGTCGCCCTTCTGTGAGGCACCACTCAGGATGGAAAGATAGGAGAGTGTGGATGTGGCTGCGTTCCTGCTTTAAGCAGAGGAAGTCACAATGTTAAAAAGGGCTGGTATTGAATCCTGATCATTCTCTCATCTGGGGTGACCACAAATGCAAATTATTGTCATCTTCCTATAATCACACATATGTACCACCATCCTCATTATCACAACAGCAATGAGAATGTGGAGGAGGAGGAGGAGGATCATTATAGCTAGCATTTGTATAGCACTCTAAGGTTTGCAAAGTGTTTTACATATATTATCTCACTTGTTCTACATAATATGTACACATATTGCTCACCTATGGGGGCAGCTAGGTCATGCAGTAGATAGAGTACTAGGCCTGGAGCCTTGAGTTCAAACCAGGCCTCAGACACTTACTAGCTCCGCAATGCTGGGCAAGTCATTAATCCTGTTTGCCTCAGTTTCATCTGTAAAATGAGCGGAGCAGGAAATAGCAAACCACTCCAGTATCTTTGTCAAGAAAACCCCAAAAGGGGGTTGAAAGTCCTCTATTTTATTGAAAATCCATATTTTGCCTTGGAACATGATACTCAGTTTTGCTGGGTAGGTGATTCTAGGTTTTAATCCTAGCTCCATTGACCTTCGGAATATCGCATTCCAAGCCCTTCGATCTCTTAATGTAGAAGCTGCCAGATCTGGGGTTATTCTTAAACTATGGACATGACTACAGCAATAGAAACTTTCCTGACACCTTGCTCCCTTTTCTCCCCTTAAATTCAGATGTTCTCAGCTGTTCTGGGTTAAAATGAGAGGGTGAAGAGAAAAGAGGAGGAAGGGAAGAAGGAATTCCAGGATGCAATGGTCTCAGCATTCAAAAGATCCCACACCCCCAGCGCCATAGAAGGCGGGATCCTGTGGGCAGCCCGGAAACTTCCCATCATTTATTATATATGAGCAGCCACTGTTCATGGGCCCAGAGCCATAGCTGACCCACCTTTTCAATATACTCTAATTCATTGGCTCAAATAGAGGATCATATAGTTAAGTCTGGAGTAAACCACGGAAGCCATCTGTGGTATAATGGGAAGAAGCCTGGATTTGAAGTCAAGGGACCTGGGTTTGGATCCTGGCCCTGCCACTTGCCTTAGGAAAGTCACTCTGCCTCTCTGGGCTTTTATTTCCTCATCTGTAAAATTAAGAGATTGAATCAGATGGCCTCTTGGATCCCTTCCTAATCTAAATCTATTATCCTGCGATTTAGTTCCCCTTATTTCATAGTAGAGGAAATTGAGGCCAGGGGAGGTCATGTGACTTGAGACAAGAACAATAGCCCAGCATGCTATGTGCCAGGCACTGTGCTGAGGGTTTTACATGGATTACATCATTTGATCTGCACAACAACCCTTCAAAGTAGATGTGTTACGTTATTCTCCTTCAACAGATAAGGAAACTGAAAGCAGGTTGAGGTTAAGCGGTTTGTCCGGGGTCCCACCGTTGGTAAGTTTCTAGGGCCAGATCTGAACTCAGATCTTCCTGACTCCAGGCCTGGCACTCTATCCATCAGGACTGCTTTTAGCCCAAGAGTCCTTGCCTTTCCATCCTAAGGTACCTGGCCTCACCCTGAGCTTCTGGAACTCAGTCACTCATTTTCCCTTGGCCTAGCTCAGTGCTATTTCACACTCAGCTGGGTAATTCCCATCCTGAGAAAAAGATGCAACACTTCCCCCAATGTCTCCTTTCCCTTCCCCACACCCATTGACTGAAAGAGTTTTTGAGAGGGGGGTCTTTATGCAAGGCAACCTAAGCATGTGCCAGGCTGTAGGATGTTAGACTCTTCTTCCCTCAGGCCTGCTATGATGCTCAAATGTTTCCCTGAGTTCCCTGAGTCACTTCTAGGGACTGGTGCTCAATCTTCTCTCCATTGTGCTCTTTGTCCACCCCTTATTTTGTGCCTATGGTAAGCAGTCCAGAGTTCTTCAAGGTCTTCTGGATATTTTCTTTTAGCTTTTCCAGCTCAAGGTTCAATCTAAAGGATCTAGCTCCCAGATCCTCTTTCACAGGCTGCCATTTTTCAGGTGCTACAGTTTCTGCCTCTCTCTCCCTCTCCTGCTCTCTTGCACTAGAGAAAGAGCTTTGGCTTTGGGCACAGAAGGAAACTTGAGTCTTCTGCAGCCAGCCTGGGAAACAGCTGGACAGCATCAGCCCACATTTGGCTCATTTCAGAGCATCCTGCCTACCGCACCCACACTCTCCCTCCTTTCTTCACAAATAGCTTTCTTCTCTCTCCTCTCCTTGGCCTTTGTCTAGCCCCATTTTGGAGCAGAATCTTTGGAGATGGCTGAATTTCAAGGTCCTCTCTTAGTTTTGCTTTTTTCTTTCCTCATACGTCTAGGATGCCCTCACTACTACTTCTCTCTCTGCACACAAAGGGCTTCATCCCTTTCCCAGCTGTTATCAGGAGAGTGGCCAACCGCTGCTTGGAGAAACCTGGCCAAGCTCACAGGAAATGTCTGACACTACCAGGCAAGTGGGATTTGGCCTCCCAAAGCAAAACACAGCTGACAGGACCTGGTTGGACTTTCCCAGATTTCATGGCATCAAGGGTCCGGTGTAGTTAAACACAGCCTGGAGCCCAAAAGTCATTAAGAATATCACTGTTGCCATGTGTCTATGAAACCTGGAGAGTGAATGGTCCTTGTTTTGAAAGCTGGAGGAATCGCTCATGGAGGGGAAAGAAAAGAATGGGGACAGTTTTCAGGGAAGGCAAACAGCCACATAGTATTCTTGGTTGGCTCCTTGCACAAAATGGAAATTTTAAATTGGGGATTTTGTAACGCCCCCCCTTTAAGAGTTCCCTCTTGTTTCCCCTCCCCAACTCTGAGATTTTCCTTTTTAATGAACAATTTATTCTACCTCCCACTGTACCATGAATGGTGTAATAGTGGCTTTGAGTCCCCTGGTTCTGCTAGGTGAGCTTTCATCTTGTCTTGCTGGGGACCAAGCCTCCACATCATTTCTTGGCCCTCTCCTCACCAGGTCTCCCTACTATCTGACACTCCTTTGTGTGCTGTCTTCCCCATTTAGAATGTAAGCTTCTTGAAGATAGGAATTATCTTGCTTGTATTTTTTTTTATCTCCTGTGCAAATGTTCTACCTGTCCATCTATCTTTCAGCACCCAGGACAGCCCTCAGTTTTGGATGGGGCTTAGAGAGTAGAAGGCAGATGCTAGATGGTCCAGGGCAACACCAGTTCAAACATCATCTGATATGAGCAAAGCACTATGGGGGATACCAAGAAGTCAAAGAAAGGTTGCCCCGAGGAACTTATAGTGCAGTACGGGAATCAGCAAGCATTCATAAATCACTAAAAATTTGAGGGAAGGGGTACACACACACACACATGTATGTGTATACACAGCAGACAAACACATTACATGAGTGATCACTAGGACTGGAGTAGTCAGTTAAGGCCATACAAAAAAGAGAAAGTATAAGACCAGCCTTAAAGAGTGGGTGAACGCTGTTGTTGTTGCTGTTTCTTTTGTTCTCAAAGAGGATCATGACATTAGGAAGGTGATGCCATGACATGCAAGTGAATTGGATTTAAGCGAGGGAGGGCTGTGCAAAGTCACCATCCTCACTGTCTCCTCTGGAGCCATGTGGATCCAGTGGCAAGATATAGAGCAGGACAACTGGAGATGGCCTGCAGGTGAAAGTTAGATCCATGGAGAAGAGGGAGGATGTTTGACTCAGAAGTGTGCTAATTCACACCAGTAATGGCCTCAGTAGGATAGGATGACAGCCCATCAAGGAAGTATCAACTTGAGGATCACATGGTGTGGAGACAGAAGAAAAGGTATGCTCCCACTCCATGACTAGTATGGATTCTCTACTCCAACCTTACAAAGTCTACTTAAAATTCATCCCCTGTATACATAGCATCAGAAGATGACAGGAAAGGACCCTAGAGATGACATAGGAAACTGAGATGTAGAGATGTTAAGTGACTTTTCCCGAGGTCACACAATAGCAGAGTGAGGATTGCCATTCAGCTTCTTTTACGCCATTCTTTCCATAAACCCAGGCTGACCCTCATGTTTCTCACTCATTTCCTCCAACAACTTTCTCAAAAGGTGATGTTGGTTTTCACATAGAAAGATTATCATTAGTGTTCTTTATACAACAAAAGGTTTGGATGTTTTTGCCAACCTGATACAGTGGGTCGGGAGTCAGAGGGCTTGGTTCTGCCATCTCTTAGATGTGCCAGACAGCAGGGTACAGTGCAAAGGGCACTGATTTGGACTTCATTGAATTATAGGATCGTAGATTTATAGCTAGAAGGGACCAGAGAGGCTATCTAGTCCAATATCCTTGTTTTACAGATGAGGAAATTGAGGCCCAGAGAAATTAAATGACTTACCCATAGTAATACAATAAGTGTTCAAAGTAGAACATTGAACTCAGTTCTTCCTGAGTCTAAATCCAGTACGCCTGGGTTCAAATCCCAGCTCTGCCGCTTACTAGCTGTGTGAGCTTGGGCACACATTAACACCTCTGCGCCTCCCTTTCATCATCTATAAAATGAAGCTAGCTTTCCAAGGTCCCTTCCAGCTCTAAAGCTATAATTCCTCATCATATAATAGCTATTACTATAAGATTACTGTTGCTTACTTCACAGGATGTGAGAGAAATTATTATTAAATAACCCATTATTGGGGAGATCCAGGGTTTTTTTTCCCTTCCTAGATGTACATTCTCTACTAAGCCAAGCCAGCATCTGAAGGATATAGCTGATAATGAGATTGGATTAATTTTCTCCTCACTCTTGTTCAGACCCCACCCAAGTAAGGAAGCCCATTATGTTCTACTCAGGTTTGGGTGGGGACAGTTCCTTTGTCTAGATTGCCCAAGGCTGGGGGTGATTTGAAAATAAATGACAAAATCAAAGTCACATCCCCCAGCCCCTCATTAGAATAGTCCACCTCTCACCATAATATTCATTCTCTCATTACTTGTTAACCAATCAGTCAATTGCCAACCTCAGGGACACCCACTTTTCCAAGGGCATATAAGCACTGGGTAGGTTCCATGAGGGGTCTTGGGCATTCGAGACTGACTCCTTTCACTAATAATCGCTAGCCTGATTAATAAAATGATTAACCAGAAACTATGTCTCTCAAACTTTTTATATGTCACAGATGCTTATGAGGATAAAGAAAAATAACATATATAGAAGCAACTAAAAGCATGGCCCTGCCTGTCAGTCTTAGGCTCCCAGAACCTTCGCCCCTCCAAACAGAAATAGTTCCATCTCTCTTGGAACAAAATTGCTCTCTTGGGCAAAACTGTTCCAGTCACTAGTGGCTAAGGGGTTCTTCTTCTAGGAAGACTAGAGCGAGTCCAAAAGACCAGGAGTGAATACCTCAATCACCACAATAATCCCAATCTCCGACCCCCACCCCCAACCAAAATAGATGTGAGTAAATTTGGCTTTTGTTTTCTTTATCCAGCCATTAGTGAAATGAATGGAATATCCTGATGCCAATTAATCTCTGGGCTTGGAATTATGTTAGGTATACCTTAAGAAGGCCACCAGGACAGCACAAAGGTCCTAAAAGTTGTCCACGTATAGTGGCTTCTTCACCTTCCTCAGTCCATGATTCACCTGTGAACTTCCCAGGACACATTGAGGGAAAGGGAAAAGCTGCTTTTTGCTTTCTGCTACCAGGCCCTTCAGGCATCTACATTCACCCCCTCCTGTTAACCACAGTGACACAGATGTGCCTTCCACCACCATCATCTCTACTCCATCTCTCCTGGAGGAGAGAAAGTGAAAGAGCACTCAGGACATCATAGCCTTCTATAGGATGGTGAATTACAAAGGTCTGCCACTTGTCCCCATCCCCAGAGCCTTTCCCTTCTTCCTCCTTCAGAAGCCTTACTACTTTTGTCTCTGCCTTTCCCCAATCAAACCAAAGTTTTTGTTTTTGGTCATTTATATCTTGACAAAGATAATTTAAATAGCTTAGTCCTTGTCTTAGAGTATTTGCATCTTAAGACTGTCTCTCATCAAAGAATGAAAGGCTCATTTTTTTTGTTTTGTTTTGCTGGAGGCAATCAAGGGTAAGAGAGTTGCTCAGAGTCAAACAACTAGTAAGTGTCTGAGGCCACATTTGAATGCAGGTCCTCCTGACTCCAGGGCTGGTGCTTTATTCACTGTGCCACCTCAATACCGAAAAGGCTCATCTCCTGTTAAGAGAATTTCAGCTTTTCTGAGCAGGCAGGAGAGGAAAGGCAGACTCCTGAAGTCACAATAGCCTGTCAGCCTTCCTGGTCTATGAGCCATGAACCCCACACTGCCCACCGAAGATTTCATAAGGCACCAAAGGAAAAGGGCATGCTAGCAATAGAATAAAGTAAATATATCTCTTTAAACACTCAATTGTTTGGAAAGAATGGCATTTGTGCTCACAGTGAAAAAGGGAAAACGTACCCAACTGGTAACTTCTGCAACATGGGAGACTGTACCACTGAGGCAGGGCTCTCTCTCAGCATACTACTCCTGCTGAGGCTGGGCAAACCCACTGGTGACCGAGGCACTGGCCATGAAGGTTGGGGATGGTACTCCTCGTCAGGAATGACCTCTTCACAACGGTTGCCCCGGAAGCCAGAACGACAGACACATTGCTGGGGCCGACTGCAGGAACCCTTGTTTTGGCATGGTGGCTCACAGACAGCTGGGGAGAGAGAGACAGAGAGAGTGAGCCACATAAGTGGAGCATGGTAAGTTTGGATCTGCCCTGAGGGGCCGGAAAAACCTTCTCCCTTCCAGCTCAAGTGAAAGCTCTGAGTCATTGAGACTTTTGCACACCCCTCCAAGCTAGGCAGCCAAAATGGATGCCCTACTCACAAAACTGGTCAACTAGAGATATGAATGCAAGGAGGTAAATTTGACCTCATAAATATTACTGAGACCTAATGGGATGGAATCCAAGATTATGAATATGAATATGAAAGGGAATCCTTGATTCAAAATAAATAGGATAGGTAAAGGGGGGATGGAAATATTTAAATATTAAGAAAATATACCCATATGAGGATATCCAGGTACCAGGGTTGGAAGAGGTAGTGCATACTAGAGAATACTTGGGCAAGAACATTAACAGAGGCAGAAAGAGAGCCATATTGTCAACAGAGAATACTATAGATCTCTTATACAGAATGAAGAAACAGATAAGGAATTTGGAAAACACATCACAGTCTCAGTGCAGAGACATGACATAGAAATGATGGGGGGCGAGGTACAGAGCCAAGACAGAAGAGTAAAAGGTCACAATTGCCTAACCACCCCCAAAACCTTTCCTACAAAATAACCACAGAAAACACCAAACAGAATTCTGAGTGAGAAAGCCAAGGGGAAAATGAGTTATTTATTTTAGCCTATAGCAGTTTAGGAAGAGAGGTCTGTGGACACTGAGGTAGGGGTTGGCCAAAAGCAAGGTGCAGAGGAAGTAGTACCAGGTAGTGGCTATGGCAGGTGGCAGCAGCATCAGTGCCCAGGTATGGTAAGGGGATGAACACATAGTCAAAAAGAGATGCCAGAGGACCCTTGTGCTAGCACTGGGTGATCAGGTGCCATTTGGCAGCTCTCTTACTCATTACCCAGTTCCAGATGACAGTCCCAGGATGAAAAGGAGTAGTCAGGAGGGAGCAGGAGCAGTATCTGAATAAGGAGAAGAGCAAAGACTAGAGGGCAGTGGCCAGATCTCTCCCTGAATCATATCACTTTGGAGGCACCAAAAACCTACAGGCTCCCAGATAGAGCTATGAAAGCAAAAGAACATAATAGACAAATGCTCAGCCAGTTATCCCCCTCAGAAATGAGCAGAACCCAATTCCAATATAAAGTCCAAAGTCAAGAAGTAGGTGGAAAAATGAACAAACAGCAAAAAAAAGAACCTGACCATAAAAAAGCTATTATGGTGACATGGAAACTCAAGACAAGCTCAGAAGACAACGACCTGAAAATACCTTTAGCAAAGCCTCAAAGAAAAACACAGGTTGTACACAAGCCAAACAAGAATTCCTAGAAGAGCTAAAGAAAGGGATAAATAAAAAAGAGCAAAAAAAATTTTTTAATTAAACAAGAGTAGAAGAGGAAAATTGGGAAAAGAAATGAGAGCTATGCATGAAAAGAGAATTAACAGCTTGGTAAAAGAGGAGCACAAAAAATACTAAAGAAAATAACTCCTTCAAAATCAGAATTGGCCAAATAGTAAAAGAGGAAAAAAATCTCTCTGAAGAAAATAACTCCTTAAAATTAGAACTAGTCAAGTGGAAGCTTATGACTCCATGAGACATCATGAAATCATAAAACCAAGTCAAAAGACTGGAAAAAAATAGAAAAAAATGTGAAATATTTCGTAGGAAAGATGACTAACCTGGAAAATAGATCTAGGAGAGATGATTTAAGAATTACTAAACTATCTGAAATTCATGATCAAAATAAGAGCCTAAACATCGTATTTCAAGAAATTATAAAGAAAACTTTCTATATGTCTTAGAACCAGAGGGCAAAGTAGAAGTTGAAAGAATCGACAGGTTATTTCCTAAAAGAAATCCCCAAATGAAAATTCACAGGAATATTATAGCCAAAATCCAGAGTTTCCAGTTCAAGGAGAAAATACTGTAAGCAGCCAGAAAGAAATAATTCAAATACCATGCAGCCACAGTCAGGATCACACAAGATTTAGCACCTACCACTTTAAAAGAGTGGAGTTTTTGAGCTTGGGAGTTTCAGAGGCTGGCCTTAAGAACCGCAGGAATCTAGGAATCTAGTCCAGGTGTTACAGGGCCCAGCCCTGGAGATTATCTGGAGAGATCATTTGGAATAACCTTCAGGGCCCCCATCTAGCATAACCTGTCAGTGATTTCATCTTTAGAAGTGAACTTGATGGAGCAAATGTGTTGAAAGAACTAAATTGTGAACCTAATTTCCTCCCCACCCAGAGACCAAGGTAATATAGAGGAAATTACGTCCCAAGATATTGGAAGACATGTTTGTATGTTTGTTCTTCCTAGATTTATGAGATAAATAAATTACTTTGTAAAAGCCACCTGACAAAATTCCTAATAGAACTAGGGTACTAGTTACTGCCCCCTAACAAATGGGGAGAATGAGTAGAGGTTTGAGTCAATAGCAGAGAAAGAAACACTCACCTATATCTCAGTGTACCCTAGAACCCCAAGGGAAACTGTGTCCTGCTTAGTCCCTTAGAGAGTGGGACCCGAAATTTTTTTTCCTTTCTTTTATATATATATTCTTTATTATAAAGGATGACTCTCCATGTGAGAACATATTGGGAGATGAAGATATTTAAAAACAAAAGATATCAATTAAAATTTAAGTTATAACAGGAGAAGAGAATGAATTCTGAAACCTATGGATCAGTAAGCTTGACTTTGATTCCTGGTAAAATTCTAGAATGTATCGTTAAAGGCATAGCAAGTGAATATCTAGAAAAGGATGTGGTGATCACAAGAAGCCAGCTTGGCTTCATCAAGAGTAGGTCATGCCTGACCAACCTAATTTAATTTTTTTTGACCACATAACTGATAAGCCAAGGGAATGTTATAAACAAAAGTCACCTAAGATTCAGCAAAGCATGTCAAAGTTTTTCACGAAATTCCTATATACAAAATGGAGAGATGAGGGCTAAACAATAATACAGTTCAGTGTATTCAAAACTGATTGAATGTCTAGACCTAAAAGTAGTTGACAAGAATTTGATATCAACTTGGAAATAGCTCTCTAGTAGAGAGTTCCAGAGAAATACATTTAGCCTAGGGGCAGCTAGGTGGTACAGTGAGTAGAGCCCTGGCCCTGGAGTCAGGAGGACCTAAGTTCAAATCTGGCCTCACACGCTTAACACACTTACTAGCTGTGTGACCTTGGGCAAGTCACTTAACCCCAATTGCCTTGCCTTCCCCCTCCAAAAAAAAAAAAAAGAAATACGTTTAGCCTTGTTAAACATTTGTGTTAATGATGAGATAAAGACATACATGGCACGCTTATCACCCGGCCTTTAATTTTATTGGTATGGAGGACTCCCAGATGAAGAGAGTCCCTCTACTCATGCAAGTTAGTACCTTTTCATCAATTTTTAGTCTTAGAGATATGAGAGGTTATTTGTGCAAAGGTCACACATCCAGTATAAGTCAGAGGTAGGATCTGAATCCAAGTCCTTCTGGCTCCAAAGCAGGCTTTCCATCCACACTATACCACACTGCACCACCTAGCTGCCTATAAAGCAAGTTATAAAAGGTTTTATATGATCCTTGAGGCAATAGAGAACCCATACTTTAGGTATATCACTTTGACAGCTGTCAGTCAATAAACAATTATTAATCACCTACTATGTGTGCTAAACACTGCGGACACAAAGAAAGGTAAATGACAGTCCCTGCTCTGAAGGAGCTTGCTGTCCAGTACATAAAGCTGTGGGAGGGATAAATTAGACAGAGGAGAGGCTTGAGACAATGAGACCTTACAATTTCTCACAGTGTCCCTGGAGAGGAGACAGTGTGGTATAGACTGAAATAATGCTAGTCCTAGAAACAAGACCTAAGTTTGAATTAGGTGTGTGACCTTGAGCAAGTCACTTAACACTCAGCCTCAGTTTCCTCATCAGTAAAATAAGGATAACAATAACCCCCTACCTCACAGGGTTGGTGAGAGAATCACAATAGTGCAATTTAAAGCACTTTACAAAACTTAAACCACTGCATCTTCATTGTCATTTAGTCATTTCAGTTGTGTCCCTTCCTGACCCCATTTTGGGGTTTTCTTAGCAAAGAGACTGGAATCATTTGCCATTTTCTTCTCCAGCTCATTTCACAGATGAGGAAACTGAGGCAAACAGGGTGAAGTGACTTGTCTAGGATTGTATAGCTAGTAAGTATCTGAAGCCAGACTTGAATTCATGAAGAAGAGTTTTCCTGATTCCAAGCCCAGGGCTCTATCCATCGCAACATCACTGTATAGATGTTAGCGGTTATTACTATTAGCACTGGGTCAGTAGTTAGGAGACCAACATTCTAGTCTTATTTCAGCCCTAATCAATTAATTATGTGACCTTGAGTCAATCACTAAAGCATTCTAGGTCTCAATTTTGCAAAGACAGGGCTGACCAGAAGACTTCTCAAATCTTCTAGAAGGAAGAGAATAGGGGTCTCAAGTCCTTGCTAACCACAGCGTGGTGCAGATAGCCAGTAGCTAAGAAAGGAAAGATCTCTAATTCTCCAACATCCTTCAGCCTTCACTTCCTCTGCCCCATGGCAAACAGTAGACCAAATGACAAAGATGCTTTGTGGCTCAGCATCCTGGACCCTGGGTTCTATATTTCTGGCCTGAGGCCAAGACTCTAAACACCAGTCAAACTTTCTCCTCCTTGCATTCAGCTTTCTCTAGCAGCCACCAGACCTCTCTGCAAATTAATTCCTCTCTTCTGCATGTTCCTAATTACAAACCAACCAATCAGAATCATATGAGAACACTGCCCCCTCACTACCTTGCCAAGCACAAGTGTGCTGCCAGCTGGTCAGAAGCCAATATACTTAAGTGCATGCAGAGGTGAAAAACACCCACCCCTATCCCTGCCTCCTCTGACCCAGCTCAAAGTTCAGATTTAAATCAAAGGGCATATTAAACTGGACCTCCTAGAGAAGATTTAATGTTCCCAGACCAGTCCAAATTCCCAGGGAACCTAAAAGGGGAATATCTCTTAAAGATGATGACCTTTCCAGGCCTGGTAAGGGCCTATGGAACCATCCAAGACCAACCAGACTCTTCTAAGATCCTAGTCTAGAATTCGCCCACCAAGTCTCTAAGGAGAACCTCATTCTAGTCTCCTTTTTCCCTCTAACCCATCCAATGCATTGATGTGAGTTCAATTTTCTTAAGATACTATTTTGTGCTCAAAAATCTTCAAAAACTTCTCATTACTTAACAGGATAAAGCTCAAATCCTTAGCTTGGCATTCGAGGTCCTCTCCAATCTAACTAGCCCTCCAATCCTGCCAAACCAGTTTACTCATCATTTCGCAATTATATCCTGTGGATTCTCACTTTCTAGCCTTTGCCCATGTTACTTAGATATCCCCACTCTTCATTATTTGTCCAAATCTTCTTTCAAGGTCCAACTCAATTCTCACTTCTGCCACGAAAATTTCCTTGACCACCCCAACTCTAAACATCTATTGGATGGTCAACCCAAAATACAATCATCAGGCCAAGTGGTGTAGCAGATTTGTCTCAAAGACAAACCTAAGTCTTCTTCTTCCTCCCCTTCTTCCTCCTTCCTTCAATGCTCTACAACCAGGTGGCCAATTTTCACTTTCACACTTCCTAACATTCATCTTTCTCCAAAGAGGCCCTTTATAAACTGGTCTTGCCTTTGGCAATGAGACCATTAGCTCTCAATAGAACCAAGTCCCAACCCAATCACCTCCTTCCACCAGTACCTACTTTATGGACTGCATTATACAACCTAAATCCTAATTCTGCACTGTCTAATATTGTTTTCTGGCTGTTTTGTGTGTTACCCATGTCTCTTGAAACTTTATTATAAGCCTTCTTGAGGGCAAAAATAATGTCATACTTAATTCATATTCCCAGAGCGCAATGAAGTGTGGGAACACATAGTGCTAACTCCTACTACTACTACTCCTGCTGATGCTACTACTACTGGCCAGCATTTATATAGCAATTTAAGGTTTACAAAGCACTTTACAAATGTTATCTCATTTTGTCTTCAACAACAACAACTCATTTTACAGACGAGGAAAATGAGGTAACAGACTTATCCAGGGTCACACAGCTAGTAAGTATCTGAGGCAGAATTTGAACTCGGGTCTTCCTGACTCCAGATGTAGAATTCTATCCCTTGAACCACATATCTTGATTTATGGTCATCAATAATGAAAATATTTATCAGAATCTCCTTTACCCTCACATCTAGCAGCCAGAAAGGTGGTTTTTTTGGGGGGGGAAGGTTTGGAGGAAAGGATAAGGGTTGGTCTTCACCAAGTAGAATTCACACGCACTGCTTTCCCTGCCAAAAGACAACACGGAACATGACTCCCCAGACCAGCATGAGAAATTGCAAGGCATTCGAAAAGTGGAGCCCTGGCATAACCTCCCTCTGCCCACGTGCGACTTTTGGTCTCCAACCATTCATAACTAGAGTTATTTCTGAATACTCTCTTTCTCCATCACTCCCCTCTGTCTGCACCCCAACAGGGCACTGATACAGGCTGAAAACAAGGGAAGTTTTAGTCTTGCAAGTTCACTGCTTTGGAATCAGCTGCACAACCAGAGGGAAAAGAAATAAAGCCCCTGAAATTACTTTTAAAGTGGAATATAATAAGCTTTTCCCTTCTCCCCTCCCCCATCCTCTTCTTTACATAACTCTAAAACAGCTGAATATGGTTTTACTCAGATTTTCCACACAAAATCTTTGACTTTGGGAAGAACCCAAACTCAGAACCCACTGGCCCAGAGAGATTTTGAAAGCAGCTTCTCACTAGGGAACAGCTTCTTCCATAATCCCCTCAAGTGCTTCTGGAGCAAACAAGAGGGGGAGACAGATTGCAAGCCCTCCTTTCTTCACCAGGATAGGATAGGGCACCAGATTATCAGTACTAGAGAGAAGGATGAGAAGTCCATGAAGTGAGGAGGACAGAAAAGGATCTCATAGGATCATAGATTTAGAACCAGAATCTTTCAAGAAACTTTAGAGGTTGACCCAGCAATACCACTTCTAGGGCTGTATCCCAAAGAGATCATACAAATGGGAAAAGGACCCACATGTACAAAAACATTGATAGCAGCTCTTTTGTGGTGGCAAAGAATTGGAAATCAAGGGGATGCCCATCAAATGGGGAATGGCTGAACAAGTTGTGGTATATGAATGTAATAGAATACTCTCGTGCCATAAAAAATGATGAACAGACGGACTTCAGAATAACCTGGAAAGACTTGTATGAACTGATGCTGAGTGAGCAGAGCAGAACCAAGAGAACATTGTACACAGTTACAGCCACATTGTGTGATGCCTAACTTTGATAGACTTGGCTCTTCTCAGCAATGCAAGGTTCTAAGACAACTCCAAAAGACACATGATGGAAAAAACTATCCACATCCAGAGAAAGAATTACAGAGTCTGAATGCAGATTGAAGCAAACTATTTGCTCTCTCTTTTTTGTTTTGTTTCTTCTTTCTCATGGTTCATTCCCTTGGTTGTAATTCTTCTTTAAAACATGACTAATGTCAAAATATGTTTAATGTGAAGGTATATGTAGAACCTATATCAGATTGCATGCCATCTTGAGGGAAAGGAGGGAGAAAAGGGAGAGGAAGAAAATTTGGAACTCGAAAGCTTGCGGAACTGAATGTTGTAAACTAAAAATAAACAAATTAACTTAAAAGGTGGGGGCAGGGAAAGAAACTTTTGAGGTGAGGGGAAGAGAGTTGCTGTCAAGACATAATAGACAGTTCCTTAGCTCTAGGAGAAGGATGATTGAAAACACTTCTGCAGTCCTATTTTTACTGACATCCATCCATCTTGATCTTTCTCCTTCCCATTTTCCCTTCCCTTCAGATAGGTGCTAAATAGACAGACACAAATGGATAGACAAATGATAGAGGACATAGATGATAGAATAATAGACAGATGATAGAGAGACACAAATAAGAGAAAAAGATGATGATGATGATAGATTAGATAGAAAGATGATAAAATTATGTAGATGATAGATAGATAGACAGATAATTTATCAAGCTTGTTATATTCCAGGCATTGTACTAAATTCTGAGTATACAAATACAAACAAGGCTGTTCCTGCCCTCAAGGAGCTTACATTCTAATGGGGAAGACAATACATAAAGGGAACTGAGGGGGGAAGGGGAGTGCAAAATGGTCTGGAAAGTGCTGGGGGGCTAGGCAAAATAAGGCCAAAGTTGGCCCATCAGAGCCCAAGGTGGTTCCAGAGATAGAGCTCCCTTTTCTGGTGGGGAGGATGTGGAGAAAGCAGTATGAACTCAGGACAGTGTTGAGGTCAAGGTGGCTTTCTCAGGGTTCTTGCTTCTCTTTTATTCAATTCATAGGTAGTTGAGACATCACCCTCATGATGTCATTGGTCCTCTTGGAGAATGAAGAACAAACAACAACAACTCTGAGACATGAAACTTAGATTTTGAAGAGGTTCTCTTCCTCCAGACCTCGTGGTCCTAGTCCTCTTCCTGCTGCTCCCTGTATCAACAATAAGACTAGCAGCTGCTATGGGAGCATAAGACCAATAGCACCAGCACACAGGAGGGCCATTAGCACAGGTTCTTTGATCTTTTTGGTTTTTTGGAGGTGGGAAGGCAGGGCAATTGGAGTTAAGAGACTTGCCTAAGGTCACACGGCTAGTACATGTCAAGTGTCTGAGGCCGGATTTGAACTCAGGTCCTCCTGACTCCAGGGCCAGTGTTCTACTCACTGTGCCACCTAGCTGCCCCTGATCTGCTTTTCTAAGGAAAGCAACTTTAAGGGGTTTACAATCTCAATTTAATTAAGTATACATATATCATTCATTTAGTTTAGGGGGAAAAGTCAGCACCCTGAACTTTCAGAGAAAATACAAACAGGAATTATGAGCAGAGAGAATAACAGAAACCAACAGACAGGCTTCTATCTGTCTGACCAAACCACAGTACATACATAGTTACCAGAGAGAGAAGCACCAGCATCTGGGTTTTCAAAGCTGGGGTGGTGGGGTCTTAATGGCTATCCAGAGTCTCATCTGGACAAACCACATAACCACTCTTCCAATGAGTGAAACCTCCAAAATAGAACACCAACCTCAGATCATATATATACTTCTCAGGGCCCTGGGTGCCTATTTAGCAAAAGGGTGGGGGACATGGGGCTTTCTTGTTTTTTAAGCATGTCATCTAAGACTCTTAATTCAATCGAAGATTCCCAAAGGCAAGACTCATCAGAGGCACTTGATTATTTCAGTGCTGGGACACACTCCAGAACAAAAGACAACAAAAAGTCCATTTTGCTTGCCATTACATTTGAGAGGCAAGACTCCCGTCAAAGGTACTTGACTTCATTAGTGCTGAGAAGCACTCCTAAAGAAAAAACAAAGGCAAAAATTCCCACCCTGCTTGCATCACACTCCACAGCCTAAGTCACCATATTTCCATACAACTTCCCTAGTGTTGTGCAGGTTGGTGCTAAAGCCTTGAACCCCTTGTGAAACACCAAGGATTCCCTCATCCATGCCAGGGCCCAACCTTCACTTTGGCCAGAGCCTTGCACCTGCTTCCATACCCAGCTGCCCTTTCAGATCAGATAGACAGTACTATTCTCCAGTCACATCTACAGGATCTTTTGTCTGCTCTTTTAAGTTTGGTGACATGGCATCTGCCTCATACTTATCTCTAAGAAGCTTCCTGGGAATTCTTACCCAAGTCATCCTTTGTTTTCCACTGGAAGGCTTTTGTGGAACAGTGGAAAGAGGGCTAAATTTGTAGTCAAAGGGCCTGGATTGAAATCTCAGCTCTGCCACTTACTCATATGTGTGTCCTTGGATAAGTCACCTAACTTCTAGGGGCCTCAATTTCTAAATCTTTAAAATGAGGGATTTTGACTAACGGATCTCGAATATTCCTCCCAACTCTAAATCTGTAACTCTCTGGAGGCAGACTTTGGACAAGTTAGTTAGGCCTCAGTTTCTTCATATGTAAAATGAGGGAAATGGAGTACATTAATTCCAACTTCCCATCCAGCTGTATACCTATAGTGCTCCTAATCTCATTCTCTGCCTCACACACACAAAGAAAATGGAATTAACCATTAACCTTCCCTCACCCCAAATTCTTCTGTGGGTTTCTATCTTGAAGGACCTAGCCAATATATGGCACAAATATGGGTTTATGGGAGAGAGTCACTACCTGACTGCAGGGACACCACCCCCTACTCCCATCACTACAAAGAGGGCAGTACCTTGGGAAGGACTGGAAACAGTGTTCCAGAGCTCAGGGCTAGCCAAAAGCCCAGCTCCAAAATAGCAGTTGTGTTCACATAAAAGCCTCTAATGAGAGAAAGATGCCGTTCCTGGCCCCGCAAGCTCTTTGCAGACTCGGTCTGGCAGGCTGAATCGGCCTCTACTGTTTGGCGGTCAGAGGAGGGAAGGAAGGGGAGGGTGTGAGTCATACCTTGGCCCCCTGCTCCTGAACATGGACTCCACTGCAGGAGAGTAATTGCATTAACAAATGTTGAGATGTTGTAGCCGGCTGGGAGGCCTTGGGGCAGGCAGGGAGCAGCCCATTCCCACTGATGGGAATACTCCTCATCTTCAGTCAAAAGATCTGAAATCTAGAACTCGAAGGAAACTTAGAGGCCGTCATTTTACAGATGAGGAAACTGAGGCCCAGGGTGTCTAAGTGATTTGCCCAAAATCCCACAAAAAATAAGCATCAGAGACAGGATTTGAACCCATGTCCTCTGATTTCCCTTGAGCTCCATAGAGCCCTTGTGTCATAAGTAACCTCAGGAATGTGGGAAAGGATTGGGACTTGAAATCTCCATCCTAGATCCTATTGTTTCTCCCTGGTCAGAGAGGACAGAGCTCCTTGACTGGCTGAGGGCTGCCAAGCTGCCACAGAATCTGTCTGTGGCCCAGGCAGAAGGGTTAAGGGAAGGAAGATAGATGAAGTCACACGTTCAACTTGAAGGCAGCCTGGGACAGTGGAAAGAACACTGGATTTGGAGTCAGACAACGTAGTCTGAATTCTGGCTCTGCCACCTACTACCTATGTGACCTTTGGCAAGTCACTTTACAACTCTGGGCCTCGGTTTCCCTCATCTGTAAAATGAGAGGATTGGATAAGATAGTCTCTAAGGTCTCTCCCAGCTCTAAAGCTAGAGTCCTGTGAACTAATCTACAGTTTCTAAGTCCCACAGAGCTCAGACTGTCCAACCTGCTACCCCAGAAAGGGAAAACACAATGTAAGCCAGGAGAAGCAGCACAAGGATTTGTCTCTAACAAGTATTTGAGACAGGAGGTGAGAGAAAAGATTTATCAACATTATAAAATTCCAAGGACTTACAGAGTCCTTGGATGTGGAGGGTACAGGGAGGTCAATGTTCTGCATCTCCTGCTCCTTGTGGATCCAAGGTCCAGGACCACACTTCCTTTCCTGGCCTGGTCCCTACTGCAGGAAACTTGTTATTCAGTCATTTCAGTCATGTCCAGCTCTTCATGACCCCATTTGGGGTTTTCTTGGCAAGGATAGTGGAGTGGTTTGCCATTTCCTTCAGCAGCTCATTTTACAGGTGAGGAAACTGAGGCAAACAGGGTTAAGTGACTTGCCCAGGATTATTGTTGTAAATGTCTGAGGTCTTCCTGACTCCAGGTCCAGTGCTCTACCCACTGCACCATCTAGCTGCCTACTGGAGGAAATGCTCATCCCTTTTAACCATTTCCCTACTATCCCTCTGTTCTACCCTCATAAAATGGATATGTACATGTATACATACATGTATGTGTACATGTGTGTATGTGTGTGCATGTATATATGTATATGTGTATGTGCATACGTATGTGTATGTATATGTATATGCATATGTATATGTATATTGTTGAGAGAAAAAGACAGGCAGAGACAGAAAAAGAAACAGCTGTTTACCTTGAGTCTATAAGACTAAAGACTTCAGGCAACACAGTGGAAAAACCATTGGCCCTGGAACCAAAGGACCTGGGTCCAAATTGTGCCTCTGATGCTTAACCTTTGGCAGATCACTTAATGTCCCTATCCTGTTTCCTCATCTGCAAAGTGGAAGAGGAAGGTTGGACTTAATGGCTTCTGAGGCCCTTCTAACTCTAAATCTATGACTCCCCCCCAAAACCAATTCAGCATCTCCCCCCAGAAGTGTCCCCATGGAATAATTTTCCAATAGATATGAGGTAAGCATAGGAACTAGACCTGCAGTTTTATTGGGATGGGGATCATATCAATACAAGTTGCCACTTTTTCTGGACTTAGAGAGCTGCTTGGAGCACTGACAAGTTTGAATGACTTGCCTGGGCCACACCACCAGAATATGTCAGAAGTAGGGCTTGAAAGCAGGGATTCCTTGCTCTCTGGTATAGAGAGACCAACTCTCCATACTAGATTGCTCTAGGCTGCCTCTCGTCTAGCAGAGTAGATAGGTGTTCCCAAAAAGGCAGACTTAAGGAGGAAGAGGTCCCCCCACCCAGAACAGTTTGAACCTCGTTAAGCTGGGCCCTCTAGTTGCCAAAAACCCAGGCACTTCTTGGGAATCCTGCATCAGTTCAGAGAATATTGGACCAAGATCTCTCCTAACAATTCTCCCAGTGAAACCAGTCCCTTTCAGTACAGCAACCAGAGCCCAAAAATTCCCAGGGAAATTCTTTATGTTCCCTCCACTAACAGGCACAAGAACACCCCAGTATAGGGGGAGAGGGAAAAGACCCCCATGAAGTCTGGAAGTCCTTCCAAAAGCAACAGCTATAAATAGTACATTGCTCTCCTCTTCCACCTCCATCCCAATCCACCCATAACCCATTAGCCTTTCCCCACCTCAGAGCCACATTCAGCAGGCTCAACAGTCAGCTGTCTCTACAGGCACACAAACACATAAATCTCTCTCCAGAACTGGCAAAGTCACAGAGAGAAAGACAGATACAAAGATCCAGAGAAGGAGACAGAGGCCCAGATGGAGAGACACCATGGGGTTGGTCAAGGAAAGAGCTGGGGTGTCACCATCTACACCTGCAGTGGGGTAATGAAAGTTGGGGGTATAGGGAGAGAGGCCAAGGTAGGTGAGATGGGAAGAGAGAAGGATGGACCGATATGATAAAGTGACTTTGGTCTTTAAGAAAGGAACTCTTCATGAGAGAAAACTTCACTATGGATAGTATCAGTGAGCCCTGAATCTTCTCCATCTTCTCTAATGCTCAGTGGGTCTTGTTTGTCAGGTACTTGGAAACGGCCAGGTTAAGAGCTCACTGTTCCGTGGTGTTTAAAATTTGAGGGGGAGTGGGTAGGTGGGAGGATTGAAGCCAGACCCCATTTTATGGGGGGAACTTCATGCACAGCTCCTGACACATACACCCTCGGGAGTCGCCCCACATGTGTGAAACTGGCACAAAGAAATCATTAACATTCCCTAGCAATGGGAGTCTCCTTCTAACCCAAAAGGGCAGTTGGGGGAGGTGGGGAGAAGGAAGAAGCAGTGGGACATGAGGAGGCTAGAGAGCCAGCTGACAGGGCATGGAGCCAAGAGCCCTACATTTGAAGGCACTCAGGACATAGCCAGTTAGTCTTAGGCAAATGCTCCAACCCCCACGTGTTTCCCATTAGGCTCATTAGCAGCAAAATAGCAACAAGCAAACAGCGTCAGGATGAGCTAATTAGAAAATATTCCACTTGCGTACTGGTAGACTACAAGTGGGAAACCATTTACAGAGATGATGCCTACAGGCAATTGTCTCCCGGAGAGCTGCCAGGCTCCAAACGTGGGATCAGGATTGGTGAGAAGAGAGAGGAAGGTATGAAGAATGAAGAGAGAAGAGAAGGGTCATAAAAGGGAATTATTAGAAGTGGATCTTTTGGCAATAATCGACCAGTATCACCCTACAGGGTTTGGTCAAGCAGTTGTACACACATGTGTGTACGCATGCACACACACGCACTATTGCCAACATTCTACAGAGCCACCAAACCAATATTTCCAGTGTTGAAACTCCATTATGGCAAATGGTAAATGGTAAAGCTAGAAAATTGCAAGCATGTTTAGATAATGAGAATTTCTCTGGGACTCAAATGCCCAGCAGGAGGCTCAGGCATGGATGGGCCCATCTAATGGACAAGGAAGGTTGGAAGAGGTCCTGCTCCCATCAAAGTCAAGGCACCCGTCCTATTACTTCTTCATCTTATTTCCTAGCAGTGCCAAATTCACAACCAAACTGTCTTGTCCACAGGGCTCTTTTTTCACTAAGGGCCAAAGTGACTTTACCAACCCAAACCTCTTTATCATGTTGCAGAAGAAAGAGGACCAGATTCAGTGTCAGACAGCACAGGTTTAAGCTGTGATTTTGTTATTTCCCACATTTGTAGCCTTGGCCAAATCGCTTTGCCCCTCTACCCTAAATTCCTTCATTTTCGAAATGGGAAGGTTAGATTAGCTGACCTCTGAGGTCCCTCCCAGCTCCAGAGCTTTTTTCCATGACTCTTTGGTCTCTCCATTCCCGGTCTCCTGAATCTAAGACATCTGTCTTCCTATGATTAGCCCCAAGCACATTTCCCCCCTTTTCATGTTATCTGGGTAGGGGAAGTAAAGAAAAAGGAACCACATGCAGGAGGCAATGACGGTCAGCAAGCAGATGAATTCTTATATACCCAAAGCACAGAAAGGGGAGCGGGGAAGGAGAAGCACATACTAAGTGAGAGATGATGCGGGCCTGCACTAGGGTGGTGGCTATGTGAGTGGACAAAGGGGGATACATGTGAGATAGATCATAGATATAGAACCAGTAAGATTTGGCAACTAACTAGAAATGTGAGGTAGAGTAAGGAGTCCAGTTTGAAACCAAAGTTTCAAACCTGAAAGACTAGAAGAGTGGTGGTGACCTTGATGGGAATGGGAAACTTAGGAAAAGGGGTAGGTTTGGGGGGAAAGATAATGTTTTGGACATGTTGAGTTTGAGATGTCTATGGGAGATCTAGTGCAAAATGTCTAACAGCAGTTGGACATCATCATCATCATCATCATTGCCAGAGACCAGGACTGGATGCACAGACCTAGAAGTGGTCTTTGTAGAAATGATAAACCCATGGGAACAGATAAGGCTTCCAAGAGAACAGGTGGAAAGAGAGAAAATGAGAGACGAATACAGAATTTTACAGTACACCTGTTGTTAGAGGATGTGATATGAATGAAGAGCCAGTAGAACGGACAGAGGAACGACAGTCAATTAGCCAGTTAGGGAAAGTACCAGGAGAGAGTAGTGCCAACAAAAATCCACATAAAAGAGAGTGTCTAGGAGAAAAGGATGGCCGATGACATAGCATAATGGTGAAGCATCCAGAAGGATGTAGACTGGGAGAAGACCATCACATTTGGCAACTAGGATGCTATAAGCATGTATAAACTATGTCAGATTGCTTACTGTCTCAGGGAGGGGAAAGGGAAGGGAGGGAGAGATAGAATTTGGAACTCAAAACTTTTTTAAAATGAATGTTAAAACTTGTTTTGATATATAATTGAGGAAAAAATAAAATTTTTAAGTGTAAAAAGATGCAATAAAGAGTCAATGTTAAAAAAAAAAACAAGCAACAGCATGAAGCCTGAGTTCGTTATCAAAAATTGAAATGAAATGAAAAGATTTTGCTGAGGGACTTTTCAGAGAACATTGGAGAAATTTGAAAAAGAGATTTGATAACCAGGTATAAAAAAATTTAACAAGGGGCAACTAGGTGGTGCAATGAGTACAGCACCGGCTCTGGAGTCAGGAGGACCTGAGTTCAAATGCGGCCTCAGACACTTGAAACACTTACTAGCTGTGTGACCTTGGGCAAGTCATTTAACCCCAATTGCCCTGCCTTCCCCCTCCAAAAACAAAACAAAAAAAAATTTAACAGGAGATAGCTCAACTGAAGAAGAAATTAAAAAGTGAAACAGAGTAAAGACCTAGGTTGAAATGAAACAAGTCATAGGCTTGATACAAAAGAACAATTTAAAAAAATAGCATAAACAGAACAGTTACATTGAACAACAGTTTCAGAATGTGGAAGCCCAGCTTGCTTCCCATTGGCCCAGAAAGCTGCTCACCGAGGTGCTGCTCCAAGTGAAGCAGACATTGCATCTAGAAGCCCAACAATTTTGCCTAGAACTGAAGAGGTTGCCAAATCACGCAAGGGAGGAAGGGCTAACTTAAGAGGCATTACCTTTATTGCCTAGAATCTCAGCCATTAAATCCCCTAGGGTAATGAAACAAGACATAGAAGTTAGAAAAGCTGTTAGTGAGTTTATAATGTCAATCGACTTGGTTATAGATGAAGAAAGGGCAATAAGTAAAAATAAAAACAGGACAATTCAGCAATTCATATTAAATAAGTTAAGTTATAAAGTTGCTGGAGAAGTAGTTAGTCCTTCAGTTACATTGTTGAATTATATATAATGTGCTTTTCAATGTTATCAAATGCAACTATTATTACTATTAGGGGCAGCTTGGTGGTTCAGTGGTTAGAGCACTGGGCCTGGAGTCAGGAAGATCTGAGATCAAATCCAGCCTTAGACACTTACTAGGTATGTGACCCTGGACAAGTCACTTAACCTCTGTTTGCCTTAATCTACTGGAGAAGGAAACGGCAAAGCACTCTATTATCTTCACCAAGAAAATCTCATGGACAGCATTGGCCTGCTATGGTCCATGGGTTCATGAAGAATTGGACATGATTGAACAACAAGAAATTATTACTACTGCTAGTGTTGCATTTTTTCTTATTTAAAAACCAGTCAAATGGTTTTTTGCATTATGATATATGTGTATTTTAATATCAGTGTAATAGAAATATAGATTTGGTATGCTTCCAAAGTATTTTCAAGGGACTAAAAACTTTTGGCTGAAAGGAGAAATGTAACACCCATTTCAAAGGCCTCTCCTACAGATGCTATAGTTACTGGTACTGTACTATAAGAGCCAAATGGAATGTTTAATATTTGGCAGTTGAAGCTGGAAGTTTATTGAAAAACTGAGAAAAAGGGTTAATGGAGATAGTGTGAGAGAAACTGTGGAGAATTCAGAAAGAAGATAAGAAAAACTTCTTTCTTAGAACTGTCAACTGTATATTATGAAGAAACATTATAAAGAGAATTTAGGAGAAGTGAACCTGGAGAAAAACAGTTAAGAGTAACAGCTTGAGAAAAGATGAAGAGACTGTTATGGCTGCAGAGAAGCTGAAGAAGACAGAGAGAAAGAACATGGAGGTATCTTCTTTCCTGATAAAGCTACTTTAACTTTTTTCTTATAAAGAAGATGAAAAGGATTATTGAGGAGAGATTTTGCTTGTTACTTTAAATAAACTGAATAGTAGAACTGTGTTCCCAGAAGCAAGGAGAAGTCATCAGGTATTACAGTGATGGTTAGAGGTCACTCTGGTATTCACACAGCTAAAACATAAAGAATTAATTATATCTCTGTGATATTATTGATTATATTATTAACAAATTGTATAGCCAGGAACTTTTACGTTCATTTAATCCTAAGAGATATATCATGGGGTGTGTGTGTGTGTGTGTGTGTAAATCCCTAATCACCCAAGGTTAATATTTTCTCAATAAAGTGTGAGGTAAGGTCCTCAACTGAAAGAATAGAAAGAAGGGAAGGTATGGGAGGTTCAAGGAGATAAGAAAAAGTTTAAAATAGACTCCATAGGGAATGGGATAGGAATCAATTAGGGAAGAATAAAAGAATCTCCTTGCTGCAGTAAGGGCCCAGTTGAGGTTATATATATTAGAAAGCGTCGCAGATTTGAAATGAGAGGAACTGAGTTAGAATCCTAGCAGTAGCCTGTGTTACAATTCAGTTTTCTAATCTCTAAATTTATAATCCCATGAGCTTTCTTTCCTCAGACTTTTCCCTGTTCATTCCTACCCTCCCATTCACCCTAACCCACCTCCCCTTCCAACCAATCTTAGGGGTATTTCTTTAGCAGCAGTTCCAAAGTAAAAATGGTCAAGAAATCCATAATAACAACTCACTTGTTTTAAAGTTTGCAAAGTACTCTCTGCACAATAACACTAGGATGCAGGGTTTGTTGAGAATTATTATCTCTCTTTTAAACATGAGGAAACTGAGACACAGAGAAGTTAATGAATTTATCTAGAGTTACACAGCCCAATGAGTCAGAATCAGGACTGGAATTCTGGTCAGTGCCCACGATCAGGACACTTTCAGCTACATAGATGCTTCCTTCTGCCTCCCTGTAGAGTGAGTTAAAACAATGTCCATCTTTCATAGATTACAAGGGAACAACAGACATCTGAGGAAGGACTGCCCAGGAAATCTGGGTGTAAGCCAACAAGAACTTGAAAAGGACCTGACCAGAGGTACCACGCAAGGGTGGTAAGTGCTGAAAGTGGAACTATAACCTTAGAACTGGGGGCCTTTTAAAACACAAGTAAGAATGTAATGTGCACATTCATTTTCTCAATTGAAAACATTTTAAAATATACCCTTCCTGCCCCACCCCCATCAATTCCTTTAGAAGGGGGCGGGATGTGAAGTACAAGGAGAAGGTTAAGGAACACAGTTTTCCCACAGGCTCAAGAATGCCCTGTTTGGAAGAATTGGGGTCAACTCACGTTTGATGCACTGGTTGGTGCTGTTGGCAGTCGTCCATCCTGGGCAGCACCGTCCCCCGCAGACGTTCCTCCTGCATGACCACAATAGTGTTAAGTGAAAGGCACTCTGGGAATATTTGCCTGAGGCCAGTACCCAGCTTCAGATAACCCATATCCCTTTCCCATTGCTGTTCCCTTCTGAAGCAGCATACCTTTGGCCTGTTTGGGGCTTATCAGTCAAGTTTTACCCATTGTTCATTGCATAGGGGCATCATGTTGGTGGAAGCTGAGACAAGGAAGGTGAGAAAGCAGTAAAAAAGCCATGATCTGAATCTTAGATGTGCTTGTAATTTAACAGGAGCAACAGGATAAAGACCTTTGTAAAAAAAAAATATATGAGAATGCTAAAATAAGCTAACATATAAACAAATGCACTTAGTGTGAATTGTTTTTAACTAAAAATTTGGCAAGGCTGGTGCTAGAGTAAGTGGGTTGGCTGATGTGAAATATACAGGGCCAGAGAGTGTTTTTTTTTTTGATTCAGCACTTCTGTTGGGTATCAGAGACCAAGGGGCTCTCCCTCTGCACTCTGCCTGGGCTCTTAGTTTTAGAGTATTGGGAACCAATGGCTCTCACTGATTAGAGTAGTGCTACAGCTATGTCTGTGCTTGAGGAAAAATCATGTTGGCAGCTCAGTGAAAGAAGTAGTAAGAGAGAGCTGAGGCAGAGACCTTTCAGAGGCTAGTATAATAATCCAGGCAAGAGAAAAAGAGAACCTGAATTAGGGTTGCAGTTCCGTGAATGGAGACAAGAGGACATAGAGGAGAGGGGGACAAAGAGAAGGGAAGGGAAGGGAAGGGAAGGGAAGGGAAGGGAAGGGAAGGGAAAGAGAAAGAGAAAGGGAAGAAAAGAAAGAAGGATAAAATGAGAGAGGGAAGGGAAGGGAAGGGAAGGGAAGGGAAGGGAAAGAGAAAGGGAAGAAAAGAAAGAAGGATAAAATGAGAGAGGGAGGGAAAGATGAAGGGAAGGGAAGGGAAGGGAAGGGAAGGGAAGGGAAGGGAAGGGAAGGGAAGGGAAAGAGAAAGGGAAGAAAAGAAAGAAGGATAAAATGAGAGAGGGAGGGAAAGATGAAGGGAAGGGAAGGGAAGGGAAGGGAAGGGAAGGGAAGGGAAGGGAAGGGAAGGGAAGGGAAGGGAAGAAAGAAGGATAAAATGAGAGAGGGAGGGAAAGATGAAGGAAGTAAGGGAAGGAAGGAAAGAAGGAGGGAAAGAAAGAGGGGAAAAGGAAAGAAGGAAAGGAACATTTATGAAGTGCCTACTACATGCCAGGCATTGTGTTAAGTCCTTTACAAAAATCTCATTTGATCCTCACAACAACCTTGGGAAATAAATGCCATTATTTCTCCCATTTTACAGATGAGAAAACTGAAGCAAACAGAAATAGGTGACTTGCCCATGATTATGGAGCTAGTAAAGTAAGCACCTGAAGTCAGGTTTAAATCTTCGTGACTCCAGGCCCAGTGCTCTATCCACTGAACCACCTCTCTGCTTCTTCAGGAGAAAGAGAGCTGTCTAGATTGACTGGGAAATGACTCTGTTCTTTCAACACAAACTTCTCCTCAAAACAAAAGCTCACCATTTTAATATCAATATTCAACCAGTGTTGTAGTATGGCCATGAGACATGGAACACGGCAATCTTTGAAGAATTGAAAATCACCCAGATAGCAATAAAAAGGGACGTGGTGGGTATGAGTTGATTTCAACACATTACAAACAGGGAATTCTGAAGGACAGGAAGAATAAAGGATGTCATCCAAGAAATGTAGAAGGGAAAAAGAAGGCTGCTTGGTCACATGACAAAAGTAAGCCCATGTGAGCCATTGCTAACTTCACAATGTCAAGACAAGTTAAGTAAGGTCCCAGTATGTTAGATAAACCCTGTGGTGAATGTATCACATGAATCACGCAGAGTGGGCAGTTAAGGGTGGGTTAGGATCTGCATTATTGTAAGGAATCCCTAAATTGATAAAATCACAAATCTATTCGAATATTTCTCCAAGGAAGCACTCTAAACCTGGGAGCGAATGCCCCTGTAGGCAAATGGTTCCTTGACTTTGGCCTAGCTATGTGGGAGAAGGGATTATTCTAAGACGGGACTAAATCCCTAAAACCCAGGGCTGGGCTAGAGGTCCTAGCGTTGCTTAGGCCAAGAGAAGTTCTCCCAGGGCAAGGAGTTCTTAACTTTTTTTAAGTCATATATATCCATTTGGTAGATTGGTGAAACAAACTTATGTACTCCTTCAGAAGTCTGGTGAAACCTATGGACCCCTTCTCAGAATAATGGTTTTTAAATGCATAAAGTATCTAAGATTACAAAGAAATCAAAGTGTTAGATATAAGTTAAGAACCCCTGCCCTAAGGTCTCTTTGGTCTTCATTTGTCCAGGGTCAAACTGGCCTTTGTTATTACCAGTGGTCATCATCAATAGTCATTTTTGAGTGCCATACTATAAGTATGGCTTAGGGACCTAGGGGAGATTCACTAGGACATTTAACCTCAGGTAGTCAACTTGGTAAAGGGTTTCTAAGGTAAGTATATTTCATAGCTGCAGAATATAAGTGCTATCCAGACTTAACAAGGGTAGAGTGTTTAAGTGACTGAATATTTATAATGAAGTTTTTCCTGATTTCTCTAGCTGCCACTGTCCCCCTTAGTCCTCCCCCTCAATTACCTTATACTTGGCACATAATACACACTTATAAAATGTGTTTTGACTGATTAATGCTTTGAAATCCATAACTGCCAGCAGGTACACCACGAATATGCCTCCTAGATTTGGGGCAAACTTCCTACAAAGGCATTAGACATTCACTGTAAAGGGCCTCAATTCCAAAAGCCTGAAATGGATGGAAGAATTGTCTCAGATGATCAGGGACACAAGAGATAGAAGAAGGCAATGGGGAGTGAAGATTGAAGAAGCGCACAGATTTCAGAGGTGAAGAAAAAATGGGGTGAAGAGATGGAAAAGAGTAAGGTCATGTGCAAAGGACTAGAATGGAGTAGAGTGGTAGAATCGTAGAATCTCTATGTCCACATTATGGAGGAAAAGGATAGAGTCTTTCTCTGGACTGTGTGATGCGAAGGCTAACAAAGAAACGGAGGTCTTTTCTATCCTCCAACTGGTTCAGGTCACAAGGGAGTAGAAAAGATGAAAGAACTAGAAGTGAGGGTGAGGCTAAAATTATTAGGGGGCTGATTAGAACTAGAGATACTTAGACTGGAACTAGAGATAGGGAAGCCTGTTCTAGACAAAGGGAAGTTAAGAGCTTAGCATTACATGAACTAGAACTAGCAATGAGGAGTCTAGTGTCCAGAGGGGAGAGCTGATTCTGGTGGCCATTTTTAAACCTCTGTGGACAGCATGGGGGAGCATCTTGTCCCACTTAGGAGTTTGTTTGACATTTGAGTGGACCCCAAAGCCTGTGTGGTTTTTGGAGCCTCACAAAGAATACAAAATAAATTCCTTTGGCTTAAAAAAAAAACTGAGGCCCATTCCTGGCCTTCTGAACCAACATTAAGGGGAGCTGCCACCCAGGGAGCTCCAGGAATGTCCCCTACAGCCAAGTCACCCCTCTGGCCTATGGCTCAACCTTCCTGGATCAGACATCTCTAGCACCAGCCTCTTCCAGAAGTCTCCCATGCCCTCTGGCACTCTTCTTTCATCACCAAGACCTATTCCAGGAAAACTAAGTAGGGTGATTTGGTCAGTCACACCTATTCCTGAGTTCTGGCCTCCAATACTTGGAAAAAGGCCCCAGGACCCTTCCAGGGTTTCTAGGGGAAAGGGGGAGCAGCTGGAGGGCAGAAATGGCATATCCATCTGTAGACTGTTGTTGTTGTTCAGTCATTTCAGTTGTGTCTGACTCTTCATGATCCCATTTAGGGTTTTCTTGGCAAAGGTACTGGAGTGGTTTGCCATTTCCTTCTCCAGCTTATTTTACAGATGAGGAAGCTAAGGCAAACAGAGTTAAATGATTTGCCTAGGGTCACATAGCTTGTGTATGAGGTCAGATTTGAACTCAGGACTTCCTGACTCCAGGCCCAGCACTCTGTCCACTGCACCACCTGGCTGTTCCACTATATATTATGGTCCCCTTATAATAATTACAAGGTGTGTCAGAGGTTGAGAGGTCAGTGAGAACAAACAGAACTGGGTTTGGTGGACTCAGAGGACATAGGGTGGTGGGAGGATGGGAGCAAAAGGCTGTGACTAGCAGAGAACCCATCCTGAGAAGTGTACTGGGGCCAAACATTCCTATCTTATACACTGATAACAGTTTAGTATTTCTGCATTAGGGAGTTTGCATTAGGGAGAATGGCCATTCCCACTTAAAGTCTACCCTTTGGTGCTCCCATTAGAGATGAAATACTAAACTGAATCGACCATGGGTTTGACCCAAGCTCACAAGGCTTATGATCTTACAGTTTGAGAAGTTCAAATTTGTCCCAGAAAGCTCCCTTGAAGCTATTAGAGATGAACAGTAAGCAGCTAAGAAAACATTAATGAACTGGGTGGGAATAAGAAGTGAACCCTGCTATTACTGCTTAATGATAAATGATAAATGAACAAGCTTTTATTAAGTACCCACTGTATCCTAGGCCCCATGTTAGGTGCTGGGTTTACAAGGACAAAGATGAAATAATCCCTGCCCTCAAGAAACTTAACATTTTATTGGGGTGCCAGGGGTGGGGAACCTATGGATTTGTTCTGTGAAGTTTGGATTCAGTCAAAGGGTCACACTTGAGGACCTAGAGGGCCACACGTGGCCTCAAGGCTGCAACTTCCCCACCCCTGAACTAAATGATTTCCAAAATTCTATGAAGAGTTGACCACCAGTGAGGCCAGCGTAACCCAGTGACAGCACTGCAGTTCCACGTTTTACCAGCAGGTGGCGATTAGCTGTCAGTGCTAAGTAGCTGGGGGCAAGCTTCACATTGGTCAGCCTATCTGCACATCATTGTTCACAGTAGAGTGGGATCATAGGATCAACGACTTAAAATTAGAATGGACCTTAGAAATCTAGTCTAACAACCTCACTTAGCAGATGAAGAAAGGAAAGAAGGCCCAGGGCTTTGGCAACCTCCTCAAGGTCACACAGGAGGTGACAGAACAGGGTATTTTAAGCCAGGATCTCAGACTCTGTATGTCTTTCCAAGATGAGATGAATGACATAACAAGATCCCTTCCACTCAGGCCCCCACAGGCCAGTAGAGAGTGATAGACTAAAGTTGGGAGGAAGCAGCCTTCCCCCTTACCCAGAAGAGCACACAAGTAATGTCTTACGTCATTGTCTGTGTGTGAGGTGTGTACCTGACCACACTTCACCTGGAGCCCCTTTGTATACACACATTCAACTGCACCAGATTAATTTTTCTAAAGTATCATGAACATATCACTTCTGTTGTTGTTCTTCAGTCATTTCAGTTGTGTCCAACTCTTCAGGACACCATTTGCGGTTTTCTTGGCAAAGATGCTGGAATAGTTTGCCATTTCCTTCTCCAGCTCATTTTACTGATGAGGAAACTGAGGCAAACAGGGTGAAGTGACTTGTCTAGGGTCACACATCTAGTGTCTGAGGCCAGATGTGAGCTCAGGAAGAGGAGTCTTCCTGACATCAGTGGACACTGTCCACTATGCCACCCAGCTGCCCCATACATCACTTCCCTACTCCCAAACTTTCAAGGACTCCCCATTATATATAGGATGACATCCAAATTCTTTAGTTTGCCATTTAGGGTCCTTTGTGATCTAACCCTGATCTGCCTACTCAGCCTATTTCCTCCCAGCCACATGAACAGTTTTATCTTTTGCCACCTCCCCCCACCCCAGTAATATGGCCTCATCCCATCTCCCAATTCTGACCATTTTCACTTGTGGTCCCCCGTGCCTGGAATTCTCTCCTTCCTCATCTTGGCCTCCTGGCTTCCTTGGCTTCCTCCCCCCTTCTACAGGAAAGCTCTCCCAAACTTCATGAATGCTAGCGCTTTCCCTCTGAAATTATCTCCAATTTATCTTGTATATAGTTTGCCCATCCATAGCTGTTTGAATGTAGTCTCCCTCATTAGATTAGGAGCTCCTCGAGAGGAAAGACTGCCTTTTGCCATTCTTTGTATCCCCTGTGCTTTTACATGGTGTTTGTCAAATAGTAATTAACTGACTGATTGGTCTCCTCACCTGTGCACTTTTGCTGATATCATCACCCCTATTCGCACTGTCTTTTCTCTCCTCTTCTTACATCCTTCCCTTTCTTCAAGGCCTAACTCAGGTCCTGCCTTCTCTCATCTGTCCCTCAGTGGTTCCAGTTCATAACGATCACTCCTTCCCTTGAACTCCTACAGCACTTTCTCCTAAAGGGTCACTCGTCTCTGTATGTTTTTGTTCTACTCTCCCAAATCTGTTAGATTGACAGGTCTCTGAGCAGTGCCTCATGCATCTTGGCATCCTCAGGGCATTGCTCAAGCTCGAAGTGATTCCTCAACCTCAAATCTCTCCATTTTGCTTGGACCTCTTTTCATGTAATAACTTTTACTGGAATTACTTGTAAACATCAGCCCTCCCACTAATTTGGGAAAGGCCCAAGGGCTGTACCTTGCTGCATCTTTGTAATCCCCAGTGGCTAGCACAGTATAGATGCTTAAGAAATGTTTGTTGAATTTGTGGAAGCTCAATTGCACTCAGAAACGTTGTTATTAGTGAAGATGGTGAGGGGAAACATGAGTCTGCTTATAAATGCCCAGACTATCCAAATGCTTACTACATGGGGGCAGAGTAAAGGGCTGGGGAACCAATGTGGATTATCAGTGCTGATTCAGATATTACTGCTTTAGTATGTTGTTGTTGTTAATTTGTTTCAGTCATGTCCAACTCTCTGTGACCCCATTTGGGGTTTTCTTGGCAGAAATACTGGAGTGGTTTGCCATTTCTTTCTCCAGCTCATTTCACAGATGAGGAAACTGAGGCAAACAGGGCTAAGTGACTTGCCTAGGGTCACACAGCTAGTAAGCGTCTGGGGTCAGATTTGAACTCAGGTCGTCCTGACTCCAGAGCCAGCACTCTATCCACTACATCACCAAGCTCTCTTGTGGGAAGTGTGGGAGAGTGGAAATCCCTGTTGCTAGCTAGCCTCTCTGGGCCTCAAATGTCCTCAACTGTAAAAAGAAGAGACAGGAATAGATCTCCACTGATATCCCTTCTATCTCCTTCATTTTACAGAGAAGGAAACTGAGGCCCACTGAGTTTAGGTGGTATGTCCCAAATCACATAGCTGGGTTTCAAATCCTGGCCCCCTTTACTCAATACTCAATACTCAATACCACAGCTTTCCACTAAACCACCTTTCTACTATCTTTATGGCTCTAATTTTTTCTTTTGGAGGGGGGAAGGGCAATTGGGTTTAAGTGACTTGCCCAAGGTCACACAGCTAGTAAGTGTCAGTCGTCTGAGGCCGGATTTGAACTCAGGTCTTCCTGACTCTAGGGCGGGTGCTCTATTCACTGCACCACCTAGCTGCCCCACCTTTCTACTATCTTTAATTCTTACTCCACACTACCGTTTTCCAGCCCACCTACCTTTTCTCAGAGCTTCTGGTAGGGTGGTGGGAAGTTTGAATGGAACTTGTCCAAGGGATGTGAGGAACACGTAACAGAGAAACACTGGGAGAAACATCCCCTACATTCAACAACTGAGTTGTTACTAACGAATGAATGAATACCATTTCTACACTGGCATGGCAAAGCTAATTTTCGAAAATATTGTCTTCTATGCAGGCCTTCTATACATACCTTCTATGCAGGCAAGCTGTATAATTTATGTGTTGTACATATGTATGTAGACAGAAAGGTAGACAGACAGACAGACAGATAGATAGATAGATAGATAGATAGATGGATGGATGGATGGATGGATGGATGGATGGATGGATGGATGGATAAAGACACATGAGTATGCCAGAGAATGGTTTGCCCTTCTCCATGGAAATACAACAGCAATTGAGATCACTGACTTAGTCCACTCAATCATTGGAGCCCAAATGGAATGTATAAATTGGGTGAGAGGAGTGGGGACATTCCTGCTGATGTCCTTGCCAGCTTTGCTCACTGCTCTCTGTAACACTGCCCAATAACCACAGTTCACCTCAGGAAGCACCTGTGGGGCTCCAGGCACCAGCCTGGCACACCGTTGTTCGAAATGGGCTATGGTATCTACAGCCCAGGCAGAAGGAGAGCTTCTCCTAAGAAAGCAGAAGAATTGGGAGGCATGAGTGAAAGTGCGATGTTACACTGGGAAGATGAATAAGAAGAGGGGAACGTATTTATCTGTGTATGGGTGTGTTGTGGACAGCTCAGTTCTACAAAGAGTATTCCGGGGAGCAAGCGCACAAATACACACACACACACACACACACACACACACACACACACACAGCCGCAACCCAAATCTAAAATGTTTAGCTCCAGACTTCCACCTACTCCCAGTTACTAAGCTCAGTGGGCAATTTTCCCAGGTCCCCTCCCCCATCTCTATCCCATTCAAGTGTACCGTCCTCTTGAACATTCTCAGACAAACCCACGCGTTCACACAAACACCAAATTTCCCTTCAAAAACTGAGTACCAGAATAGAATCGATCTCCACCTGCGAGTGCAGTCCTCTGTACCTCCTCTTTCCCCACCTCCACCCAGTCGGGCCCCCACTCTTCCGCTGGAAACATTCCCCAGGGGCCACTGCTCTGGGATTCAGGAGCAGCACACAGATGTGAATCCTGGTAAAGAAAACCTTCAGCTTCTGGTTCATTCTGCCGGCTCCGACGAGGGGCGCCTGGACCTGGTTGCACTTCTCTTAGCCAGAGCAAAGCTCAGTTTCCTTATGTGAATTGTGGGTGTGCAGACACCTCGGGGTTAAGAAAGTTAAATTAGAGGGGAGGATGAAACTGAGGGTGTTGTAGAGAAGCTGAGCTCGGATAGCTGAGGAGGGGCAGGCAGCTCTCACATAGAGGCTCAAAGTTTGGGTCTCGGCTCGAAAAAACGGAGCAGGTGCCAACGGCAAGGAGTGGGGGGGGCAGGAAGTGATAGTTATTTCATTGATCTATCTATAGATCTATTCATATACATAGATATCTATCACTTCCTGCCCCTCCCTACACCCTTTCTATATTGATATATAGCCATATATAATCCAAAAGATATATATGTATATGCATATACATAAAACATACATACCTATGTATGTGTGTATATACATACAAAGTGACATATAAGCTTGGTAATGAACTTCCCAAAAGCAATAACTACACACACACACACACACACACACACACACACAAACACACACATACTTGGCCTTACCCCATCAGTCGCCCGCGCGATGAGGGCGGGGGCGGGGGCGGGGGCGCAGCCCGGACTCTCTGCCCTGTCCGAGGGCGCTGCACAGCCGAGGCAGACCTAGCCAGAGGTGGGTTCTGCTGTCTTAGGGTAACCGAAGACATCTGTGCAGGTGACAGGACTCTACGGGTCTGCTGTGTTCTGAGAAGCCTCCTGATCTCGCCGTCGGTGGGGTTCCTCAGGTGCCCCCAACCCGGCTGGGGTACATCTCCGTGAGCCTGACCTGGACCAAGCCCTCCTTGCTCCCGGAACAGACTGTACACCTTGCCTACAGTCGCACCAGAATGACTGAACCCAGGTCGCCGAAGCCGGCCCCGATCCCTGCCCGCGGGCTCGTACCTCCCCACGAGATCCCGCTGAGCATCACCCATACCCACAAAGAGAGCCAGGGTCAAGGGCAGAAAGCTTCTCCAGTAGCTCCCCATGGTTGGCCTCGGGCGAGAAGAACTTAGCGAACAACAAGCTGCAGCCGCCACATGTAGCACCCGGAGCAGCTGCACACCGGCCTCCCAGGCTCCTGATCTCGCCAGGCAGGAGATGCTTGCCTTGAGCGCCTCGGAAGCTCACTTTCCACCCAGCAATCACTGTTCCAAACCCGCCACCCGATCAGGGGGTTGGGGGAAAGAGGAGCTCCGGGTTTGGGCAGCTCCGGGATATTGAGAATTCTCCCGAATTCAGACCTGTTCTGATTCCCGGCCCCTTGCCTACGGTTCAGCCCCGTGCCCCCAGCCCACTCTGCGCACACAGCTGCTTGCACCTTCTGGTTTCTTCCCCCTGTCACTGCAACCTCGGGAGGGGATGTGGAGGGTTTTATTTTTGGAAACCTCCCACTTTTTTTTTTCTAGTCTCTTTTATCCACACTATTGCCCCCTCCTCGGAGAGACGGCTCAGCCTCCTCATTACGGGAGAGAGGGAAGAATTCCAGTAACACCCACTTTGGCACAACGAAGCATACGAGAGGCGGAGGGGTATTAACCTCTGAAGTGCTAGGGAGAGGCAGGTCCCCTGCTCAGAGCTGGACCCAAGAGCCCGCAGGGGAGGTAGGGCCCGTGGAGGTCGCGGATCCAGTGCATCTCCCACTAGTCAGCCCTGACTGTTTTCCTTCTCTTTCCTCTGCCCCTCACCTTTTCAGGGCGTCTCTCAGGGGCTAGTGGTGAATTCTGGTGGCCTCAAAGCACCTTGAAACTGAGTCATTGAGTGGTACATGAGAAAGGGTAACGGGTCCAAGTCTCGAGATACAGAAACTACTACCTCCAATCTCTTCCCAGAGAGCTGATACCATTCATGCCCAGTGCCACATGTCGCGCGTGGCTGGAGGACAGTCCAGAACTCTCTTGCCTCCGCCTTCCCCTGGGGCATAAAGGGGCTTTTAGAAGATGACATGAGCAGTATGCCCCCTAGTGGAATTAACCGAGTTCTTCATTCATAGCTACAGCGTATTAAATGATTGTGAAACCACAGCCCTGCCTTGCATTCTTAACACTCATCCAGCCAGAAGTTCAAAGTAATTTGCCACTAGGAACTCATTCATCTCATCCTGTTCAAATCTTTGAGCCCTCCATCACTGCAATTTCCTTATAAGTTAAAGTCAAGTCAGAGATGTGTGTGTTGACTGGAGTGAGGGATGGGGTGGGTGTTATTCTGGGGTAGGTGACACCCATTTTTGCAGGGGCACAAAGTCATATAAGAAGCCAGTGATAAGGTGGAGGATAAAATACAAGCTTCCTAATCGTGAGGGTTTCCTTGATCGCTGTCCTCCTTCCCCTCTTAGTATTTTATTCCTACATTTCGTGTGGTAGCTACCATAATCTACCTGTATCATATTTAGAACAGGTAATTTCCCTTCTAGCTTGGAAGTTTCTTTTATATTCAATTCTAATTACGCTATCCTGATGTATTATTTCTGAATTTATTTCTTTTTCTTGAAAATAAACTCTAGAAAGCACACTCATGTTCTAAAGGAGGGGGAGGAATGGAGGATGGGGGGACAGTGGATAAAAGGAAAAGAGGTAGCAGATTCCAGGCCAGAGCTTACAGTAGTGTAGGTAATTAATTGTAATGCCTTCTCTCTATTGATTATCTCTCATTTATCCATACATAGATAGATAGATATGTCCATATCTATATACATATGTCCATGTAAATCCATATACATACACACATACATAATCTCTCTCTACGTATGTATGAATGTGTGTGTGTGTGTATATATATATATATATGTATGTATCTTGTTTGAACATAGTTGTTTGCATGTTATCTCCCCCATTAGACTGTGAGCTCCTTAAAAACAAGGACTCTCTTTTTGCCTTTCTTTGTATCCCTAATGCTTATCACAGTGCCAGGCCTACTATGGGTAGGAGCTTAATATTTATGGACTGACTGTCCTTTCCTTCATAAAAGAAGGAGATAGATAATCAGATTCATAGGCTCATTAACTTACAGCCAGGAGGAACCTTATGGGTCATCTCATCAAATCCCCAGATCTTAAAGATGAGAAAACTGAAGAAATGGAAACATCAGATGTCTGAACCCAAGCTAGCTTAGAGGCCATGAGGGTCCAGTGGCCTAAAGTGGGGTTCAGGAATCAGCAGAGATTTTTTAAATAGTGAAATGCACTATTGTGGTATAAAGGGTAAAGAAAAAAGGGATAAAGAGAAAAGAAGGAGCAAGGCTGGTGTCTCAATACAAATTTAGAAAGGTTTAGAATACCGAAGGCCAGTACAAGGAAACAGAGCACACAAGAGAGTAAAGCAAGCTGGCTTTCTTAGGAAAATCTTACCACCCTCAAAATGCCATCAGCCTTGGTATTTCACCTCATCACCACCCTTTTTAACCTCTGATTGGACAGTGGAGCCATGAACTCCAAAACCTTCATTTAAGGAAGAAGTACAGCTCAGAACATATCATTTCTCACTTGGCTGCACTACTTTGGGACTTCTCTGATTTTTCCACTATTTGGGCACCTTTCCAGGCCACCTCTTTCCCACACACACATTTGAACTTCCTTTTGTGTTGCCTTCCCCTATTAGACGATAAGCTTGCTGAGGGCAGGAACAGGCTTTTTTCATATTTGTGCCCTCAACACTTAGCACAGTGCCTGGAATATAATAGTCATTTAACATATGTTTATTGACTGACTGATGGAGGGGACATTGAATGGCAGAAACAGGTGGGAAGCACTGGAGCCCTGGTAGAAATGGGAACCTTTACCTGGTAGGGTCTGTGGGCTTTTAAAAGTTTTTATTAGAGTCAATCAGAACCAGACATTGAGGGAAGGAAGAAGGGAGCCTGGAACTGGAGACTGGTGCTGATTCATATTAGTGGGGAAGACTCCTGGTAAACTGACAACTAGTTGATATTCAAACACCCCATCAGCAAGAGAGGGGCTTTTTGACATTGGTCTTATTTGATAGGGTGACTCAATGGTTTTGAGCTTACCTGGGACTTTTTCCTTTAGCAAGGTGAGGAGGCTAGTGAGCTCTTTAACCCTTGAGCTAAAGACAAGATTCCCTTGACCAGCTTCAAAGGGAAGAAATTGGTGCAAGCTTACACATGTCAGAGAATTTTAAGACTCAGGGAAGGATCCTTTATAAGAACTCTCCCACTTTACCCACCATTACCCCGAGATTCATCTGAGAGGATGGGATGACAGACAAGGTATAAGGAGCAGGTTCCCAAGACAATATCCTCTAGCCTACATTTCTTCCTTCCTTCCTTCCTTCCTTCCTTCCTTTCTTCCTTCCTTCCTTCCTTCTTTTCTTTCTTCCTACCTTATTTCTTTCCTTCCTTCCCTCCCTCCCTCTATTTCTCCTTTCTTTCTTTCTTTCTTCCTTTCTTTCTTTCTTTCTTTCTTTCTTTCTTTCTTTCTTTCTTTCTTTCTTTCTTTCTTTCTTTCCTTCTTTCTTTCCTATTTTCTTTCTTTCTTTCCTTCTTTCTTTTTTGGTCTATTGGTCTATTGCACAATCCAGTGAAAAGAACACCGAACTTAAGAGTCTAAAGAAGGCCTACTTTAAAGCACTTTAAAGGTGTCTACTCTGTGCAGGATATTGTGCTAAGCCACTGTACAATTATTGTACCACTTGTTCCTCCTAACGACTCTGGGGGGTAGGTGCTATTATTGTCCCATTTTAATAAATGAGGAAAATAAGGCAGAAAGAGATCAAGCAACTTGCTGAGGGTCACACAGCTAGTATCTGAGGTCAGAGTTGCACTCAGGTCTTCCTGACTCCAGGCCAGAGCTGTACCGCTGTACCCACTGTACCGCCCAAGCTGTCTCTCACTGGAGAGACATTGGTGTGACTACTGCCTCTGGAATTTGCAAGCTGTGTTATCCTGGGTAAGCCATTGAATGTCTCTGATCTTCAGTTTCATCATCTATAAAATCAAGATCATAACATGTCTAATAACTGTCTCCCAATGAGATAACAGTTGCCTGTAGCACTTGACAAACCTTGAAGTGTTAGCTATTATTATGAGAGCGAAGGAGGAATAGGACAAAGAACATCAGCTACCTGCTACCTCCTGCCTGGAGGACTGTGCCATTCCAGACCTATGAGTCAAAGAGTCAATGATTTCCCATTCATAGCCCTGGGGCATGGAGCTTGGCAAAGGAGAAGCAGGAATGGGAGGATCTCGGAGAAGAAAACAAAATATTCACTTTGTACTTTTCTGAGTGTGGGCACATCTATCGCCTCGTTTTATCCCCACAATTCTGGGGCTGGCGTTATTAATCCCGTTTTATGGATGAAGAAGAAGTGTGCACCTACCAGCCCAGATACACCTACCTACTTAGCTAGGGCAGAACCCACTATATAGATAGATACATATATATAGGATCATAGGGTTTAAAACTAGCAGGGACCTTAGAAGAGATCATTGACCCCTTCATTTTACACATAGGGGAACTGAGGCCCAGAGAGGTTAAAAGACATATCTAAGGTCACTCCATAGGCAACTGAGCAAGAATTCAAACCATATCTCATGACTCCAGATCAGATTCTCTTCCCATTCTATGACACTGCCTCCAAATATCCTCTTTAAATATTCCTTACTCTTTCCTGATGGCTGCTGTCTGATATATCCACACCCGCTTGGTTCTTCTCTCTCTGGGACAGTACTTTTGCTTTAGCCAAAGCCTCCTCATTTTTATGGAGGTAATCCCTAGCTCCACCACTTCATGGACCAGAGCCATTGGGTCTCTCGCTACTCTGCTGAGTAGCAGTTGGTAGGCAGAGTAGTTATTACTCTGCTCAGTCTCAACCACAGGATCTTTTGTAACCTCCTTCCTATATCCAATGGCACCACTCAGCCAGATAGCACACCTTCTCCCCATTGATACTACTCTCTACTACCCACTACTACTCTCCTCATTTCAGATCCCCACCAGGCTCCCAAGACCAGAAACCTTGGAGTCATCCTTGTCCTTTAGCTACTTTTTCCTCTTGTGTATCCAAGATATTATTATTACTCCATCTCCCTTGTCTGTACATTTGGAACTCTGCCACCCACTCAAGTCTCTCAACCCAGGCTCCACCTCAGTCAAAACATACACACAAACTTCTTCCCTCATTTACAGGATCAGTTATGCCATTCCTTCTCTAGGGGCTTTTGTAATTTCCCACCCAGTACACTCAGAACCACAATGACTGAATGATCTACTCTAAATTAATGATATCACCCCACCCATAGTACTTTTTCTGACTCTGCCATCTTGTCCATCATGCTTACCCCTCCCCTGAAGTGAGTCTTTGAATGCTGCTCTTCAGAATCTCCCACCTCCAAAAACACCCTTAGTAGGGTCTTGACTGTCCAATTGCCTCTTGAGTTGGAACTACCCTTTTCTTCTCATGAATGAATGAATGAGGGGCAGGCTGGCATACAGAAAGAATACCAGATTTGGAGTCAGAAGACACATAGGTTCTAATTTCAGCTCTCTTGTTCATTAGCTGTAGCAAATTTCTGAATCTATTGGGCCTCAGTTTCCTCATTTGTAAAGTAGAAATAATAATTCTTGTAATCTATCCTTCAGAGTTATTGTGAGAAAAATGTGTTGTGAATGTTAAAGAACTTTACAAATGTGAAATTTTATTATCCATCAAACACTTATGCTAGATACACTATGCTAGATGAAGGGAGGATATAAAGTTTAGATAAAGTATGGTCCCATCCTTCACAGAGCTTATAGTCTTCTCCTTGTTCAGTCATTTTCAGTTGTATCTGACTCTTTGTGACCTTATTTGGAGTTTTCTTGGCAGAGATACTGGAGTAATTTGCCATTGCCTTCTCCAGCTCATTTTACAGATAAGGAAACTGAGGCAAACAAGGTTAAGTGACTTGCCCAGGTTCACTCATCTAGCAAGTGTCTCAGGCCAGATTTGAACTCAGGATGATGAATCTTCCTGACTCCAGACCTAGTGTTTTATGGACTTCCCCACTTAGCTGCCCCTTGTAGGACGATAAGACACTAACAGGGATGGCTATGATACACAATATTATGCGATAAATATATTATCAAAGTGCAAAACAAATTGCTATGTATGGGGAAGAGAGAGGTTGGGCAGGAAAGGAGGGTGCCAACCAGGGGTGTGCTAGTAAATGTTTAACAATTGGCTTTTAAAAAAACAAAAGTACATATGACACCCTTTTAGTCTTAATTGGTGCTATTAGCATTTTCTCTATTACTCTCTGGTGTAGACCAGAGGTGTAATACTCAAATAGAAATGGATCCTTGTGGGCCCCATAGTGACTTAGAAAACTAGAAATTAACATTATCTATGTTGTATTTTAATTTTTTTAAAACTCTTTCCCAATTACATATTAATCTCATTCTATGGGTTTTGCACATCATTTGCCTTATGGCTTCTTGTTTTGACTCTTCTGGTTGATCAACAAAACAGTAAATCAACCCTTGCTCAAGTTTGTGTGAATTTCCAAGGTGTAAATGCTCACACTGAAAATTTAACAATCAGAAACAAAGATCATTGCTCTCTGGTCTTCTCTCCTTGCTTTTTCTCTTATGATCCAATTCACCAAGATCAAAGTCCTAGAAAATTTCACCTCCTTTCTCACCCCATTCCCTCCTCGGCAGCAATGCTGGGGTTTTGACCCTTTGGAAGATCCCTGGTTCTAATGGTCTCCGGCTTGGCCCATGACTCATCTTTCCTCTGCTTCCCTACTGCCTTCTGCCAATTAGGGGATAAGAATGATGCCAGCACTACTCGCCCACCTCCTGGGCCTGTTGCAGGGAGTAATTCATCTCTGAAAAGCTCTTGGGGGCCAGGAAGTTCTTTATAGAGAGTCCCAAGGGTTTGATAATGAGATAATTGGCTCATGGGTAGAAAAGGAAGGCCTTAGCCTTGATCCAGGATAGAATCACTGCTGTTTGACTGACACTGGGCAAAAGTCTAATTGCTTTCTCATGTCATGCTGGAATAATGCTGGGGGCCAGAGAGCTACCAAAGCTCTTACTAATTTGATAAACAAGAGACTAAAAACAAGGCAATATCTTCCTGTTCTCTTTGCTGGAACCCAGTCTCCGGAATGGAGACAGGATTCCGGGGATTTTTCTTACTCATTCAGACCTCGGAAATGACTGTACCTCCAACACCGAATTCTTCTTCCCAGGAGGGCTAGTTCCTCTCTTTCAGAACAAATAACAAATTATCTAGTTAATCACTGGGTTGGGCAGTGGAAAGGAACACTAATCAGACTCCAGGCCCTCCAAAGGGGAGCACCCAGAGAGATAGGCAACCCAGAGACGTGGTGGTCTTCTTTTGCTACTCAAAATCTATGGCTCTGAAGCCAGAAGCCTTGGTTCTCAGTGTAGAAGAAGGAGATAACTCAGAAGTTGAATAGCTAGACGATACAGAGTCGGGCCTAGAGTCAAAAGTCCTAAGTTCAAATCTGGCCTCAGACACTTACTATCTGTCTGACCCTGGGCAAGTCACTTAACTCTGTTTGCCTCAGTTTCTTCACCCATCAAATGAGCTGGAGAAGGAAATGGCAAAACATTCCAGTATCTCTGCCAAGAAAACCCCAAAAATGGGGTCACAAAGAGACAGACAAATGCTTCCAGAAACAGGCTGAGTACTTCCTTCATTCTGATGCTCTTAAGGCCACAGACTGGCTCTCAGCACCAGACACCATCAGGCTGGCTCGCACCCAGAACTCAGAAATGTACTACCCAGGTCTGACACTGCTTGCCTCTTGTGCAGACAGGCATGTCCTGCCAGCTGTGTAATTGTGACTGCCTCTCCCTTAGGAGAGCAGGATTCTAGATAACTGTTAGAAGATTGTGGATCCGACAATAAGGTTAACCTGGAGCCCAGGTGGAAGAACTGCAAATAAGCTCATCTGTGTCTTGGGACTGAACAAGTCTGCTCTTGTCTATTGGCCACCCAGAAGCTAAGTCTTGGGGATACCAGTTCTGCACGTTCTAGAAAGAGTACCGTAGACTATAAAGCTTCAGATAAAGAACTAGGAGACCAGGGTTCTAATCCTTGTTCTCTTAAATGAGTACAGCTGAGCTCACAAGCCATTCTGGGCTTTAGCTTCCCAATCTATAAAATGAGAATAATTGTGTCATCACTTCCCCCCCCCCCCCGCCTCCCCCATCCAATCTTGCAGGATTATTGTGAGAATGAATTAAATATCCTCTCTTTTAGTCTGGGAGAGAGCAAAACATGCATATCCAGAACTTCTTTTCCTTAGGATTTAGAGATAGAGTTACCTTAGTTTTCCCTCAAAAGAAGAGATAACTGATGGGGCGATTGGACCTGGACCCCTAAAAGGAAAAGACCATCTTTAAAAGTAGTCCAGTCCCTGAACTTTCCCACACAACCCAGTCCCTGGCCACCTAGATACTCAATACTCCTTTCAATAGTCCTTTCACTGTGGCTCTCTAACCCAGCCCAGACTATTCAACTCCTTTCACTGCTTATACCTGGGCCCCCCAGGCTATTTACCACTCCTTAATCCCATCCCTTCTCAAAGTCTTTTTCTGTATAGAGGAATCATTCTCACTCACATTAAGCTGAAGATTTACTAGGAATCTTGCAGGTCATACCTAATGTTACAATAAACCTCACTACTTTGACTGAAAGAAGGCTTGAGTGGTTGAATTCTTTCCAAGCAGGCTCCCCCTTCCCCTGTGCCCTTACAATTTGGGTATCCCAGCTCTCCAAACCACAACATATTTGGTTCCCAGACTGGGAATTGAACCTGGGCCAAGGGTGGTGAGAACACCATATCTTGACCAAAACATGACTATGTTGGAATAAAGTGCTGGGTTTGGAGTTAGGAAGACCTGTATTCAAATCTTTCCTCTGAAACTATGTGACTTTGGATATTTTAAAGCAGAAATACTATGAAGATCTTAAACCCTCTCTTCTTCCCTATTTCTTTCAAAGGCACTGCCATACTTCCAGGAACCTAGGTTCACAACCTCAAAGTCATCCTCAACTCCTTACTCTCACCCTTCATATGGGTTTGTTTTTTTTGCAATCAGGGTTAAATGACTTGCCCAGGGTCACACAGCTAGTAAGTGTCTGAGATCAGATTTTAATTCAGGTCCTCCTGCCTCCAGGGCTGGTGTTCTATCCACTTAGCCACCTAGTTGTGCCTCACCCTACATCTCCAATCAGATTTCAAGTCTTGTCAATTCTTCTTCAACATCTCTCATATCCATCCCTTTTTTTACCACTCATACCTTGCTAATTCAGACCCTCATAATTTCTCCCCTGGACTATTGAAATCACTTCCTGGATGTGTTGTGGTCTATGGGAACCCCAAAATTCAAGGGCAACAGTAGTGGGTCATGCCTTGAAAGAATTTGACCCAAGCCTTCTTTCAGTAAGAGACAGGGTTTATTAAAACAATGATTAAGGTGGGAGAGATTTTAAGAATCCATGCATTTTTGATCCTTGTATTGACAACCAACCAGACTTGGAAGGAATCTGAGCCTTTGTGATGCCAATACAACTGGGCCAGACTCTTAGGGAATCTAGGTGATCTAATGGGGGCAAGACAGAAACATATACAGTGGTCAAGAAGTGGGTCGAGATGAAATTAGGAGTGGAGGTCTAGGGTAGGGCCAGGTGCAGACAATGAGGGCCACAATGAAAGAGCAGTTAAAATTCAGGGATCTGAGTTCAGTGGGCCGGGTTCCTGGAATTCATGGGAAAGTTCAAAGGGGGAGGGGTCCAAAGCCCCAACCTGTCAGTTGATCTCCCTGCCTCAAGTCTCCCCTTTCTCCAATTCATCCTCTACGTAACTGCCAAAATGATTTTCCTAAAGCACAGGTCTGACCATGCCATTTCTCTGCTCAATAAACTCCAATGGCTCCTTATATCTAGGACCAAATAAAACTTCTCTGTTTGGCATTTAAAGCCCTTCACAATCTGTCTTCAACCCACCTTTCCATCCTTAGGTAGTCACTCACCAGCCAAAGTGGCCTTGCTGTGCCTCACCTTATGATACCTCATCTCCCATCTCTGTGCTGTTGTACAAGCTGATCCCCATGCCTGAGATAAAGTCCCTTTTTTTTTTACCTCTACCTCTAAGTTTCCTTCAAAGTTCAGATCAAATGCCACCTTCGGTATGAGATCTTTCTAATATTCCCAGATACTAGTGCCTCCCCTCCCAAAATAATCATGTGTTTATTTTACACTGTATTTCCTTGACGAAGTGTGTATCTTATTTGTACTCCAGTAAAGCCGAAATTTAGAAGGAAAAGAAAGACAGCGTCATTGAAATGTTAAGAGACATGCCTTTCAGACACAAAGGAAACATTCCAAGTCTTAGAAAGGGTCTGAAGCTAGAATAGCTTGATTGCAAAGGAAGAGGCCAGTGAGACAATAAATTTGCCCCAGGGCACACACTGCTTTTGGGGACCTTTTTCCTCAGCTGCTCATCTGCATGAGACTTAACCGGAATCTGGGTAGTGTAACTTGACTAATCATCATAAAGAAAGATGAACTGAAGGAAACCACCTCTGAACCTAGAAGGATCAACCAGGGGAGGTTAGACCTCTCCCACTTCCTAACTGGAGGTAACAAACCTGAGAGCTAGGACTCTGAGTGAGCTATGAGGAGGGGTCTCCCTCAAACCAGACTAAGAATATTGCGAAGACAATGAACTTGTCTCCGCTCCAGGTCACAAGCTGCTTCAGTACATTTGTTTGCAGACCCTCAACCAACAGAAATCTGGGAAATGACCTGGGATGATCAATCAGGTGAGGTTTATTGCTGAGGGCATCCAACTCTGAACCAATCCATCAAAAATCAGTTATTAAGCATCTGTTTCTGTCTGGCCCCGTGCCAGGTCCTGGAGACACAAATACAATAAATAAAACAATCTTTATTTGATATGAAGCTTACATCTAATAGGAGAGGCAATAAGTACATATGTAAGTATTTATAGCATAAATGTAAAATACAAATAAATATAAAGTGTTAAATATAAGGTAGTTGGGGGAGGAGCAGCTAGGAAGCACAGTGGGTAGAATGCTGGAGCTGGAGTCAGGAAGACCTGAGTTCAAATTTAACCTCAGACACATTGTACTAGCTGTGTGACCTTTGGCAAGTCACTTAACCCTGTTTGCCTCAGTTTTCTCATCTGAAAATAAGATGGAGAAGGAAATGGCAAACCACTCTAGTATCTTTGTCAAGAAAACCCCAAATGGGGTCAGATACAACTGAAAACAAACTGAAAGTTTTGGAGGGAGGAAACTTGGGGGGAATCAGGAAAGGCCTCATCTAAAAGGTGATGTCTAAACTACATACAAGCTAAAAGGAACAGAGGGACTCTATGAGGCAGGAATATAGAAGGGATTCATACCCAACCTGTAGAAAGTCATGTAGACTATAAATGCAGTATCACATGTCAGAAATAGAGATAAAGACAGTTTGGCAAGATCACAGAATTCAAGAGGGAGAGCAATGTATGAGACTGGAAAAATATATTGGGTCCAGGTTGAAGGGAGCTCTAAAAGTTAAACAGAGAAGCTTATATTTTGACTTAGCAGCAATAGGAAACCACTGAAGTAGGTTGATTAGGGGAGTCACATGGTCAAATCTACAGCTAACGAAAATTACTTTGGTAGCAGTGGGTGAGCTGGACTAGAACTGGGAGAGACTAGAGGCAGGAAGATCAATTAGAAGGTTGTTGTAATAATCTAAGCACGAGGTGAGGAAGGCCTGAATTAAGGTGGTAGGTAGGCAAATGAATGGAGAAAAGGGTCAGATGTGAAAGATGTTCCAGAGTTCAAAACGGCAAGATTTGGTAACTGATTGGATATGTAGAGAGAAGGAGAATGAGGAGTTGAGAGTCCAGAGGATGGTGGTACCTTCGGTAGAAATGGGTTTGAAGGGAAATCAGTTCAGTTTTAAACATATTGAGTTTCAGATGTCTCTGAGACACTCAGTTTGAAAAATCTAATAGGCAATTGATGATTTGGGACCGAAGCTCAGGGGAAGGTCTGGAGCTGGGGAAGAAGAGACAGACAGAGAGAGAGAGAGAGAGACAGACAGACAGACGGACAGAGACAGAGACAGGACAAGGACAGAGATAGACAGAGACAGGGACAGAGAGAGAGAGAGAAAGAGAGAGAGAGAGAGAGCAAGAGAGAGAGCAAGAGAGAGAGATCTGAGTCATCTGCATAAAGATGATAGTTAAACTTACATAAACTGATGAGGTACCAAGAAAGAATATAGGGGAGAAGACAAGAGGAACCAGGACAGAACTTTGAGGCACCCACAGGTAGGGAGCATACTATATGACAGAAAGCAGTAGGACAGGTAGGAGAGGAACATGAAGAGGGCAGTATCATGGCAACCCAGAGAGGAGAGGGTATCCAGGAGGAAAGGGTAGTCAAGAGTGTCAAAAGGTGCTAGCAAATAGGTTGAAAAGAATGAGGATTGAGAAAAGACCATCATGTCTGGCATTTAAAAGATGTTTGAAAACCTTGGAAAGAATAGCTAGGGCCTTGAGGGATCCAATCTGAAGAAGCCTCTGCCAGTCCTAGACTAAGGGACTTGACCATTTTAGAAAGAGCACAGTAGCATTCCAGCTGAGTCTCAGGAACCTGGTCTCATCTTCATGAGTTCAAATCTGGCCTCAGATACTGACTAGCTGTGTGATCCTGGGGAAGTCACTTCACCCTGTTTGCCTCAGTTTCCCCATCTGTAAAATGAGCTGGAGAAGGAAACAGCAAACCACTCCAGTATCTTGGCCAAGAAAACCCCAAATGGGGTCATGGAGAGTAAGACGCAACTGAAACAATGGAATGACAAAATAGCTATTCCTCAGAGAGCTAGCCCACGGCTACCCAGCCAAGATATGGTGCTCTACAAGCTGCTGAGCTACCTGACCTGTTGAGTTAGCCAAGTCTAACAGTGGCAATGTGTCCATGACCAACACCAATAACCCTCCACACAGTGTACTTTGTGAAGACTTTCTAGGGAAAGGAAAGGACACTGAGACCCTACAGTTCCATAGTTGTGAACTGCCTTGGCAACGTGTGTTCCCTAAATGTGTACCTCACTGCCATAGTACATTATACACTCTTTTTGACTCCTGGTGTCTTTGTAGGAGTGTGCCCTAAGTTTTTTAAGAGAAATTCTTTGTAACTATTCTACTTGAGTTGCCATTTGATTAAATATCTTTTCTAAGAATTAATTTAATCTATTGGCTATTTATTTATTTTAAATTTGATATCCTATTTTTTCCCCAATAACATGTACGTTCTTTCTTCAAATTTTGGGTTCCAAATTCTCCACTGTTCTTCACTCCCTCCATTAAGAAGGCAAGCAATTTGACATAGATTATACATGTGTAGTCATGCAAAACACATTTCCATGTAAGTCTTGCTGTGAAAGAAAACACAGACAAAAAAAAAAACCTGAGGAAAATAAAGAAAAGGTATCTTTGATCTGCATTCAGACTCCACCAGTTCTCTCTCTGGAGATGGACAGCACCTTTCATCATGAGTCCTTTGGAATTGTCTTGGATCATTCTATTGCTGAGAATAGCTAAGTCATTCACAGCTGACCATCATACAATACTGCTGTTACAATGTTCTCCTGGTCCTGCTGATTGTACTTTGCATCAGTCCATGTAAGTCTTTCCTCTACTGGCTAATTGTTAAAGGGATAAATGCTACAATACTAGGGGTATTGTAAGCAACAGTGTTAAAAGTAATTTATCACTCACAGAATTTCTCTCTCTTCCCCACTCCTAACTCAAGGTAGCAGGTGCCCTTCTGGGTACCCAGCTTATGAATATGAGTGTGAGTTGAGAGAGCAAGGGAGCCCAGAGAGAGTCTTACACTTACATAAATTTTTACTTCCTTTGAGAAGATGTTTAACCAACAACAATTCAATTCAGTGAACATTTATTAAGCACTTTCTTTGCCCAGGATATTATGCTGCTTAATGAGAATAAGGAGCAGCTAGGTGGCCCAGTGGATAGAGTGTCCAGTCTGGAGTTAGAAAGACTCATCTTCCTGAGTTAAAATCTGTGTGACCCTGGGCAAGTTACTTATCCCTGTTTGCCTCAGTCTCCTCATCTGTAGAATGAGATGGAGAAGCAAATGACAAATCATTCCAGTATCTTTGCCAAGAATACCCCAATGGGGTCATGAAGAGTCAGGCATGATGAAAACAATCGAACAACAAAAAATAAAGATGAAAAGGGAAGGAAGAAGGAAGCAAGAAAGGAAGTCTTTGCCCTCCTGTGGAGATATATACATATAGATAATTAAATATCAGATAATTTGAGGAGAAAAAGAGCAAACAGGCCTCATACTCCCACAGGCATTCTCTGGGGGTGACACTAGCCTCCAGGCTGTTTCACAAACAAGAAACTCTGTCTCTCAGCTCCATGCATTTTTTCTGGCTCTCTTCCGTGCCTGGAATGCTCTTCCTCTTCCACTAGGACTACTGAGCCCCCAGCTTCCTTTAAGTCCCAGCTAAAATCCCAACTTTTGCTGGAAGCCTTCCCCAACCACTCTTAATTCTAGTGCCTTCCCTCTCTTATTTATTTCTTACATATCCTCTATATAGCTTTGGTCAGTCACACAGTCATGTCCAACTCTTCCTGACCCTGTGCACCATAGCACATCAATACTTTCCATGGGATTTTCTTGGCCAAGATACTAGAGTGGTTTTCCATTTCCTTCTCCAATGAATCAAGGCAAACAGAGGTTAAGTGATTTGTCCAAGGTAACAAAGCTAGTAATTGTCTGAGGTCAGATTTGAACTCAGGTTTTCCTGTCTCCAGGCCAAGCACTATTCACTGAGCCATCTAATTGCCTCTTACATGTAGCATGTGTATGTGTGTGTATATGTGTGCAGGCATGTATATGTATATGTGTAGGTATAGGTGTACTTAATTTTATATGTGTGTAGCACATATATGTACACAAAATATATACATACATGTTCGTAAAATACATACACCTGTACATACACACCTATATTTGTTTGCATGTTATCTCTCATATTAGATTATAAACTCCTTGGAGGCAGGGACTGTCTTCTGCCTCTTTTTGTACCTCCAACACTTAGCACAGTGCCCATCACATTGTAGGTGCTTAAAAAATGTTTATTGATTGACTGATAGATAAAAGACTTCAGAGTTGTTATAAATATACTCACATTGTCTAGGAATAGACAATGCTCGTTGGGAAGCCAGGAAGGTTTTAATAACATTTATCCTTTCTGAATAAATGGGTACATTCCCCGGACAGAGTACAGGAGAGTACAAGGACTCAGACAAACACCAGTCCTTTTATCGACTCCTGATTCAAACCTGCTTCCCGGCTCTTCATTGGCCAGATGCAACCCCCTGAACTGCCCACATCATGCCTCCCTCAAACAGCTCCTTAAGCACATGTACAAGCCTCTAACCTTTCACCTGATCAGAAGCCTCCTAGATCACAACTCTGATAAGAACCAGTCACCTGATTTACATTTTGCTAAAGCTGGAGTGGGGGGGATGGTTTCAACTCTGTGGAAACAAAACTGCTTCCACCATTTCTCACAGAGTGAATGCTCAAGGCCCTCTAGGCTAGCAATGGCTAAAATCCAGAGCTTAAACCCTCTTGGCAGAGTCTCCGGAGGTTTGGTCAGAACAATTGAACAGAATTTGTGTGATCTTTTATTTTAGTCTAGGAGGGTTATTGGTCTATCCTTCAGAGAGGTTCTGGAATTATTTGGAAGGAGGAAAATCATGAAGAGAGGGTGAAGAGACTGTTGCATTTTCTTGAGTTTTAGTTTCCTGAATGACCGTCTAAGCAGTCGGCCTAGGGCTCGCCCTCTGCTGCTGATGCCGCCTTCCTCCCCTCCCTCCAACCAGGAGGTGGTTTTCAGTTGGTGCTAGAAGTCCCGAGGCTCCAATGCTCAATGAGAAGCCAGGTAGGTTCCTTACTCCCTATGTGATACTTGCAGGATTGGACCAGAAAAGAATATTAGAACTGGAATAGACCTCAAAGATCATCTAGTTCAACTCCTTCATTTTACAGTTGAATAAACCAAGGCCCAGAGTTGTGAAATGATTCCAAATCTTTATATCGTACTTAACCTCCTGGACCCCAATTTCCTGATCTGCAAAATGAGAGGTTTGCAATCTCAGAAAAAGAAATTGAACAAGCTACAAATGATTTCCCAAAGACAATAACCTTGATACCAGATAAATTTATAAACAAATTCTATCAAAAATCCAAAAAAATGAAATATTATATAAACTATTTGCAAAAATAGGAAAAGAAGGGATCCTATTGAGTTTTTCTGTGATACAAATATGGTCTTGTTATCTAGCTCAAGGAGAGTCAAAACAGAACGAAAACTATAGTGCAATATGCATAATGAACATCGACATACAAAAAAATTAAATATTAGCAACATATCAAAAAGATTATATACTATGACCAAGCTGGATTTATGCCAAGGATGCAGGCTTGGATTGCATGTCAAGAAAACAAAATGAGGGAATTGGATTGAATTCTGAGGTCTCTTCCAGCCCTAGAACTTTTGAATCTCACTGTCATCACTAATAGAAGAGAAGTTGCCTCTTCCCCCTTCCACCTTACCCCTCTTTATGGTTTTCTTTCCCTTTCCAGGACAGCTTTGAAGTCCTTTGAGCTTAATTTCACATGGCTATTAATGTGGGAGGGAATAAAGAATGTGATTTGCATGACATATGTCACTCTATGTATGGGCTGTCCCCTATCCCCAGCTCTATTTCACCAAGGATGACCCTGAGAAGGGGCGTAGGACATCGAGGCATGAATGCAAGGCACCAATTCCACCTACTGAGAGCCCTTGTGAGTTCTGGTCTGTCTGTAGTGACTCATTCCTTGTTCCCTATCCATGAAAATGGATCCAGTTGAAATGCCTTGGCTCAGGGGCCTGTTGGGGGTTGTAATGAAATTGGCCCCTTTCTGCTGTCCCCGCTGGGGGTTCAGCAGACAAAAATTAAAGATCTCATTCCTTAGGAACTCACACAGACAGCAGAGGCATGTGTCAAGCTCTGAACTCACCAGACCAGACCTCTGGCCAGGGAGATGTATATTAATAACCAGAAGAAAAAATGACAAGAGGCATTCTCTCCAGGGCCATAGTTTTCCAAGGGCAGGAGATACATACAAGTGAGGGATGTGTACGGAGTAAAGAAGATACAGGAGATGGAAAAGGCTTATGAGAAGTCTCTGACCGCTGAATTCCTCAGAGAGATAAATCTCCCCTAAGTATCCCAGGCCTAGCCACTGACCCTTAGACAGAGTGAACCAAACAGATTTTTAGCACCACTTCCCAGCCCCATAAGCCCAAGAAGGTGGCTCATAGGTCTGAGAAATTTTAATATGATCCTAATTTAATCTGATAAGAAGTTAGTTCGCACAGTGGATAAATTGTCGGTCGTAGACTTAGAAAGAACTGAGCTCAAATATGACCTCAGACACTACTTAACCCCTGCCTACTTCAGTTTCAACTGTAAAAATCAGGATAATAACAGCCCCTAACTCCTAGGGTTGTTGTGAGGATCAGATGAGATAGTTATGAAGCACTTAGCCCTGTGTCTGGCTTGACAAATGTTTGCTCCTTTCCCACTTCTCCTTCCTCAATCTGCCTTTCAACATCACCACTCAACTGAAATTGCTCTCTCTCTAAGACTTTGTTGTTGTTGTTCAGTCATGTCTGACTTTTCATGACCCCATTTAGGGTTTTCTTGGCAAAGATGCTGGAGTGGTTTGACATTTCCTTTTCCAGTTCATTTTATAAATAAGGAAACTGAGGCAAACAGGGTTAAGTGACTTCCCCAGGGTCACTGGGCTAGCATCTGAGACCGGAGCTGAACTAAGGAAAATGAATCTTCCTGACTCTAGGCCCAGAACTCTATCCACTGAACCACTTAGCTGCCCTTTTGTGGGACTGTTCCAATTCCCAATCACAGCTAACAGACTAGGCTAGAATAGGTTGAATTAGAAGCCTAGTGTAATGGTAATCAGGGTGGGACTTTTTTACCAGTTTCTCTTTTGGAATGCTAAGGTAATCAAGTACCTTTGAGTCTTGCCTTTCAAATGTAATGGCAAGCAAAGTGGGACTTTTTGCTGTTTTTTGTTTGAGTGCTTCTCAGCACTGAGGTAAGCAAGTGCCTTTGATGAGTCTTGCCTTTGTTTCTTTGATTGAATCAAGAGCCTTTGATGACCTGCTTAAGAAACAAGAAAGCCTAATTCAAAGGGGTTTGAGTCACATGGTTGTGATGCCTTCTGACCCTGAGAAGGGTATATAAGATCTGAGGTTGGCATTTTGTTTTGGGGCTCTCACTCACTGGAAGAGTCTCATGTGATTTGACCAGATGAAACTCTGGGTAGCCGTCATGGAGCTCCCTGGCTTTGAAAACCCAGATGTTGATGCTTTTCTCTCTGGTAACTGTATATATTGCTATATTAGATGGTTAGAAGCCTGTCTACTGATTTGTGTTTATTTGCTCTGTTTATATAATGTACTCTCTGAAGTTCAGGATGCTGGCTTTTTCCCTTGAACTAAGTGAGCGATGTATATATACATATGTGTGTGTGTTTGTACATATATATATGTTTAATTAAAGTAAGATTGTTAACCCCTTAAAGTTGCTTTCCTTAGAAAAGCAGATCAAAGAAGCTGTGCTAGTAGCCCTCCTGTGTGCTGGTGTTAGTGGTCTTTCACCTGCACAGCAGCTTGTTGTTATACCTAGTCTCTTGACTCTCAAATGCAATGTTCTTTCCAGGTACTCTGGTGTCCCCTACAAACTCAAGATTTGTGACTCTGAACTGGCAATGCACAGAAAAGGATATGCCTAACATATGCCTGGAACACTATGTTGGGCACTTTGGTAGATGAGAGCCCTAGAAATGCAATACAACCATATCCCTAGAGATCATGTCATACATTAAACTATATCAAAATAAGGTCCTAGCTCTCACCTCTGTGTCTCTGTGAGTCTGCCCCTCATGTCTACAATGCACTTACTCTTTATTTCTACCTCTAAGACTCCAAGCTTCTTTCAGTTCATGTGGCATCTGCTATGTCCTTCTATAATTTCTAGTAAAGAAGATGGAAAGAAGGAAAGAGGGGAAGGGAGGGGAGGGAGGAAATGGAGGAAGGAGAGAAAGAATGGATGAAAATGGAGGAAGGAAAGAAAGGAAGAGGGAAGGAAGCGGGGAGGGAGAAAAAAGAAGAGGGAAGAAAGGGGCGAGGGAGAGAAAAGTGGAGGGAAGGAAGGATTTATTAAGCACTTAGTATGTGTACAAGAGATGCAAATATAAGTAAAAGGGAGCTGAATAGTATGGAGTGGGGGAAGAAGATACCTGGTGTGTGTGCATGACTTTGAATTCCAGAAGCCAGGAATAGGGCCAGGAGAGGAATGAAGAACAACTTGGACCTCTCTACAAAATGGAAGCTACAGAAAGAATTCACCAATGGGAAAAGGGAGCAGACCCTACAGAGGGATATTCCAGATTAAGGAGGTTTACAAGAGTTGTTGGATGTTCTAGGGTGAGGAGATTCCTGGCAATGAGGGAAGTCCCAGCATGATATAACAGTAGAGGCATGGTCCTTTTGTTTTTATTTGTTTATTTACTTTAAACTATTTTCAGTTTATTTTTTTCATGGGTTTTGTTTTGTTTTGGTCTGTGTTTGCTTTGTCTTGAAGTCTGAGAAGGGGGTCTAGAAAATAATCAACCCCCTTGGGTTGAGCTCCCATTTGTTGAGATATGCTAAAGTTATCTTAAAGTATATTCATAAGCAAAGCCTATAGCTCAAGCCCTGGCTGGGACCTCAGCATAGCAGGATCCTACACTGAGCCTAGAAATCTGGGAGACAAGGTCCTATTTGGACAACTCCTTGATTCCAAAGCTGAGACCCGCACAGCAAGAGGTCTTTAAAGAGTCATGTTCAGAATCTAATGCTATGCAAAGATGCAAATATGGGAGATAGAATTCTGAGTCTGGGAAACTGCATTTTGGGGACAGAGCCCTCAACTGAGAATCAGGGGTCTTTTCACCTCTTTTGAGTTCAGTTTGCTTGCCTATAAAATGAACAAGGCTGGATTAAATGATCTCTAAGGCCCCCTCTAGATTTGACATTGTGTAATTAATTCTATGTACTGGGAGACAGACAAGGCAAAGAATATATGTGGATCCGAAAAGCTGGGAGCTGTTTGCCTGCCTGGGCCTGGGAGGGCAGAGGTTGTTGCTAATGTCAGCAATGTTTCACTGGGAACAGCTGGGAGCCTCCCAAAGTCTGGGAACATCACCGGGCAGGAAACACCCAAGTGCCAAAGCTTCTTGGATGGAAAAGCATAGGGTTGAATGGAGTAGGTACAAGGGCCAGAGGAGCCAAGGGGAGAATTCAACTTCAGTTCCAATTAGCAAAGTAGACAGAGTAAGGTCTGCAAATGCTTTAGGGACAAATGGGTCCCCATTTTCTGAATTGATTTCAGGGCCTGATGTATGCTCATGTATCCATGCTCATGCAACCTTTACAATTTTGACCCATACTAGCACAAGATTTTAAACAAGCAGATAAGACTATGAACCATTTTTCCAAATGGCTTCGACATTCATCTGCCTGAAGGGCCTAATCTAATTTTTTTAAAGTTTTATTATAAACTTAATAACTTTCAACAGACAACCAAACAAATGATTAAATAAACAACTAACAAAAAGTGTTTACTCTGTGTTCCCATCCAAGCCTATTAAAAGTTCTTCTATCCTTGGTCTTCTACTGATCTCACTTGGCATCACTTCATATAAACTTCCCATATTTCCTCATATTCTTCCTAGTTATCATTCTTATGGTATCATGATATTCTATTACATTACTCTATTATAGTTTATTCAATAATTCTCCAATTGTTGGAGATACATTCAACCCAATCCAAACCAACAAACATTTATTAAATGCCTACTGAGTGCAAGGCTGGGGTGGTTGGGTGATGTAATGGATAGAGTACTAGGCCTGGAGTCAGAAAGACTCATGTTCATGAGTTGAAATCTGGTTTCAGAGACTTACTAGCTGGGTGACCCTAAGCAAATCACTTAACCATGTTTGCCTCAGTTCTCCATCTATAAAATGAGCCAGAAAAAGAAATGGCAAACCACTCCAGTATTTCTGCCAAGGAAACCCCAAACTGAAGAATAACTGAACATATGCAATATATGCAACATATACACTGGGAATACAAAGACAAAATAGAAAACAGTCTTTGCCTTCAAGGAGCTTGCCTTCTACTGTGAGAAATACAACTCCTGGCATCAGGAATTGCTTCCCATAGGAGAAGGAGCATGAGCTGGGCCTTGAATGAAGCTAAGGATTCTAAAAGGTAGAATTGAGAGTGTGGTACATTCCAGATGTGAGGGATAGCTTGAACAAAGGGAAAGAGGTAGGAGATAGATAGCTGATTTTGGAGAAATAGCAAATAGTTCATTTTTGCAAGAATGCAGAGTGCCTATAAGTTGTTTTCAGGTTTGCTTGCTTGTTTTGTTATTAATAAAGAAAATTATAAATATTTTTACTTAGATCTTCTCCTCCCCTTTTGGGGGGGATACTTTTAGGATAAATTTCTAGCAATGGAATCACTAGGTCAAAAGGTATGATCAATTTTGTGACTCTTCTTGTACATTACCAGATCACTTTCCAAAATATTTACACAGTCTACAGTCTGACCATGTACCAGGGTACCTATTTCCTCACATCCCCACGAACATTGAATTTTATCTTTTTCTATAGCTATATTTGCCATTCTGGTGGGTATCAAAAGGTCAGAAGATGACCTCTTAAAATTCCTTCCAATTCTACAATTGTATTACTCTAAATGCCAGTATTCCCACAAAACACAAACTCTTTTCCTTAAGGCCTCTTTCATACACATAAGTAAGCATCTCAACCCAAAACACTTACTGTTTGGTCCATAGAAAAGTCATATTCATGTTGTCACTGAAACCTAAGTATTGTATAATGGAAAGAGTGCTAGTTTGGGATACACCTGGTTATAAATTCAAACTCATATTTGCTAGCTATGTGAATGAGGACTTACCTCCCAGGATTATGGTAAGACTCAAAGAAATAATGTGATATAGATATAGATAGATATATGTATATGTACATCTACATACACACACATAGATATACATAAAACTTTGCAAATTTTAAAGTGCTATGTAAAAGTCAGCTAGAATTATACTCTCTCCGAGAAAAGAGAAAAAAATATATAATGACTGACATTTATATAACAGCATATCTCAGTGGATGGAGGGCAAGCCTCAGAGCCAAGAAGAGCTGGATCTAAGTTCTGTCTCTAACGCATATTGATTGTATGACCCTGGATAAATCACTTACTATCTCAAATCCCTCAGCCAACTAACTAAAACTAAAAAATAATTTAGAGACAAGTTGCTGCTCTGTATCACTGAAAGGGATTCTTCAGGCAAATGAAGTCACAGACTAAAAATTATTATCATTTCTGTGTAGTCCCCAAAATGCTAAAAGTTATGCTGAGCCATAAGATCAAAAGGTCTTCAGTGCTAAGGAATCAGGTTACCCCCTAAGCAGATCTGGTGGGGATGAGGAATCTGAGGAATCCTTGAAGTTAGGAATTCCAGGATGAAGTCTTATGGCTTCTGAGGTGGAAGAGATAGGACAGTGCTAATAAGAATGAGTTAATTAGGAAAAGAAAGAAATTTACATGCCAATTTTATTATATATGCAAATGGAATAGCAAGTTGTACATAACAGATTTGTAGATGTTCAATCATCTTTTTTAATATTACTATATTATGGAAATGCTTGTTTTATCCCATAAATTTTTAAAGGAATGAGTTAATTAATGACGAAAATTAGTGAAGTGCTTACTATGTTGAGTGTTGTGCACAGGAGATACAGATAGAAAAGTCAGACAGTCTCTTCTCTCCAAGAGCTCATATTCTACTGGAGAAAAAACAAAAGAAGAGGCTTCACCAGCAAGTCACATGGACAGTGGAGCTCAGTGGACTAGGTCTGTATCCCAAAAGAGATAAAAAACAAAAAGAAAAAGATCTATATGTGCAAAAATATTTATAGCAGCTCTTTTCTGGGGGCAAAGAATTGGAAATTGAGGGGATGCCCATCAATTGGGGAATGGCTGAACAAGCTGCAGTATGTGATTATGATGAAATACTATTGTACTATAAGAAATAATGAGCAGGATGCTCTCAGAAAAACCCAGAAAGACATACACGAACTGATGCCAAGTGACACATACTGGGTACAAAGTGACAGCAATATTATAAGATGATCAGCTGTGAATGACTTAGCTATTCTCAGCAATACAATGATCCAAGACAACTCTGAAGGACTTATGATGAAAAATGTTCTCCATCCCCAACAAAGAACTGATGGTATCTGAATACAGATTGAAGCATACTTTTTTTTTACTTTATTTTTCTCAAGTTTTTTTCCTCCCCTTTGGTCTATATTTTCTTTCACAACATGACAATTATGGAAATGTTTCTCATGACTATACATGCATAACCTATATCTAATTGCTTGCTTTCTCAATAAAGGGGAGAATGGGGAGGGAGGAAGGGATAGAATTTGGAACTCAAAGTTTTAAAAATGAATGTTAAAAATTGTTTGTACATGTAACTGGGGGAAAATAAAATACTAAATAAAAATTTAAAAACACATAGATTCAAAAAAAAAAAAGAAAGGCTCAGTGGTTCTTAGGATACAGCAGTAAAGCTGATGGTAAATGTGTCTTCTCTAATTTCATTTTTATTTATAAAAAACATATCCATTGTTGATGGCTGACCATTTGACAATATCAAGAACTTTGGTGGCAAATGATGGAATAATGATACAAGGTACTGTCCCTCTAAGATACTTGCCTTTTAATATGGCACTGGTGGTTGCTAAATTAAGTCTGCTTAGAGTTCTAAGAGAAATAATTACTCTGATACAGAGTTCTATGATAGTCATTGCTAATTTTGAATGTAACAGGCTATAGTGTGCTGGAGTAATGTGGACACTGGGACTGTTCTATGACTCTAACACAAATGTGATTATCTCATTATATAGAAAGAAGATGAGAATTTGGTTACTAACCATAAGCTAAGGTGGGATGATTGGCAGAGAGCACCCAGAATCTCTCTCAGAAAGTTAAGAGGGGGAAAAGAATTGAAAGGATAGATGTCAGACACGTATCAGCTGAAAATGATAGATTCTACAGTCTCTGTTAAGAATACTAAGTCCAATGCAAAAGGCCAATCATGTCATCAGAGAATTCATTTAAGCAAATTAACTATCTCCTGATCAAGAGGTGATGGATGCAAAGCATAAAAAGAGGTATACATTTTTGGACAAGGCCACCATGTGGATTCATTTTGCTTGACTATACGTATTTGTCATAAAGCCTTTTTTTTCTTTCTCTGTTTTCAGTGGGTGGGGAGAGAGGAGAAGAGGGTTAGAAATAGAGATGTTGAAAATAAAACTACTGAAATACTTTTTCAAAAGCACAAAATATAATAGAAAGAAGTACAGACAAGCAAGACTGTTGGAAGTATTATGTAGAACTTATTACCTATTTTAACAAAAGAGTTCTAAATGCAGATTGGTAGTTTCATAGAAAAGTCTCTTGTCATGTTCTGCTGTTTTTATGATGTATGCTCTTTCTCTGTGTCTCTGTCTCTCTCTGTCTTTATCTCTCTATGTCTCTCTCCCAGAATTTTAAGACATATTTTTTTAAAGAAGTACTAAATACAGATGAGCAGAAGAACCAACTTGGAAGCAGAGGATCAGAGAAACCACCTGGGGAATTAACTAGTTTGACTAAGATGTCAGGCCTAGTAAAGTGTATGTCAAGACCAGCATAGATCAACTCAGCTTAACAACAAAAGAAACTTATCAAGAAAGTTTTATGGACAGAAAGAAAGAAAACACTGAAAATTACAGTCCCAGAGCTATGTGTTACCCCAAGTACATGAGTTTTCCCCATTCATGTTTCCCTGCCCAATTTCTATATATGCTCACTCTCCCCCCAGATAGTGAGTGGGAGAGTATTACTGAGGTTTAGGTGTATTTTGTGATATTATTTAATATGAGAGCCTGTGATGTTATTGTTTCTTTTAACTTATTGATAAGTAAATGGCTGTTTAAGATCTAAAAGTACGATTATTGTGAGTAGCTGGTTTTGTGTAAATGGAAGTATGTCATGGGGGCTTAAGATCTATAGTGCTGCCAGTCCTGGAGTCAGGAAGATTCATCTCCCTGAGTTCAAATCTGGCCTCAGACACTTACTAGCTCTGTGATCCTGGGTAAGTCACTTAACCCTGTTTGCCTCAGTTTCCTTATCTGTAAAATGAGCCGGAGAAGGAACTGGCAAACCACTCCAGTATTTCTGCCAAGAAAACCCCAAATGGGGTCACAAAGAGACAGACACAATTAAACAACAATAACAAAAGGGACTCTATTCCCCTGCAAAAGGATTGCCTCCTAGAACCTTGAGAGAGTATGAATGCAACTGTGTGGTGGTTGTGTTTCTCAGGTAACCTATATCTGTGATCATAAGATCAGGTCAGAATAAGCAAGCCAGAACAAAGAATAAGTGTTCACGTGCCCTGTGTAAGAGGTATGGGGTGCAAGAGTGTAGGTGATCACCACACATACTTGATATAGGAATATTTAACATTTGTATGGCACTTTAAAATGTGCAAATTACTTACATATGCAAGCTTTCATTTTAGCCACATAGCAACCCTATGAGCTAAGTGGTATTAACATTTCCTTTTTACAAACGTAGAATCTAAATGTTGCATTTCATACTGTTAGATCTTCCCAACTCTAGGTCCGGAGAGTCTTCTGCTGATCGCTACAACAGGATGGATGCACAACAGGTGTCAATTTCCCTGGCAGAGAAAAATAGCTTGGATGCCCTTATGATAGTGCAAGCTCTGAAGGTCATAAGCCAGCATTTGTTTGAATAATGGAGTTGAAAGGAGAGAAGATTTACCACAGAGACAAGAAACCTGAAATAAAACAGTTTATTGATGACCTCAATAATGCCTTGTCTTTTCATAGTACTTTTCTCTTGAAAACTCAAATTGCTGCCAAACATCTATTATCTCATTGATCCCTCCTGGATGGGCATATATTTACTATTTAATAAACAGGTATACACAAGATAGGCATCCTCCTGTCCTTCCTGCTTCCAGTGAGACTGTATCTCAGTTTAATGAACTGGTACTTTGAGGATAATGAAGATTGTGAGTTCCTCGAGGGTAGGGACTGTCTTTTGATCCTTTTTATATTCTTCTTGCTCAACACAGTGCCTGGAATGTAGAAGGCACTTAATAAATGTTTATTAATTGACTGACTGCTTCTAGTAGGCTAAATGTGAGGCAGTCCTAAAGGATTCAGGCACTTTGGGAATGTTGAAGCTATCCCCTTGTTGGCCCTTAAGAAGAAAGAACTGGTGACTTGGTGGACCTTTAAATAGGAGTGACCCACTCTGAGTCACGTCTTCTTTTCCCAGAAGCAGATCATGTTAGAACTATTAGAAGAAGAGACTGGTATCCTTTCCTCACTCTGGGAGAAATAGTCAACAAAGGCCCCAGGCTGCCTTTTCTGCTTTGTGTTTCCTGAGTTTATAGTAGATGACTGAGTAGTGATCCCAAGATGAATATATCCTGTCTTGGAGGCAATTTTGTGAGTTAAGAAAGTTGTAGATTCTGAGTTCCTTTGTCAGAAATGAAGCGGCAAAGGCCTATATCAGAGAAGATACCACCAACAAGGGAAGGAGCTCAATTTCCTGGCCTGAGTTACCAGAAGACATTGACTGAAAGGGAGTTGTTTGGACAGTGCAGAACTGAGGTGAAATATAATAATGCCTATTCAGCCATCTTACAAACTGTTTCCTACACTGATATTTAGGTCTCAAGTTCATGGTTGAGTATAACAATGGTTATTACTACTGTTACTGCTGCTTGTTTAAGTTTCTATCAATGAATACTAAGTATAAGAGTAGCTATAAATTACTGAATCCTGTTGTAAATCTGTTCATCTGTGGTGGTGGTCGTGGTGGTGGTGGTGGCGGCAGTGAAAGCTTTTTGGGGTTTAGAATTTCTTTTGTGTGAGGAAATAAATATCTGTATCATAATTTGTTTACCTTGAGTGGTTTTCTATTCTCCTCTTTGGGGAGACCCTAGACATAAGCCAAAACTTTTCCCCAGGAAGGGAAGAACTCGAAACATATTGAGAGGTAAGCCACCAAGAGGATCAAAGTGTTGGGAAGAAAGTCATGTGAGAAAAGATACTGTGGTTAGTTAGCCTGAAGAAGACAAGACTGAGAGGAGACAGTCTTCAAAGAGATTAAGATTTTGGGGTTTTGGGGTTTTTATTTATGTTTTGCTTTTAGTAAAAAGGATGATGACCAAATTATTCTTCATGTTCATTAAAAATGCTACAAAAATCCATGGCCTTAAATCATAGGCAATAAGGATTTGTTGAAAATAAAGAGGACTTCGCTTGAATTTTTTAATATATTGAAATAACTTTAAATATATCAAAATTACTTTTTAATATATTGAAATATATTGAGATTACTGAGTGGTTTTGAAATCTGTTCTTTTCCAGGGCTGAGAGTATTGGAGATGTCTTTAAATTTTTTTTTATTTTTTTTTTTTGTCTTTAAATTTTTAATAAAGTCTCATTAGTCTGGGATGGATTAATTCAGGACCTTTCTGAAGGCAAAGAGATGAGTTAGTTGACCTCTCAACTTCCTTCCATAACTCTCTCAAGCGGTTCTCCAGAGAATGCCCTTTCCCTATCCTAAACTGGGGACAAAAATCTGGGGAAGCAGATGGGCTTTTTGCCCTGAACCCCCAAGTTGGCTGATTACAGTTTGGTTGAATCAAATGGAGGAAACAGATTCCCAAGCTCAAAGGCCTCTTTTCCAGACTTTGGTGAGAGAGCTCAGCCAAAGCAAGACATATGGAGAGGAGAAATTGGGACTATTGAACCTCTGATATAGCATCTGGGGGAGATACCTTCTGCCAAATAGCTCCAGATTGGGTGGGAAACAGACATAAGGAAGGTAGATTAGACTGAGGTTGGGGGGAGGAACAGGCAGGAGTGAAAAAAAGCCCAGTTGTGAATTGTGAGTGGAATGTTGGGCTAAAGGCAGGTCTGGTCTCTTGTAATATCTGCACTAATGAGCTGGAAGAGGAGGAAGCAGCTCAGCATGCTGAGGCCAGAGAAGGGGAAGAAGTTATTGATGCCAACCAGGCTGGAGAGGAAGGGAGGTAGCTGAAGATGGCAGGAGGCAGGTGGGCCAGATTGGGGTAGGGGGACATTCTGGAACCCCCACAAGGATATCTGGCAGAAAGACTAAAAGCTTTGGGGGGGAGAAGGAGAGAGAGAGAGGGAGAGAGAGAGAGAACAGAAAGGAAAGAGGGAAGAAAGGAAGAAGGAAAAAGAAAGAGAAAGAAAAGAAGAAAGGAGGGAAGGAAGAAAAGAGAGAGAAAGAAGAGAAAAAAGGAAGAAAGGGAAGGAAGAAAAGAGGAAAGAAAGAAGGGAAGGAGGGTAGAAAGAAAGAGAGGGAGGGAGAGAGGATAGAAGGAAGGAAGAAAGAAAAAGAGAGGGAGGAAGAGATGACAGAAGGAAGGAAGTAAGCAAGGAAGGCAGGAAGGCAGGACGGAAGGCAGGACGGAAGGAAGGAAGGAAGGAAGGAAGGAAGGAAGGAAAAGAAAAAGAAACGTGAGGGTTGGGAACATTGTAAGAGATATCTGCATATCTGCAAAGACGCTTCAGGGGAGAAGGAATTAAGACTGCCAAGGGACATTGGTAACTCAAAGCAGCGAGGAAAAGAGGAGTTTTCTGGAGAGAATTTTGGAGCCCTCACTATGCAGACTTTGGGGAGGGTGGACATCTCTAAGAAGAAGAGTGCTGGCTCACCTAGTGGTTACCACTCCAGTTCTCAAAGTGTAGACTTAAAGGAAAGACCTCAGAAAAGAGCCGTGGAGGGACGGCGAAGGTCTGTCTAGCGGGACTGATTTATAAGGGGAAGATGGAAAGGACAGTGTTCACCTAATCCTGCCAAATCCTTGGGAAATAGCTACAAGGCTTATAAACACCGAGGAGAACTTGTCTGGGGCCAGGGAGGGGGGTGTCTAGGGGTCTGTCTGACAAGGCATGGTGGGGGGGGGAGGGGCGAAGAGATATTATGAAGAATGTACAAGCTGAATTTCCCAGCAGCGTGTCCTTTCGATCTCCAGTAGGGAAGGGCTGGCAATACCACTGCTGGAGACAGAGCTGGGCAAAGCCCCAGAGAACAACCCGTTAAGAACAGTCTTGAATAGTCTTGCTTATGTAGCCAGCATGTGGAGACAGGAGGCAGGGGGAGCACCCCAGGCAAGCCCTTTTTTCCTCTCTGAAGTCCAGCAGGCCCAGTACACAAGAAGTAGAATCTCTGGTGAGACTCTGGGTGTGAGCAACGCTGCAGGTATGGGCAGCAAACAGCTTGGCCCTGGGAGTGATGGTGTCAGTAATGTCAGGGCCATTTTAACCTCTTAGTGGACCCATTTCTTTTTCCATACTTCTCCCTTTTCCTTGGGGTAGTGTGGCAAAGTGAATAGAGTTACTACTGGAACCAGGAAGATACATGTATATGTGTGTATCTATATAAATATTTATCTACTATATATGTGTATATCTATCTATAAATGTATATGTATATATTAAAGCTGTTTATAATTGTGAGCGGGATTTCCAAGATAAGTAACTGGGACGTAGTTGTCCAATTGGCTGACTTGTAAGAGATTTGGCTCTTTAGACACAGAGAACGCAGGAGCAACTTAAATCCTACTCCCCCCACCAACCACGGTAGTCTAACATTCTATCTCTCATAGTCTTCGATACGCAGTACTGTATTAAATGGCCTAGAATTACAAGCCCCTGTTGGAGACAGGTATCCTTCAGTAATTTTTCTTTTTGCCCATAGGACAATGTAGCCTTGAGCCCTTTTCTTATGCTCCAGGATAAAGCAGGAGAATGCTCTGAGTCCCTTCTCTCTGGAAATAATAATAGCTGATATTTATATAGTACTTTGATATTTACAAAATATGAGAGAGAGAGAGAAAGAGGGAGAGAGTATATAGCATATATAGCACATATATATCATATGTGTGTACACATATATGTGTATATATGTATGTGTATGTATGTGTAAGTGTGTGTAGACATGCATACACATACATACACATGTATATACCTTGCCAAATCCACACATACCAGCAGGCCAAGACTCCAGGAGGATGTTTGAGGTGTTCTCTAGGGCTATAGTTTCCAAACTCTCATTTGATGCTTTTTCCCAATATCAGTCAACCAGTCACCATCTCAATATAATCAAATCAATGACTATATAATTTTGTCCAGTTAATATCTCCTCATCATTTAAACCAATGAACAATTAGCTTTTAAAAAATTAGCTTTTACAGGGACATTGACTGAAAAGATAGAGTAAAAACCCAAATACAGGACATCCCCTCAAACCAGGCATATGCTCCCCTCTACACACACTCTACACAGGGGAGAGTGAGCTCAGACTTAAAGTAGTTGCTATGCTTTCCTCCCGCCAAATTTGTTTCTGGAAATAGCACAGTTGATGATAGGTCCCACTCCCTTGCAATGGTGTCTAGGCAAATGTATGCATTCACTGCTGGACTGGGTCAAACGGGTTGCCTTGGCTGGCTTCTGCCTTGTACCTCTGGTGCTTCTCCTGTCTTTTTGAAGCTCACCTAGGATAAGAGAATAAATGCAGCAGAGACAAAAGAAACAAAAGTACCTCTTCAAGGTCTTCGACCTCGACCATATAGAGGACCACATAGGGGAGGGTGGGGGTGGTGTTACAGCATTTTACCCTCTTCACTCAGAAGCCAAATATGGTCTTGAGGACCAAGTTTCCAAACCAAACTTCTGGTTCTACTCCCATTCTTCCCTTTGATCCTTATGAAAACCCAGTGAAGTATTATAGCAAAAATAACAATCCATTTTGGATCAGAGTACTTGGGTTTAAAATTCCACCTCTGATATTTACCTCAGACAAGCCTTGTTTGATCTTGTTTCCTCATCTGTAAAATTTGGAGGTTGAACTCAATGGCCTCTAAGGTCCCTTCCAACTTTCAATCTATGATCCTATTTCACAGGTGAGGAAATTGAGGCTCACTGAAGTTAATTGACTCATGACCACACAACTAGCAATTGTCAAAGGCAGTATTTGAATTATACCAACCCCAACATCTAGTGTTTTTTCTGCTGTATCACACTGTCTCACCTCATTTCTATAGTACCTTACTGCTATGATATTGCTGGATAGACATGGTTGAGGCAATAATATTGTAATACTGTAGGCCACCATCACCAAACTTCTTTTGGTATTGTAAAGGAATAGGAACTTCAAGGCTAAAACTGGTGACGGGGCATATTAATCTGTGGGTTTCAACATAGTTGGAGGATTACTTATACTTGCAAGTATCCTTAAACAAACGTGTGTCATCAGGTCCAGCTTTACATCATCCTTTTGCTTCATCAGATGGTTGGGGGAGGGGTAGGACAGGATTCAAGGGAATAGCCAGGAGGTTGTTCCCTTGGCATGACTTATTACCCTTAGGTGATGCTGGGCTCAGGTAGATCTGAGTTTGAATCTTGCTTCAGATACTTTCTAGTTTTATGAACTTAGGCAAGTCACTTAATTTCTCTTGGCTTCAGTTTCTTCATCTATCAAGTGGAGATAATAATAGCCCCTACCCCCACACACATACATACATACACAGACACAGACACAGACACGCGCGCGCGTGCGCACACACACACACACACACGCACACACACACACACACACACACACACACACACACACACACACGCCAGGTTTTGATCAGAAGGGGAGAGATCTTGGGGTTACTAATATGGATCAGGAAAGAAAAACACCATGGTCAGGTGGGGGGAAGGAACAGAAAGGGAAGGCTGAGGTGGTCAAAGATAAACTTGAGGATTCTATGATCACAGACTTATGACTAGAAGTGACCTCACTATCTATGAGTATGAGGATAAAGAAACTGAGACCCCACACACTGGAAATGACTTGTCCAGGGTCAAATAGTAGCAGAGCAGGAATCTGAACCCAGATCCAGCAATTCCAAATCAAAGAATATGCTTCATGTAACTGATGGGGCAGCAGGTGGAAAGTGAGGTAGGTAGAGTCTGTGGTATTCTCTCTCTTTTTTTTGGAGGGAGGAAGGCAGGGCAATTGGGGTTAAGTGACTTGCTCAAGGTCACACAGCTAGTAAGTGTCAAATGTCTGAGATCAGATTTGAACTCAGGTCCTCACGACTCCAGGGCTGTGCCACTCACTGTGCCACCTAGCTGCCCCAAGGTTGTGGTATTCTCACCAAAACCTATTTCTCCCTATATCCAATTCCCCCAAAAGCAAGCCAGGGCCCTGCTGCCCTACTCCAACCAAACAGATTCACCTCCCCCAGCTTTCTGTCTCTAGCAGCTCCTGCTAGAGTAATTACCACCCACCTGTTCTTCATACAAAAAGTCACAGCCAGTGGTTATACATCTGGACTATAAAATATGTTTGGAAGCCTCCCAAGGTGCTCTGAATAGTCTGGGGACAGCGAAGGGTTAGTCACTGTTTCAAAGCGGAGGAAACAGTTGGCTTTCCAGCAAAGGTCAATACTGGCCTGAGCCGTCCACACCTCCCCCTACCTTGTCTCTCCTGTCCCTTCCCAGCCAACCCTCAAGGGAGTTTTCCATATAAAGGTGCTTTCTGGGCTTGGGAGAACCTCCAAGATCACTGAGATGAAAAAGGAAAGGAGTCCTATTTGTAGGTGGGGGTAGGACTGAGAGTCTCTGGGCTTAACTTACTAGTAATAAATCATTCTCCCCTCCCCCAAATTCCAACCACTGGAGTTACTTATTTCCCTTATTCATCAGTGTTTGGAAGGTAGATGCAATTTTCCTGTCTTTCTTAGTCCTTTCTTGTTTTTCTTTTCCTATTCTTTCCACATGCTTCTCTTCTGAGTACCCCTGTGCCAGTGAGCTCCCAAAATTGAAAGGGAGACTAGGGAGGAGTCAAACTCTTTTTCCTGGTGCTTAAGTCTCTCAACAACTTGGCACGGCCATGCTCTTTCCTACAGTTTCCTAATCCTGGAGTGCTCCTCCTCCTCTTCTTCACCTATTGTAACAGAGCTATCACTTGTAGTCAATGTCCGGTGGAGGATGTTCAGGTGGGTGTGGAGGACTTCCAGATCATTCATTGTTTGTCCTTCCTTTTCAGAAGAGGACCATGATATCAAGAAGGTGATGCCATGACTTGCAAGTGAATTGGATTTAAGTGAGGGAGGGCTGTGCAAAGTCACCATCCTCACACTCTCCACTAGAGCCATTTGGGTCCAGTGGCAAGACAGAGATCAGAACCACTGGAGATGGTCCCCGATGCAATGGGAGACTTTGGCCTTTTAAATTTAAGGTCTTTCCCAGGTCTCAGTTCGACTGAGACAACACACATTCAGTGATTAAGGCTAGGTATGAAATGAGGCAGAGAATAAACTTTTTGACCTAGTCAAAATAAATAAATAAATAAATAAACCCAGGAAAGGAAGACACTTAGGGTTTCTGACCAAAACGGAAACAATTGCTATTTACATTCACTCTGAATCGACAGCGCCCAAATAACGACCAAGTGAAGCTTTGGACTTCCAGATATGGTGGCCCTGAAATTCCCCAATGTCACTCTTCATGAAACTGATCAAAGGAAGGGCGGGGGGGGGGGGGGGGGGGGGGGGGGGGGGGGGGGGTTGTCTCTGAGTGCTGCCCTCGTGAGGCTTATTGGATGCACAGGCTCTAATTTGTCTCAGAGACTCATCTATATGAATATGTAGTAAATGCTCTGGATTTATTCTCCCAGTTCCCATTTGAACTGGCAAGTCACGTGCTCAGAACTCAGTTGCTACATCTCTAGGATGCTACATCTAGGAGGAGCCCTGAGAGGTTGGATTGTGCTATAACTCATAAGCTCCCACCTGAATGTTTTCCCCCTTGATTAACGTTAGTAGCCGTTAGCACGATTAAATTACCTTTTTTTTTCATTTGTTTTTAGAGTTGTGAACTCTCCATGACCCTATTTGGGGTTTTCTTGGCCAAGATACTGGAGTGGTTTGTCATTTCCTTCTTCAGCTCATTTTAAAGATGAGGAAACTGAGGCTAACAGGGTTAAGTGACTTGCCCAGGGTCACACAGCTAGTAAGTGTCTGAGGCCAGATTTGAACTTAGGAAGAAGAGCCTTGCTGACTTCAGGCCCAGTGCTCTATCTACTTTGCCACCTAGTGCCCTGAATTAGCTTTTAGAACTAGGCATTTACCATGCTGATTTAGTTGGTGCAAAATATCGCCCAAAACTGGAGGCACATTCTCCCACAAGTATGTATAGTATTCAGGGGAAAGTGGGCTCAAGCATAGGGAGCACATTTGGCAAAACAGTAAGTCAGCTTCTAGAAGTCTTTTTGCTAAGGTCTCTAAGATGCCCTTAGGTGTAGTATAGCTTTTTTTTTTTGATAAGCTCTTTGTAGAGTTTGAATCTACTTTTCTTCATTACATATAATCTATCTTCAGTTCCAGATGTAGATACTGCTCTCAGCTGGAGATGTTAATAGGATGTGGATGAAAAGTTCAAATCATCTGGTTCTCCAAACTTCACATCTAGTCCTTTCTAGATTTTTCCCTTGACATACAATGGCTACTCAACCTGTGTTTGTTGCCTCATGTAATTGTCTTATCTGGGAAGATATGCTGCTTATAAATAGGCACTTAAATGCTTTTAGGAGGTGAGGGTGGTGATTGATTGATGGTGGTTTGTGATGTTGATGAAATCCCACAGAGGGTGAAGCAGGAAAGGAGCCTAAAAAACCCAACTCCTAATAATAGCTGGCATTTATAAAGGGTTTTAAGGTCTGCAAAGGCCTTTACAATGAATGTTATCTCACTTGATTCTCACAATAACCCTGTGGGGGTTATTATCCCCATATGACAGACGAATAAACTGAAGCCAAGAAAAGTTAAGTGACTTGCCACGGTCATACAACTAGAAAGTATCTGAAGCAAGATTCAAACTCAGTTTGGTGCTCCATCCACTGTGTGATCTAATGGTAACGAAAGGGGTGGGGAAAGAGATTAAGGTATCAAGATACTTTCCTCCCAGGATGTAGAAAAATAATGCATTGTTGGTGAAGTTGTGAGTTGGAGGACAATTTGGAACTATGCCTGAAGGGCTTTAAAACTATGCACATCCTTCGAACCAGCAATGCCCACTACCAAGTCTGTATCCCAAAGAGATCAAAAGAAAAGGAAAAGGACCCACGTGTACAAAAATATCTACAGCAGCTCTTTTTGTGGTGGCAAAGAACTGGAAACTGAAGGGACACTCATCAGTTAGAGAATGATCGAACAAGTTGTGGTATACGATTATGATGACAATACTGTTGTGATATAAGAAATGACAAAGGGGATGGTATAAAAATTGGGAAGACTTAGATGAACTGATACAAAGTAAAATGAGCAGAACAAGGAGAACATTGTTACATAGTAACAGCAATATTATAAAGATAAGCAACTGTGAAAGGCAGGTATTCTGGCATACAACAATGTAATGATTCATGACAGTTCCATGCCAGTTTTGATCTCATGATCAAAAATGCCATCTACCTCTAGAGAAAGAACTGCTGGACACTGAGTGCAGATAAAAGCAGATTTTCTTTCACTTTTCCAAAATTTTTCTTTCTTTTTTTTGCTACGTGACTAATATGGAAATAGGTTTTGCATGACTTCACATGTATAATGGATATCATATTGCTTGCCTTCTCAATGGGTGGGATGGAAGAGGGCCTGGAAGGAGGGAGAAAATTTGGAACTGAAAATAAATTTTTTAAACAATTTTTTAAAAAAGATACTTTCCTTCTCTCTCCCAAAACAGCTCCTTCTCAGGGCTTAGCTGGAAGCTTCTGCTACTTGGCTACTAGATATTTGAAATTCTAATTCTAGCTAGCTGGTTTTATAGAAGCTCCACAGGACCTAACTAGTCTCCTCACTTAATTCAAACATACTTCTCATGTGCCATCATTTTACTTCATCCAATAGCTTTCAGGGACTTTTTATTTTTCCCACTTAAGCTAAAGACTATGATTAATTGGTCTCCTTTATATCTAGTTTTCTGACACTCTAATTGGCTGATTGTTCTCACCCCACAAAGATAATAAGGCATAGTATCTTGTCACTTGCTTTAAGTTGGGGTAAGGGTGATTTAATTGATTCAATCAATTCCCACCCTTCTATATAAATTATAGTATATATTTATAGGCTCTCCAATATATGGGAAACTTGCATTTCTCTGAAGCTTTCCTGAAGCAGGAATAATGTCTGCCATCTTTCTAATGGGATCAAAAATTTTTCCCTAATCTCTATGCATCATGCCAGTATCAAACACACAATAGGGGAATAGGCGACTATTATTGTTTTTGTTTATAAGCACAAATACTATAATGTGAAGGGGGCCCAATCAGGAGGCACACAGGCCACTCCACCACTCAATAAACACTAGTGGTTCCCTCATCTCCAGTGTCAATATAAGCTCTCTGTTTGGTTTTTAAAGCCTTTTACAACTTTAACCCAATCTAATCTTCCAGCCTCATTACACATTGCTTCCCCTCCTGCACTCTGTGATCTAGACTCATTAACTTTCTCTCAATTGCTCATATACAACACATCTTCCCCCTCCTTCCCTTTGCACTGGCTATTCCCCAGGCCTGGAATGCATTGCTTCCTTGCCTCTACCTCATAAAATCAGAAGTGACTCAATTGGCACCTTCTACATAAAACCTTAAGGGTAGGAGTCCAGAAAACCTGAGTTCAAATCTGGCCTCAGACATTTACCAGCTGTGTGACCCTGGGCAAGGCACTTAACCCTGTTTGCCTCAGTTTCCTCACCTGTAAAATGAGCTGGAGAAGGAGATGGCAAACCACTCCAGTATCTTTGCCAAGAAAACCCCAAATGGTGTTACAAAGAGTCGGACATGGCTGAAACAACTGAAACAGCACATAAAACCTTTCCTGATCCTATCACTGTGAGTGTTCTCCTCAAACTATCATGCGTTTATTTTCTTTATTCTTAATCTTCATATACTTATATATGTACTTCTTGTTCCCTTTTCATAATGTAAGCTCTTTGTAGATAGGAATTGTTTCATTCACTATATCTCTATCCTCAGCACCTAAAAAGAGCCTAGTAATAGTAGGTACTTAATAAATACTTGTTGATCAATTGATAGGTAAATGACCACTGGCTACTTTTTTTAATATTTTATTTTTTCCACCAATTGCATGTTAAAACAATTTTTTGATATTTAAAAAAATCTACCAATTTTAAAGATTTGTTTTTGCTTTAAGATTGAATAAAAGAGAGATATCTCTAAGATGAACGGTTTTCGACTAATTTATTTTGTGAATGTTTAATGATTATCTTTAGAACATCAGAATAAATTTTAAGCTGGTGAAGAGAAACACTTTTAAGAAGGAATGTTTAAGTAAAAAAAATCTTTTGTAAAAAAACAAAAAAAATTGGAGTTCCAATTTCTGTCCTTCCCTCCCTTCTCTCCCCACTCCCTGAGACAATAAGCAATATGATATAGGTTATACATGAGCACTAACTACTCTTGACTTGCTCTCAGTAGAGTCAGATCTCTCTCTATTTCCTTCTTTCTTTTCCTCCCCTAACTGAGCAGAAAGCAGGATGGTACAAGAGACAAGGAACTACCACCCTATCCGGAAACCACAGCTGGAAGGAGGGACTGGGAGGATGCTGGGAAGCATCCAGAAATTAGATACATACTCTGGACCCTGTCCACTTTATTTCTTCCAGATCTTGGGGCTTCTTCTATTCAGAAACCTCAAAGCCAAGTTCAAAAAGATAATCAGTGCACTGTTGAACTCTGGAACAGTCTCCTCAGCAATTACCAAAGTCTGACATCTCTATGGCCTGGGAGCCGAAGTATTACATCTTTAAAATGCAACTTAAAATGCCATTACCTCAACTTGGCTTTTCCGGATTTCCACCTTGACACAACACTTTTTTTTGTAATTCTCTAAGGCACTTGTATGATATGTATGTATGTATGTAGTAGGTATGTATGTATAATATTCTTGATCTTTGTGTCAGTGTCTCCTTCCTGACTCAAAGGGCCCAAGTGTACTTTGGAGATACCCAGTGCTCATTGGTCCTCATTCACGTAGAATCTGGGAACCCCTAGAATTCCCCTCAGGATACTCACCAGCTCCCCTTACAAATACTTGGGTTCAGTACCCTTTTTCTCTAGTACTCAGGGTCATAAGGCTTCAAACCATTTATTTACAACTTGATTACTGTGTCCTTAAAGAAACAATTTGCATCTAAGCCCATAGAGTTAAGAGACACCACTCATATTCCTCCCCTTTCAAGTACTCAGGCTCACAAGGCTTCAAAACATAACAGCTTTATTTATTGTGTCCTTAAAAAGAAACAACTAACATTTAAGTCAAGAGAGCACTAGAGATACCCTAGACACCAGTGAAGTCTTTTCAGCTCTCAATACTTATAGACCTACCCTGAGTGAGGACCAGCAGGGGAGATGGCTAGTGTTCACTTTCCCACCTAAGTACTCTGTGTTTCATTGCTTTCTTACCTAATTATTGAACCTCCAGAAACTTTATTGCCACTATCCACCATTCCTCCCAGGTATTGTAGGAGGTATTATTTCTCTGTTTTTGCTCTTCTTAACTCTCCTAAAATGTTCTCTAGTGTTTGGCCCTTCTCCAACCCAATGGTAGTAGTTGCCTTTATTTTGCCAAATATCAGATCTTAAGCAGCTGGACCATGGAAAAAATTCCACTGGAGTCTCAAATGTCACTCTTTCCTTCCTCTGTGGGCACCGAGTGCTTCTTCCCTCCTCTTTTACTCTCTGATCTTCTCCAACTCCAAGCAGCCTGAAGCCAACTCAATGATTGGTGAGTCCTTGCCTAGATTGTATCATCAGTCGCAGGCCCTGCGGAAGTCTCATTTCCCTCCCAGTACACTCTCCAGTGTGCGCCCTCCACACAAAAAGTCCCTTTGGATGGTGATGAGAATGCCACTTTACAGGACTGCTCAAATGGGTCTTTGTTTCTCCTCCAAATCAGTTCCTGACTATTCCATTTACCTGGATCCATTCCTGATGACTCCTTCTACTTCCTCCTTCTCCCAGTGCCTAAAATCCTGCTTGCATCAGCATCTCAAACTGAATCTTTCTGGACTTGAGGGAAGTTCTTCTGTTTGTCTGTCCTTATTCCATCGTCCTCTAGGGAAACTGGGCCGGATTATACAAATTTCCCCCAAGCTGTTTCTCAGAAATTTCTAAAAAGGAGGTAGGAGAAACAAAGTGTCTGACTCAGAAAAAAAGGAATAACCCCTTGATACACAGTTACCTGTAATCATGTCTTAGCTCCCTGCAAGGTTATAAGCCTGATGAGGACAGGGGTAGTGATTTAGCTAAATTTTCAGTCTCTACAGCAATTTGCCTAGTGGTCTATACATAATGGGGGCAGTTGGGTGGAGCAGTGGATAGAACGCTGGGCTTGGAGACAGGAAGCCCTGAGTTCAAATCCAGCTTAATAAACTTCCTGGCTGTGTGACCTTGAGCAAGTCACATAACCTCTGCTTGCCACTGGAGAAGGAAATGGCAAACCACTCCAGTATCTTTGCCAGGAAAAGCCATGGACAGGTCACAAAAATTGGACACAACTGTGTGTGGGACGAGTGAAGACCTCTCATAAAAAGGAACAAATTAGATAAATAGAAATAAGTAGGATAGTGAGTCCCATTTCTCTACTTAGATATTTTCCTTTCTGTAAAGCCATTTCTCTACTTAGATGTTTTCCCCTCCACAAGCTTAGCTAGTGACCATAAGGCCCCCGAGGTTAAGAACAGGACACAGGATGCTTGCATCCTGTGTATTTACCTAATGGTGAGAGGCCTGAAAGAAAGAAGGGTTGAGGTAAGTCAGCAACCATAAAATCCTCTGAAAGTAAGGATAGGACACAGGATGCTCACCCCCTGTGTACTGACCCCAGGATAAGGGACCCTAAGCTCAGCAGAAAAATGAATGAAAAGCCGGAAAGCCAGGTGCAATGTAGACGTGCAAGACCAGTTAGGTATGAATGATGGGAGACAAGGTGTAAGGGTACTGGGGATATCCGTCGTAGCCACAGATGTGAAGATGAGGTAACTAACAACTAATTCCTGCCTGTCACCGATAACCGAACTGTTTGTTCAATCGTCATTGTCATTGTCATTAAGACAGATTTACTACCTTGAGGTTGATAGTAGAATGAAATAAGAATGGTGGGAAGTTCATGTTCGTCACCTGCTTATCAAAAATAACCATACTGTTTGTTCCTTGCCATTGTCCTTGGGATAGATTTATCGCGTCCAGATTGTACCCTCAAAGCTTACGTCTGCAAGCTGAGAGGAGGGAGGTTGGGAGGGGGAATTGCGGTTAAGGACCTATATAAACACCCCAATTTTCTGTGTCCAGTGTGCTCTGACACTGAGAGGACCCCCAGTCCTTTCGATGTCCGGGTGGCCCTTTCCCGCGGGATCGTAATAAATTTTCCTTTCTACTTTCACCTTGAGATGCCTCTGTTTTTAATTCTGGGATTCCTAAAATCCATCCCACACAACTGAAACTACAACAATCACAACACAGTACATAATAAACAATGAATAATGATTTATTATAATTATTTTATTGTTATATTATATTATTTTATAATAATGATAATGAATGAATGAGCAAGATGGAGGGGGAAGGTAAGGAGGAGAAGCAGGAAGAAGACAAAGCAATTTGATATGGAAAATACCTTTGTCCAAGTCAGAGATTCATAACTCATACAGCTAGAAAATCCTTTATTGACCATTTTATCAAAATCCTTCATTTTTCAAATGAGAAGTTATTTTGGCAGTTATAGACTATAAAATGTAAAAGGTTTTGGGGGGGGGCCTCTAAAGTGGCCATCCGGGAACTGGAAGTGTTCAGGACAAGGCCATATGACCTTTTTGGGGAGGTTATTAGTGTATGTGGGTTCTTAATCTGGAGACAATGGACCAAGAGTTCATGGACAGATTTCCATGAACTTGTGTAGAAAAAATGTTTTGATAAGTATAATCAGATATAATCGATTTCCTTTGTAACTCCATGTGTTTTATGTGAGTCTGAAAGGGGGTCCATAGACCCCATCAAATTGCCAAAGGGGTCCATGTCACAGAAAAGGTTGAGTCCCTGTTGTAGACATATTTTCTGTGATTCTGAGGCAGGTGAGGAAATTGGGACTCATAAGTAGCACAAGCAAAATGGTCAATTGGACAACTAATCCCCTCCTACTGGAGAGAAAACTTACCTATGTCCATGCATATTTCTTGTGGTATAGAATTATATTCTTTCTTCAGAATAGTAGAGGCCGAATTTTTCTAGTTGCCTAATCTTTCACCAAGAGTTGAAGAGAGAGTAACAGCAAAATGTTTACATAATAACTTGAAGCTGAGGCTCCGCAAAGAGTTGACTTCGCTAGCTGTGTGACCTTGGTCAAGTCACTTAACCCCAATTGCCCTGCCTTGCCCCCTCCAAAAAAAAAGAAGAGTTGGTTTCAGAGTGAGGAAGACCTCGGTCGAAATTCTTGCTTCTGACATAGAATGGCTATGAGATACAGGGCATGTCATTTAATAACTAAGGGCCCCCAAAACTCCCTAAGACTATAAATAGCAAACAGGGACCAATCTGTATTGTTAGAGAGAGCATTTTCACTGGAGTTCTCTTTACAAATGAAATTGCAGGTCAGGTCAAAACAAAACCAAAAAACCCCAGAGTCATGTGAATTTGTCCAGCCAACTGGGTGGAGATCTTCTGGTGTTGATGTAAAATTGATTTTAAACTGAAAATTTAGAAATTATCTATTCCAATCCCCTCATTTCATAGATGAGACTCAGAAAGGTGAAGTGAGTTATCCAAGGTCACACAGTCAATAAGTATTAGAATAAGGATTTGTAGCTAGGTTTTGAGACTGTGGGTTGGCTAAATACTTCGTACTACCTCCTTTCTTTTAGCAGACCTGCCAACTAATGCCTTTTTGCCTTTTTCCTTCATATTCCCCTTGAACCTTCTCTTATGGGAAGTACAGTTATCAGGATCTCCTCACACCTCCTACCCCTCCATCACTCACCCTGAGGCAGGATCAAGTCTCTTCCCAGGGCAGTGAGCTCCTCTAAAAGGACCAACTCAACATTCCCCTCCATTGAATTTCCCTCTTCACTCAGAGGTTAGAGGTCAAGTGCTGGTCTTTTTTCCCAAGGCCTCAGGGAATGCTTTGCCACTTGACTCATCCACATGCCTCTACACAACCAGAAAAGAAACAGCTGCTCCACATGGTGGCTGGGGAGGATGGGACTAAATCTCTGAAGAGGACCAGACAGAGAAGTTAGAAGTGACCCAGGGTGTGTGAAAGCCTTCAGCTGGCACTCCGGGGAAAAGAAGCTCTTGGAACGAGGGGGGCTGGGGAGGAGTTAGCGATGCATGGGAAAACTTATGCACAGAATTAGTGAGGAGTAGATAGTGTGGGGAAGGAGGGAATATTGAGGGAAGAAACCCAGTGTCATGAACGAGCATCATAATCAACTTCTATACTGAGGGATTGTGGCTACAACTACTTAGAGCAGAGATCATGGTATCGTTGATAGCTACAGATCTCAGAGGTCAACTAGTTCATTTCCTTCATATAACAAAAGGGGAAACAGGCCCAGGGAAATTAATTGACTCACCCAAGGTCACACAAGTTGTGAGCATCAGAGATGGGATTTGAACTCAGGTCTTCTAACTCCAGAAATGGCATTCTTTCCGTTGTATCACACTGCCTCCCCTAGCCTGGCACCTTGGGGTGGGGGTGGGAAGGAAAGAGGGAAGGGAGAGGGAAGAAGCATTTGTGTGACTCCCAGCTCCTTCCAGCCAGTCTCCCTCCCCGCTTTATGCCACTGCCTGCCATCAATTACTTCACTGTTCTGGCCTTGCCCCACTATCTCCTTGGAATCCATGTGTCCCCTCCCAAGAGACTCCCGCTGGCCCCTCAGCCTTCCTGTGTCAGAGGCCAGGAAAGAAGCATGGAGTGCCATTGTCCATATCCAGGGATTACAGAGGATGGGAGACAGCAGCTGGATCTGCTGCCTCAATACCAAGAAGAACAGAATGGCGGTGGGGGAAGAGAGAAGAAAGTCACAGCCCCTTTCAGGGCCCTGTCTCATCCAGATTGGGGTCAGAGGCCAGGAAAACCCTGCTGATGGGAAGGATCCCAAGGTTGGCCAAGGTCCCTAGACAGAGGAGCAAGAGAAACATAAATTACTCTAAGATTGTCGGATTTTTTTTTTAGGAGGGGTTGACAGATTATAAATTAGGCAACACATTTCCTTTTATGTCCTGCTCCTTCCTCAGTTATCTTAGGAAGAGAATGGAATAAGGATTTATATAATGCCTACTGTATGCCAGATACTGCAAAGTGCTTTTTACAAATGCTGCCTCGTTTGATCTGCACAGTAAGCTTGTGAGGGAGGCGCTATTATTTGTTGTTCAGTCGTTTTTCAGTTGTGCCTGACCCTTCATGACCCCATTTGGGGTTTTCTTGGCAAAGATCCTGGAGTGATTTGCCATTTCCTTCTCCAGTTCATTTGACAGATGAGGAAACTGAGGTAAACAGAGTTAAGTGGCTTGCTCAGGTCCGCACAGCTAAGAAGTGTCTGAGGCCAGATTTGAACTGAGGAAGAGGAGTCTTCCTGACTCCAGGATTGATGCTCTATCTACTTCACTATTGGGCTGCCTCCAGTGCTAGTATTATCCCCATCTTATAGCTGAGTTTTCCTCGACTGCTCACAGTCTCCCCCCATGGTACTCCCACCCAAATCTGACCTGTCCAGGAATATCCCTACCTCTGGATCAATCCTTTTCTTCATTACCCTTGTGAAAATTTACCTGTCCTGTGTTCTAGATCCTTGTGGCTTGGCTAAGATAACCTGAGAAATAAATTCAAGATGTATGTGTGGGTTTTAGAAGCAAGGTATAGAATTGTAATTTCACTGGTATGAAACGAATGACATTTCATTTCAAACATCTACTCTCAGTCAGTTGGGTTAAGTTGACTTAAGAGAGATGAAGAACTGATAGTCACAAAGCTAATAATAGTTATCTAGCATTTATATAATGTTTTGATTTTTTCCAAATTGCATTATACATATATATGTATATATATGTATATGTTTATATATAATATGTATATTTATATATACATATTATATATAAATACCTTCATGGCACAGTAGATCAAGCATTGGGCTTAGAATCAGGAAGATTCATCTTCACGGGTTCAAATCCAGCCTCAGACACTTACTAGCTGTGTGACCCTGGTTAAGTCATTTAACCCTGTTGGCCTCAGTTACCTTTCCTGTTAAACGAGCTGGAGAAGGCGGTGGCAAACCACACCAGTATCTTTGCCAAGAAAACCCCAAAAGGGGGTCATGGAGAGTTGGATATGACTGAAACAACTGAACAACAACAACAAAATATGTGTGTGTGTCTGTGTGTGTGTGTGTAAAATCTCATTTGACCCTACAACAACCCTATAAGGTAGATACTATTATCTTCATTTAAAGATGAAGAAGCTGAATCTGAGAGAAGTTGAGAAAGGTGCCTAGGGTCACAGAACGGGTAAATATCTAAGGTAGGACTTGAACATAAGACTTCTTGAATTCAAGATCCATTCCCTATCTGAGCCACATCACCTGAGCTATTGATGACTGCCAAAGACTTGGGCTCAATCATTTACCAAGAGGGAGGGATAACAGCTGAATAGCCTAAATGCTGCCCAGGAAATGGTCGTGGCTTTCTTTCATTTTTGGAAGATCTAGGGAAAGACGCATAGCACATTGGGGATGGATCCTCTGTGGATGACTTCTGGGAAGATATAGGCAGCAGGTACACAGGATAGGTTGTGATTTGCATTGATGGAAGTACTCCCATCAATCAGGTCATGAATCTATCTCTGAGAAACTTTGAATGTCATCGCTCCCAGAAATATTTGCATTTTAATGAGAACTTCCTAGAGAGAATCCTGCCCTGTGACTTATCAAAGAAAGTTGCTAGCTAAGTCAGGCTATTGCAAGTTAGACCAGAGGGTGTTAAATATTTTGGCCACAGCGATTCATAAGAGCTGCCTGGGAAAGAGGCTGTTATCAGCAGCATTGGTGGAGGGAATATCCACACGGCAGAAATCACAGGTATTTCTAGAAATGTAACATCTAAACCCAAAGAAATAAATCTGTATTGGTGGCAATGACAGAATCTATGGGTGCCTGGGATTCGAGATATTTGGGGATCCCTCAATTCATACCACACAGACAAACAACTCCCTTTGGCTAGGTATGAGGGAGCCTGGTCCTGAATAATCCTATCTGGTAAGGAAAAGCAGGAGGAGAGAAAGGAGAGAAATATTTTGGAGCACTGAACTTTCAAAATGATGCATCTGAGAAAGGCATAAGGGAGTTTCTCCACCTTTATAAACACAGCGGAGTCCAAGGGCAGAGTGCTGGGCAAGGGGTGGGGGCGGTGGAGTGGGTGGAGTGAACCAGAGGTAGGACGAGAGAATTCTTTAAATGAAGAGGAAATGGGGGAGTGCAGAATCTCCGAAGTATAGTAACACACCGTTGGCCAACAGCTTCAGCTCCAAGTAGGCAGACAGCATCCCCAGGGAGGCGCCAGTGTTCTCTTAGCTCAGCTGCCCCCTGGCAGCTTTTCCATTCCTGTTTTCCTCGTTAAAGTGAGGAACTGGAATGCTGAACCTTTTACACTGTCAATATGATGCCCAGAAGAAACTTGGAATCCCTCCCTGAACAGAACACCAAGCCTCGGCTGCTTTCAGCATCATTCCAGGATGAAGTTGGCTGCCTCTCCTGGGTGGAGATCAGGCAGACCAGGAGGGTAGGAATGAGCAAAGGTGGAGACAGAATAATAATAATAATAACAATAACTCACATTTATATATTGCTTTAAGGTTGACATGGTACCTACCTTACAGCAACCCTAATAAAAGGATTATTGTTCCCCTTTTACAGATGAGGAAACTGAGGCTCATAGAGATAAAATGTTTTGCCCTGGGTGGAGCAACTAGCAAGCAGATGGCTGGACTAGTTTTAGGGATGGGCCAAAAAACTCAGCCACTGTCTCAAATCATTTCTTATAGGGTCATAAGATTTAGAGCAGGAAGGAACCTTAGAGATTATTTAATCCAATTGCTTCATCTTACAAATAAGTAAACTGAGGGAAAAATAAGTTAAATGATTTGCCCAAGGTCACACAAAGTATGAGAACTTACTTCATACTTGCAGTTGATAAAGTACCCTACTATTTCACTGAGAAGCCTGAATCTCTCCAACATAAACTCTCTAAGTTCCACTCTTGTTACTCAAAACAGCATCATCACCACTTTTTCCTTCCCTCCAGATGTCACAGAAATGGCATGCCTGCTCTTCACAAAATCTTATCCCCCTCCCTCTGTCCTCAATTCCATTTTGTTTTGCATCCACTCAACCTTTTTTTTTTTCAGCCATCATCTTCTCACTCACATGCCTTCAGTCTTTCCTTCTCTGACTGGCACTTTCTTATTTTCCTACAAACATTCTCCCAATCCTAAAAACAAAACAAACAAAACTTTCTGTCCCATCAATCAATGAATGAACAGGTGTTCATGAAATCCCTGTCATGTGCCAGACAATATGCTAAGTATAAGAGGTATAAGGCAAAAATTCCTGTCTTCAAGAAGCTTACATTCTATTGGGGAAACAACTCCCGTCACTGCTACTTGCCTGTTTTCCTTCAGGCCTCTGGGGTTCCACAGAACCATAGCCCCCACAAGTATAAAGAGCAACCCAATAACTGGGAAACACTCAAACACTATCTCAGTACCCCAAAACTCCGTGTTTTCCTTTTACTCTGCAGATACTACCAACTATGCCATTTTGTAACAACAATATTGCTAGTGGCTACTATGGCTGTGTAAGACCAATTAACACCAGCACACAGAAGAGCTTCTAACAAAGGTTCTTTCATATGCTTTTCTAAGGAAAGCAATTTTAAAGGGATAACAATCTCAGTTTAATTAAACACACATATATCATTCACTTAGTTCAGAGAGAAAAGATCAGCCACTGAACTCCAGAGCAAATACAAACACACATATATCATTCACTTAGTTCAGAGAGAAAAGATCAGCCACTGAACTCCAGAGCAAATACAAACAGAAACTCCTGATTGCCTTACTGCCAAGAAGCATTCCAGGACAAAAGATGCTGCTTTACCTGCCCCATTCGAACAAAGGTGAAGGCAACTGATGGCCTCTGAGTGCAAATCAAAGTATAGTTTTCTCACTTTCTGTATTTTCTTGCTTTTTTGTGATATGGTTAATATGGAAATATGTTTCCCATGATTTCATATGTATAACTGATAACATTTTACATTCCTTCTCAGTGGTTCAGTGATGGGGGAGAGAGGAAGGGAGAGAATTTGGAACTCAAAATTTAAAAGAAAAATATTTTTTAAATAATATTTTTTAAAAAGACAACTGATGTCCTATTAGATATCAGAAGGGAGATAAGGACCAGATAAGTGCTTGGAATTTGTTGGCTTAAAGATGATCATTGAATTCATGGAAGCTGATAAGGTAATAAAACGAGAGAATGTCGCTATTAGAAGAGGATTCAGGACTGAACCCTGGGGCACAGGTTCAGTTAGGGGACATGATGTGAATAATGAATCAACAAGCGGGATGCTTAGTTGTTTTTCAGTCGTATCTGACTCTTCATAACCCCATTTGGAGTTTTCTTGGCCAAGATACTGGAGTGATTTGCCATTTCCTTCTCTATGTCATTTTACAGGTGAGAAAACTGAGGCAAACAGGGTTAAGTGACTTGCCCAAGGTCACACAGCTAGTAAGTGTCTGAAGCCAGATTGGAATTCAGGTCTTCCTGATTCCAGGCCCAGTTCTCTATCCACTACACCATCTAATTGCCCCAGCAAAAGAAATAAGTAGAAGAAAAACTAATAGAGCCATGTCTTGAAAACCCAAGTGAAAAAATAAACCTCATCTTCCTGTAAGATCTCATCAGCCTTGGTACTCCACCTCATCACCACCCTCTGTCACTCTAATTGGAGGGGTTGAGGGAGGGTTGTGAACACCAAAATCTCCTTGAAGAAGAGAGCTCAGCTAATGCATCTCTTCCTTTCTCACCTGGCTGCACTGCTGTGGGACTTCTCTGACTGACTTCTCTATGCCCCTGAATCAGGAACCTTCTGCAGCAAATACCACAGAGTCTCCTGCCCCTTTGCAGCAGAAGCAATGTTTCCTAGAGATATGTCATATAGAAAAACTAGCTTTTCCTAGGGTCCCACCTCAGGTAATCTAGGTTAATTTTTCTTTAAAAATCACCAACATTCCCCAGTTGCTAAATGGTCAGTTCCCCAATTGATAACTGATCAGTTTTCAGGCAGTTTTCAGACAAAGAAATCAAAGTTATCTATAGTCATATAAAAATGCTCTAAATCAGTATTGATTAGGGAAATGCAAATTAAAACAACTCTGAGGTGCCAACTCACACCTATCAGATTGGCTAACATGACAAAAAAAAGGAAAACGATAAATGTTGGAGGAGATGTGGGAAAATTGTGCACTGTGGGTGAAGTTGTGAACTGATCCAACCATTCTGGAGAGCAATTTGGAACTATGCCCAAAGGGCTATAAAACTGTGCATACTCTTTGATCCAGCAATATCACTGCTAGGTATATATCCCAAAGACATACAAAATAAGGGAAAAGGACATATTTGCACAAAAATATTTATAGCAGCTCTTTTTTCTGGTAGCTAAAAATTGGAAATCAAGAGGATGCCTATCAATTGGGGAATGGCTGTAGCATATGACTATAATGGAATGATATTGTGCTGTAAGAAATAATAAGCAGGATGACTTCAGAAAATCCTGGAAAGACTTACATGAAGTGATGCAAAGTGAAGTGAGCACAACCAGGAGAACATTGTACACAGTAGCAGCAATATTGGATAACGAAGAACTGTGAATGCCTTGGCTATTCTCAGCAATACACTGATCTAAGACAATCCCAAAGGATTCATGATGAAGCATGCTATCCACTTCCAGAAAAAAGAACTGATACTGTCTGAATACAGACTGAAGTATGCTATTTTTCACTTTCTTTCTTTTTTTATTCAAGTATTCTTATACAAAATGACTAATATAGAAATGTTTTATATGATTGCATGTGTATAACCTATATCAGATTGTTTACTGTCTTGGGGGAGGGGAGGGAGAGAGTGAGGGAGTGAGGGATAGAATTTGGAATGCAAAACCTTAAAAAATGTTTTTAATTTGTTTTAACGCATAATTGGGGAAAAACAAAATATTATATTAAAACATTTTTTTAAAGAAACAGGAAAAAAAAGGTGTTGACACCCTCTTGAAACTTAATTGATCCTGGAGACTAAGGCTTGAACCACTGATGTAGCTTCCTGGTGGCCTAAGTACAAAAGCCAGTATGTGAGTCATATGAGATATATATGTATGTGTGAGTATATACATATATATGTATACATAAACATATCAGTGCTGAATTGTAGCTTTCTTGGGGGAGAAGTGGGGAAAATAAAGTAAAAACTGCACAGCAGAGGTCGAAAGAAAACTTACAAGGCAGCAAAGCTTTGAAAATAATGTGTCATATTTATTATATAGGTTTTCTTGAAATGAAAATTTATTGCTTTATATTGAATCCTCTCATGTTTCACTGTGCACATGGCAATGTTTTTTCTTTTCTTATTTTGTATTTAAGTTTAAAATAAGCTCAAATATTGTGGAAAAAAAAGAAATTGAAGAGATCCCCAAGTTCAGTTTTAGGGTTCTGCTTAGGAGAATTATGGAATCATTCACAAAACTAAAATGTGACTTGATAACCCCAAGAAAATATGTTACCTTCCCAATCTAGAACTTCACCATACCTTAAACAATCTGTAAAATACAAAACCCCTCAGGGTTATTCTTCCACACATTCTATGATCTCAAGTAACTGCATGTCCACAGAGAATAAGAGTAAATCAATTTATAGAGAATCAGAAGCTGCATCTCAGTGGCTAAGCTTCCCAACCAAGGGTGGTGAGAGAGTCCATAATTGATCAGGCCTTTCCTCCACTTGGGTTACTACATTCCCCTCTGCTTGCCGTGGATGATGACACTGACCACTTCAGGGCAGTCTTCTAGCCCATTAAGTCTCTGTCCTGCTTCCCAGTAGTGTTCCTTTTCCATCCTCTGTTCTTCAAGATCTCACAATCTCTCTCATGCCAAACCCTCTTCAGCAGGGATCTTGAACTCCCTCCCTCCAGTGAGCTATCTCGCTGGTCCCTGAAATCTTGAAGAAAGAGCTATAATGCCTACCTGTACACAGGCATGATTCCGATACCCCCTTTTAATAAATTCTAGTGACTCCTTACTCTAGAATAAAATGTGAGCTTTTCTCTTTGGTATTTAAAATTTTTCACAACCTGGCCTTCACCTACCTTTCTAGGCTTATTATATATTATTCCCCTTCATGTACTCTTTGGACCAGCCCTGGACCTAAAGTGAATTTCCTATAGCTAGCCCAACCCAGACTTAGCACATTGCTTTCCAGCCATCATCACACTATGCCTCTCCTCTTCTGAAAGGCGAACAGAAGGGTTCTCATGGGTATAGTTTGAGTCTTGGGGAAATGCATTGGGTCCAAGAACTATGATGGCATTAGGATTTCTTGAATCATACATATTCCAATAGAGTTCCCATAGATGGAACAGGAGCTAAGAAATATTTGGGGCACTGGAGAACCTCCCTAAGGGCCAAACTTTTCCAGAATCAAGGGGAAAGAACATTAGAAATGACTTAGTCCAACTTGATTTTATATAGTACAGATCCATGGCAAATGTGAAACATCTGTTCAACAAACCTACAAAGTTGTCATTAGGTCCTAGGAGAATATAATAGATGTGATGGGTTACTATTCTATGTTTTAAATATTTGTTAATGTGCATTTATGAGTCTTTTATATTTTGTACATATCTTTTGTAGTGGAGGAAATAAATAGCTGTCCCATACCTGGTATCTCTTCTGTACATTGAGTAACTTTTCTAGAAGAGATACCCTTAATTCATTTTAGGCAAGACTCTATGCATGATCCAAACTCCAAGTTGTTTTTTTTTAAGATTTTTCTCCTAGGATTTACTCCAGTGTGGGGGCATATTAAGTCAGAAAATGAGAGAAAAGCTTGCCTTCCTCTTTTTGGAGTCAATATCTCCTTGGATTGAACCAGTGAGTCACTCCTTATGGGAAGGGGGCAATACCTTACAGGCCACAGGCAATAACAGTGAGCATGATAACATTGGACTGACACAATTTTGGGCTGGGAAAAAATTATCAGAGGGCTAAACTGTGGGGAGAAATATTTTCCCAAAATCATACTCGCCCTACTGCCACTGCAGCTATTAGATTCATGATACACAGATTATGTTGTTAAGGCATAGTCTCTGGAGCTTCCAGTCCTAAGTATACAATGTAAAGCCAAGCCTAGGAAAACCTAAGGGGTAGGATTGTGGCTTTTTCAGCCCTTTGTATGATGCCTGAGAAGTCTAGCATCTAGGCAGCATTGGAGATTTGCCTTGGCTCAGCTCCTGACCAAGAGCAAAGAGAACTGAATTTCTGGATTAGTTCTTGCTCTCCTGCTGGAAGTCAAGAGAAATAGGCCAGAGACTGGGTCCAGAGATTGAATGGAATGTATGGATTAGGCTTATGTTGTACATGAGTAACATTTATGTTCTTACTTTTTACCTGGGTGAATTAAATGCAGTACATTGTACATGACCTTAAAGGAAATGCAACAGGTAGGGGACAAATGGAAGTAAATAAGCCATGAGATTTCATTGATGAAGACACAGCTCCTAGACTTGTATAAAAAGGCCAATGGGTGACAGTTAGCTTTTCTGAGAAGCAGAGGGAAGGGTTTTGATGGATACACCAGAGTACTCTTTGGTGCTAAGTGGTGTCACCTTCTTGGTGTCTATGGGTTGTATCTGAATTTTCCAACCTCACAACTTATTTTGCTCAGGACCAGAGGATTCTCTGGGCATATACCAAATTCCCTGTGAATTTTACTCTGAACTAAGTCTGTGTAATGACACAGATCCAATCAGAGGCATGGGAGCAAGAACTCTTGTGTGAGGCCCAAGGCCAAAGTACGTGGGAAGGTTTCATAAATGGAGGCACCCTAGCTTGCATTTTGAGCTTCAAACAGCAAACAGTGTGTAATGACAGAACTTCAGAAGTACTTTTCCCTTTTAGGACTATAATGGAAAGTGACAGTGGTTCCCTGGAAGGAAGGAAATAAATATTTATTAAGCACCTACTATGTGCTAAGCACTGTGCTAATAAGCACTTTATAACTAACATATTTGATCCTCACAACAGCCCTGCAAAGTAGTTCTATTATTATTACCATTTTAAAGTTGAGGAAACTGAGGCAAACATAGATTAAGTGACATGCCACGGGTCACACAGCTGGTATGTGTCTGAGGCCAGATTTGAATTCAGGTCTTCCTGACTCCAGGACCAGCTCTCTATCCACGGCACCACCTATCTGCCTCAACCTTCTCTCTAGGATCACAAGTTCCCAAGTGGGCAATACCAACTCCTGGGGGATCCCTGGCAGTAGTAGCCTTGGGTACAATTGGGGGTGTTGAATAAAAATAAGGGGGTGGTGGAGGCATAAGAAAAAAAGGTAAGAAAACTTTGAAAAACCTTTTGTACATGTTTCATCTGTTGTGTAACAGAGTTATAGTCATAATGATTACATTATTTTCCAAATAAACACAAAATACAAGTGGTCAAGTCCACCAACAGGTCTTAGCAAGCGAGTGTTGAGAGGCAAGCATGTTGAACATTGTTGGGAAGTCCAGCATGCATCAGCAGGAACATGTGCATGTAATGACTTGTTTATAATATGATACTATGTAGGTACATGACACAACATTGCATCATCAAAATTTCAATGTAGAAAAAAACATAAATTTACCATAAATTATTAAATTTAAGGTGTTTTTTTAAAATTTTATATGTTTTTTAAATGATGCAAACTTTCCCCTCCCCCCCAAAAAACCAACAACCATCAAAGGGTTAAAGAAAGCAGATTTCCAGGGGGGTACTGAATAATTTTTTTTTTGGAAAAGGGGGCTGTAGGACAAATTAGTTGAGGAACCTCTGCTCTAGGTTTTCATGACCTCTTTCCATCTGATTGCTAATCAGTTTCCTTTGTTGGATCTTCATCCAGGTCATACTTGCTAACCATACATGTCTCTCAAATCTTTATCCTAGATGCTCTTCTCTTCTCCCTTATACTATCTCACTTGGTGATCTCCTCAGCTCCCATGGAAGATCCAGTTATCACCTCTATACAAGTGAATCTCAGATTTATTTATCCAGATCCAGCCTCTCTCAAGCTCTAGCCTTCCATCTCCAACATGCTTATTGGACATCTTGAATTGGCTATGCCATAGACATCTCAAATTCAATATGTCCAAAATTGAACTCATTCTTTCCCCCAAAATATTCCCCTCTTCCTAACTTTCCTCATTCCACCATCCTTCCAGTCACCCAGACTCACAGCCTTTGTATCATCCTCAAATCCTCAAAAGGTTGAAAGTACCTTTTATATTCAATCTATTATGAAGATCCATTGCTTCTACTTTCACAACATCTCTCATCCCTTTCTCTACACTCACACAACTGCTACTTTGGCACAGGCCTTTGCCACCTTGTGCCCGGGCTATTAAATAGACTTCTGCTTGGTTTTCTTGCCTCAAGTCTCTCCCTTATCTATCTCCCACTCAGCTGCCAAAGTGATCTTCCTAAAGTGCAAGACTGACCATATCACCCTCTTACTGACTACATTCTACTGGCTTCCTTTTACTTCCAAGATCAAACATAAATTCTTCTATTTGCCTTTTAAAGCTCTTCATGCCTTTCTAGTCTTCTTATGACTTATTCTGATACCAGAGGATGCAATCCAGTGACACTGACCCCACTAATGTTCATTGAACAAGATACTCCATTTCCCTACCGTGAATTTTCACTGGCTACTCCACATGCTTGGAAAGCTTTCCTTCCTCATCTCTACCTTCTGGTTTACCTGATTTCTTTCAAGTCTCAGCTAACATTCAACCATCTGCAAGAAGCTTTTCCCACTGAAAGAAATTATTAGTTTAATATTATATTAATAATTAATGATTAAATGAGGACCCAGGTCCTTCTCCTCAGTTTCCTCATTAAGGCCCAGCTCTGAAGGACATGACTGATGAAAGAGGTTATCTGTAGGAACATGCTCTTCAGTCTGGGTGGGGGGACCCCACCTAACAAGGAGACCTAACTTCTGTTTAGAGTATAAATAGAGTCCAGTTCTGGTGAGTTTTTACTCTGGGGAAAAGAGCCCCTCCATTAGAGTTTAGGGTGACCAAGATCATGAAGGAGAAAACTGATCAGAGTGGTTTGAGTGGAGATGGATTTCCCCTGTCCAAATTGCTGGAGGCAGCTGAGTGTCATGATCAAGCCATGTTCTCAGCAGGAGGAGCTGAAGACTTCTAGCCCACCTCCTCATTAAATGTCCACCAATCAGGGTTGATTTTCACTTGTCAGTGCCATTCCCTTTCAAAAAGTATTTAAGGCTTTCAGGCTCTCCATGGGTCATATAATTAATAAATTGATTATTAATTACCCAGAAACTCTCTCAAGGTTTTTCATTTGTTACACTAGTCACCCTCAAGGCTCATGCCTTCCCTTTGAGATTACTTCCATTTTACCTGACATATCTTGTGTACATAGTTGATTTCCCTATTAGAAGTGAACTCCTTGAGGGCAGCAAACATACTTTTGCCTTCCTTTGTATCTCTAGTATTTAGCACAGTGCCTGGCACATAGTAAGCACTTAATAAATACTTATTGACTTGGTATAACAACAATGTGGCTAGCAGCTGTTGTGGGGTTGAAAGAACAACACAAGACCAACAACAAGAAGGCTGCCAGCACAGGTTCTTTGATCTGCTTTTCTAAGGAAAGCAACTTTAAGGGGTTAACAATCTGAATTTAATTAAACATATATATCATACCAGAGGATGCAATCATAAACATATATCATTTACTTAGTTCAGGTAGAAAAGGTCAGCCCCCTGAACTTCAGGGCAAATACAAACAGAAATTACAAATCACACACATTATATAAAGAGATCAAATAACATAAACCAGTCTATCCATAGTAATACATAATTACCAGAGAAGCACCAAAATCTGTCTGGGTTATCAAAGCTGGGGCAGGGGTGGGGGGTGGGGGTGGGGGGGTGCTATTTCAATGGTTTGCCCAGAGTCTCATCACCCATACTCTTTCAATAAGTATACCCCCAAAAGCCAAACGCTAACCTTCCAGTACATATACCCTGTTCAGGACCCTGAGGGTTTGAGGCTTACCATTTAGGGTGTGGAAAATCACTAAAACCAGAGTGTGGGAAAGCTCCAACCACCAGCATCACATCATATACAATTCAATGACTCTCAATTGTCTTAGTGCTGAGAAACATTCCAAGACAAAAAAGATACCACTTTACCTTCAAACAAAGGTCAGACTCGTTAAAGGCACTTGAGAGAAGAACAGCCAAAAATCCTGCCCTGATTACCACTACACTTGGCTAAACCTGACTTGACTGTTCCTTCACTAAAACTGGAAGAAATCTTAGGGATCAAATCCAAACTTGATGAATATTGAGGGTTGGAAAAATTGACTGACTTTTTCAACATCACACAAAACTAGTTAGGTTAGAGACTTTGGTTTCTTTATATCATTACTGGACTTTTTTTCTTAGCCATACAACAAACATTTATTAAGCACCAACTGTGTACAGAGGACTAGCATAGATTCAAAGTTTAGATAAGACACATACAGGGTCTCTGTCCTCATGGAGCTTATAGTCTAGAAGTCGTCAACACAGACAAGTATGATATACAGATACAACCCACCTTCAACCCTGTAAGAAATGGGAGGAGGAGTTTTGTTTCCACAGAACTAAAGGTGTGCTTCCCTGCCCTCCCCGACCCCAGCTTTAGCAGAGACCAGGCCTCAAGGTCGGTCAGGTGAGAGGTCAGAGGCTTGTACACATGTGCATACTTTTTGAGAAGGCAGTCTAGGGAATTAGAGAGGCCAAACCCACTTGAACCTGTTCAAGCTTATCTAGGGTCTGGTCTTGGTAAAGAATCCAGGCCTACTGATTTGCATATGTTAAAGAGGGAAAGTAGGGGAAGTAAAAGAATATAGTTTAATCCTAAACTAAGACAAGGAAAATCTAATTAACTTCACTTTTGCTTCTGTATCCTTATTATCCTATTTATAAACTGTATAACCTAGGAAAACTATGTAAAAAAACAAAGACTGTAAACTAACCATGACTCTAGCAGGAGTGGAGGGAATGGTTACCCCTGCTCCTGCAGCTGTATCAGTGTGTGAGTGTTCCCGTGAGCACTACACCCGCTCTCTTGGGGAGCGTAATAAAATGCCCTCCTCTGCCCACTCTGGTCCTGAGTTCTTTGGGTGTGAACGGGCAAATCACATGGATTTTCCTAAGGTCAAGTGAAGGGAAGCAACAGGCAGCGGAAGCTCGCCAGGCTTACCCCTGGATTTTGTCTTGGGGTGTCCTGTGATCTCCACTGCAGTGTTAAGAGGGCTACCACTCTGGATTCCCTTGGGGAACCCTGTGGTCTGCACAGCCTTCTTAAGGGGACATCACTTAAAGGGACTTCTGGCCCTGTCTCGGGAGCCTTGTGATCTTACTGCCATCCTAAGGGGCCATCACTTGGGTCCTCCTTAGGGTCTGACCCCTAGGAGGCCCTGTGATCCCCACAGATTAAGGGATGGCTACCACTTGGTCTTCCTCTGGGAGTCCTGTGGTCTGTACAGCCTTCCCTAGGGATTATCACAGGGTTCTTCCTCAGGACTTTGGCCCTGCCTAGGAAGTCCAGTGATCCCCAAAACCACGTTTCTCACAACCCTACCCCATGGCTTCCAGCCTTTTTTTTTTAAAAAAGTAGTCTGTTTGCCAATAGCACTTTTTAAGTCAGCTAGCTGCCTTGTCCTTAGGTATGCCTTTGCACCCTTATTTAAAGAAATAAGATGCTGGAAATTGCAGATTTTTGTGGCCTGACGTGGACTGGACCTGGGATTAAAATCTGAAATAACTCTGTGACCTAAAGATTTAGAATCTCCCACCTCAAAAATTTTAGTACTTTTGAGTCCCCACTGAGCTATTAGAAGTGTCCTTGAGAGAATCAGCAAGACCAACAATCACTTCTGCTGAGTATCTCAAGCTAGAGTTATTGACTATAGAATTGTTTGCAATTGACTGTGTGAGAAACATGGCTATGGGGTTCATAGGACTCCCTAGGCAGGGTCAGACCCTTAGGGAGACCCATGTGATAACCCCTTAATACAGCTGTGGGGATCACAGGGCTCCCTAGGCAGGGTCAGGAAGTATGCCCAAGACATGTTTCCACAGCTCATTGCTTTTCTAGTTGCATAACCTTAAGAAGATCCATGTGATAGACCACTCTCATCCAAAGAACTCAGAAAAAGAGTGGGCAGAGGAAGCCATTTATTACATTTCTCATGAGAGAGTGGGAGCAAGGCTTACTAGTAACACCCACACCAATACAGTAGCAGGAGTGAGGTTAACCAGTTCTACCCTCCTTGGCTGAGTTAGGGTTAGTTTACATTCTTTATTTCCCTACATTCCCTTCTTAACTTATGCAGATTATGCAGATTACATAGGCATGGTAGTGAGGATACTTGACCTGGGCATGACTGTAGTCCCCCTGATGCCAGGATGGCCATCGTCTTAGTAAGCAAGCTTACCCACAGCTACTGATTATCTCCAAATAACTTCTGTGGGAGAAAAACATGATACCATAATATCCCTTCTTACAGTTGCAATATATGATTTTTTTATTGATTGATTTGAATAGCTTTTATCAATGAAAAAGCTTGCACAAGCAGCTTTGGCTTTCCTCTGTGTATTCCTTGATGCCCAGAAACTCTGTGATGGGTTATAGATGTCCCAACTCACTGAGCTCCAGAGAGAGCTGACCTAGCATCTAGCTACTGTGATGTTGAATGACAGCAGAAGTTCTGGCCCTGACCTGATCTGACCTCCTCATATTTATCCCAAGCAAAGACAGAATTCCCCAGTACTCCAGCTGTCTCCTTTCAATCAGTTTAGGTCAACTCAACTACAGGACCCAGCTTGAATGGAACAATGGCCAAGACAGAAATGAGCAAGAATCCAGCTGGGATGAACTTGATGTCTGTTCAAACACAGATTTAGGACTGAACCTGCTCAAGAGCTGTGTAGCTCTGTCCAGAACCCAGATGAGAATCCTGTAGGTGGCAGTGAAAGTGAATGGCACTTGAATATGGGTCCTGATAGCCATTAGAAGAGGCTGGGAAGGTTATACCTGATTTTCAGGGAAAGGGGGTGGAGCAATGGGGAAGGTGAGACAACTTGTTGGTAGATTTGCCTTCCTCCCTTCCTGCAGTTGTCAGAGTACTACAAAAATTTCTACCCAGAACATAGAAAAGTGACAGGAAACCCTAGGCTTTGAAAAATATACTACACCACAAAGTCTCATTTCTAGGAAAGCTTCTCACAGTAGCCTGACATCTTGGAAATTCACTTAACTGACCCAGAGAAGTCACTTTTTAAAACGCTTGTTGACCGACTGTTAATTAATATCAACCTTGGGTTAAGTCTTGTAGTATAGAATATAAACTCCCTGAGGGCAGGAACTATTTCATTCTTATCTTGTCCAGTACCTAGCATAATGCTTGGTGATTGATTGTGATGTCTTTATCATATAAGCAAAATCCTTCCCTCTTGCTCTGAACATTCCTTAGTTTCAAGGGTTCCCCCACTTCCAAGCCTCCTGACATTTTCCATCAGCTAGAGTCAGATCTTGGCATGAGACAAGGCAGATTGGAGTGAACAGGCCTGCAAGTCTCCAGATAGCTGTCATGTGGACTGGGTTTAAAACCTGGCATTCTCAAAAAGTCTCCTCAAAGATCAAAGTCTTTTTCTCGGGGTGGGGGTGGGGTGCAGTTTGGTTGTTAGGGCATTCTATCCTCTTACTCCCATCCCTGACAAGTGGCAGTTTCCTCCAAAGTCAAATGCCTCTACCCAGAGCCATTTTTGGGAGATCTTGAATCTAGGGCAAATTCAGTTAGCAGGTGGGAGAGTTACAAAAGGCAGTCCCACCTTGGCTGCAGTTGCCCTGGGAAAAGGGGGCAACCTGTTCCCCTGAGAGTCTGATCTGATATTAAGATCAGACTCTGATATCCATATCTCCCCCATCAAGAGAGAAGAACCAAGTCGATGGGAAGAGTTATGTAGCAGTGCCAGTAAAATATTACATAGTGAGACATCAGGAGTCCTCTCAGGGAGAAATAAAGCCTCTCTGGATGTCTGAGTCCTTAGGCAAAGCCCCAACTATCCCTTATGGCTCTCCCCATGACCTCATCCTTCCTTTCCCTTTCTTTCCCTCCAATTGAAGTTAGTACCTAATATTAAGAACTTTATGAACTTTATTAAGTCATCTCTACATTGATTATCTCAGCCTGTCCTTACAACAACCTTAGGAGGAAGGTATGATTAATCCACCTTTAGGAAATAGAAGACTGAGATAGAAAAGTTAAATGATTTGTCTAAGGTCACACAGCACATTGGTGGTGTTGCGGAATTGGACCCAGGTTTTCTGACTCCTATACAAGAATCCTTTTTACTACACCACATTGTTTCCTTGGATTAGCTGTGGTAACACTTCATCTTCAACTGCTTAAATTGTTATTATTGAACCAAAAGCAGGACTATAATTCTTAACCTTCTACCACATTTATCTATTATATCCTGACTCTCAGGGAACTTAGGCATGAACAACTCCCTGGCTGTTTCTCCCCTTCACACTCAGTAGGAGAGTTGTTCTATAAACTGTTAAAACCACAGAGCTTCCTGAACCTTCCTGGTCCCTAAGCTTACTTGTTTCCTTGGATTTAGTCTAGTTGTTGTTGTTCAGTTGTGTTTGACTCTTCCTGGCCCCACGGACCATAGTATACCAAGCCTTTTTATCCTCCATCTTCTCTCATATTTGCTATTTTCATGACGCTATCTACCCATCTCATCCTCTGCCATCCCTTTTTCCTTTTGCCTCCAATCTTTTCCAACAGCAGGGTCTTTTCCAATGAATCCTATCTTCTCATTATGTGGCTAAAATATTTAAGCTTCAGCTTCAGTATTTGACCTTCCAGTGAATAGCCTGAATTAATTTCCTTAAGTATTGAATGATTTGATATCCTTGCTGTCCAAAGAACTCTCAAAAGTCTTCTCCAGCACCTAGTAGATTTATTCATTCAATAAGCATTTATTATTTACTACTATTTTAAATTTATTATCTCATTATTTTATTATCTTATTATTTTATTTTATTTATTTTTTATTATATTATTATTTTATTTATTATCTACCACTACTACTATTATTTATTTATTATCTACTACTATTTTTCTTTCTAAGACCAGGCACTCTAAATGGAGCCTGGCTGTGGTGAAAAGAGGAAAGGTAGAGAAGTATTCAATTATAAATTGCTGGTGTTGGTAAGATTCTTTATCTTTCTCCATTTCTGTTTCAAAAAAAGAAGGCTGGGGAAATTGGGAGAGGAAAAGAGGAAAAAACAAAAGAAAATATGATGGCAGAAAATACACAATTAACAATTATAAGCATGAAGCGAATGGGACGAACTCACCCTAAAAAAGGAGTATAGTAGAATTAATTAAAAAACAGAATACAAACATATATTGTTTATAAGTCACTTGTAGTGATGTTAGAGGGATAGTGCAGTGATCAGGATTATGCAACCACTCCTATATGCCTTTCATTTAGCTGAAGTCACATTATTCTGACAAATTCATCAATATAATGCTTCTTTACCACTCTGGGAAATAATATAAAAGGATTGCCTTTATCTTTGGATTAGCTCTGAACCCCCAGTTAGGGATAACACTTTGAGAAAAATACTTTAGTGTTAGCTCTATCTTTGTTTCTTTTCTGTGGATGTTTCTTCTCATTTGCTTCCTTCCAACATTATTCAACCAGCAAATGTCAGTAGTTAGTGCTATTAATAAAAACAAAGTAAACATTTTAAACAAAGAAAGGTAACAAAAGTTCTGTCCCCACTCCTTTTCCAGAGGAAAAAACTCCCATGAAGAATTTCAAGGGGAGAAACAGATAACCCCCTTGGAGTCTGCAGCATGTAGGGCAGGGGGATTATGGGTAGTTCAACAACACAACTTTTGTTGCAACATAACTTGCAGCTGCTCATCCCAAGTAGCTTCATTCCCAGAGTCCCGGCCCCTTTCATTCGTAATACCTTCCTCTGTCTGTGTTCCTGCTTCTTTCAGTCTTCTTATAGCAATTTCCCTTCCTCTAGCTCCATATACTTTCTCCAGCTTCCATTCCTCCTTTTCCATTTGTCTTTCTATAGATCCCTTCTTCAATTTTTATGCTTCTTCTGTTTGTCCCATCAGGGGAGCCCATTTTCTGTACTCAATGAACTGACTTTTTAAAGGTCAGCTCATCATTGATGCATAATGCTTCATCCTATCCAGTTTCCCATCAGATTCATTCAAGGGACTAATTTGCACCTCATAAAGAGGTCACCTGGCCTGGCTGCATTTTTTACAGTTAGTTTAACACTTCATTTTCAGCCCATCTTCAGTGATTATATCCAAGGCTTTGAAGAGCCACACCCTTATATAAGCAAGTACAAAATACAGATTAAGTAATTTGGGAGCTACTAGAGACTAAAGAGGACAAGAAATGACTACTATAGGAAACAGTATTTGAATCACACTTTAAAAGACGCCATGCCCAGTCTTAACAATTTTTCCTCCTTCTACCGCTGCTCCTCTCACTAGATACCCAATTCTGACATCTGTTTCTGATTCCCCTTACCTTACCACCATTATCATACACTCCTGACCACAGAATCTATTTTTAGTGTTTCTTTCTAAGAGAAATAAGAATATACAAATTCAAAAAAAATATATATCAATGAAAGATAATTAGGAATGAATACAAAAGAAAACTTTTTAGTGATAGACTGAATGGCACTAAAGGTCAGCTAGGTGGCACCATGGATAAAGTGCTGGGCTTTGAATCAGGAAGACTCACCTTTCTGAGTTCAAATCCAGCCTCAGACATTTACTAGCTGTGTGACCCTGGGCAAGTCAGTTAGCCCTGCTTGCCTCAGTTTCCTCACCTGTAGAAAATGTGCTGGAGAAGGAAATGGCAAAGCACTCCAGCATCTTTGCCAAGAAAACCCCAAATGGGGACATGACTGAAACAACTCAACAACAAAAAGATAGCATTAACCTGCTTTAGTCAGTCAGTCAGTAAATACATATTAAGTGTCTACTATGTGTCAGGAATTATACTAAGAGCAAGGAGGCTGAAAAAGAGGGGGAAGACAACAAGTAAACAAATACGTACAAACAAGTTATATATGAGAAAAATAGGAAATAGTTAATACAGGGAAGACGCTAGAATTGAGAAAGCTTGGTCAAGGCTGTCTATAGAAGATGGATTCTATTTGGGACTTGAAGGAAACCAGTAGATGGAGATGAAGAAGGAGAGCATTCAAGGCATGGGAGACAGCCAGAGAAAATCCCCAGAGTCAAGAGGTAGTTATTGTTGTTTGTCCTTCATTCTCAAAGAGGACCATGGCATTGGGAAGGTGATACCATAACTTGCAAGTGAATTGGATTTAAGTGAGGGAGGGCTGTACAAAGTCACCAGCCTTACTTTCTACTCTGGAGCCATCCAGGTCCAATGGCAAGATATAAATCAGAACAACTGGAAATGGCCCCAGTTTCAGTGGGAGACCTTGACCTTTTTAGGCTAAGGTCTTTCCCAAGTCTCAGTTTGATTGAGGCAACACATATTCAGTGATTAAGGCTAAGTAAAGATGAGGCAAAGAACGGCCTCTTTTACCAAGTTAAAAAAAAATCAATCTGGGAGGGGAAGACCCTCAGGTTTTCTGGCCAAAACAGAAACAACTGCTATTTATGTTCACTCTGAGTCATCAGTGCCCAAATAATGACAAAGTGGGGCCTGGGCTGGGACCTATTGTTAGCCAATCAATGAGAACCAGAGTGATTTGGGTTTAAGACATGGTCCTTAAGAAAGAAATCTAGCTGGTAAAACCCTAGATATCTTGTGAGGTTTCAGCCATCAAAATTTACATTTCTTTGGGCAGAGTACCTGCAGGTAAGGGTATGACACCCTATGTGGACACAGGGAGAGGAAGGGAGGGAAGGAGGGGAAGAAGGGAAAGAAGGGGGAAAAGGGAAGGAAGGGAAGAAAGGGACTGCTTTGCCCAACTGGAACTGGCCAATTGGGTCCCCAGTGGGGCAGCTCCTACTACTCACAGGTTGTTGTTTGTGCTTCATTCTCAAAGAGGACAATGCCATCAGGAAGGTGATTGCAAGTGAATTAAATTTAAGTGAGAGAGGCCTGTGCAAAGTCACCAGCCCATTCTCTTCTCCTGAGCCATCTGGGTCCATGTATCAACAATGTTACTAGCAGCTACCCTGGCTGTGAAGGTCAATAACATCAGCACACAGCACACAGCAGGGCTGCTAGCCCAGGTCCTTTGATCTGCTTTTCTAAGGAAAGCAACTTTAAGGGGTTTACAATCTCACTTTAATTAAACATACATGTATAATCCACTTAGTTCAGGGGAAAAAGCCATCACCCTAAACTTCAGAGCAAATATAAGCGGAAATTACAATCAGAGAAAATATAAACAAAGCAAATAACACAAATCAAAAGACAGTCTTCTAGCTGTCTGACCAAAGCTATACATACATAGTTACCAGAGAGAGAAGCACCAACATCTGGGTTTTCAAAGCTGGGGGGCTGCTCCTTAACGGTTACCCAGAGTTTCCACACCAACACTCTTCCAATGAGTGAGCCCCAAGCAAAATGCTAACCTCAGAGTATAAATACACTCCTTCAGAGTCAGAGGGTGTCACAACCATGCAACTCAAACCCATATGACCTAGGCTTTCTCATGACTTAAACAGGTCATCAAAGACTCCCAATTCACTCAAAGACTCTTGATTGAAACAAAGGCAAGACTCAAAGGCACTGGATTGCCTTAGTGCTGAGAAGCACTCCAAAACAAAAAAAAATAGCAAAAAGTCCCACCCTGCTTGCCATTACAGTCCAGTGGCAAGATATAGATCAGGATGACTGGAGATGGCCCTTGTTCAAGGAAGAGCAAGGAGGACAATATCACTGGATGAAAGAGTATAAAGTAAGAGTAAGATATAAAAAGACCAGAAAGGTAGGGGAGAGGAACAGGGTTATGAAAGGCTTTGAACATTAGACACAGGATTTTGTATTTGAGGCAATAAGGAATTTACTGGGAGGGGGGGGATGGAGTTACATGGTTAGATCTCTACTGTGAGGAAAATCATTTTCCCCCAACTGGAATGCTGGATGGAGAATGGATTGAAGAGGAGATAGACTCAAGGCAGGCAGACCCACTAGCAGGCTGGTGGAATACTCCAAGTATGACATGATAAGGGCCTGCACCAGGGTGCTGGCAGTATCAGAGGAGAGAAAAAGAGAGTATTCCAGAGATGTTGCAAAGGTCAGATCAACAGACCTTGGCAACATATTGGATATGGGAGTAAGAGATATTAATGAATAAAAGATCACACCCAGGTTGTGAGTCTGAGGATCTGGGAGGATGGCATTGCCCTAGACAGTAATAAGGAAGTTAGGAGGCAGGGAAGGCTTAGGGGAAACATAATGAGTTTTATTTTGGACATGTTGAGTTTAAGATATCTCCTGTGCATTCATTTCAAGAGGTCTGAAAGCTATCTGGAGATGTGAGATTGGAGGTAAGGGCAAAGACAGATTTCAGAATCATCAGCATAGAGATGGCATTCAATCCATTCTAGTCCTATCTTTCAAGTAAGTTAAATTCTTTGCCTATTGTTCTAACCTTGCTCCTGGCCCAGTGAGTGTATTCATTTTTGTTGTTTGGTAATTTTTTCAGTTGTGTCTGACTCTTCGTGACCTCGTCTAGGGTTTTCTTGGCAAAGATACTGGAGTAGTTTGCCATTTTTCTTCTCCAGCTCACTTTAAAAATGAGGAAACTGAGGCAAATCCATGGGAGTTGATGAGATCACCAAGTGAAGAAGTATAGAGGGAGAAGAGAAGAGGGCCCAGGATAAAACCCTGAGGGACACTTATGATTAAAGGGAGTGATCTGGAGGAGAAGCCAGCAAAGGAGACTGAGAGAGAATGGTCTGATAGATAGGAAGAGAATCAGGAGAGCGTGGTGTTCCAAAAACCTAGAAAGAGGAGATTATCAAGGAGAAGAGGGTGATCAACAGTGTTAAAGGCTGCAGAGAGGTCAAGAAGAATGAGGGTTAGGAAAAAGCCACTGGATTTGGCAATTAAGGGATGCCTGAGAACTTTGGAGGGAGCTGTTTTGGTAGAATGATGAGGTCAGAAGCCATACTTTAAGGGGTTAAGATGTGAGTGAGAGGAGAGAAAATGGAGTCACCTATTGTAGATGGCCTCTTCAGGATGCCCTTAGTCACTAAGGGCAGAAGAGATAGATATAGGATGAGAGTGTGGATGGAAGGATAAAGTGAGGGATTTTCGAGGATGGGGGAGACACGGGCATGTTTCTAGGCAGTAGGGAAGTAGCCAGGAGATGAGGGAGATTGAAGATAAGTGGTTGAGTAGAGATGTCTGAGGGGCAATTTGTTGGAGGAGACAGTCTGGAAAGCGATCCCTTGTGCAGGTGGGGGTGGGGGTGGGACATGGTAAAGAGCAAGATCACCTCTTCTTGTGAAGTAGAGGTGAAATAGGAGATGATGGCAGAAGGCATCTGAGTGATATAAGATAGGGAAGAGGGGAGAAGAGGGAGCTCACAGTGAACAGCCCCCATTTATTTTCTGTAAAATATGAGGCAAGATTCTTAGCTGAGAGAGTTGAGGTGGGGATCAATGGAAGATTTCATGAGGGATGAAAAGGTGTGGAAGAGCTACTTTGGAGAGAGGTGAGTTAATAAGGTGAGATGGAGAAGGATTGCCTTCTGGCAGAGAGGATGCAGTTGAGTTTTTGCAGCTGAGTCAGAAAGGTTGTGTCATTCTCTCCACCTACCTTCAGTAGGTGTGTTGGAGTGAAGGTGGCTGATGGTGGGAGTCATCCAAAGCTAAGGCTTGTCAGAATACAATTAGAGATATATTGGGGCTGGAGACTAAGAAAAGAGAACAGCATGGAGTTCTTTTTTTTACAAGAGGTGGCTTGCTGGGCAGGGGAGGGGGAGGGTTGTACTCAGAAATGAAGATGATATAACGACAACATCTACAATAAAAAATATAATGAATAATGTGTGGGAAGTTGTCTTTAAGGCAGAACTAGATTTGAATTCTGCCTCTGACAAGACTTAACTGGTGGTATGACCTTGGATAAGTCACTTAACTTCTCTGAACTTGAGTTTCCCTGTTATGCAAAATAGAGAAAATAATATCAACATTATTGTGCTGTTCTGATGAGATAATGTATGTAAAGTTCTTTGCAAACCTTAAAGCTCTATTTAATGTCAACTACTGTTGCCAGTTGCAAAGGCTAGTCCTATCTTTTTAGTAGGTTAAATTCTTTGCCTATTGTTCTAACCTTGTTGCTGGCCCAGTGAGTGTATTCATTCTTATTGTTCAGTGATTTTTTCAGTTGTGTCTGACTCTTTGTGACCTCATTTAGGGTTTTCTTGGCAAAGACACTGGAGTAGTTTGCCATTTTTCTTCTCCTCCAGCTCATTTTTAAAATGAGGAAACTGAGGCAAACAGGATAAAGTGACTTGCCCAGGGTCACACAGCTAATAAGAATCTGAGACCAGATTTGAACTCAGGAAGAATCTTCCTGACTCCAGGCAGAGCACTCTATCTGATGTGGTGATAGAACCTGGACCCTTAAAAGGAAAAGACCATGTCTTTGAAAGCAGCTCAGTCCCTGAACTTTCCCATGCAGCCCAGATAACTGGCATTTTGCCCAAAGACATCTGGCCCGTCCCAGCCCATCTAGATACACAATAATCCTTTTACTAGTCTTTTCTCTGTGGCTCTCTGACCACTTAATTCCTTGCATTGTCTGCCCCTTGCCCACACCAGGCTACTTACCACTCCTTCATCCCATCAAGATCCTTTCACTGACCCTCCTTCCCATTTTTGCATATAAGTATCAATTCTATCCTCATCAAATTCAAAGATTTACCAGGAATCTGCCCGCCACACTGGTGTTACAATAAACCTGGCTACTTTGACTGAAAGAAAGCTTGAGTGATGGAATTCATTCCAGGCAGACTCACCCAGCTCCCCCAACTGCACCACCTATCTGCCCCAGTGAATGTGTATGTGAACAATGTGGCTAACTTCACCTTTTCCTCCTTTCAATGGACAGAAGCAGATTAGTCTTTTCCTATTTGAAGCGCACATTATCTGAAATCCCAGGTTTCTACATTGCTCCCTCCTCATTCTGGAATTCTTTTGAAGCAGGTATAGGACCTACTGCCTTCAACTGATATGCTTTCTTGGGTTGAGTCCCTCAGAGGATGACTCTACCTTGGGTTCAAAGGTACTCTGAGGGTCCATATTCCTTAAACTATAGCACACAAACCCCTCACTACTATACTTACCTTTAATAGTTAGCTGGTAGACAGCTCAAAGCAAAGTGACATATTCCCTGACTATCTTCAGAGCAGGCAAGTTAGTTTTTTAAAGACTTCTAGGAGAGTGTGATGATTAAAAAGATTCCAGAGACATAGTTTCTGGGCAATTTAATCATTTTATTAATAAGGCCACCATGTTATTAATAAAAGGATGGTCATTTGACTGTCTCTCTTAGACCAAAGACAATCATGGCAGTAAGGCTCAGGGTTTATATGTTCTTTCAGAAGAGGACTGGCAATCAACTCTGATTGGTTAACGTAATAGGAGGTGGGCTATATTAAAATGAGGGCTGAGACTGACAGCTATAGCCCTACCTCCTCCTTGAAGGCCCTCCCCCAACCATGCTAGGGCACACCTATCTCTTAAATTCTACAGTACTTATTGTCCACACTAATCCTTTGGACATATCACAACTCCCTGTCACATCTGTTTTATTGGAACTTAACTTGTCATATGTTAGCCTTCTCTTGGGGGGTGGAGCCAAGATGGCCGCGTGAAGGCAGCGTCTTACCAGAGCTCTCTCACAAGGTCTGTCAGATTCCCATAAAAAAATGAATTTGAGCAGATTTGAGAGAGTCAGAAACCCCCGAGCAGTCTGCGTGGGGCCAGTTTCCGAGACGGGAGAGTTTGAAAGGCCGGAGGAACGATCCTGCAGGCTCAGGGAGTGCTCGGCTGCCAGACCAAAGCGGAAATGGCCGGCGGGGAAATCCACGTGGGACACGGGCTGGGAGAAAGCTGGGCGCCCGAAACCGGCGGAGATCCCCAGGACTCCCAACACAGGACGGCAGTCTGTGGAAGCGACGAGAGGCAGCGCAACGCCACCGGCCATGAAAACACCTAGTCTTGACGCTTGCAAAACCCAGGAACTCGGCTTCTTGAACTTCCGGAAGACTCAATGGCCAGGTAAACGGCTCTAATCCCTCCCCCCCTCACACAGAGAATTCCTCGGGAAAAAAAAAAAAAAAGAGAACTGAAACAGAGGAGAGAGTAGTGGGGCCTCACAGGACAAATACCAGAAGCAGGGGTCAATGCCAGGAGCCCAGACGTAACCTTGCTCCCCCAGGGGAAGTGCCAGACATCAGCTCAAACAACAAACAGCTGAGACCATTGCTGAAAAGCAAGTGCTGGAGAGCACCCACAGGGAGTGAGACTCCAGGGAGCCAGACCCCTCCCCCACACCTCAGGAAACTGAAGGTTATAATTCTAGACTCACAACCCCCAGAATAAGAAAGCTGGGACAGAAAGTCCTGAGACCCACAGATAGAAATTCGTTGTAAAGCCAGCAAAAGGCAAACTAACATGAAGAAGGACACAAAAAAACCGAGGACAATAGATTCTTTTTATGGAGACAGGCAGGATCAAAATACAAATATGCAAGAGGAAAGTAACAATACTATAGATACATCAGATACCTCAAAAGGTAATATGAACTGGTCTCCAGCCCAAAAAGCACTGCTGGAAGAGCTAAAGGAGGATTTTAAAAACCAAATTAGGGAGCTAAAAGAAAATATGGAAAAAATGGAAAAAAGGGAGAAAAAATCCACTGATGAAATCAAGTCCCTAAAGAATAAGATTGGCGAAATGGCTACGGAGATTCAGAATCTAGAGAGAGAAAATGACACCCTGAGAGGCAAAATCAACCAATTGGAAAAGGAGACTCAAAAGCAAAATGTAAACACTAACTCATTAAAAATTAGACTTGAGCAAGTGGAAGCTAATGAATCTATGAGGCACCAAGAAGTAATAAAACAAAACGTAAAGAATGAAAAAATAGAAAAAAATGTGAAATATCTGATTGGAAAAACAACTGACCTGGAAAATAGATCCAGGAGAGACAATCTGAGAGTTATTGGTCTACCAGAAATCCACGATGAAAAAAAGAGCCTTGACAGTATCTTCGAAGAAATTATCAAAGACAACTGCCCAGAGGTCCTAGAACCAGAGGGCAAAATAGTCATTGAAAGAATTCACCGATCACCCCCTGAAAGAGATCCCAAACTGAAAACACCAAGAAATATTATAGCCAAATTTCAGAGCTATAAACTCAAGGAGAAAATACTGGAAGCAGCCAAAAAGAAGCAATTCACATATCGTGGAACTACAGTCAGGATCACGCAGGATCTCTCAGCTTCCACATTAAAAGACAGGAGAAATTGGAATATGATATTCCGAAGGGCAAAGGAGCTGGGACCACAACCAAGGATCAACTACCCAGCAAAACTAAGCATAATTTTCCAGGCAAGGAGATGGACATTCAATGAAATAAGGGAATTCCAGACCTTCCTGATGAAAAGGCCAGAACTCAATGGAAAATTTGATCTCCAAATACAAAACTCAAGAGAGACATAAAAAGGTAACCAGGGGGAAAAACCCCACAAACCTTATTAACCAATAAGGGTAGGTTGTTTACATACATCTTTATGTGGGATTATATCATCTGATGTATGTTTTATACATATATATATATATATATACACACACATATATAAGTCATTCATGTGAATGGTACAGCTATTATGACAATTGAAAGGGATATTCATAGGTTGTGAATGCCTGTATAAATTAACTGATGTAAAGATATAAAATGTTAGCCTTCTCTCTCAAACTAGATCGTAAACTTTCCTAAGGATAGGACTATGTTTTATATTCCTTTGAATCCCTTGTGGTGCCCATTGCAAAGCTAGGCACATAGTAAGCCTCAAACCTTTGCACAGGCCATTCTCTCCCATGCCTGAAATGCACTTGGTTCTCACCTTCCACCTCATGCAATCTCTAGTGTCCTTCTGGGTTCAGCTCAAGTGCCAACTTCTATCTGAGACCAATCCTGAATCCCCTAGCTACTGATGCCATCCTCACTGTCATTGCCAGAATTGCTTTGTCCATATTTCATATTTTCTGATCGATAAAACTTGCTTCCTCTCAATGGAATTTAAGCTCCCTGAGGGCAGGAACATTTTAGGGGTTTGGGAGTGGGGCCAGTCCTTGATTTACTTATTTATTTTTAGTATATGGAACTCTCAGGCAACTCCCCCATCAATGCAGATCAGCGCTTGTTCCACAACAGCCTGGGCTCTGATAAAAGTTGAATGACATACCCAGCATCAGACAGCCAGTAAAAATCAAAGTTGGAACCTGACTCTAGGACTTCCTGATTTCAAGGCCAGATCCCTGTCCAGTTTCTATTCTGCCTCTCTGCCTGACACACAGTAGATGCTTAATGTCTGGCTAATGGATGAACAGTAGGAGAGACAGTAAGCAGAGATATGGAATGCGTAGTGTGAGAAAAGTCAGGTTGCATAAGAGAGAAAAGTCTTAAACAGGGAAAATTGCCTGTGGTGGGAAAGTCCAAAAGACATATGGCACCAGAGCAGCACTAAGATGAGCCTAGATTTGAACCAATTCTCAACAGCAGTCTTTCATTTTCTCTCCTCTCACTCACATCTTAACCCCTTAAAGTATGGCTTCTGACCTCATCATTCCACCAAAACAGCTCCCTCAAAAGTTCTCAGTCATCTCTTAATTGCCAGATCCAGTGGCATTTTCCTAACCTTCATTCTTCTTACCTATCAGACCATTCCTTCTCAGTCTCCTTTGCTGGCTTCTCCTCCAGATCCCTCCCTGTAATCAAAAGTGTTCCTCAGGATTCTGTCCTGGGTCCTCTTCTCTTCTCCCTCTATACTTTTTCACTTGGTGATCTCATCAGCTCCCATGGATTGAATTGCCATCTCTATGCTGATAATTCTCAAATCTCTTTGCCCTTACCTCCAATCTCACATCTCCAGATACCTTTCAGAACTCTTGAACTGGATGCCCAGAAGATATCTTAAACTCAATATGTCCAAAATAAAACTCATTATGTTTCCTAACTTCATTATTACTGTCTAGGACATCACCATCCTTCCAGGTCCTCAGGTTCACAACCTGGGTGTCATCCTCTACTCTTTAATATCTCTTTTTATTTTGTTTTGTTTTTTGTTTTTCTTTTTTGGAAGGGGGAAGGCAGGGCAACTGGGGTTAAGAGACTTGCCCAAGGTCACACAGCTAGTCAAGTGTCTGAAGCTGGATTTAAACTCAAGTCCTCCTAACTCCAGGGCCAGTGCTCTACTCACTGCGCCACCTAGCTGCCCCCTTAATATTTCTTACTCCCATATCCAATATGTTGCCAAGGCCTGTTGATTTGACCTTTGCAACATCTCTGGAATACTCTCTTTTTCTCTCCTCTGGTACTGCCACCACACTGGTACAGGCCTTTATCACGTCATACTCTGACTATTCCAACAGCCTGCTAGTGGGTCTGCTTGCCTCAGGTCCCTCCCCTCTCCAATCCATCCTCCTGTCAGCTGACAAAGTGATTTTCCCGAAGTACAGGTCTGACTATGTCACTCCCCTTCTCAGTAAACTCCAGTGGCTCGCTATTGCTTCCAAGATCAAATACAAAATCCTGTGTTTAGTGTTCAAAGCCTTTCATAACCACCACCCCCTCAACCTTTCTGGTCTTCTTACCCCTATTCCCCATCCCTTACCCCTTACTCTTTCATCTGGTGACATTGTCCTTGCTATTCCATTTTCTCTGGCTGTCTCTCATGCGTGGAATGCTTTCCTTCCTCATCTCTATCTGTTGGCTTCCTTCAAGTCCCTAAATCCTATACTCTGTAAGAAGCCTTTCCCACCCCTTCTTAATTCTAATACCTTGCTTCTTTTAATTATTTCCTATTTTTTCTGTATATAACTTGTTAGGATATATTTGCCTATTTTCTTCCTAATTAGATTATGGACTCCTTCAGGTCAGGGCCTGTTTTTTTACCTCTCTTTGTATACCCAGAGTTTAGCACTGTGTTTTATTGACATCGACTGGACTATATTACTTTATTCATTATGTTTTTTTAATTGTTTTTTTCATTCTGAAGGGCCTTATTCCAGGGTATCTGTCTTACTGCCAGAGAATCTTGGGTTAACATGAGTGAAAACTGGAAATGACAAATTTGGTCCCACCAGCATATGTCCTAGCTGTGATTCACAGGGAAGAGGCAGGGCCCAAGAAGTCCAGATCCTTTCCATGGCTTCTAAAATTGAGGACAAGGTGAGAGACATGGGTTCCCACTGGGCGGCAGCTAGCCAAAAGGAATAGTAGTGTCAGCAATGACGTGCCCTCTAATGCTAGATTTACCGAGTTGGGCTTCCCCCCTTTCCCTCATTTTTTCAACCCAGAGTTGCCCCCTCCTTCTAGGTCTGGGCCAATAGGCTGTCACCGTCTCTTGTTGGAGGAGAGCCACCTTTCTTTTAGGACTGGTGTGGGGTAGAGATTATGGAGAAACCTGCTGCCTAGAGATCCACAGATCCATAGGGGATCCAGGAAAGCTGCAGATGTCTGCATGAATTTGTAGATAAAAATTAAAACCAACAGTTTATTTTGAATGGGTTGTGGTTGTGGAGAGAAGGCCTGCAGATGCAAATTAGCCATGAGTAGGAATGCAGATGTGAAGCAGATGTGGATATATTTGAAAAGCCTTGCTGTCCCAGGACCAAGCTGTAGCTTTCCCAGATAGACTTTGGGAGATATTTCTCTTCTGTCCCCACAAACCCACCCTCACATCACTGTCTCTGAAGGTGCTAGTCATATGCTGTTGCCAGGGGGAGAAAGGCATAAGGCATGAACTGTATTAATTATCTTTGAATATCTCCCATTGTTTAGTAAAATGCTTTTCAAAGAAGGGAGAAATAGAAGAGACAGAACAGAGAGAAGGGACTAAAACCAGTCAGCCTATTAGAGTACCTAGTAGGAACCTTATTGAAGAGTATGTCATCCTGGAAATTCCTCTCTCACCTCCTCCCTCCCAAATGACCAGTTTCACTCCCAGGCTATTCCAAATATCCTCACTCACCTTGTTGGGCTGAGCCAGCTGATGATCCTGAGCCCCTCATAATGAGTTTGCAGGCTAATGGTAGACAGCAGCCCCTGGCTTAGTGGAAGGAGAGTTGAAGCCAAAGAGGCCCCATGTGGGTAGAGGCCAGGAATTCCTCAGCTCACCCTCAGAGCTGGATATTTAGTCTGAACACAGAAAGGGCAAAGAAGCCACTAGGCTGGCGGCTCCCAGACAGTGGGAGAGCAGCTGAGACTAGAAGCTCTGGTTTCACAACACAGCTCAGCATCTCTTCCTTTACTTCTCATGCATTTAACCTCCACCTCTCCCTGGGTCTCATGGAGAACCTCTACAATCCGCTACCCCTGTCCTGGAAAGACTCCCGGCTTCCCACAGAAAGGAATGTTTGGTTATAGCCTCCTCCTTTCTGCCTTTGCCAACCTGAGAAAACCAGAGTTGCAGTCCTTGGCTTCACTATTTTTTGTTCAAGAATATAATAGGCCCAGGTAAAAGATTGGGTTCTGTTCATGATCCCTCTATACTCTAGGCTGGACTAAAACCCAGATGACCCATTTCACAGGCCCTAGCTCAATCACCCCACCCACTGTGGGGACCCAGGAGGCTTCTACCAGCAAATACATTTTCCCTCTGGCTTGTATACAATGTAAATCGAATTGCTATGCATTCAACATTCAGCTGTCTGTATCTTTTATAGGTCTGTCTGCAGCAAAGTTGGCTGACTTAGTCCTCTGAACCATGTGAACTCTGGTTCTAGCAACACCAATTTGGTGTTACCAATCATCACACAGACACACACATTGTATATGCTACACAATAATTTTGGAGGGGGAGTTTTTTTTTCAGTCTGGCCTGGAGGGAAGTGTTGTGAAATCATTTAATAATAGGGTGTTATGACTCCTGAAAGTCTGGGACTCACTTAGAGGGTAAGGACAGTGTCTGTTGACCTACCTTGTACAGTGTCCAGCAGAACATCATGTGCAGAGGCATTTAATAAATGCTTTTGAGAATGATAAGGGTGATGTCAGAGCACAGCTAGAACCCTTGCCAAGTACTATGAACAAGTAACCTTTTTCTCCTCCATTCGTTCATTTGACAAGTATTAATTGAGTACATCCTCAGGGTCCAGCATTGTTAAATCCTTTACTACATAAGGCCACGTACAATGACCATAAGATTCACCAGAGCTGAGTGGGAGAAATCACTGTAGGCTGCCCTTGCAGGAAGCTTTGTGGAGGTGGAAAAACACAAGGAGGGACCATGAGAGTCGATTAAAATTTGGGAGAAAGAGAGGAAGATGTGGGATACCCATGGCTGCCAGCCTTCAGAAATCTATACCCACCCCTACCCACCTGTCTGTCCCATAAAGGCTTGCCAGGAGGAGCAGGAGTATATGACTCTTCTCTAAACTTCCTTGCCAAGGGTCATACTTGCCTCGGAAGTGAATGCATTTAGTTAATATCTTTTAATTGGGGCTTCTGAAAGGCTAGGGCCTCAGTCAGTTACCACCCTTAGTGCCTCTTTCTCCATTTTACCCACTGTCTTTTTAGACAGTACTGTTGGTGTTCAATCATTTTTTCACTCCTGTCTGACTCTTTGGGACCCCTTTGGGGGTTTTCTTGGCAAAGATAGTGGAGTGATTTACCATTCCCTTCCCTAGCTCATTTTACAGATGAGGAAGGAAGATAAGGCAAAAGTCTTATCTATCAATCAAAGCCAGGAGCTTCTAGAAGTATAGTCCAAGATGTGTGAAGATGATGAAGATGCTGGTCAGAGTGTATGGTGAGGAGGTGTCGTGGAGACACTTTGAGTAAGATAAGGCAAAACCTTAACTATCACAGGTGGAGAACACAAGGGTAATAGGTTGCTAATGGGAGAGTGGGGAAAGGGGATAAAGATGATCAGCAGAGAATGCTTCTAGAACTAGAGCAAATAGTGGTGGCAATGGGAATCTTTGCTTTGCCACCATATTATTGGAAAAGTCCCTGACATTTCTCTATTATATATAATGCTAGCTCTTAGTTGTAGATACGTGCTATTTACCATATTAAAGAATGGTTCATTTATTCCCATGGTGGGTTTTTTTGGTTATATTTTGTCAAAAGCCTTTTCTGCATCTACTGATTTAATCATGGGACTTTATTTTTTTTATTATTAAGAGAGTTTATAATAGGGCTTATAGTTTTTTTAATATTGAATCAACCCTCCAATCCTGATATAAATCCAACCTGATCATAGTATATCATCTTTTCAATACATTACTGTAACCACATTGTGGATATTTTATCCAATATGCAACAAACCTACTTTGAAGTGTGTGTCTGGTTTTATTGTTGAAATAAGACCTCTTAATGAAGGAATAAAAAAATCAATATTCATTAGAGAAATTGCTTTACTATTTTCTTTCTGTTTTGCCTCCGGATTTAAGTGTCAGAAGCAGATTTGTTTCATAGAAGGAATTTTGTATGATCTTTTCTTTCACTACTTAGGCAAAAAATTTATGCAATACTTGAATACTCCTTTTTTGGATGTTTGATATAAATCACTTGGGATCCACTTGATGCTGAAGCTTCATTTTATAACCAGCTCCTTTATGCCTTATTAATTTCATTTTTCAAGATTAACAATTTAAATTCCTTATTTCTTGTTCTATTAATCTGCATATTTTATGTTTAAGGGCACAAATTTCCTCCTTCCTTTTCTCATTTTTTATGAATTCTTTTTTCATATTTTTATATTGACAATTTGGTTTCCCTCTTCTCAAAAATCAAATTAGATAATGGTTTATCTATTTTGTTTTTTGTCTTTTTGAATTTTATTTTTTTACTCTAAATTTAATAAACACTTCCCCCTCAAAAGAGAAGATACATTTACAAAGCAGAACATAAAAAGAGATTTATATGTGAAATCTCTATTATTTATAGTTTGATTTTTTTAAAGTACATAATTCAACATGTTACTTTCAGATGTTCTGTATTTGCCTCTGAACTTCCCTGTTCTTCTGTGCATTTAAAAAAAAAAGGTTTCAGTGACCATATATTTTTTCCTTTCTATTTTTTAAAGGTTATCACTAGATCTACCCTCTTTCCATAAACCCACCTCCATTACAAAAGAAAAACATAATTATTATAACAAATAAGCATAGTCAAGCAAAACAAATCCACACATTTGTCTTGATCAAAAACATGTATCTCATTCTGCACACTGCATACATCTTTCCTTGATCAGAAGATGCATAGCATGCTTTATCAGTAGTTTTCTGGAATCACGCTTTCCCAGTTATTTTCATTTACAATGCTGTCACTTTTTAAATTGTTCCCTTGGTTCTCTCCACTCCCAACTGTATCAGTTCATACAAGATTTTCCAAATTTCCCTGAATCCATCCCTTCCATTTTTTCTTACAACTCAATAATATTCCATTAAATGTATATACCATAATTTGGTTCAGCTATTCCCCATTTGATGGATACTTCTTTTGATTCTAATCCTTTGCTACATCATCAACAACAAAAGGCTGCTATAAATATTTTTAAATAAATGGTTCTTTTTCCTTTTTCTTTGCTCTCTTTAGAGATAAAATTATAGGCTAGATATTCACCAGTTGATTCCAGATGGCTTTCCAGAATGGTTGGACTAATTTACAGATCTATAACAATGCACTTGGTGTGCTTTCCTACAACTGCTACAACAATTGTCATTTTTCTTTCAAAATAACTAGGGACTATATAAAATAGTTGAGTTACCAAGACAAGGAGAGAAATTATCTGAATACTGTTATGAAATAGTCTTCACAGGTAAGAAGATCAAACTAAATAATTTGAAATATTAAACTTGCTCATGGTTAGACCATGAAAATATAATAAAAATGATAAATTTAAATTACCTAAAAACCTAAATTAACTTAAGGATTCATTACCATATCAAAGTTCTAAGAGGTAACTTTTGCTGTTGTTTTTCAGTTGTTTCAGTCATGCCCAACTTCATGACCCCATTTGGGGTTGTCTTGGCAAAGGTACTAGAATGCCTTTTCCTTTTCCACAGATGAGGGACTGAGACAAACATGGGTTATATGAATTGCCCAGGGTCATATAGCTAGTAAGTGGCTGAGGCCGAATTTGAACTCACAGAGATAAATCTTCCTGACTTCAGACTTGGTGCTCTATGTACTACTGAACATCCAGTTGCCCCAAGGGTAATGTTTTACAATTAGAAAAATAATAGCGAAATTCACTGAGGAACAAAAGATCAAGAATCTCAAAAGGAATAATAAAAAAAAATGAGAAGAAAGGTGGCCTAGATCTCAAAATATCTACAAGTTTATCACTGGAACAGATTTCATTCACAAGATCCAGAAGCAATTGAACAAAGTAGTGTTTGATAAGCCCAAGGATTGCAGCTACTGTATTAAAACTTGACCAAAAAGGCTGAGAAAGCTGGAAAACAGTCTGGCCATAATTAGGTTTAGGTCACTATCTAAGACCATATTCCAAAATAAGCTAGAAACAGACACAAGACCAAGACCTGAAAGGTCATATCATAAACATGGTTTATGAGAGGAATAGAGAAGGAAATACCTTTCACAATCGTGAACAGGGGAATAGTACTTTGACTAAGCAAAGGATAAAAAAAATTCATAAGTAGATAAGATGAACAGTTTTGATAAAATAAAATAGATTCTGTATTTTAAAAAATCAATAGAATTAGAAGGGAAATAGCTAATGGAAAAAATCTTTGCAATAAATTTCTCTAATAAAGGCTTACTAAGATATATAGAGAATTGTTTCAAATACATAAGAACAAGAACCATCGCACAAGATAAATAGTCAAAGGATATGGACAGGTGATTTTTAAAAGAAAAAAGTTATCAACAACCATATTAATTTTTAAAAATCTTTACATTACTACTACTAAGAGAAATTAAAACAACTCTAAGTTTCCACCTCCCATCTGTTAGATTGGCAAAAATGACAAAAAGGATAGAGACAATTGTTGGAGGGGCTGTAAAAGGACAAGCACGCTATTACATTGTCGGTGGAGCTGTGAAATAGTCTGTTCTGGAAAGCAACCTTGGTTCTACACCCAAAAAGTCACTAAACTGTGCATGCACTTTACCCCAGAGATATTATTATTATTAGGCACATGACCCAAAAAGATTTTTTTAAAAGAAGAGAGAGGACTTATATGCACAAAAATATTTACATCAGGACTTTTTGTTAGAGAAAAAGCTGGGAATGCCTATCAATCGTGAAATGGATGAACAAATAAAGGTATTAAAGGAATGAAATATTACTGTGCCAAAAGAAATGGTATAAGGGACTAAGTCAGAGACACCTTGGAAAATTTGTGTGAATCAGTGAAGAATGAAGTGATGGGGATCATGAGTAGAATTTATAGAATGACTATGTCATTATAAAGAAAAAAAATTGTGAAATACTTAAGATATACTATAATCAATGCAATAACCAAGTAATTCTAAGAAGACCAATGGTGAACCATGATTCTTTCCTCCTTCTAGAGTTGATGACTTCATGAGATACACATTTTTGATACAATGTGTGGATTTCTTTCCCATGACTACAAGTCCTCTATTTGGTGTCCAAAGCCCTTTATAACTTAGCCCCTACCCATTATCTTTCCAGTTTTCTTATACCTTACACCACCCTCCTCCCCACTGTATCTCCTACCATGTACTCTTTGATCCAGTCACACTGGCCTCCTGGCTGTTCTTCCAATGGGACACTCCATCTCTCAGCTCCAGGCAAATTCTCTGGTTGTCCCCTAAGCCTGGAATGCTCTCCATCCTCATCTCTACCACTTGGATTGATCTCTAAAATCAATCTCTTTTAATTCTAGAGCCTTTCCTCTATTGGTTATTTCTTATTTATTCAAGTATCTAGCTTGTTTGTACTTAGTTGTTTGCATGCTGGCTCCCTTGTTAGATTGTGAGCTCCTTGAGGGCAGAGACTATTTTTTTTGTCTTTCTTTGTATCCATAGTACTTAGCACAGTGCCTGGCACAGAGTAGGTGTTTAATAAATTCGTACTGACTGACTTATTTTTTTTATGAGTGCCTTTTAATAGAGCAGAATGGGGAGGACTTCAAGAGTGGTGGTAAGGATCCTAAAATCCAAGGAAGAAAACAAAGAAAAGAGCCTAATTTAAAAATTAACAGGAGAAAGTTCAGTAAGGGACAAAGTCATGCAAGCACAGTATTGGACCTACCAAATAAAATTCGAATTACACAAAAAGTCCAAACTACACATATTGGAAAGAAAAAGAAACTGTACACAGCTAAGTTCAGTTTCACATATAATCCCCCTTTTTGTTGTTTTTTTCCTGTGCATATTCTAACATTTATGTTTCTTGATGTGCATAATAAAAAAAAATTAGTGCATATGAAGAATTCAGAGGACCATAGGAAGACCTATATGAACTGATGCTGAATAAAAGCAGGAGAACCAGGAAAACCATATACATGACTACAAAAACATTAATGGATAGAAGTAAAGAAACTAAACTGAATAATATGTAACTATAATGGCCAAACTTGTCTTCAAAGTAAAAATGAGAAAAATGCACTGCTCTCACTTCCTTGAAGACTAGGGGATTAGGGGTCTGAAATACTGCATGTACTATGAGATTCATTTGATGTGTTGTTTTATGAACTACTTTCTTTTTCTTTTTTCTCTTCTGTTACATAGGATGGCTTGAGGAGGAGGAAGGGTATATGTGGTAACAAAAGTGATATAAAAACAAGAGGTTTAAAAAAAATAAAAAGGGCAATGACTTGTCTTCTAAAGAGATTGACCTGTGCTCCCAAGGCACATCCTAGTTCCCAACTCTCCAAACCACAGAAGGCCAAAGGAAAGGGAACAGTGGAAGAAGGTGGGCTCTAGGAGAGGGGTGCCATAGTTTTAGAATGCTGAGGATGGAGGCCCAGGGTTGAGCAGATAACAAAATTCAGAGATGATGGGCTGAAGGAGCACTATGGACATACAAAGAAAACCACAATGGTTTTAATTATTTCCTCTCAGGTACTCTGTCTTCACATTCCAGTCAATAGCTGCAAGATTAGTAGTCATAGAACCATAGAAACCCAGAAGAGACTTTGAAGGTATTTCATTCAAACCATACCTGAACAGGTGTCTCCTTCATTCTTGAAGAGGACCAAAATGACATCACTATGCTGGAGTCAGGGTAGTGTGTCCAACTGTGGCTGATCAGACCAATAAAAGTTTGGAAGGCTGTACTATAGGTCAGGCACAAATAGTCCACATGAACATTTGGAGTGAAAAGCATCTCATGTTTTCTTTGAGCTACTGGGATTCTGCTTTGCTCACAGAGCACAACACCTTCTTTGATGAGGGCATGCCATTCTGGGTAGTCCTTTGACAGTATCTCCCATGACATGCAATTGATTCCAAAGTTCTTCAGGGAGATCTTGCGAGTGTCCTTGTATTGCTTCTTCTGACCTCCATGTAAGTACCTGGCTTGTGTGAGTTCTCCATAAAATAGTCTTTTAGGCAAATATACCTTTGGCATTTGAAAAATGTGGCCAGCCCATGTGCTCTCTGTAGTAGAGCTGGCAGTTCAGATTGGGAAAGGACTTCAGTATCCAGTATCTTATCCTGCCTGGTGATCTTCAGAATCTTCCTAGGACAATTCAAACGGAAGTGATTCAGTTTCTTGGCAAAGTGCTGGTATACTGTCCAGGTTTCACAGACATACAACAAGAAGGTCTGCACAACAGGTTTGTAGACCTTCAGTTTGGTAGACAGTCTAATACCTCTTCTCTCCCACACTTTCTTTCAGAGCCTCCCAAACACCGAGCTAGCTCTGGTAATGCATGCATCAACATCACTATCAATGTGTACATCCCTGGAAAATATACTGCCAAGGTAAGTGAACTTATCCACAGCATTCAATATTTCTCTATTTGCTGTAACCAATGGTTCCATGGATAGATGGTGTGGTGTTGGCTGGCACCTGTGTTTCCTTGGTGTTAATTGTTAGGCCAAAATTAGCACAAGTAGCAGAGAATCAATCCATACTTTGTTGCATCTCAGCTTCAGAAGCTGCATTGAACGCACAATCATCTGCAAACAAAAAGTCACACACCAACTCTTCCTCCATCTCTGACAAGCAGTCAATTCAATCTCTACTTAAAGACCTCCAATAATGAGAAAACCACCTCCTCCTAAGGCAGCCCAATGCACTTTTGGACCATTCTTATTGTTAGGAAGTTTTTCTTTGCACCAGGCTGAAATCCACCTCTTTGCAATTTTGGCTGCTCTTAATTACATCTAATCTCTCTTCCACACGACATCCCCTCAAATGCTTGAAGACTGGTAAGTATCCACCAAAAATCTCTCCTCAAGGCTAACCAATGTTTATTCCTTCAAATGATCTTCCTGTTGCATGATCTGGAAACCCTCCATCATTCTGGTCACCCTCCTCTGCTGGCTCATCAATGCTTTTGCTAAAGTATTATACCTAGAATTGAACCCATTATTTCAGATGTGGTAAAATCTGGGCAAAATATGCCTTTCTGAATGCAGTCTAAGATTGAGTTGAGGTTTTCTATTGATTCTGCCACTGTCATAACGTTGATTCCTCTTGAGCCTGCAATCCATTAAGCTTCACTCCTAAATACAAACTGCTGTCTAGCTATGCTTCTGTACCCTCTCCCCACTCTGTACTTGTGTAATTACTTTTCTGAATCCATTTAGGACTTCACATTAAATTTTATCTTACTTATATCCCATTACTCTAGCCCATCAAGGTTCTTCACCTCAAAAAAGTTTTTATTCAATATTTAAAAACTGCAGTTTTTATTGGAATTTGACCAGATCTATGACCAAATCACTTCTAACTTGGAATTCTGCCTTAGGACAAGTGGGAATCATGGCAGGCACAATTTCAAAGGGGTTGGTGTGTTGGTAAGCAAAATGGGCTCTTAGCACTTAGTTCAACCAAGTGCCCTTGAAGAGTTTGGCCTTTGTTTCCTTGATTAGATTTGGGTGTCCTTGGTGCCTCCTTGCCTCAGGGGAGAGCCTAGTTTACACATGAGTTTGAGTGACATGTCTGGGACAGCAGAGGCTTTTAGACCACGTGGGTTTAAGTCGTCTCTTTGTGATGATTCTAGATCACATGGGTGAGTCGCATGTGGGACTCACCTCTGACCCTGAAAAAGATATAAAACCAGAGGTTGGCCTACCACAGCAGTGGTGGCACGAGTGACTCTGGGCCAGCCCTCATTATGAGCTCCTGGGCTGAACCTAGATGTTGGTAACTATGAATCTGTACTTGGTCTGTCCGTCGATGTTTGTAATTTGTTTAGGGCTCTGACTCTTGGTGGCATGTGGACACTCCGGGCAGCTGTAGCTAAGAAGTCCTCCAGCTCGTAAACCCAGATGCTGAGACTTTGTTAAACTCTGGTAACTATGTATTGGGATTTGAATCAGACAAGGTCTGTCTGTCGATGTTTATACTTTGTTTGTATTTTGCTCTGAAGTTCAGGGTGCTGGTTTTTTCCCCTGAACTAAGTGAGTGACATTTGTATGCTGAATTAAAGTAAGCTTGTCAACCCCTTAACGTTGCTTTCCTTACTAAAGGAGATCAAAAGAACCTGTGCTTTTGCAGTGTGCTAGTAGCGTTCTTGTTGCTGGCCTTGTGTTGGTCTTTCACCCCACACAACAGCTGCTAGTCGGATTGTTGAAACAGTTGGCGAAGGCAATCCCAGAGGTACCAAATAACCTCACTGTTAAGGTACCAACAGAAATGTCTCCATGTAAATTGCACTTTCATATAACAACACTTCAGAGATTGTATGTCCTTCGTGACATGGAGGTTGGGCACATTCTTGTGTGACTGCTCAGGGTACTTTGCCATGTGGACATCTTTCTTGGTTAACATTACTTCCTTCTTAAAAAGGAGTTCATAGATGGTAATTTGGTTCTTCTTGGAGAATCTTGGCAGTAGATACTGCTGCTCCTGTTGGAGCCAGAACTAAAAACCTCAAGATCCTTTTGAATCCTGATTCTTTCATCTAATGTGTTAATCAATCTAGCTTCATCTCAGCTACAAATCTGAAAAGTATGCCATCTACCCCTTTATCCAAGTCATGAATAAAAATACTAAATATCACAGGATCAAGGACAGATCACTGGAGCACTCCATTAGTGGCCTGGATTCCATTAGTCCAGGTTGACATTCATCCATTTATATTCACTCTTTTAGTCTAGATGTTGAACCAGTTCCAAAACCACCTAATTGTACTATCATCTATCATCCAGCCCACATCTCAGACACCTTGGGAAATATTGTAAAATGTCTTGCTGAAATCCAAGTATGGGTATATGAAATTCTGATCCTTATGTAACTGTCAAAAAAAAAAGAGGGAGATTTGTCTGGCATGACCTATTCTCAATGAAACTACATTAGTCTAAGTAGTCATTATTTCTCTTTCTAAATGCTTACAAGCCATCTTTTTAAATTTTAAGATGTAGGATTGTGACCAAAAAAATTGAAGTTAAGCTCCTATAGTTTAAAGAAACCACCCTCTTCCTTTAAAAAAAATCAGGATTCTTCATGTTCTACAGTTCTGTGGGACCTCTCCCATTCACCATAATTTTTCAAAGATCAGTGATAAGAGGTCAGCAATCATATCCACTAGGTCTTTTGGCACTATGGTATTTCTTCCAGGTTTACTAACTTGAACTCTTAAAAGAAACTCACTGAACTCACACGTGATAGAGAATTAACTCCCATTATTTATTTTCTATCCTTTCCAATACAAAGATCATTCTCCTTAGTAGAAAAAAAAAAGGAGCAAAATAAGTTGAATAGTTCTGCCTTGTCTCCATTATCATTAACCTGCTAAACCAAACAATGGCCCTATCCCTATCCCTCCTTTGATTTTTCCATTGGCTCCCAAGACAGCAAAGAAAAACTTTTTTTGTTAAACTTTAGCTTTCATTACTCATCTCATTATGAACTGTAGTATTCCTAGCATTATTCTTACTCAGACATGCCACTCTTGATACATCTTCACTTACCTGCCTTCATTTCCATCCTATGAAAGCAAGTCTTTTAACAATCTAAATTAGTGGATGAGTTCCCTGTGTATCCACGTCATTCATTTTTGGTTAGTTCTTCCTTCAACCTATGAATCATTTGTTCATATCATCAGATTCTTGTTCTTGAGAGCTTCCCATCCGTACTGGCCCTAACTTCTCTTGGGGAGGAAATTAGTTTTCTAGTTCTTTATTGACCATACTTTATATAGAAATCTGAGAGCATGAATTCTATTGGTGTCCCTCTCTTAATGGTTGATTGGTCCTCTTCACTGATATTCTTCTTCCTATGTCATACCTACTACTTTCTGTAGGCTCTATGACCCCTAAGGGGTCATTGGATAGATTTCAGGGAGTCTGTGAACCTGATTGGAGAAAAAAATGGCATCTTCATTTTCACTAAACTCTAACTTAAATTTAGAAATTCCTTCAATTCATCATTTTAAGAAGGCATCCATACAATCCTTACTTAGACCATAGGTTCCCAAAGTGGGTGATACCACCTCCCAGGGGGTGCTGGCACAATCCAGGGGAGTGGTAGTAGCCTCTGGTGCAATTGGGGTTGTTGAATAAAAATAAGGGGGCAGTGGAAGCATAAGGAAATAGAATAAGAGAATGTTGAAAAACCATCCATACATGTTTCATCTGCTGAGTAACAGAGTTAAAGTTTCAGTGATTATATTATTTTCCAAATAAACACACAAAGTGCAAGTTATAACCTATCAGTGGTTGAGTCCACCAACAGGTCTTAACATGTAAGTGTTGGCAGGCGAGCATGTCGCATACTGTTGGAAAGTCCAACATGCATCAGCAGGAATATTTGTGTGTAATGACTTGTTTACAGTATAATACTATATGGTTACATGATGCAATATTGTATCATCAAAATTTCAATGCAGGAAAAAACCCACAAAGTTACAATAAATTATTAAATTAAAGATGTCATTTTTTAAAAAATAGTTCATATTTTTTTGAAATGATGTACATTTCAAAAAAAAAAAATCATTGTAGGGTTAAAGAAAGTAGATTTCCAGGGTTTGCTGAGTAATTTTTTTAAAGGGGGCAGTAGGCCAAATAAGTTTGGGAATCTCTGCTCCAGATCAACCTATACTTAAACATGAACCCCCATTTACAAATCCCTGACAAGTGATCATCCAGCCTCTACCTGAAAACTTTTAATGAAGGAGTACCTACTACCTCCTGAAGCAGTCCATTTCCCCCTTTTTTTTAACTTCTCTAATTGTTAGGAAATTTTGAGCTAAAATATGTCCTCATGCACTGTACACCTGTCCATTAATTCTCCTTCTGCCCATGAAGAGCAAGCGTGATTCTACTTGGAAGCCCTTCAAAGAATGGGAGACATGAACAAATTAGTTTCACTTTCTTTTCATAAATCAGAAATATACCACATAAAGCAAATGTTAAAAGAAATTTTTAAAAGTAAATGCCAATTTAAGTACCTTGCCACTAATTTAACTATTGTCAATTCCTTCTTTAAATTTAGGCTTGTTATCCTTTGACCTACTGGCAGTTCCAAACTATTTTGATTGCTTCTGGCCAGTTCTACCTGTTTCAGTTTGTACTTAGCTGCTGGTTCACTTGTGTTAAACACCTTATCAGCTCCTTTCTGCCATTTACTCTGAGCATTAATCTGTCAAATTGAAGCCTTTCCTTTTTTGATTATTTCCAATTTATCCTATATGTATAGTTTGTTTGTACAGCTGTCTTCCTATTGTCTCCTCATTAGGCTGTGAGCTCCCTAAGAATGGAAATTATCTTTTATCTCTCTTTGAATATATCCCCAGCACTTAGCCCAGCATATTGCTATGTGCACTTAATAAATATTTACTGATTGACTGTCCATTTCTGTGATACAGAGACTTATATGGCCTTTCACATTTACCTAGGGGCAGCTGAGTCTCTCATTTGGTATCCCCCATCATTTGGTATAAACAAGAATGCAACAGTCCCGAAACAAAGCAGATTCTTAAGATGATGATAGAGGTTGGGGTTGAGACACAAGGAAGGATATGGACTCAGCTAGAACTTGGAAATGCTGTGACGATAATCCTAAGGCAGGAAAAGAAATACAACGTCTGCTAATAGTTAAATGTCCATCTCTTTCAAATGCCAGATTTGACTGGGCTCTGGCCTGGCTCCTTCATATCCTTGTACAAGCTAGAATTTTTTTGTCTCTTTCCCATAATGCATCAACCTCAGAGACCTAGTTCATCAGATTACCCCTGAATGAACTCTATTCCAACCCAAAAAGGCCTTTTCACAATTCCTTGACTGCCTATGCTTCCAACTCCAGAGATCTCCAGGGCTGCACATTTAAGACTTCCAGGATACCATCCTAATAGTCCCCAACTGGGATATCCAAATCCCAGTCCTTAATTGTATGACCTTGGGTAAGTCGCTTAACCTCCTAGGACATCACTCCCTTTTCATCTCTTAAAAAATTAGACTTTACAATTTCCAAGGTTCCTTCCAAGTCCTAACAGTTAATGATTCCTGGGATAACGCAGGTCCCTTTTGTGGGATAGACTTAAATTAAGGAATCTCTTTCCGTATTGAAGTTCCTGGGGTGAACTGAATGCCTCGAGGAAGAAACTAAGGATCAGTTTTCCTAATGGCCACATCCTGACCCAGGTCACATTCAGCAAAAAATCATGCTCAAAGATGTGAGGATCTGACTCTAGCTTGGGTCCAAACTTAAAAATGTAAATCAGCTGCAGCCTTTTCCAAAAAGATGACCAGAGACTCCTGACTGCCTGTTTTTGATTAACATCAAGAGAAAATGGAGTGAAGTTGAGTGTTTCCCATCCAGTCTGGTCATGAACAACTGGCCTCATTGCATTTTGCAGTTCTTTACTGATCACTTCACAAAGCTGACTCAGCACTAGCTGTAGGGTCCGTTAGACTTGGCATGACCTTATCTCTCCTCTAGCCCCCTTGATTATTCCGACCAAAGGACAAGCTCTTTTGATTGTTGTGATAGTCCTAGAGAAGTAAGCAGTACCCTACCTCAACACTCAGACCTTAATTATAATCACTGTACCAGCAGGCCACTGTCCAGCCCTTTGCTGCCAAAGTCAACACTTCAGGTCTGCTTTGTCTGGGACAGCAGGTTTAAGAGGATAGTGGGTTTTGGTACGTGATCAAATTTCCCAGTAGTGTTCCAGCGGGGCAGAGAGAGGGTCTGTCCTGCTGCCTCCTGCTTTAAAATCCATTTTTGCAGGTCTTCTTGCTCCTCTGCAAAGTGAAAAGGGAGGAAAATTTCTTTCCTTTCATACATGTAAAAAGGCACTTGACAGATTCCACTTACAGCTGCTACCCTGTGCCTCTTTTAAGTCTCCAAAATTCATAAACAGAAGTGTTTTCCAAAAAGCTAAATAGGATTAAAGAAAGGGGGCTGATGGGTTTTGGGTGCCCCACAAAGAAGGAAAGGAGGAACTATCCAAGGAAAACTGGAAGGCATACAAAGAAGAGACCACAAACTCGATAAGAGTGTAAATTCAGGAGAAGGGTGCTTAAAGGAGATATGGTCAGTGGGAGAGGCCCAGTTGAAGTAGAATGGCTTCAACTGTGAAGGTGGCAGGGAAGATGCTTTAAGACAAATGGAGTACAGTGATGATGGACATAGCTTACAGCTCTAGGAATGGTTGATAGAGACAACTCTTCCATAGCTCTGAGCCTCATCTTGTTCTGTCCCCTTGTCCCTTTGGCTGCATCCATGTGGGAACAACTGAGGTTAAGGTCAATAAGTCATTCATATGAACTCATGCAAAGTGAAGTGAGCAAAACCAGAAGAATACTGTGCATAGTAAGAGAAATATTTTAAGGATGATTAACTGTGATCAAGACAATGATCCAAGACAGTTCCAAAGGACCCATGATGAAAAATGCCATCCATCTTCAGAGAGAGAACTAATGAACTCTGAATGCAGATTGAAACATACTTTTGTTATTTTTCTTGGGGGTTTTTAAAGTCTGTTTTCTTTTGCAACATGGCTAATATGGAAATATGTTGCATGACTTCATATGTATAATTGATTTAAAATAGCTTGCCTTCTCAAGGAGGGGAGAGTGGTAGGAATAAAGAAGAGAATTTGGAACTGAAAAATTTCAAACATGAATACTAAAAAATTTACATATGATTGGGAAATATTTAACAAAAGAAAAATCAATTTTTTAAAAAGCAAAATCAGGAAATCAGTGCTGCAAGGAGTGGTTCTATATTTATAGGGATAGGGATTGGACCTGTGATTTCACTGCTTTATCTAGCCTTAAATGGAGAAATTCTCTGTGCCAACACAAGTTGGCCTCTTCTGTGCAGCCTTAGAGAGTTGCCTAGACCACTGGAAAGCTAAATGAATTGTTCAGTGACAAAGCCGCTACATATCAGAAGAGTCTTGAATCCAGACCTCCCTGGTTTATAGGTTTCCTCTCTAACTTTGTCATACTACCTTTTCGTATCTATATATTGGGTGAATAACTCATAAACATAGGCAGCATAGTAGATTTGGAGCCAGAAAACCTGGGTTTAAATCCTGGTTTGGCTACTTACTATGTGACCTTAGGCAAGTTAATTCACCTCAATGGGCCCATTTCCTCATCAACAAAATGAGGAGGCTGGAAAAAATGACCTCTAAAATCCTTTTAGCACTAAATGTATGATCTTGTGAACCCAGAGTTCATAGGATGATGCCCATTTCAAGACGCTGAACAAACACAAAACAGATTTTGCTCTACAAAAAAACAACAGTATTTTGTCATCACTTGGCTAGAAAGGGGACATAAAGGTTAAATAAATTTTCCTTCTTCTGAAAGGTTATGGGAAAACAGTGAAGGTGATCTGAGGAAAGTAGACTATGGGATAGAGATAAGGGTTCAGGTGCTGTGTAGTACCTTGAGACAAGAATAACAGAAAATAGAAGAGTAAGATTTTCTTCTTCATCGAGAGAGCCTGGCAAACAAAAAGAATAATTGTTTTGTAAGGGATAGGCACCAGGAGTTTGGCTCAGGCCATTCCTATTGTTTTTCACATAAGGAAAGTTATTTAGAGACAAAAATCTTAAAGGAATTATTTAAATGAGCTTTTTCTCCAGGCACACCAGCTAGAGATAAACATCTGCCTGTTGTCTCCCTCATTCTAATGGCTTCACTTGCATATGACCTACAGATTTTTCACTTAAGTGGGAATATTAAAGTTTGAGGTGGGGTTTTTCCATCTGTATCCTCAAGGGTGTCTTGTTTTCTTTACATAGAATTCATTTTATTTAAACTTGGAAGTCTCTCCACTAAACTCATTACCGAATGTTCTCATGGAACTTTATATCTGTAAAGGATTTTCTAGCCATTGCTGATAATAACTTCTTACAACATTCTTCTGTGGTGGATCAATAGGGTCATATTCCCTCTCTCCAAGTGACATATTGGGAAACTGACATAAAGAAAGAGCAAGTGTCAGTATCCACTCTGCAAAAGTGAGAGATCTAAGGAAGCAACAAGCCGATAAGCATTTATTAAGATCTTGTGTGAAGTATTGGGAGTTACAAAGAAATGCAAATACATGGTGCTTGCCCTCAAGTATCACATTTTAATTGAGAAGCCAACATGCCAATACACAAGATATATACAGTGTGTGTATACATATGTATGTATATTATATATATACACACACACATATACAGTGTACTACACAAGTTATATACAGAGTAAAAGGGATATAATCTCAGAGTGAAGGCACTGAGGGGGTATGGAGGGAAAAAGAGAGAGAAAGGAGAAATAGGGGATGGGATAAGAAAGGCTCCTTGCCTTACAAAGGGTAGAATTTTAGCTGAGATATGGAGGAGGCTAGAAGGTGATGAGGAAAGTGTATCCCAAGCATGAGGGATACCCAATGAAACAGAGTTGGGAAACAGAGTTGGGAGTACTGTGTGTGAGGAATGGCAAGAAGGTCAGTGCCACTGGCTCACAGCATTCATGGAATGAAGTAAAAAGTATAAGTAGCCTGGAAAGGTAACAAGGGGAAGGTTGTGACAGGCTGTAAAAGCCAAGAAGGATTTTATTTGATCTTGGAAGCAAAAAGGAGGCAGTGGAGTTTACTGAATTGGGGTTGGGGGGTGGGGAGAAGAGATGACATGGTCACAGTTATGGTTTAGCTCAGGAAGATCAATTTGACAGCTAAGAAAAGGATGGAATGGAATGGGACTGGAATGGGAAGAAACTTGAGGCAAGGAGACTAACCAGAAGGCTGTCGTAGTAGTCCAAGAGTTGAGATGAGGAGGACATGCACCAGCGTGGTGGCAGCATAGGAGAGATGCGAAAGTAGAATCAATAGGACCTGGCAACAGACTAAATATGCGAAGTGAGAGTCAGGATTTGAGGATTTTGATTCTGAGTGACTGGGAGGAGGGTGGTGTCCTTGACACTGATAGAGAAGGATTTCTGGGGAAATGATGAGTTCACTTTTGGACATATTGAGTTTGAGATGTCTATGGAGTCCAGTTCAAGATATCTAATAGTCAGTTGAAGATTCAAGACTAGAGTTTGGGAGAAAGGTTAGGGCTAGAATAAATAGATCTAAGAATAATCTGTACAGAGATGATAATTGAAACCATGGGAGATGATGAGATTATTAAGCCACATAATACAGAAAGGGAAAAAAAGAGAGCCCAGGAGAGTCTTAGAGTAAACAAACAGTTATTGGACACAAGCTGGAGAAAAATGCATCAAAGGAGTGATCAGAAAGGTTAGAAAATTAGAAGAGAACAGTGTCACAAAAACCTAGAGAGGAAAGAGTATACAGGAGAGGAGTAATCAAGTGTTCAAAGCTATAAGAAGTTCAAAAAAGTCTTAGCTGTTTTAAGCTTTAATATTAGTTCGAATAGCCTTTAAACTGCACTAAGATTTTTGGGACACCCTGAATAATTAAGCTATTCTTGTAGATTTATATATAATCACTTCTAGCTATAAAATTACCAAGGTACTCAACAACGGTAAATGTTATTCAATTTATTAAAGATTTATTAAACAACTACTCTATTCAAGATATGTGTGTGTGTGTGTGTAATGCATATACCTAATGACTTTCTAATGAGTTTTACGCATGTAGCTTATTTTCTAATTGAGATAACATTCTTACTTTGCAGGTAGGATAAAAGGACCAGTGGCAACTGTGTACAAAAATTACAACCCTGCATGATCATAGATTTCCCTAAGGTCAAAGAATAGAATCAAAGCATAGAAAAAAAGAATTTTCAACCCATCAGTTCAGTGATCACAAACTATTAGAATATCCACCCTTCAACTTCCTACAGTTTTTATAACATTTTAACTCCCAACCACAGACTTTATCAAATCTTTCTGATATAAAATAGCCAAGTTCTGCCAACAATATCGAATTTACATACAATAAACTTGGGACACACAAACTTCACGGCAGAATATGGTTTGCCAGGTAAGAATGGATTCCTAACTGCTAAATGTTCTTCATTAATTCTACTGATTCATTAGTCATTAATGCATTAATTACTTTCCACCATAATTTGAAGCATTTAGTTCTGTATCATTTCGAAAGAGAAGAAATCCTTGTTTGTTAGTGGAGAATTTCACATCTATCCCTGACTCAGTGGTAAGGAAGGTATAGGGGAGAAAACAACTGAAAATTCCTAGCTACAGTTAACAATTTCAAAAATTAGAATTGCCTATAAATATTTAAGGGCACAAAGGGAGAAAGAGTTGTTGTCTGTCTTTCATTCTTGAAAAGGACCATGACATCAGGAAGGTGATGCCATGACTTGCAAGTGAATTGGATTTGAGTGAGGGAGAGCTATGCAAAAGTCACCAGCTTCACTCTCTCCTCTGTAGCCATCTGGGTCCAGGGGCAAGATACAAATCAGGATGACTGGAGTTGGCCCCATATGCAGTGGGAGACCTTGGCCTTTTTAAGCTAAGGTCTTTAACAGGTTTCAGTTTGACTGAGGCAACACACATTCAGTGATTAAGGCTAGGTAAGAAATGAGGCAAAGAATGGCCTGTTTTACCTAGTCAAAAAAAAAATCGATCTGGGAGGGGAAGATACTCAGGGTTTCTGGCCAAAACAGATACAATTGCTATTTACATTCACTCTGAGCCATCAGGGCCCAAACAATGACTGAGGAGGGCTTGGGCTGGGACCTATTGTTGGCCAATCAATGAGAACCAAAGTAATTTGAGTTTAAGGCATGGTCCTTAAGAAAGAAATCTAGTTGGTAAATCCCAACATATCTTGCGAAGTTTCAGTGATCAAAATTTACATTCCCATCTCTCATATATGCCCTCATCTCTCCTATGCTGCCACCATGCTGGTACATGTCCTCCTCACCTCAACTCTTGGACTATTACAACAGCCTTCTGGTTAGTCTCCTTGTCTCAAGTCTCTTCCCATTCCAGTCCCATACAGAGGGAGAGGAGGGGATCTATGACATATTACCACTTTAATCTTAATATTAGGTAGAAGTTATACACTTTAGAAAGAAATCTAGTTTTAAGAAATTTTTAAAACCCAATATGAAACTTCATTTATATTCCCTATAAATATATTATATTTATTATTATTATAATATTTATAGTATTATAATATATATTATATTATTATATATATAATATAAATATATTATATTTATAGTATTATAAAATATGCTGTCTCATTATAGAATTAGAAAATAACTGCAAACTTCTTCCTTTTACTTTCTATAAGAGAAAAAAATATTAATTTTAACAAAAACATCTTACTATGCCTGGAAGAGGTCAACTGCTTAGGGCCCCTAGAATGAAAAAGAAGCAGAGGTACTACTATTCAGAAGAATCTTTGTGTGTTGACCATTGAAGGCAAGATGAACTAAATAGGAACTATTAGATCTAGCTGAAATGATTTAGAACCAGTTTTTTATGCAAATTTGCATTTAGGTAAATATACATACCATAGCAGTGATTCTTAATCATTCTAGCTAGATCAAATAGGTATCTATCTCTCTATCTATTTATCTATCTGTGAGTGTGTACATGTGTGTGTCTGTCTTGTGTCAGGAGAGGAATTAACACCACAGATTTCCAGAATTCTTCCATTTAGTCAAGACCTATGATTTACTCCACAATAGAATAAAATATACTGCCCCTGTGATTAGATTCATGTGAAGCCACATTAACAGGGAATGGATTTTAAAATTGCGCATATACACAGAGAAGTTAAAACTACTAAATGAAAAGCTAAAGGCAACATTAAAAAAAAAACTATAATCCACCTTTTGCTTTTTAAAAAAGATGCTTTGGCACTACTGGTGGAGTTGTGAACTGATCCAGTCATTCTGAAGAGCAATTTGGAACTATGTCCAAAGAGCAGTCAAACTATGCATACCCTTTGATCCAGCAATACCACTACAATGTCTGTGTCCCAAAGAGATCATAAAAAAGGGAAAAGGACCCACATGTACAAAAATATTTATAGCAGTTCTTTTTGTGGTAGCAAAGAATTGGAAATTAAGGGGATGCCCATCAATTGGGGAATGGCTGAACAAGTTGTGGTATATGAATGTAAAGGAATACTACTGCACTATAAGAAATGATGAACAGGTAGATTTCAGAAAAACCTAGAAAGATTTACATGAACTGATTCAAAGTAAAGTGAGGAGAACCAGGAGAACACTGTACACAGTAACAGTAAATTTGTGTGAAGATCAACTAAGAATAACATAGCTCTTCTCAGCAACAGAATGATCCAGGACAATTCCATGATGGAAACTACTATCCACAACCAGAGAAAGAACTGATAGAGTCTGAATGCAGATCAAAGCACACTATTTTCACTTTTTTGTTGTTTTTTTTTTTTCCCTTTTGGTCTGTTTCTTCTTTCACAATATGACTAATGTGGAAATATGTTTTACATGACTGCACATATGTAACCTATTTAAAATTCTTACCTTTTTAGGGAGGGGGAGGAGAGGGAGAAAATTTTGAACTCAACATTTTCTAAAAATGAATGTTAAAAACTGTTTCTACAGATAAGTGGAAAAATATAATTTAAAAAAAGAAAAAAAAAGACCCTTTGGAATTCCTGCTCCAGCCTCTCCCCAACCAATGTGATTTTTCACATACCATATAGGTCACTGGGTCATTCAAGTCTGCTTACTCTTCCTACCACATCCTCATCAATATAAGCATACCCCACCCACCCCCCACCAAAAGCTACCAAGGTTGCCCAGCCACACTTCTTTCTCCCTCGTCTCATGATTCCAATTACAATGGTGACATGAAGGTTATAGAGGAGCCTACCTCTCTCATAAGCACCTCAGCCAAAGAGAAACAGAAAAGAATGTTCAAAACATAACAAAGACTAAGAGAGTTTACACCTGGGAAGACAATGTAGGCTCTGGTAAACAAAATGTAGCTTGAAAGCACTGAACCATGCCAGGGAAAATAGAAGAAAATATTGGATATAATGAAAAAAATATCATGGACTAACAGAAATCCAAGAGTTAATCCAAGAAAAAAGGATTAACTCTGCAACAAGTACAGGCAGAAGCTGGGGGGGGGGGGGGACGCGGGGGGGGGGGACAGGAAGACTTGGCCACAAAAACTATAAAAATAGCTGAACAAAAATGAACTTAAAAAGTGAAATTAGAAATGAAATAATAGCTGGGGAAGAAAAAATGGAAAGGAGAATAAATAGCTTAGAAAAGAAGTAAATTATCCAAGGAGTATACTCCCTAAAAAATAGAATGAAAAAATCAGAACTGAATGACTCCATGAAACAACAAGAAATCTAGAACAAAGTCAAAAGGTTCAAAAACCAAGAAAATTTAGGGTATCTACTATCAAAAACAACTGATCTGGAATAGAGGTCATAGAGAGATCATTTAAGAATCATCAGGATTCCTGAAAAAAAAAATGGCCAGACAAAAAACCTGAACATCATTTCAAGAAATAACAAAAAGAAAATGCCCAGATCTATTGGAAGAAATGGGTAAAGTGAAAATTAAAAGAATCCACGAAGCACCTGCTGGGAAAAAGAAAAAAAAACCCAAAAAACAAAAACCTAAACCACCCAGGAAGGTCAGCCAAGATCCAGAGTTTCCAAATCAAAGGAAAAATACTACAATTAGCCAGAAAGAAAGAGCTCAAGTGCCAAGGAACCAAAATCAGTATCACAAGACTTGACAGCAACTCCTGTAAAGGAGAAAATCTAGTAATACAATATTATAAAAACCTGCAAGATTGAGTACATTCCAAGAAGGGAGAAAGTGGCCTTCTAATAAATCAGATAGCAGGGGTCAGCTAGGCAGCACAGTAGATAGAGCACCGGCTATGCAGTTATGAGAACCTGAGTTAAAATATGGCCTCAGACACTTACTAGCTGTGTGATCCAAGAAGTCACTAAACTCCAATTGTCACTCCCACTCCCCAAATAAAATAAATCAAATGACATTCAAGAATTCTGTGTGAAAAGACTGGACCAAAAGTTTTGAAATGCTAACATGGGAAACAAAAGAAACCTTGAAGGGTAAATGCACTTCAACAACTGGAGGAGGATAGATGGTGATGAAGTATCTGCATTCAAATAGAAAAGAGATGTGTCCCTTCAGAATCCCAGTTTTCAAGAGTCATGGAAGGAGTTAAAAAAAAATATAGGCACAGAATCTGGGTGTGGTTTTGTTGTTTTTAAGGGTGGAAAGGAAGAAAAAGAGGACTATGCAAAGAAAGAAATGAGAAGGGGAAGCAATTTACCATCTCACAGAGATAAATTGCACAAGAAAAAGAATATACAATACGAAGGGAAGAATGAGAAGAAGAGGCATCTCATGATCCTCACTCTATGTGAACAGTGCAAAGGAGGGTTAAATACATGCACATCCACAATTTGACATATTAAATTTGACAAGAAAACAATCAGGTACAGAGAATATTGAGGGGAGAGCTAAAGAGGGAGGAAAGGTCCCAGCATACACAAAATAAACCTCAAATTTGGAGCATAAATGTAAAGGAGGGATTACAAAGAAAATAACGAAGTATAAAAACCAGAGATAAGTGTTTAGGTTTGGTGAGAAGAAGTGCAAAGGAGCAGGGACAGACCACTTCAGCCATAAACAACTATATTATTGATCAGATTCCTTCTCTTTCTCCATTCTCTTCATATTTGTAAGAAGGACTAAAAAGATTCAAAAAGTAAAAGAGGATATAACAAAAGGAAACATATAATTAACAATCATAAGAGAGACTCTAAATAGGATAGACAGTTATGAAATTGAAGAGGGCAGCAAAATGGATTAGAAAGCACTATCCAACCATATGTTATTTGCAAGAAGCACACTTGAAATATTATCTACACTTAAAACAAGAGTTGGTGCAGAATTTATTATGTTTCAGGAAAATTTTAAAAAGTATGATTAGCAATCATAATCTCAGACAAAGCAATAGTAAAAATAGACATATCTAAAAGAGACAAGCAAGGAAGTTACATTATGGTTAAAGGAGCTATAGTAATGGAATAACATCAGTACTTAACATATATACAAAAAATAGTAAGGCATCTAAGGACTTAAAGGAAAAAATAAACCTAACTAAAAAGAAGTAGATATCAAAACTACAAGTTAGGGTGTTCAATTTGCCCCTTTCATATTTAAATACTACATAAGAAAGAAGCTAAGGAGCTGAATTAATTTTAGTAAATTGAGATATAATAGCCTTCTGGTGACTAATGAATGGAAATTAAAGGAATATACACTTAATTGTACATGACACTTTTAGTCAATCAACAAGCATTTAATATGTGCCAGGCACTATGCTAAGCACTGGAGATACAAAGAAAGGCAAAAACATGGTTGTTACACACTTCACATTCTAATGGGGAGGCAACAACTAAATAATTATATACATACAAAATATATACAGGGTAAACTGGAAATAATATCAGAGGGAATGTACTAATATTGAAGACAACAGGAAAGGCCTCTTGCATAAGGTAGGTTTTCAGGTGCAACTTGAAGGAAGCCAAAGAAGTCAGGAGGTAAAAACAAGAAGGGAGAGTGTTCTAAGAATAGGAGACAGTAAGTAAAAATGCCCAGAGCCAGGAGATGAAATATCTCCTTCCATGACCATCAAGGAAGCCAGTGTAACCAGACTTCAGAATAACATGGAGGGGAATAAAGAGAGTTATGAAGGGATTTAAAAAAACAAAACAAAAGATTTTCTTTTTGATCCTGGAGGTTATAGGGAGCCATTGGAGTTTACTGAGTAGGAGAGTGACATGGTCAGATTTGTGCTTTAGAAGATCACTTTGGCATCTGAATGGAAGATGGACTGGAGTGGGAAGACTTGAGGCAAGGAGACCAATCAGAAGACTACCGCAACAGTCCAGTCATGAGATCATGAGGGTCTGCACCATACTGGTACCAGTATTAGAGAACAGAAAAGGACATATATGAGATGTTCTGAAGGTAATTAGATATGGGAAGGAAAGGTGAAAATAGTGAGGAATTGATGATAACACCTAAGTTGTGAGCCTAGGTGATTGAGAGAATGATAGGTCCTTGTTCTAGGATACATAATCTAATCAGCCATGTATCCCAGAACATACATAGTGTGTTGGTAAGCAAAATGGGCTCTTAGCACTTAGTTCAACAAGTGCCCTTGAAGAGTTTGGCTTCTGTTTGCTTTGAGTAATTCAGTGTATTTCATTGAGTCTTACTAAATGCTAAGCCCCAGGCTCTAACCCCTATTAGGTGTTAACCTAACCTATGTGGATGTGAACCTCCCAGGGTCCTAAGGGGAGGAGCTAACTCAAGAGCCAATCATAGCAGCCTAAGTTCTGGTCATTCAGATGACATTTGATGACGTCTGAAGCCCTATAAGAGAGGACAGAGCCATTTGTGCAGGGCTCTCACTTGTGCTGGTGTGCTGATGCAGAGACTACGGGCAGCTGTAGCTAAGGAGCCCTCCAGCTTGTAACCCGGATGCTGGGACTTTGTTAAACTCTGGTAACTATGTATTGGGATTTGAATCAGACAAGGTCTGTCTGTTGATGTTTGTACTCTGTTTATATTTTATTCTGAAGTTCAGGATGCTGGCTTTATCCCCTGAACTAAGTGAATGATATTTGTATGCTGAATTAAAAGTAAGCTTGTCAACCCCTTAACATAGCTTTCCTTAGTTAAGCAGATCAAAAGAACCTGTGCTTTTGCAGCATGCTGGTAGCATTCTTGTTGTTGGGGTTGTGTTGGTCTTCCACCCCCACAACAGCTGCTAGCCGGATTGCTGAAATAGTATCTTATCTCTTCTGCAATATGGATGCTTTCTCCACTAAAACCCACCCCAATGTGATGCACTGAATTGGAGGCAGGATGTGGATTTTTACTCTTCCCTCCTCTTTAGGTCTTGAGTTTTCTCATCTGGAAAATGAGAATAGATCAAATGACTTCTAATGCCCTTCCAGCTCTAGGTATATGAGTCCTCTCCCTCCTTCACTCAAGACTCTGCATTTAGTTTCCAAGATAGAGTGCCTCTTTGGACAGTCTCATATAGCTGCGTTCTCCATAGCCAGCCCAGAGGATTTGAGCTTCTCTAAAGAGAATTTTTTTAGTTAAGTTTTTAAAAAATTTATTTAGTATTTTATTTTGCCCCACTTACATGTAAAAAACAATCTTTAACATTTGTTTTCAAAACTTCTAAGAGATTTTTAATATTGCTTAAGGAAACCCTAAGTTTCTATTTCAAACAACACACGCATTCTTTACTCTTTCCTTTAAACTTTTATTTATTGTACAAATTATTTACACCATCAGCTGCAACTGCCCACGTGGATCGAACCCACCAATTTGTAGCAGGGACTGGCCCTTGCCTCAAGCTCATGAAACGTGCAGCCTTTTTCTTTGTTGTGAACTCAGTTAACCCCAAAGCACCTCAGTCACAAGGGAATAAATAAAAGTGCTGACCAAAAAAATACGTATCAAAAACTGCCAAAAAATTAATAGTCTTTCCCTTAATGTTCTGTACTGTCTTCCCCCACTGGTAAGTGCCAAGGGCAGGATGGGAAGATCGGATAGGGCCAAGAGCCTTTTTGGACTGAATGAAGGAGCAAGGTAAACTGGAGGCTGAAAAAAAAAACAATAGATATTAAGTACCAAAAGGGTTTCATTAACCAAAGACACTGAGGACCCACTACAGGTGTGGGGTTGACTTTAGAGAGCTATTAAGGAACCCAAGTCCCCCTAAGTGAATATTAAAACAGGACAGACTTCTAGCCAAGGAAATAACCTTAATTCCCAGCAGTAAAGGTCTCTGGATGGCCACTGGAATAGGGATTAGGGGATCCAGAAGAGGGACCACCACAGGAAAATCATAGAGGCAGTCCACATGCCCAAAGCTGGAAACCCCTATCTGGGCCTGAGGGATAAAGGGTTGTTCCTGTTTTCCAGGGTGGTGATTGCACCTGCCTTCCTACATCCTACTGGAAGAGGATGAAGGCAAGAAGCAACACCTTGTCTGGGTCCCTGAGGAGAGCAGTAAACATGGGGCATGGAGGATCTAGGAGTGCTAAGGCCCCAGCTGCAGGATTCTGGCTCCAGCAGATGGGAGAGGACAGCACCCTGGTCAAGAAAGAACAAATGACAGCTGAAAGAGACTGAAGCCACAGATGAGCTATAGCAGCTCAGGGAGATGGCAAGGAGTAGGGGTGAAGGGGCTTGTCCCTCCTGGTCCCCACCTGGAGGTTTCCAGGAGGCTGAGGTCCTGCCATAAGTTCTGTCTCTTCTTAGGACCCTTGTACTTGCTGGTTTTGGCAACAAAGATGGCTTGTAGTATTCTTGGTGTGAGTGCTCCACTGGGAATGGGTTTTCACAGCAAAGCATCCTTGAAAATGGAAACTTTTCAAATGGGAGAAATTTCTAATCTTGCAATTATCATTATTATTATTACTCAAATTTGTAATAAAAAAAAGGAGATCTTTCAAGAGAGATTTGCCAGTTTCAACCAGTCAAGACACTCAGAGCTTCTCAGAAACTAGCATTCATAATTTCTTTTTTCCCTTCCCCCTTGCTCATACCCCTCCAATCCCTGGTTGATAAGGACACAGCTCAATTTTTGACATTAAAGCAGTTGTCTTTTGAGCATATTCTCAGCACCCTGAACCTGAGAGAAAGGACATAGGAAGGCTTTACCACAGGTCAGTAGTGTGCCATAAGTTCAGGAATTCTAGATCCCTTTCTCCTTGCCTCAGTGCTTCCAGAATGGGGAAAATATTAAGAAAAAGGAATTCATATCTAGCAGGGATAGTAATCCTTTGCTAGAAAGATTTCTCCAGTAGAATTCAGATACATAATAAATAGGATCCCTATGCTAGAAAATTTTCTCTAGCAGGGTCTTAGGACAAGATACTGGTGCCATGCAAAAGATGGATTCACAGAACATAGCAGACTGTCCAACATAGAGGAAAGTGAACAGACCCAGCAGAACCTCTGTGGGAAAAGAAATCCAATGCACAGTATCAATGGCCTCCAAGCCAACCATGCACTCTAGAATGCCCCTTGATTCTACTACAGCTAAAGGTCGAGATATACCCATTATGTTCAATTTGAGAGGCTGTAGCTTTATCATCTTATATATTCTAAATTTGGTGTACTTTCCTCACCTGGCCTGAATTCAAGAGGGGGGAAAACAAACAAACAAACAAAAAACCCCATCAAAAGAACTCTTCTGGGGCTTTATGAGCTCTTCTGGAAATGCTTACACAAGTGGCTACTCTTCCAGTTCTGTACTCAGTGTCATAGGACACCAGGAGAAGGTCACCTTTGTGCTGCCAGTTCCCATTAGAGGTAGAACAACGCTATGGCCTATGTATGCCTGCTTTGCGCAGGGAAGCAAAGCAATGACCAGTCATGCTGGCCAGTTCCTATAGCAGATACTATGATCGTCTCTGCTCCTGATGAGAAAAGACAAAATCCTTTCCACAGAGAAGGTCTTGAGGCTGTGTCAGATCCCAAAGGGAAGAGAAAAGAGGGTTCCACTGGGAGCAATAGGAGAGGGAGCTAGAGCAAGGCATGGGCAGATATTAAGGCTTCCAGAGAGCCAGATGTCCGATGGAGCTCAAGAGCCCTTGGTGCACAGCCTTCTACAAGGCAGGTAGTCCCAACTACAGAAATCTTCTGCTCCCTGAGGATCAAATGGAATTCCTCTTCTCTCAGATGGATAACATGCCAAAAACTTCCAATATTTAGGTACCATACCAAAATGGCCTATGATGAGGAGAAAGAAATAATACAGGATTTCGGAGCAAGGCCTAGAGGTGGTAAAAAACTCCAGAAATAGGGGAGCATGCAACATCTTCTGGCTGACTGTGATGTCTGCCCTAAGGGCCAAAGGTTATGTCTGTGCTCTGCCTGAAAGGAAACTCTGCACCCAGGGCACTCTGGAGAACCCAGGGGTCAGATGGACAGTAGAAAAGTGGGTCAGAGCATGCCAAAGCCCTCGCAACCCTCACTGATGGCCAGTTGCAGCATTTTGTGCACATCTTCATATGAGTCATATGTAGGGAGGCACAACTGGTTGAAACTGGAAAGCAAGAAGAAAATCGATTAAAATATATTATTAATGACTGGTCACATAGGACAAGGGGTGCAAATACGTTCCTCCAAAAGGATGCCATTTCTGGTCCAACACTTACCATGTGTGTGCAGTGGGTAACGTGCTATGGGTTGGAGCTGCAATGATCTGGAATGAAGGACAGAGGGCAGCAAAGCCTCCGGGTGGCAACTGAGACGAACCAGTTGTGAACTGAAGCAACCTCGCCAATTCTTCCTGTGTGAGGCTAGAGACCACAGTCCAAAACCATCTCATTACCTGGCAAGAATAGCACAGAGTGAGAAAAATCAAGAAAAAGGGACTTATCCCAAAGATGATCAGCCTGTTGGTTTAGGGAATAGAAGAATAAATTCTGGGACATGCAGGAGTTACATGGGTAACACTGGGAATTGCTATTTCAAAAGTGTAAGGAAAGGAAGGATTATGTCAAATGATCTCTTCTAAGATTAGCTCTAATTGCTGCATGTGTACAAAGCACTGGCGATGGGATTGTTTCATTTTAAGACCAGGAGGGAATCTCATCCTATTCAGGAAGTGGAATGGTGCCAAAAGCAATTGTCTGGCATTGGAAGACCTTCCCAATATGGCCCCTTCCCACCTTTCCTCTTCTTACACTATACTCTTCACCCTCCACTCACTCTATAATGCAGTTTCCCTGGCCCACTTGCTGCTCCTCAAACATGGCTCTCCATCTTCCAACTCTTTTTAGTGGCTATCCCCCAAGCCTGGAACACTCTGCCTCCTCAGCTCTGCCTATTAAGTTTCCCTGGCTTCATTTGTGAGAGCTCAAAGCCCACATTCTGTAAGAGGCTTTTCCCAGTCCCCCACCTGCTTGTGCCTTTCCTCTGGAATTTCCTTCTATCTTCTCTGTATCTTGTTTGTCCCTAGCTATGTACATGTTTTCTCCTCCATTAGAAAGTCAGCTCCTTAATGGGAAAGACATTGTTTTTGTCTTTCTTTGTATCCCAAGAACTTAGCTCTGTGCCCGGCACAAAATAAGTGCTTAATAAATTGCTGGCTGAATGATTACCTAGATATCCCTTGACTGAAAGTAGTAAGCCTCAGTCTGGTCTACTTCAGCAGTCAACAAATGCTGTAATTAACCTTTTCTATGAATATTTATTAGCTGATTATTTGTATTTCCTACTGCATACTTTCCAATTTTCCTGATGCATGCACTAGAAAAGCCCCTAAGGATTCTGTTCCCCTAACATTTCAATCTCCTTACCTCCACTTTTCATGCCTTTCCATTAAACATGTCTACTTCTCTGATCCCCTTTAACCTTCTTCACAGCCTCTTATTCTGAATTCTCCAGTTTGTTTCTACTTTAAAATCTGTTTCCCAAATGACAAGGTGGGATGCCTGATATAATGAGGTACAATTTTTACTTCTGTTTATTTAAGAAAGAGGAGCTAATGACAAAATTTCTTTCTGAACAATAATAAAAAGCACTACAAAACTAATCATCATGTAATTATAGTGACCAAGCTTGGCTCCAAGGAAGAGATGAAAAAATGTATTCCCCATCTTTCATTCCAGAGGTGGACGACTATGGAAGAGAAACACCACATATACTGTAAAAACTCAGTTGATGATTTGGTTAGTTTTGCTGAACAGCTACTTTTTCTCCTATAAAATTTTTTTTTAATTACAAAGGTTGGCTGAGGGGGGTAGGGATAGGTTTGGAAATAAAGATGATATAAAAACAAAGTATTTAATTTTTTTTTTCATTTCAAAAATTTTTTCTATTTACCTTTTCCCTAAAATGCCATGAGCCTCCCACCACCACAGCATGTGCCTTGAAGTCAGAGACATTGATGTCACCAGTACCACACATCAGCAGCTAGAAGGAGATTGGTAAAAATTAATGGGAGCATACTCACCAACTCAGTGCTGTAACAAAAGGGTGTAATTTCTATTGGGTTTTCTTAGATGATCCTTCCCTATACTTTACTGAAGTAACTATCTAACCAATGATGCTACCACAAATTAAAATATATTTAAATGCGACCCATTTCCTAAACCAACGTACAAAAATCTTGAATAAAGAGATGATTATCTCAAGAGAATAAGTGAAAATTTTAGGAGAAAAAAGGCAAGGTCATAACCCTAACATCAAAGGTCTTAGAGGCCAAACAGTAATTGCTAGCTACTTCTGTGAAGAGAAATAACAAGAGTGGACAAGGAATACACAGCAGTTATTTAAGCCTTCCTCTGGGCCTTGCAGAGCACATCAGGAGCACTGAAGGAAGCAAGGAGGTGCTCCTGTCTCAATGGAAACACTCAAAGCAACCCTGAATGCTTCTGATACGCCTTCCTACCTGACTACAGTCATTTTAAAATTAAACTTTAATTCTCTCACCTTTAGCCCTTATCTTCCCCTCTTTCAAGCATATAAATGGAAAACTCTACTATACTAGGGATAATAAAAATATTAGTACATTAATAATTTCAGAGCTCAAACAATAATCTCGTTTGGTTCAAAATCTGAAAGATATTCAATACATAGTAAACAAAAAAAAAGATACAGTATTCATAGGCCATACAAACACCAGACCCAACTAAACCTATTAAATAATATCTTCCTACCACACGCACACACACACAGTCTATAGAACTAATCAACCAATGGTAATTTAAAATCATTAAAGAACTTTTCCTTTCCTTCTGCCCAAATATGACAATAGTAAATAAATATGACAATAGTAAAAGCAGAGGTGAGAGCTCTTCAACTCTAAAATAAGTTAACTTATTTCCCTGTTACAAACTTCAGGCAATTAATGTTAATTTCACTTAGATTCTCTATCACTTAGGTTCAAGATACCAGATAATACATAAATGCCATACAGACTACCCAAAAGGCACCACATTACCATGATCTAAGAAAATTCTATTAACAAGTACAAACAAACACAAGGCTGTTGAGGCCCTGATCTGTAACCCCATCCCTCCCCACTGCCTCAAAGCAGCATTTCCACTTTGCAGAATGCATAGTGTCTATAAAAAAATCAAGGCCTTTTTAAAAAAAATCTAAGCTTTTCATGTAGGTTGTAGGTATGAAAGAAATCATCTGTAAGCAGCAAACTGAATGTTCTTCTCACAGATAGTATAGACTTCAATTCTGTTCATCAAGGAGAGTTTGCCTTCTCGTCTACAGTAACCATTTTGTTTGTCACAGGATCTGAAATAAGAATATACTGCGTACAATCGTGTGATAGTGCTGTCCCAAATGTCATTAAGGCTGCTTTTAAATGCTTCTTGGTGGCTGATGTTATCAGACCTACAACTCAAGTTACTGAAGTTTCAAAGTTCCCAAGGTTTTGGGGAAAACCCTGGACACCATAAAATGAGCCTTTCATACTGCTCCTAAGTACCTCGATGGATCTCTAATTGCATCCAAGTTAACACGTCCTTCAACAGTGCAGATGCCAACCCATTTGCACCATCTACTCATCCAACATGATCACTCATTACAGGTGACTGGGCATTTTTAGGGTCTCTGTTATTACAGTCTAATGAAGACTGTAGACTAATGACTTAAAAAGTGTTCAGTGAAGAAAAGGTTGTGACAAAAGTAAAAATGACTCCTCTATAAAGGGCTTTCCCACTATATTCCATACCAGACACCCAATAAAATAACTGTTTATCAATATACACATTAATTAATTCAACAAACATTTACTGAAGTTTTACTAGTGTGCCAAGTATTGTATGCCATGAATCAAAGCAGGGCCTCAGAAATTCAAGCACTTACCTCAAGTTCATTCTCATCAAAAATAGCCAAAAGGTTTTCAGGAACTAATTCATTCAGGCCTGAAACAGAATAGTGAAACTCAAGTCAAATCTACAATGCTATTAAGGATGCTATAGCTATCAAACCAAAAAGAGCTGGCAAACACTTACCTTTTAAAAAATGTTCCACTTCATCTTTAACTTGGCTGGCCAGCCTATATTGTGCCAACAAATTTAGGTAGAAGGTTTTATTTGAGTTGGTGACTGGGACTTGAGCTCCTCCAGTCATGAGCTCTACAACCTGAAACAGGAATGAGACTTGAGGAATGGCTACAAAGACCAGACCACTACACTTCACTACAAGCTCTCACTATTCATCAAGCTCATTTCTCAACACATTTCCTCAAGCTCAACAAACCTTTTCATTATTTCTGTTTACAGCAATGGTTTTTTCTCTGGATTGCATCTCTAGGTATGTTTCCTTGTTTTAGCCATATTAGAGGGACAGTGCTGCAGATGGGAATCCTAACGAACTTACTGCTGAATGCCTCAACCTCTCAGTAGTCAAAGATTCAATCACCACTGATCTCACTTACTATTATAATGTCTATTCCTCAACTAAGCCATGAGTCTACAGGTCACATAGGAAGCAGAGAACACTGGGGTAAAGAGTGTCATAAAATATCACAGAAAGGAGAAGTGAGAGGTAGTCTAAAGAATTCTGCTACTTCAGGCTATAAAATTAGAAAAAGTTCTCAAAGTAGGAAAAGTTTTCCTAAACTTTTCTGTACTCTCTTCTCCAAAAAGGTATAGTGATGAGAACAAGACTTGGTGTTAAGAAGCATAGGTTCTTACCCCAGTTGTGCCACTAAGTAACTGGGGGACCACTGGCAAGTCATTTAACTTCTTTTGGCCTCAGTTTCTTATTCTACAAAGGTTAGAAAGATTCCTTTCAGCACTGAAATTATAGGATTCTTATCCCCACATTGTGTCTCCTTTCTAGTGGGAAACAACAAAGCTACACCAACTGGTAAAATGGGCAATCTGTTCAACAACTACTAGCTAGACTGGCATCCCTTTATCACTGCATGACTAAGGAAGAAGCTCCCATCCTTCTCTAGGGTGGTATAAAGAAGGGAATTAGGCTTTGGTCCTGCCTCTCACCTTATCCAGCTGCCCTGATTTATTGTATTTTTCTTCTGCAAAAACCAGCTCCATTTCACTCATGTCATTGTTGAGAATGAAACAAACCTTGGATTTATAAAATTCTGGATCATCAGTTTCAAAGTACTGAGAAGAAAGAAAAACAGGGAAAAGATACATGAATACTTGCTCTTCAACAAAAGGGAGCTTCATGTGGAAGAGGAACCCTATCCTTTTCACTTCCCCAACTGTAGGGACAGGCTCCAGATAGTCTCTAGAACTCATTTATGCCAACTAATCTTGAGCCTTTCTGCTGCATGGTATTCTTTTATTCTTCTCTGATATAACTTTAAAGTTACAATTCTTCCCTTCCCTCTTCAAGCCTTCTATACTTTTCCTCCTCTTCTCAAATCACTCAGATGAGGACCCTACCATCTCCTCCTTCACACCTTCACTCATGAAGACAAGACCCTTCTTGTCAAAGAAAATCCTTATACATGTATCCTTAATCCCACCCATTTCCCCCAGAAGATTGCACCTTATCTATCACGAACTTCAATTTCCCTGTTTCCTGGCTCCTTCACTGATGCCTACAAACATGCCAATGTCTCCTTTATCCTTAAAAATCCCTCATTTGCTAGCTATCATTCTATATCCCATTGCCTCTTCTCATCTAAAAGCTTTCTGAGAAAGCAATAAATGGTGCTTCCACTTCCTGTCCTCTCATTGCATTCTAAATCCTCTGCAACCCGGCTTTCAACCTCAATATTCAATTGAAACTGCCCTTTCCAAAGTCACCAATGATCTCTTAATCGCAAAATATAATGGCCTTTCTCACCTCTCTGCAATCTTCAGTACTGTTTTCTTCTTCTTTCCTCACCTTCTTCTCCTGAAGAATCTCTCTTCTCTAAGTTTTTGTGACACTGCTCTCTCCTGGTTTCCTACCTGACTTGTTCTTCACTGCTGGATCTTCCTCCAGGTGACATGCACTAACCATTGGTGTACCCCAAGGCTTTGATCTGGGTCCTCTTTTAGTCCATACTATATCATTTAGTGATCTCATTAGCAATGAGGGTTCAATTATCATCTCTATGCAAATAGTTCCCAAACCTATATATCTAGCCTAACTGCTCTCCTGAGCTCTAGTCAACAACTGCCTTTTGGATACCTCAAACTAGATGCCCCACAGACATTTAAAACTGAACATGTCCAAAAGAGAACTCATGATCTTTCTCCCTAACCGTCTTTTATCCCAAATCTCCCTCTTACTATGGAGAGTACCACCACCCTCCCAGTCACGCAGTCTCTAAATCAAGCCATAATCCTCAACTCCAAACTTGTATTTGCTCTACTTACCCTATCTATTTCTAAGTCTTGTCATTTCTACCTTCATAAGATCTCTAATATACACCCCCATTCTCTCTACCTATACAGACACCACCCAGGTGCGGGCTTTTATCACCTCAAGTCTGGACTATCACAATAGCCTTCTGCTTGGTCTTCCTATCTCAAGTTTCTCCCCATTCCAATCCATCTTCCATTCAAAAGCCAAAGTGGTCTGACCTTGTCATTCTCTTCTACTCAAACTCCAGTGGATCCTTATAATCTCCAGGATCAAAAATAAAACTGTTCATTTGGCTTTTAAAATCCTGCACAACCTGGCCCTTCATACCTTACCAATCTTCTTACACTTTACTTCGCACTTCCACCCATTCTATCATCAGAAACACTGTCCTCCCTTACAGAGGACACACACCATCTTCTCAACTATGACTTTTTGCTGGCTGACCCCCATGTCTGAAATGCTCTCTTTCCTCATCTCTGCCAATGAGTTTTCCTGGCTTTCTTCAAGCTCAAAGCTCAATCTATAAACAAGCTCCCTAAGAAAAATATGCCAGGACCAGCTGGATTTACAAGCAAATTCTACCAAACACTTAAAGAATAATTGATTCCAATATTATAAACTGTTTAGAAAAATAGGTAAGGGAGGAGCCCTATCAAATTCTGAGAAGAACAGTAAGAGAATGAACAAAAAAAAAATCTAAAGTAAGGCAACCTATATTACAAAAGAATTTGGTACTGGCTAAGAAATAGAGTGGTGGATCACTGGAACAGATTAGATACACGATACACAGCAGTAAATTACCATAGTAATCTAGTGTTTGATAAACTCAAAGATCTAACCTTTGGAGGTAAAAACTCATCATTTGGCAAAAACTGCTGGGAAAACTGGAGGGCAGTTTGGCAGAAACTAGGCATATAAAGGGTGATATCATAAGTAAATTAGGGGAGCATGGAAAAATATACTTGTCAGATCTATGGATAAAGGAAGAGTCTATACCAAACAAAAGACAGAGAGGATCATGGGAAGAAAAACAGGTAATCTTTATTACATGAAATTAAAAAGTTTTTGCACAAACAAAAACAAGGCAGACAAATGAGAAGGAAAGCAGGAAACTGGGCGGTGGGCGTGGGGTGGATTTTACAGCAAGTTTCTTGGATAAAAGTCTCATTTCTCAAATATATAGGGAACTGAGGCAACTTTATAAAAATAAGAGCCATTCCTCAACTGACAAATGGTCAAAGGATATGAACAGGCAGTTTTCAGAAGAAGTCAAAACTATCAATAGTCATATTAAAAAAATGCTCTGAGAAATACAAATTAAGACAACTCCAAGTTACCACCTCACACCTATCAGATTGGTTAACATAATGGAAAATAAAAATGACAAATGTTGGAGAGGACGTGGAAAAATCGAGACATTAATATGCTATTGGTAGAGCTGTGAACTGGTTAACATCAGATTGGTTAACATAATGGAAAATAAAAATGACAAATGTTGGAGAGGACGTGGAAAAATCGAGACATTAATATGCTATTGGTAGAGCTGTGAACTGGTCCAACCATTCCAGAGAGGAACTTGGAAATATACCCAAAGGGCTCTGAAATTATGCAAACCACTCTTAGTTCTATATCCTAAAAAGATAAAAGAAAAAAGGACCCATATGTATAAAAATATTTACAACAGCTCTTTTTGTGATGGCAAAGAATTAGAAACTGAAGGAATGTCTATTAATTAAGGAACAGCTGAACAAGTTGTAGTATGATAGTGTTGGAATACTATTGTGCTATAAGAAACAAAGAGCAGGATGGCTTCAGAAAGAACTGGGAAGACTTACATGAGCTGATGGAAAATGAGGTTAGCACACACAGTAACAGAAATATTGTAACAACACTGAAAGATCTTTCCTATTTCCTAGCTACTCTGATCAATACAACAATCCACTACAATTCCAAAGGACTCGTGATGAAAAATGCTTTCTAACTCCCGAGAGAGAACTGATGATCTCTGAGTGCAGACTGAAGTAGACTTTTTTCACTTTCTTTTTCACAACATGGCTAATGTGGAAATATGTTTTGCATAATGTCATATGTATAATGGGTATCCTATTTCTTGTCACTTAGGTTCACTTTGCCTTCTTCAATTCCTTCCTCTCCCTCATCCTTCATATCCAATCAATTACCTCATTTGGTCAATTCTCTATCCATGACTTTTCTTGGAGTACAACCACTGCATTACCTCCACCTTCACCTCTCTCACCTGGATTGTCATAAGAGCTTCCTGATTGGTCTCCTTGCTTCTAGTTTCTCCCTTCTCCAAACCATATTCTACAAAGCTACCAAAACCATCCTAAAAGCACATGTCTTCCTGTGTCACTCTCATAGATCAAGAATTTTCTATGGCTTCCTATCAAGCCTAGGATAAAAGAATCTTTCAGCTTGGCATTTAAAGTCCTTTCTAATATGTTTTCCCACCACCTTTCCAGACATTTTACATTGCTATCCTTTATATATTTTTTGTTCTACATGCCCTATTTGCCATTCCCTGAATTCAGCGTTCCATATCTTACCTCCCTGTCTCTGCCCAAGCTGTCTCATATACCTAGAAGGCATCTCCCTCACTGTCACTTCTTATAATACCTAGCTTCCTTTAAAATTCAGCTCAGGTCCTACTTCCTATAGGAAATCCTTCCTCATCTTCTTAGTTGTTAGTGTTCCTGACCTGCTCAGATTATCTTGTATTTAACTATCTGTTAACACGTAACAGCCCCCAGTATAACGTAAGCTTCTTGAGGGCAGGGACTTTGACTCTTATTTGTCTTTATATCTTCCGCAGCAAGCATACAGAAAGCGCTTAATACAAGTTTGCTGAATTGAATCAAACTGAATAGAAGCCTGGAGCTTTACTGTGGAAAACACACACCCAGATGTGTTACCTTGTAATGCATGCGAAGTCCTATGATTTGAGCCAGGAAAGAACGAGTAAAACGAGCTCGTACCAGTTGCTTGTAAGCTCCTCCTAAAGATGATTCATAGAGACACTTGCCTACAAGACGCCCTGCAAATTCATATAACTTTAGCCGGAGATGAGGAGGTCGGTTCGGGTTTGGATGCACCTATCAAAAGAAAAGAGATTTCAAGGGCTCTGTCCCTTGGCCCCAGGATTAGGAGATATCATAAAGAAGAACTCAGCGTTAACAAATGGAAAGCCCTCAAAACTGTCATAGGCTTTTTTTTTTTTTTTAGCAATTTAGGACTTTTTGTCACTTAAGTAATTCAAAGTAAAGGCACACTCCCCTCCTTTCTTTGCGGAGGTAGGGAGGGGGCTATTGGTGTGGAATACTACATATAATTCTGGACTTAGCTGATATATTTAGTTTTGCTGAACTTTTTTTTATTCTCTGTTATAAGACAAGACTATCTGGGTAGGGAAGGGTTACAAACTAAAAAATGAAGATAATGTAAAAGCAAAAGCTATAATTTTGAGTAAGAGCTTTGAGCTCAAGCTCCCTATCTTTCTATTGCAGCTCCAATTCCTACTTCTCATCTGAATTAAATAAGGTACATCTTCAGGCTTTGAATTGCCTTGAAAAGGACCTCTTCAAGACTGAATCATTCTGGGGGCGGAGCCAAGATGGCAGCTGGAAACCAGGGACTAGCGTGAGCTCCCCGCCGAGTCCCTCCAGAAAGGTATAAAAAACGGCTCTGAACCAATTCTAGAACTGTAGAACCCACGAAACAGCAGAGGGAAGCAGGGCTCCAGCCCAGGGCAGCCTAGATGGCCTCTGGGTGAGGTCTATCCCACACGGAGCTGGGAGCAGAGCAGAGCCCAGCATGAGCGGCACGGACCAACCAGACCAGGAGCCCGGCGGAATGTGCCCTAGTGCCCTGAATCACTGAGCTGAAGCAGTTACCAGACTTCTCAACCCACAAACACCAAAGACAACAGAGAAGGTTAGTAGGAAAAGCTGCTGGAGTGGAAGGAGTTCACGGTTCAGCTACCTCCCCGGGGGCAGTGGAGGTGGGGCAGCTACAGAAGTACAGCTGCAGTTGCTTCCGGCCCCAGGCCCACCTGGTGGGAGGAATCAAGTGGCAGATCACAGCAGGAGTGCACAGCCTGCTGAAGATCTAAGTCCAGTCCAGGTTGGGGGTTCTTGGGGAAGGAAGAGTGCTGGTGTGGCAGAGATGGCACATCCCCCTAAGTGTGGAAGATAATTCTCTTAACTACACAAGCAGTCATACCCCGCTGAAAAACTCAAGAGTCAAGTTAGTTGGCTGGGAATATGGCCAGGCAGCAAAAACGCACCCAGATTCAGTCTCAGACTTTGGATTCTTTCTTTGGTGACAAAGAAGACCAAAACATACAGCCAGAAGAAGTCAACAAAGTCAAAGAGCCTACAACAAAAGCCTCCAAGAAAAACACGAACTGGTCTCAGGACATGGAAGAACTCAAAAAGGATTTGGAAAAGCAAGTTAGAGAAGTAGAGGAAAAATTGGAAAGAGAAATGAGAAGGATGCAAGAAAACCATGAAAAGCAAGTCAATGACTTGCTAAAGGAGACCCCAAAAATACTGAAAAATATACTGAAGAAAACAACACCTTAAAAAATAGACTAATTCAAATAGCAAAAGAGCTCCAAAAAGCCAATGAGGAGAAGAATGCCTTGAAAGGCAGAATTAGCCAAATGGAAAAGGAGCTCCAAAAGACCACTGAAGAAAATACTACCTTAAAAATTAGATTGGAGCAAGTGGAAGCTAGTGACTTGATGAGAAATCAAGATATTATAAAACAGAACCAAAGGAATGAAAAAATGGAAGACAATGTGAAACATCTCATTGAAAAAACCACTGACCTGGAAAATAGATCCAGGAGAGATAATTTAAAAATTATTGGACTACCTGAAAACCATGATCAAAAAAAAGAGCCTAGATATCATCTTTCAAGAAATTATCAAGGAGAACTGCCCTGATATACTAGAGTCACAGGGCAAAATAGAAATTGAAAGAATCCACCGATTGCCTCCTCAAATAGATCCCAAAAAGAAATCTCCTAGGAATATTGTTGCCAAATTCCAGAGCTCCCAGATCAAGGAGAAAATACTGCAAGCAGCCAGAAAGAAACAATTTGAGTATTGTGGAAACACAATCAGAATAACCCAAGATCTGGCAGCTTTTACATTAAGAGATCAAACGGCTTGGAATACGATATTCTGGAGGTCAATGGAGCTAGGATTAAAACCAAGAATCATCTACCCAGCAAAACTGAGTATCATGCTCCAAGGCAAAATATGGACTTTCAATAAAATAGAGGACTTTCAAGCTTTCTCAGTGAAAAGACCAGAGCTGAATAGAAAATCTGACTTTCAAACCCAAGAATCAAGAGACGCATGAAAAGGTAATCAAGAAAAAGAACAAGAAAAAGAAATTGCAAGGGACTTACTAAAGTTGAACTGTTTTGTTTACATTCCTACATGGAAAGATGACGTGTATGATTCATGAGACCTCAGTATTAGGGTAGCTGAAGGGAATATGCATATATATATATATATATATATATATATATATACACATATGTTTATGTATATACATATATAAGTGAATGTGTATGTATCTAGAGAGAGAGAGAGAGAGAGAGAGAGAGAGAGAGAGGACACAGGGTGAGGTGAAGATGAAGGGAAGATATCTAAAAGAAATAAAATCAAATTAAGGGATGAGAGAGGAATATATTGAGAGAGGGAGATAGGGAGAGATAGAATGGGGTGGATTATCTCGCATAAAGGTGGCAAGAGGAAGCAGTTCTGTGGGAGGAGGGGAGAGGGCAGGTGAGGGGGGAATGAGTGACTCTTGCTCTCATCAGATTTGGCCTGAGAAGGGAATACCATATATACTCAATTGGGTATCTTACCCCACAGGAAAGAAGAGGGAAGAAGATAAAAAAAGGGGGGATGATGAAGGAGAGGACAGATGGGGGTGGAGGTAATCGAAAACAAACACTTTCGAAAAGGGACAAGGTCAAGGGAGAAAATTCAATAAAGGGGGATGGGTTGGGAAGGAGCAAAATATAGTTAGTCTTTCATAACATGAGTACTGTGGAAGGGTTATACATAACGATACACACGTGGCCTACGTTGAATTGCTTGACTTCTTAGGGAGGGTGGGTGGGAAGGGAGGAGGGGAGAGAATTCGGAACTCAAAGTTTTAAAAAGAGATGTTCAAAAACAAAAAAAAAAGTTTTTGCATGCAACTAGAAAATAAGATACACACAGGCAATGGGGCGTGGAAATTTATCTTGTCCTACAAGAAAGGAAGGGAAAAGGGGATGGGAGGGGAGTGTGGTGACAGAAGGGAGGGCTGACTAGGGAACAGGGCAACCAGAATATATGCCATCTTGGAGTGGGAGAGAGGGTAGAAATGGGGAGAAAATTTGTAATTCAAACTCTTGTGAAAATCAATGCTGAAAACTAAATATATTAAATAAATACATTTAAAAAAAAAACACTGAACCATTCCTATCACATCCTGCAATGCCACTTTATTCTAATCTCCTCACACTCTACAACAAGACAGGGATGAACAACCTCTTAACATTTAGTTGCCCCCTGAGAAGCTGGTAGGAAAAAAGCCCAGAGAAGATGAAGAGTGATCCTAAGCATAACTTAGGGGTCTTCTCCAATCCAAGATGGGGATGTATCTGTACTCTTCCAACAACCCAGATTTTTTGATACAGTTCACACTACAGAACTGGGTGGTGGACTCTGAAATTTCTGTTTCTCTTTCTCTCCTTTGCCGTTTCCTTCTGATTTACAACCAATGCTGGCTTGGGGTCTCTTTGCTCCCTGGAGACAACACAAGCTGTATGTCGAATGAAACACATATCTATGATATATTTTCTTCCCATCACTTTACTTCTTTAGAAAGGATGTTTTCACCTGTGCAGGCGTTTTCTTCTTCCCCTAAATAGCTACTGCTTTACCTACTGACAGAAGCTACTGATCAGTTATTATAGTAGTAGTAGTTGCACACATTTATATGATGCTTTAAAGTTTATAAAACATATTCCTTACAACCCTCTAAGGTAGGTAGTGTAAGTGGTATTATTCCCATTTTTCTGAATGAAGAAACTGAGGGTCAGAGTTGGAGATGGAATTGGAACTCATGCCTGAAGTCCGGGGCTTTTGTTAGTACATCTTGTTGCCTCTCTCCATCATACTGCCTATTCTCAGGCCTCATATTTCTTTCTCTTCCTCTCAGCTGACCCAGAAAGAGATGTTCAGTAAACTACACAGTGATCTGACTGGATTTCCAATCTGGAATGCTTGCAGAAGAGATCTCGGACCAGCTGCCTGTCTCTAACATTCTAATTTTGTTTCTTTTCACTAGGGAGTGAGCTCCTCTACCTCATTCTTCCTTGAAGAAGTACAGGAGGGATTTTCTGGAGCAGCACCAAAGAATTATCCTTGTGGCCTGGAGGTTTCTCTGAGATATATTTCTGACTTGCTTCTACAATCTCCTTTATACTGCTGTATATCACTTTGAAAGCACTTTCTAAATTGGGCTTGGGGAATCATCTTGCTTTTGCAGCTGTTTTCTGTGATTGGCTGATGCTTATTTAATCTTGGTTCAGCCATAATCTTCACTTCTAGAAAAATCAGGCCAGATGGCCCAACTTCCTCCTTCAGGTGAGATGAGCAACTCTTTTTATTTGAGAGCTGTCTGGGTGACCACTATATTTGGTCTCAAAGGTACAGGTGACAGTCTGATAGTCACAACTTCGTTAGCACCTAGAATGGGCTCTCTTTCATTCCACCCCCTCCCCAAATATAGAAAGATATAAAAAGTTCCTATTCTGGATTAGTCCAAAGGAGTGATTACCTCTAACTAGGTTATTTCATTTGATATTTGAAACCCCAAATCATTTGTCCCCTCTTTTCTCCTTGTTCCTCTCTCCCTGAGAAAGAATAGAGAGCTGGTCCCTGGATCTGCTGCAAACTGGTGGATTTTGTCTCATTTACGAGTTAGACCCCAACGAACTTGAGACAGCGCTTATGCTGCCCACCTTCAGTTTTATGTGTCATAACTTTTACCACTTTCTATGTATTTTGTATGCAAACTTTTTTACAATTAAAAATCAATTTTCTGTTAAAAAAAAAGCTAACAGAAGGTCAAAATGTATCCTTCCCTTATTAGCAAAAATAGGTAACACACATTGTGTAACATTACAAATATCATCAAACATGGTGGATATGCTATTTGGTTTTCTGCTGAGCTTTTTTTCTCATTTTTTTATTTTATGTTTACAAGGAATAACTTGCTGGGAAGGGAACACTGGAAGGATATATTCAAAAATGAAGGAGATCGAACAGAAAAGCTAGCAAAAAATAATTTTTTAATCTGAAAAAAAAAAGAGTGAAGGTTATGAAGAACAAAGAGAGATTTAAAATCAGTGCTTCTTAGCAATTTACACCGGAAAACTTAGTTTGCCTCTTTTCCTACACAAAAAAAGTAGCAACAACACTGGATGCTAACCCCTTGAATTCTCCCAGTTAAAGTCTATTTCTGTATGGGGACCAAAGATGCAGGTTTGCTGATTAAGGTATCCTTTGAGAAGAGATCATGGACTAGAACAATATTTATTATGATAATAACAAGTAGTAGTAGTGATAGCAATTGCATTATCATTTCTTTCATTCGAATGGGTTATCTGGCAACATGTCAAATTCTTCCCATTTTAGAGATGCCAAAACTAAAGACAAAAAAAGTAGAAACAGCCTGATTAATTCGCACGTTGAATCAACATCAAGGCCAAGAAAAGAACCTTGGTCTTCAGACTACTAAACCAGCACCCTGATGTATGTACCTTGTTAGTTTTGCCATTTGATGCACAGCTCTCCCCCCACTCCCAACCCCCATCCCACTCAGGGAAAGCAACAGACTCACCAGAGCTTGGTTGTTGTCACTGAATCGAGTGAAGAGTTGATTTGTGGTGTCAAATAATGCTCGGCAGGTTAGCTCAAACCACTCCCGGCGAGGGCCTCCCCAATCCAGAGCTAGACAATAAAACAAAGAAAACTCAGTCTGGGGCCTACAGCAACTTAATTTCCTTTATTTTTTTGCCTTGTTCTAGTCCCTCTCCTTCCCCTCTCTCCCTGCCCCCCAAAAACACACACACATATAGAACTAAAATACAAAGGTTTATGAAACTTGGCCCCCATCTATAGAATAACAACTACTTTGGCCACTGAACTGTGTGCCCCCTAGTGTAGATACACAGAAAGACAAAAAACTAGAAAAGCAGTTCATTTTCCTTTGCCTTCCAATCAATAAAAACTCTAGGCTTCAAATTTTTACACCTCCTCTTTTCACTTTCCCTCATGTTCATGCTCTTTAGGCTCTACACTGCCATGTGAACTTATAATGTTATCGCTCCTTTTCTGGCTCACTGCCTATTCTTTTCTCTCCAGAGGGAAAAAGGGGACATCCCAAAGATGGAAAATAAAAACACCCAAGTCACCTTCTTCATCCTGGAAAATTACTTCAAAATTCTTACTCCAATCTGAAATGGAGAAATTCCGAGTGGCTTTCAGAGACTGGAGGGCAATGAAAGAGAGAAAACTATCAACATACTGGCATATCAGAAATGCTGAGGTCAAGAGCAAGGCTGTGCCTATTCAAACCCAACAACAAGAAGAAATGTCATAACTGGAAGTAAGCTAATTTAATAACATCTCACATATACAGAGCACAAAGCTTCAAAGCAAATTGATTTTTAAAAAATATTAAAATATCTTTCCATTGGAAGGAAAGGTTAGAGCTTATAACTTTGACTTTACTGATAGGAAAATTGAGGTCCAGAGAAATGAGCAAACAGTGAAAACTACTCAAGTCACTACAATAACCAAGGATGGCCTCTGGTTTCTAGCTTGAAGTCCCCCTCTATCCACAAGACAACTTTCTCTAGCTACAAAGCTGGGGGAAAGACAGGGAATGAGGACACAGCAAGAACACAGTGAAGGAAAAGAGACTTTCTACTGGGCTATCCAGAGCCAAACACTCAGAGTTTCTGGAGAGAAGCCAAACTTACCCACTCCAAGGGAATGTATGAATTATGCTAATGTCTGGGCAACTGAGAAAGACACATCAGAGATCCATTTTCTGATTGACTATCAGTACAAGAGAAATGAGTTCCTTTTAACCCAACAACATCTCTTCTCATCTCTTATCAAGTAATTTATTTCCTTGATAATTTTAACTACATCCTCCTGGCCTATACATATACATAAGATTTCTTAAAAGCTCTTTTTATTTAGGTTTTAAACTCATTGTGCTGCCCAGTCTAGTTCTTTCACTACTATATGTCAAAGAAAGAATGACAAAGGAGACCATTTTAAGCAATAAACAGGAAGAGCATCTGACTACATTCAGAAGCGCAAAGGGGTCTCTGGAGTTTCTAGGGAAATAAAACATTACTTACAGACTCCAACAGGGTGTGTCTGCTGACCTTCAGTGTGACCTTCGAGTGTGGCCTTTTCATGTGCACCTGCCGAAGCTCTCGCTGGAAGAAGTTCACCTTGTCCTGAAAGGTCTCTGAGCCTCCTGGGAAGCAGTAGGACCCATTGTGGTCATAATCCCATTACAAAGTGTGCCTGACAAATCCAATTCTACATTCTTATACCTTGGGTTGTTAGTAAACCTTCCCTCCTCATTAAGAATCCCAAGCCAACTTTACCTATGTTTTTATGGAGAGAACGGATAAAAGTGGCTGCTAAGATGTTCCTTTCCTTACAGCTAAGCTCTACAGGAGGCTGGATCCCATCATCTACCACTAATGTAAGCAGCTTATGCACAGGGTCAGGTCCATGGTATGAAAACTATAAGGAAGGGGGAAAAAAACACATAAATTCAATGTCAGAACTGTTAATCTGCCAGATCAACCCAGCAAAACCCCTCATGCCCCAAGCTGGCCACACACCATCAAAGAAAGTCTAGTGCCAAAGCAGGATGACTGTAGTAAGCACCACTGCTCCAAAATACTGCTTTGAGGTCTCATGAAATCTAAGTTCAAAATAATTTTCGTCCATCACGGCTGTGGGAACAGATTTTGAGAACAAAAGGCACAGGTAGCTCCATATGCAGCACAAGATGAAGAGAGTTTATTCTTCAAAGTCCCTTTCAAGCCTAGGATTATAGACTAAAGATTTTGAGAATAACAGCTAGGTGAGTCTAACTGCCACAAGTTAGAAAAGAATACGTCTGTTTAGATTGTTTGGGGGAAGCTTACTCTTAACACAATGCCCCATTCCAGTTTCTGGGCAAAATTTTATCATTTCTCTGAGTCTATGTAGGGAAAGGAGCAAAAGGATGTATATAAATGCTAAGTCTACCGATTAATATTCAGTACAGGCTAATAAAATATAATCTTACAGATAAATTCTAGCACTAATAAGCCATTAGTGCTAGAATATTCTGAACTGCTAATAAACTCCTATGAGGCATTTCCTTCTATAATTTACATATTCCTAATGCTAATTTAGTAGAGATAATATTCCTTCATTTGGCAACAGATTCCACGTACAGTGAAAACCTCCAGATCCATCAGAAGCTCTCCCAAGAAAAAAGGGAAAGAGAGTTGAATCAGGCATGGTGGTGTACACCGTGTAATCCGGGATACTGTGTGAATCTGGCGGATGCTGAAGCATCCCCTGAGCTCAGGAGTTCTGAGTTGCAGTGGACTAAGTTGATCAGATGAACACATTAAGTTTTGCAATTAATATGGGAGGGCAGGAGGTAGAAAGAAGCACAGGTTGAGAGAGAAGGGATTGGAGGTGTTTTCAAGTTGCCCAAGGAAAGGCAAATTGGTCCATGTTAGGAACAGAGCAGGTTAAAGCTCCTATGTCAATCATAGTGGGACTGGGCCAGTATATAGGCCCTGCACTTTCAGTCTGGGCAAGATAGGGAAATAGTCTTTTAAAAAAAAAATTGTTCAATACAGAAAAAACACAAAGCTCAACCTACCTTTGTCCCAGGGCATACCCTAAAAGTGTAGAGGCGCCAGGGAATGATTTTCAGGTAGAATTCTTTCACTGAGAGTTGCTGAGGGACCAAGAAACCAGAAAGGAAATAAAGCAAAAGAAAAATTTTTCAAATGACCTAGGGTCATTGGAATTTAAGTTTCATTAAAGTTTAAACCACATTTCTTATTGCAATAACAAGAATAATAATAATTATTGCTCAAGGCTAAAGATTGGGAAATCCTTCAAAGTTCAAATCCTTATTCTACTTCTTGTATGCACTTAGACAAATTACTTAACATCACCCCCTCCTTCCTCCTTGAGTCTGTTTCCTCAGATCTCAAATGAGAGGATTAGACTAGATGGTCACCAATGTCATTTTCATTGTCATTCACTGTCATGTCATTTCTAGATCTTATTTTTTAAAAAGGGGGTCCCATGCATTGAGACACTGAGCACAGCTTTCTCCTTCCTTTCCAGTTTGGCAGCAACTCTGGGATAGAGGAAAGCTAACTTGAAAACAACCTCTGGATTTTTCTTCAAAGACTAAAAGGAGAAAAATACCCCTCAGACAACAATACAGTAAGGCCCCTTTGATGTAATTTCCAACAAAATGAGTGGAGAAAAGAATGATACAAGAAGGAAAAAAATTCTAAGAGGGACCTGTCGTTTGAGTGTTCACCAGGCCAGATCTTTAACTGTCAAAACTGCAAGAGAATGCTAAGTGGAACAGGGCCAAAATTGAATTTGGGTCACAGAGAAATAGGGACTCCAGGTCTGTAATAAGGAGTTTACATAGTCTGTCATTTATATAAGTCCTGAATTCATAAACAAAATCCATATATTTAAAAAGAGTTCCTAACCCAAAGCACCTCTTTGGGAGGTTTATGTTCTCATCCCTGCCAAAGTATCTCTACTCCAATCCCTCCAGCTAGGGAGAGAGGGAAAGTCATTTGTCATGCATTGAGAGATTATAAAATTCTATCCTTAATCAACCTGTTTCAATACAGCACAAGGTGCCAGCTAGGACTTTAGTTCTAGTGAGAAAATTCCAACGGCTAAAGGCAACTTTCTCAAAACCTGCCAGAGCCTATGACTTAGAAAAATACAACCCCAGGAAGAGCTAAAAACATATAACAGGTTACAATTTAAAACATCTTGGCTTGGTCTAGTCCATTCCAGATTATAGAAAACTTCAGAATATCATGAGTGGATGTTCAACTTCTATCTAGTTTTTCTAGTTCTCTAGAACATTAAAGACAATTACCCTATTTCAATTCTAGTGGAGTAGATACTATGAAAGACAACTCTGTCAAGCTTGTTCTACAGATACATAGTGACAATAAATATGTAAGCACGAGCAGAGGAATTTCAAAGTGAAAGGTGTTTTTACCTTGGGTGACACATAGCAGTACACCTTTTTAGGTTTTTTCACCTTTTCAGGGGTCTGGCTGTCAGAGGGTGAGTCTTCATCCTCCTCCTCAGTGGCAGTGGAAGGACGCCGTTGGGAAGAGCTCATGTGCATGGGTGGAAGGTGCCACTGTGGGTTGGCACAGTTGGTGGCATTATAGAGATAAGCCTCAAAGTAAATACTAACCCCTGAGGTGGACACATTGCGTTCTACGATGCTCTTCTCATTCTCTAGAAGGCATAAAGGAAAAGACTGGAAATAGGATTTGTTAGAGAAATATTCTATAGATAGAAAGATAGATAGATACAGATAGACCAACAAATGAAATGGTGCTAGACCTATACCTAGAACTACATATAGATCTAGATACCTGGAGCTATATCTGGATCACCATTTCGTATATTAGACTCTAAACCAGGAGTTCTTAACCCAAGGTCTTTGGATAGATTTCAGGGGGTAATGAATTTGTTTTTTAAATATTTTACAACTACATATCAATATAACTAGTTTCCTCTGTGTTTTATGTATTTAAAAAACATTATTTTAAGGAATCTATATGCTTCACCAGAATGTTAAATGTTCATATTACAAAAAAGGTTAAGAATTGCTCTAAACCAAGGAAGGCTCAAAGATCTAATAAAAATTTCAGTAGGTCAAAGGAGAGGAGAAATGCATCAGACAACAAATTCCAAATCCCTTCAACTCACCACTTAGGACAATTATATCAAATTCACCATTGCTGATTGGTTGATTTTGGTATGAAATGCAGGCACGGAAGCAGCCCCGGGAATGCAAGGTAAGCTTAAGGAACACCTGGCAAGTCTGTCTTTTGGATATCACAGATTTCTCAAATGAGACATCAGTACTTTCTTCTTCTGGAGGACCAAGCTACAAAGAGAGATGGACTATCACTTAGCATAAGAAGAGGGCAGGAAATGGGGTAAGGAGAGGAGGTTGACTGAAAACAAAAGGACTTTAACCTCCCTAGCACACAGGAAAAGGAGAGCTCACCTCATAAATGGACACATTGTAATTGTGTTCGTCTATCAAAGACACAGAGTTGTTGGTAGGATTGTCATACTCATCTCGAGGGACTATCTGGAGGGTGTGCTGTTGCCCACAGGTCAGAACAAGGGTAGAGAAATGGCACACAATTTTAGTCTTGGAAGGAACCACCATCCCTAGAACAAAAAACACAGGATCTAATGTTTAGAGAAAGATGCTAAAACAGATGGATCTTCACAGTACAAAGAGGTGCTTTGAACAGTGTGCTCTAAAGGCTTCCCCATCCCCAAGGGCAAACAACACTTTTAAATCACAGCATGGAAGGAAATAAAGGGACTGTTTCATATGATGAATTCTGGGTTCTTATGCCTATAAATCCCTTGCTAATCCAAGCACTATGTGAAATGAGAGAGAAGGGACCTGAAAAGAGAATTCAAAAGTTGTACCTAAACTCCCACGTGTATTCTGTACTACTTTCCCAGTGGGGACTTTTTAGTGAGGCAGAACCAAGACTAAAATGAAAGAAAATAAAAGGTCATGTACTGTCCTTGTCCACCCACTCCCACACCTTAGTGATAGGCTGGACTGCAAGGGAGGGGAGTGTCTTCACCCTGCACTGAAGAGAATTTTCTGAGACAAGAGTCTCTAATGAGCATATTCTTGCAAAAGGAAGTTATATGAAATAGCTAGTTACAAAAGAAGCTATTTGAAAGATTTAGCTCCAAAGGGAAAGGTAAATGCCAAAAGCTTCATTCTCAAGGCCTTGGCCTTTGTTCTAAGAATAAGGAAATCAGTTACCAGCCCATGGTTAAAATACCAAAACCTAATTAAACTCCTCTAGGATTTAACCCCCAAAGGTCATATATCTTTTTTTCTGTAACTACTAAATTGGCTAATACCCAGTGACACTCTCAAAAGGATGCCACCACAGTGTATACAGCACAAGTATTAGTCTCATAAATTGAAACAAAACATATGCAGCATACTAGGACAGATTCCACATTTCCAAAAATTTTAAGCAGAGCAAAGGAGGATCTGGTTGCTTATGTAATATGTACAAAGGATATGCAGAATATAACTAGAGACAAAAGGAGGTTCAATTCTCAGAAAACTGAAGCTTCAGAAACATTTACTAAAAATAGGTTCCATCAGTACAGGAAAACATACAATGGTAATAAAGGTGAGAGGAGGATAGGATTATTTTCACTTTGAATGATGTCAAACTACAGAAGACTTTTAAATCCATCTTGGCCCTCCTAGCCCTAAGATCTTACCAGCCTGAAAAATTTTGTAGTAGGGACTGTAGGCCACACTTAATCCACCAAGTTTCACTGTGATTTCATAGCGACCAGCCTTGCGAACAGTGAAGGCCACTTTTACAACATTGGAATTGGGCTCCTGAAGGACTTCTTGGGTTACTGGAATATCCACTGCTAACTCAACATGGGAGATGTGAACTCGTAATCCCACAGGTCGATGAGCAGGAAAGGGCTGTCCATTCTTGTAGAATAACTGTATAGGGGAAGTTAAAGGCACCTGTTAATGCCCAGAGAAAGAATACTGTTCCCCTATGGACACAGTAAACCCATTCATTGTATATGGAGAAAGCAGGTACTGGTAAGGGGAGCAGGAATTGTGTGTTAGAATTCTCATCCACTCCCACAGTTCTGCTCATGGTATTACAGGGAGAAATAACTCTAGCTACATATAACGCAATGTTTAAAGAAAGTTAAATAATATACAAACCTAGCTGTACAGAGGACAGGAGTGGACTGTGTCAGTGCACCACTCAATCAAACCCCACATTTCTGAATAACCAATGCTAGCTCTTGTATTACCAGAAATCTCCCCTCTAATATTGACCCAAACTTTAAAATCAAATTACACTGGTGTCACTGAGCACCTGAATCCTGTGCTATATGGGCCAAACACACTGCTAACAACATTTTTCATTTTCTAAAAAGTCATTAAGTTTATAATTCCTCAAAGAGAAGAAAATAATAAAAATAATAAAACAGTCCCTAGTGCTTGAATAGGAATCCTTCCCAAATTCCTTGGGGTGGGAGGACAGGGCAAGGGAAGATAATAACAGTATTTCAGTCTAGCACCACCCACAAGCAGAACCAGGCTCTGCAACAGCAAGCCACTAGAAACCCCAATGGGTGTGGAGACAGAAACATTCCCTTACATGCACTCGGAAGGCCATGCTATGGCCCACCTCATAGGGGTCCTTCCAATCCCAGGAGACTTTGCAGGACCGGGGGTCCAGGTAATTTCCCCGCACGTAGTCATAAATAGTCCGGTCCCCTCGGCGCTCCCGGTCTTCATTCTGGAGGAAGCTGACTACTCGTGCGGCAAGCTCAAAGAAGAACTTAATTGTGAAGAAGAAGGCAACCACAGACACTGTGATTCCACCTATGTGGAGAAAAGATCAGACGTATCACCCACCAGCTATACGTCATTGTATCTTAATACAGGAGAAGTCAGAAGTCTTTGAGAAGGATCAGAAAACCTTCCCAAACATAATATATGGGCCTAGGGATTTGGCATCAGAAGACCTGGGTTCTACTCCTAGATTTGCAATGTACTATTGATATGATGCTTAGGTAAGTCACTTAACTTCTCTGAGCCTCAGTTTCCCCTTCTGTAAAATGAGGAAGTTGAACTAGATGACTTTTGAGGTTCCTTCCTGCTCTAAATCTATAGTCCTGTGTTATTGGCAGGTAATGAGGTATACTTCTCTGACATGACATACAACATACATTACATAATGCACCCAATATCGCATATGTAGTTCCCACAATTGTGGTAAAAACAAAACAGGCACAAGGCATAAGTAGTTTTACCACTGTCATGTCTACTGAGGTATATTTGGCAGGACCAACAACTTTCTAGGTCAAATAGCAATGGAATTAAACAAAATTCACAAAGAACAGAAAAAAGAGAGAAAATAGGGCTCTCTCCATCACTCACCAATAACGTAAAACATCAGGTCCCTTCAATGAAGACAGACAGCTGAGGATCACAGCTTCAGCTGCAAAAGAAAATGAGCTTAGTTCTTTTCACTCCTTTTCCTCACAGCCATATCACCTAGGATAGCACAGAATAAGTTTTATGGGTTTAATTAAGCCAATCAAATCCCGAAAGTTTTTCTCTCCCCATCCTTTCATTCAAAACTAACACAGTCCTACTTAAGATATTTCAAGGAACAAAGATAGACTACATAATTCTCTCAAAAGAATCCTAATGTACCAAAAAACCTCTGGGATGCCAGACATTTCTTTGTTTCATTGCTAATTACAAATAACATGGCTTTCACAAATTCAGGTCTCCTGGGACAGTTCCCCTCCTCAAATAAATTGGTGCTAATTAATGCAAACAAGGAGGGGAAAGGAGTCACTGTCCTCTTACAGTGGCTTTCTGGAAGTAATTCATCCAAGTAGAATTAGCAATATAAAATGTGGGATTTAACAACTAAGTATTATTATTCTCATATTGGCATTATGTAATTAAAATGAATTTGAATTGTCCCAATATGCACAGGGTATATAACAGCAAGTTGCTTGTTTATGCTCAGCAATCAGGCTAATTGCCATTAATTGTCCCCTTAGTTGACAATCTCCAAAGAATAGCAGAGGAGCGAGGCAAGAACAAGTTATGAAGACCATACTTCCCCTTACATTAAGAGGCCACTCTCTGAGGATGGCTTGGAATCCTGGGAAGCTCACAATGCTGCTGCAAAGTCTTCACTACTTCTACCTGAACCACCACAGGACTCCCTTGGGGTAACCTGCAGTGCACCTTGATACTCGAATACCTTTGGACCCCAATAGCTCCTATTTGCCTCGAAATTATGTGCCACATGATAAACCTATCAGTATTTTAACCTAATTTTGAGTTCATGGCCAATGGGGTTGGAACCACATCTGCTCTCCATTCTAAACTGAACTGAGCACAATTTCTACAATCGAAACATATTAAATAACTTATTATCACCTTAATAAAACACCTTTTGCCAAGACCAAATCTTTAACTACTGAAATATAAAGGAAAATTCCTAAGACAGTGCTAGTGGTGACTAAAAAGGGTCTTTCTAAGAAACATGCCCAAGAGATTAAAAGGAGGGAAAGACACAGGCAAGCAGCATCCATCAATTCTTCCACTGACAATATGCCAGTGGAAAACAGGCAAAAAAGTTTTTTCAGGGGTATCTCAATCAAGTTTGATAAGAGTCCTTATTTAAGTTGACTTATACAGAGAAAAAAAAGGCAACCCATCATTCCATATCTGAAGCATTTACAACTGTCAATACAGTTTAGCATCAAGCTGCTTCTACATAGGACTACTACTTGAAGGACATAAGCAGCACAAAGAATTGGACCTTAATGACTGAGTCTTCTTCTCAAATAAGCACACAACGGTATCATTCTTCAGTGTTACACAATGGAAGCCATTATAGTATACCAGAAAGATCATCGCAATGGAAGTCAGGAAACCTGGATGCAAGTCCTAGCTCTGTTGAGTTTCCTCATCTGAAAAATGAGGATAAACAAGACAATCTCTATAGAGAAAAGCTGGCGAGCCTCTCTCAGATAGTATTCTGTCTCTGATATGCTGCTAACTTGGTGCAGCCAGAGCCAATAGCTAGGCTGGGTTGAATACCAAAAACATTATTGGAATATTCTCCAGACTGGTTCTGACTGTGAAATTTCTGCTCAATCAAGGAATGCACAGGACAGAGCATGCAAGGGCTTGCATACAACTTAAAGTCTCAGGAGACATGAAAAGCCCCTTGTTACTCGGAAAAACGAAGCCAGTGTCAATGCACAGAACAAGACTTGGCACACAGTAGGTGCTTAATAAATGCTTGTTGAATTGAACCATTTGATGGGCACAGTCATAAGGAAGCCAACAGGAGGCAGAACGGTGTAATGCACAGAGCACTGGACATATAACCCTGAGATAGTCACTCCCTCATTTTCTTTCTTTATAAAATTAGAAACTAAGCTAGATGGAGTCTAACGTCTCTTCCAGATCTCACATTTTCTCATTCTAACATACAACCCTGACCACTAATCCATTCTAAGAAGCTAAAAATATTCGAGTTACAGGTGGAAGAGTAGAAAAGGCACTAGATTCAGAGTGAGGAGACCCACACTTGAGTCCTGGCTCCAACATTTATCATTCCAGGCAAATCAACAACTTTCTGAGTTTCAGTTTCCTGATCTATAAAATGAGGATAGTAAGATTGTAGGACTTGGAACTTGGAACTGTTCAAATCCTTTCTCTGTATGGATGAAACTGAACCTAAGAGAGAGTAAGGAAGTCACTCAGGATCACACAGGTGCTAAGCAGCAAGGCAGGGACCACAGCCCAGGTCCTCTGAACAATACTTATATTACTTAACCTTACAGCAGTTGTGTCAAATGCAAACAGAAACCAATTGAGGTCACATACTGACTTAGAAAACCATATATTAGTATTATTTATGTTGTATTTTTTTAATTTTGTTAAACATTTCCTAATGACATTTTAATCTGGTGGCCACACTCAGGAGGAACTATTGGAGGCTCAGAGGAGAGTCTGACACTTCTAACTTTCAGGCTTGTGAGAAAAACACTTCATAAACCTTAAAGTATTGTGCAAATGTAAGTTATTATTACCCAGGCAAAGATTATAGTGCCAATGTGTCATTAGACACTACCCAATAAGGAAGTGAAGTGAATTATTTGCTCCTTGGTGTGCTTAAAGACCTAGGTATAGTGGTACATTTAGAGAAAAGTGTGTATCTGCTGTCACTGTCAAAATCTCTTCCTTGTCATAGTCATCTATGTGATGTTCCAGAGCTATGAAAACCTCTGGAGGGATCAAGGATTATTCTGCCTCTAATGCCAACAGGATATGAAGGCAGACAGTCTGATAAAATCTATGTACTCCTCAGAATAATATTTTAAAATGCATAACATAAAATATATGAAACTACAAAGGAAACCAATTATGTCAAAATATAGTTATCAAAAGATTTTTTAGAACAAGCTCGTGGACATCAAGTTAAGAACTGTACAAAGGGAATGTTCCCATCTACCCATCTTTCCCTCAATGGAGCTGCATCATTTAAAGGCACACACATGTTTTCCTGTCTATACTGTCATTCCAAGACTAATAATGAGTTTTACTAATGATTAAGCCATTGGGTGGTTTCCTCATTTTTTTCTTCACATCTACTTCACCATAACAAATCTATCTATTTTACCTAGACTTCTACTTTTAGGTCAATCCCACATTTCCACTCCTCTCCCCATTATCATACAAAATTCAGCAAGTCAAATACTGCTTTCTTTTGAAGTCTTTAGTTCTAGTTTGCCACCTGGGTATGAACTCTCACAATTTATAACTCATTAAGGTCAGTGACTCAACCTTTGACAAAAGCTACTTCTCTGATATTTCTGAAATTTATTTCATCCTTTTCATTCAACTGGCATGTGCTGTTTCTACATTTATAACATCTCTAAAAACGAACCTTTCTTCTACTCACACATCTTTAGTTTAGGCCTTCATTACTTCTCAACTATACTACTGCAACAGTCTCTTAAATGGTGTCCCTGCTTTCAAGTCTCTCATCACTGCTCCATCTTACACACTGCTACCAAAGCAATTTTCCTTAAGTAAAGATCTGACGTGACTCCACTATTTTATGTGACTCCTCTATTCAACCAATTTGACTGGCTTTCCAATGCCTCTAGGATCAAATACATACTTCTCTGTTTGGCTTTAAAATCCCTATACAACCTGGCCCCAATCTACTGTGCCATGGGATATCACTCCCCCTCTCATACTCTGTAATCCAGACTAACTGTATTTCACATTCTTCACATATGACACTCCATCTCCCACCTCCATGATTTTGTACTGGCTGTCCCCCATGCCTAGAATACATTTCCCCTCCTTACTTCACAGAGCTCTTTCCTTTAAAATGCAATATCCTCTGCATAAAGCCGTTTCTGATTCCCCTTCCACCCAAACAACCTTACATTTAATTACTCTGTGTATATGTGTGTGTGAATAGATATAGAGAGATATAGTATGTATTTGTTGACTTTATAACCTATTGTCTATATTTTATATGTTCTTACTGTTTCCATCATTTAAATTCATTTAGAGTAGGGATTGTCTCATTTACAATGGTATCCCCAGTTCCTAGCACAGTGCCTAACACATAGTACATACTTAATAAATACTTGTTGATTGAATGATTTTCAATTCCTTAATATTTCCCATACTGACTGTACTATACTACCTCTAACTTTTATATTTTCTCCTTTCTTGTCCCTCCTGAACATTCTCTTTCACTTGTAACTTAAATCACAAGATAACACAATTTTAACTATTGATTAGAGAAATGCAAATTAAAACAACTCTGAAGTACCATTCATGCTATCCAACTGGCTAATATGACAAAAAAAGGAAATGATAAATGTTGGAGAAGATGTAGGAAAACTGAAACACTAATGCATTGTTAGTGAAGTTGTAAAGTGATCCAACCACTGTGGAGAGCAATTTGGAACTATGCCCAAAGGGCTATAAAATTGTGCAATACCACTACTAGGTCTGTATCCCAAAGAGATCACAAAAAAGGGAAAGGGACCCACATGTACAAAAAATGTTTATAGTAGCTCTTTTTGTGGTGGCTAAGAATTGGAAATTAAGGGGATGCCCACCAACCGGGGTATGGCCGAACAAGTTATAGTATACGAATGTAATAGAATACTAGTGTTCTATAAGAAATGATGAGTGGGTGGATTTAAAAAAAAAAAACCTGGAAAGACTTACATGAACTGATGCTGAGTGAAGTGAGCAGAACCAGGAGGAGATTATACACAGTAACAGCAACACTGAGTGATGATCAACTTTGACAGACTGAGCTCTTCTCAGCAATACAATGATCTAAGACAATTCCGAAAGACTCATGATGAAAAACGCTTTCCACATCCATAGAAAAAACTACAGAGTCTGAATGCAGATGGAAGCACAGTATTTTCTCTTTTTTTCTTTCTCATGGTTTTTCCCTTTTGTTCTGATTCTTCTTTCACAGCATGGCTAACGTGGAAATATGTTTAATATGGTTGTACGTGTATAGCCTATATCAGACTGCTTGCCATCTTGGAGAAGAAGGAGGGAAGGAAAGGACAGAGAAAAATTTGGAACTCAAAATCTTACAAAAATGAATGTTGAAAACTATCTTTAGATATAACTGGCAAAATTTTAAAAAGATAATATGATTTAGAGATAGAAGGCTCCTTACAGATCATCTATTCTAACTTCCTCATTTTACAGATAAGAAAACTAACACTAAGGCTCAGGGAGGTTAAATGCCCTCCCTATCCAGGGACAAACAGTATTACTGAAAGGGTTTGAATCCAGATGCTCTACCTCCAAATCCAGTAGGGCTCTTTCTATTCTCAGGCCACACTACAATGCCCCTACTTACTTCACTCCAGATATGGCCCTTAAGGATTGTGTGCTTCAGTTGTGGGGGAGCTGTGAGCTGGCTCCACCATTCTGGAGAACAATTTGGAACCATACCTAGAAGGCTACAAGACTGTACACACCCTTTGACTTAGCAGTAGCACTACTAAGTTTGTACCCCAATGAGATCAAAAAAAATGGAAAAGGATCCACATGTACAAACAGATAGATAGATAGGTATCTATATAGATATTTAGAAAGATATCTGTGTGTGTGTGTGTGTGTGTGTGTGTGTGTGTGTGTGTGTATATATATATGTCAGCACTTTCTGCAGTGGCAAAAATTGTTAATTCAGGGGATGACCACCAATTGAGCAATGGCTAACCAGGCTGTAGTATATGAATATGATGGAATATACTACTGTGCTATAAGAAATAATATATACTAACAGCAATTTTGTAACTATAATCAACTGTGAAAGACTTAGAAACAGATCAATAAAATGATCCACGGCAATTTCAAAGGACTCGTAATGAAAAATGCTATACACATTCAAAGAGAAAACTGATGAACTCTGAGTATAGACTGAAGCATATTATTCTCTCTTCCTTTATTTTTCTTGCCTTTTTTACAACATGACTAATGTGGAAATATGTTTTGCATGACTTCATATATATAGAGGGTATCATATTTCTCAAATAGTTCACATTTCTTATCATATTTCAAAGGGTGTGGGAGGGGAAGAAGGAGGGAGAAAATCTGGAACTGAAATTTTTTTTAAAAAACAGAAAAAAGAAACAGGGATTCTGTGCTCCTTCTCTTAGTAACCTATTCTAAAACCACCTCTGACCTATCCTGTGCTTCTTATTATCTTCAACTCTCTCACTTTGCTCTTCTGGACTTATTTCCTATGATTTCCCTTTGAACATCCTATGCTCTCACCAAACTGAACTACTTGTTCTCTAAACACCTCAGTACTTTCCTCCCCCCATGCTTTTACTCACATAGGTCACTCCCCACTTAGTACCCTTTCCCAGCCATTTCCACATGACAGAATTTTGCTCATCCTTCAAGGTCTGCTTCAACTACTGCCTTTTCTATCAAAGTGTCCCTAACTACCATCCCTCAGCAAAAAAGAGCTTTCCCTCCTATGAACTTCCAGAACATTATCTGCACCTTTCCCATGTATAGTTCTACTTTATGACTATTTGTGTATCCTCTTAGCTTATTTGCTTTCCTACAAGACCGAAAGCTCCTCAAGGTTACACCTGGCTTTTTCCCACCTTCATTCATCGTGTTTACTGATTGATGTTTATTGACTGATTAATAAATGGTTAGGTACCAGATGTATTTTTACTAAGTTCTAGCAATTTTTCCAGATGGGGCTGTTGCCCTCTTCTACCCATCCCCCAACCTCACTCCCATGCCAAAGTAATGTTCAAAAGCATAGCTCTGATCATGTCACGCCCTACTCAAAAACCTTCAATGATCTTCTACCGCCCACCAGTGAAAACTGCCTGGAATCGAAGAACCATTTTAGTCCAGCTACCCTCCCTCATTGTATCAGAAAGGCAATAATCACAATATAGACAATAATTGTCAATAGGCATATGTGGTCCTGTATCACAAAATATAAGAGACTCTCCATATGGAAAGCAGAAGAAGTAAAACATTTATTCAGACACGAGAACCAGGTCCCCAAACCAGTAAGCCCAATCCATCATAGCAGTGAAGAATTCAATACACAATATCACAGCAGAGAACCACTCCATCCCATAACCTTCCTGCCCCCTGCTGCGGCCTTGCCACCATCAATCACTCACAGCACAGCACAGCACATCTGCTCTCCCCCTCAGCTCTAACTGCTCTCTAAGTACTTCCTGTGACACACTTTCCTTTTCCCTTCAGGAAGCTCCTCCCACCGCATGTGACTTGGGCTTCCCATGATGTAAGCAGGTCACATGGCCTATCAACGGGTGGGAAAGATCTTCAAATTTAAATTGTCATTACACTCATGCACCCCATGGACCAGTAATGTTCAATTACTCTCAAATCCCTAAACAAGCCCTACATTTTTCCACTTCCGGAGATTTGTTTCTACCTTTTCCTACAGTTTAAATACCCTCTCCCACCTCTGCTTCTCAAAATCCTACTCATCCTTCAAGACCCAAGTCAAATGCCACCTCCTCCAAGAATGAAATCTTCCCCAAGTCTCCTTAGCCGAGATAGTTTCTCCTTCCATGTATGCACAGAATTTTGCGTATACTCTCTTTTACAAAACTTATTTTTTTTATTCCACTTTCTATTATGGGCATTTATGTATGTCTCGTCTTCCTTATTAGACTCTAAACTTCTTGAGGGCAGTGATCATGTCTTTTTCATATCTGGATCCCCCTGGAGTATCAAATAAAAAGTAATAAATGAGTATTTGCTGAATTGAATTGGATTGGATTATTCTGACCAGCAATGTACTCATTTTGGGTTAAAGACCCCACTCTTCAAGTCAAAGGGTTAATTCTAGATTACTAATGCATGGTACAAGAAAACAATTGTATTCTATGTTCATGATCACAGGTATTTATCTTCTTCTAGCAATTTATACAGCAACTAACCCACTTTCTCCTACTCATAACTTCTCCAAAAAAATTATTTTGTTAAAGTTTCCATGTCTGATTCAAGCCCAAAGAAACATTTCAACATTTTATCCAAATTGGTTCTTATATTTCAAAGTTATAAGGATGGTTTTTTGTTTGTTTTAATATCCTACGGTATTGTAACATCCTGTGCTGACAGAATCACAATCCTTATTGAGGGAGAATAAGCAAATCCTAGACAGTGAAGTATTCTTGAAAAAAAAGGTAGACTAATTTAAAAAAAAAAAGTGAATGCAGGCATAAGAGAGAATCTGGGTTCCTTCCAGCTCAACTGTTGTAATTACAGATGACAAAGTGTTAACACCAATGATTCCTTTATGAAGCATGAACACTTTTCTGAGTGAATCAGGCAGGACAACCCAGTTGCCTGACAGAAGATGACCATGCCCTCAGGTGATCTTTAAAAGACAGTTCACAAGCCAAGAGACACAAGCTCAGCAGAGTACATCTTTTTTTTTTTTTCTCCATTTCATATATCTTGATCGTCACATATTAAGATTTTTTGAAATAAGGCACACTTTTAACAGGCATTCCCACATCAAGTAAGCAATAGATATTTGGCGTGTTTACTTATCATTGTTTGCCAATCTTCATCACATGTTATCACCATTTTATATTTGTTGAGCAAATAATAAGTAGGCTGGAGCTCAGCATCTGCTTAGGAGGTTCTGAATAAAACAAAGAGGTAGCTGGTAGGTCTTTAAAATGAACTTAAAACTATCATCTACCTGACAAAGCAACTGAGGAAATATCAGTCCCAGAAGCTGGTGGCTGTGCCAAGGCCTTGTGACATGTGATTTCATTATGTCTTTGTTTCTTCTCTTTGACGGCCCAATTTCAGCAGAGTACATCTTAAATGCCTTGATCAGGCTGAAAATGTCCTACGATGGAGACATTTTTCCAAAAAAAGACTAAAGCTAAAATATGAAATATAAAAACAGGATATACCCCAAACTATTTAATGTAGTTCTTTGTTTAAGGACCTTGGACAAGTTCCCTACTCCCTTTGGTACATTACCCATGAAAGGAAACAATGAAAAAAAAAACTTGTCTTGGAGCTGCCTCAGGGAAATGCTGGGGTATATAATGATGTCATTACTTCTAAAGTCTTTGGAAAATATACAAGGTTAATATTGTACTATGAAATGATTTTTTTTAGGCCTAACATTAAAGAGAAGTACTGGAAAAGCCATTCCCCAGAAATGAATGCTAGTCTCTTAGCACTCTCAAAATCATAAAGTCACCTGGGTCAAATCTAGCTGTCATTGTGGTTCTGCTAAACGAGGCCCCTTTGCAATTAAGCCATTTCTTTCTGGAAATGCCCATACCATGATTTTCCTAATGCCAACAATAACACCCTTAAACTACACCAGTATCTTACCTTTAAAGGAGGGCCCATGTTCTGAGAGTTGAGGTAGCACTCTCATTCATTAAACCAATTTTCCCTTGGTTTCTGTTGCCTTGCTTTCCACTTTCCACATGGAGAAAAAAAGGGAACAAGGTAAATAAGAATGGTCTGTCCATCAGACTTTTGCTAAGATAGTATCACAGTGAAGCAGAGTGTTTGGAACTTCCAGGGAGAAAAAAAATCAATCCTAAGACTACAACTCCATCTCTGGTCTTCCTCTCTACAACAAGGCACAGTCCATCCAATCAGATGTACATGTTTCAGCTTCCCGGCCTGAAAAGTAAAGAAATGAGCTGATTATTTATTTCTGAAAGACAGAACCAAACAAAATGACAATGAAAAAGTAGAACAAAAAGAAGAAAGGTGGAGGCATCAGGGAAGAGGGAGAAGTAAAAATAATAATCAAGATCTAATTAGACTCTAGCCAGAGGTTTCCCAATTAAAATGACTTCACCATTACATCCTTCATTTTAACTGAATCACATAGTAGTAACAAACTTAACACATCAATAAGACCTGAATGGTTTTTCTGTGCCTACAGATTAAGTTTCAAATTCTTTACCAGGGCATTCAAGGCCTTCCCTGCTCTAGCCCCAGGCTAGCTTTCTGATCTTACCTCTCACCATTTCCCTTTTCTAAGACCTAAGCTCCAGCAAAACTAAAATAATGAACATTTCCCAAACACATCCTGAGTTTCTGCTCATTGTGTTCCTTCTTCAACTCATTTCAATGAACAAACACCATGGGAGGTAACATGGCAAGGGAAACAGGGCACTGGACTTCAAATTAAGAAGACCTGGGATGTATAAATATCCTGCCTCATACACTTACTTCCAAAGACAAGTCACATTAACCAGCCTGCCTTTCAATTTCCTCATCTCTAAAACGAGCAGGATGGTCTCAGTGGCCCCTACAATCCCTTCTAGCTCTATTCTAAACTTATGATCCTGAAACCTATTATGAGGGCACACTAGCATACCACTGGTAGAGCAATAGGTTATTCCAACCACACTGGAAGGCAATTTGGAATCAAGCTTTAAAAAAATGACATAAAATGTCCATACCTTCTGACCCAGATTTTCCCATTGCTAGGCTTATACACCCTTGAGGATGTAAAAAACAGAAAACTCCTATATATTCCAAAATATTCATAGCAGTAATGTTGGTGGTGGCAAAGTAATGGGAACAAAGTAGGTAGTTTCCCAGTGATAGGAAAGGGCTAAGCAGATTGTGGTATGTGACTGTAATAGGATATTATTACACCAAAAGAAATGAAAAAGATAAAGAATTCAAAGAAACATAGGAAGATAAAACTTGGAAAACAATTATGTTTATGGGATACATGAATTGATGCATGTAAAGACATGTTTAGCTGTTGTTCAATTGTTTTTCAGTCTTATCCAACTCTTTGTGACCCCATTTAGGGTTTTCTTGGCAAAGATACTGGAGTGGTTTGCCATTTCCTTCTCCAGCCCATTTTACAGATGAGGAAACTGAGGCAAGCAGTGTTAAGTGGCTTGCCCAGGGTCACACAGCTAGTAAGTGTCTAAAGCCCAATTTGAACTCAGGGAGATGAGCCTTCCTTGAGGCCAGGCACTCTATCCACTGTGCACCTACCTGCCTATAAAGATATGTCAGTGAACAATTAAAACAATATACATGGGTAGCTAGGTGATGCAGTGAGAATGTGGTGCTGGAGAAATCAGTTATTGCTAAGGAGACCCCTGCCCCACAGCTGTAGAGAAAACCCCAGTTTGCATAAGAAAGAATGGACTCAGACCTTTGGGCATTTAGCAAATGTCCCTGGGGCTCCGGGACTCTTCCAAGGAATGTCAATAGATAAGATTATCCCACTTAACTATAACCTGTCAGAATCTTTGATCTGTCAGGACCTTTGTTCCTGTTCCCCCGGACCACCCTGTGACCTGGCCTGTAAATTTCAAGAAATAATTAACCACTGCACCCTGTTTTTTCTGTATAAATACGACTTCTTCAGACCAACTCCTGGCCATTCTGATTTGGGCTGTTTATACCCCGGAACGGATGCCTGCTAATAAATTCTCCATTCAAAACTTATACTCTGTGACGTGTCTAGCTTGCTCTTGGTATAACATAATGGAGGCCCCAGCGAGATAGAGGCAGTATTCCGTGTTATTGCCCTGGAGACACCCAGAGAATTTCGGGCCTCAACAGGGAGCCTCTGCCCCTCTCTCTCTTCGGAGGGCCAGCACCTGGGATTTCCTTTCCTAGGACTCTGATGTCGGGTGACGATCTCGGAGGATGGGCTCTTTGCTGACTTGTCCCTTTTTGGCCTATGGAGAATTCTCGTTTTCAGATCTCTAGACGTAAGATTTCTGTTCTGGGCTAGCCATCTGGTCTGTTAACACACTACCTGGACGCAGGGACACGCATGTTCAGGGGGGTGAGGACGGGACATTGTGTCTCACCGCGGGTGTGAGAAAGATAGAAGGCCTTTGTTTAACCCTAAAGAGGAAATCTGGTTTATTTTTTCTTTCCTCTGAGGGGACTTGGTTTAGCTTTCAATTCGACTTACACATTTGGCTCTGTTCTGTACGTTCTGAATTTGTCTGGGTCTGTGTGTCTGTGTCTAAAAATGTGAAATGTCTGTATTTTGGTAAAATCTGAAACGCAGGCAGCCAGAGATTTCGGGCTGCAACTAGGGAAACAAAGACTCTTTTCCTTGTGGTTCCTTGTCTGGCCAACTTGGAATTACAATGGAAACAGGACTAACAAGTTTTAGCGGATTTTGGGATTTAATCATTAAAAGTTTGGAAACTGGTTAGTTGGATTTGGGGGGAAAGAACTCCTGAAACTGTAAAATCACTCCAGGAGCTCACTCTTGTTGAAACACCTCCTCCCAATGAATGCCTTCTGGCTGAAAAAAACCTGTTTATCCATGAATATGGAATCTGGTTAAAGTTTTCAGTCAGACTCTCACACTTGTCTTTGTCCCTAATCACTTGTCCACTCCCTCCCCAAAGTTAAGAGGGAATCCTTTCCTTAGATTTAAGTGCAAAAAGGTTTTAAGGAGTGAGCAAAAGGTGAAGTTTACTTGAGTTACAATCATTGAGATCTTTCACCATTGTTGTCCTGTCTCTGACCGAGCCAGGGCTGCAGTAAAAGTTAGAGCAGTTAAAACAAACTCCTCTCCTCCCAGATCAGATTAGAAGAGAATGCAGGAGAACTGTAGGGAAAACTTAAATCACCCTTCCCCACCTGGCAAAAGGAGGAGAAGGACAGAAATTCACAGACTGACAGTCAGTCCTGTGCCCCTGGGTACCTTTGTAGCCCATCCTTTTTGGCAAAGCTTGGAAAAAACACCCAGGTGCTATGCATTCTACCCACCCTGTCCCCATCAGCTGCAAACTGCCCTAGGCTCAGTAACTTCTGCAGTTGTGGCTGAATGGAAAGATGAATGGATTGGGCCTGTGATTAGCATTTCCTAAACTCTGCCTCAAAAAAATATTGTCTTCACTTCGAAACCAGCCCCTGCTCTTTGTTCTAGGTAAACTTCACACTTCTTTGTTCCAATTGCAAAACTGTATTTTCATCTCTGTTTGACCTGTTTCCTGATTTGTAAAGGGATATAATAATGATGGTTGTTTATATTTTAGACACAACATTATTATTATCTCTCTCTGATTTAATGTAATTGTTAACCTTTGAAGTGGTTTTTGAATACCAAAAGTAATAAGCTGAAAATTTTCTATATGTGATAATCTGGAAATGCAATTGATGTCATCTGAAATTTATTGTTTCTGTATTTCTAAAATTGCATTGTATTTCTAAAATTCTCTTAGACTGTGAAATTTGAGAAAACCATTGTCTGGTAAGAAATGATGTTATAGCAATGTTAATGAGATTTTGAAATATGTGAATTGGGTTTTTAAAGGGATGTGATAAAATTTGACAATTTGGAACTGTTATATGTGGATATAACAAGTGAATAATTAATAATACTGACATTTAACCATGAGAACAGACTTTCCATGTGAAAAAAAGTTTTATTATGAGAATATATCTGGTGGTTTAAAGTTATAGTTTCTAATGATGAGATGAAAGATTCTCTGTGTATGGAGATTTAGAAATGCATTCCCCTAAATTGATAAATGGGTTGTTTCAAGTTTTTAAAATGCATAATTATGTTTAGGGCCTTGTTACATTTCTAAATTGTGTAATCTGACAAACAGATGTATCAACAATATTGAAAAAATGTGGTTTTATAAACAATAATCTTTTCTTTTACAGTGCTAAGTACTGGGCCTTAGAAATTAAAATGTTACCACTAGTGGTTATGAATCCAGATTTGATTTGCTTATCCAACTCAGTTATGATCACTTCATTGGTAATTAATTAGATTTTGTTCCAAGTTTTAAAATACATGACAATTGCTTGTGGTACACCTATATTTCTAAATTGTAAATTGGTTAACATTGCATTACCTATGCTGTTAAAATATAATTCCTCTTATAATCTGGATGTTGTTAGATTAAGAATTGTACTTAATTAGGTTGTTAACTGAAACAAGGACTTTTGAAACCATCTAGTCATGAATTCTTATCAATCTTGTATAAAGTTTCTGTGTAGAGGAATTCCTATAGAAAAAAAGTTTTTTTTAAAGTCCTGGTAAACTTTGTTATTGTGATAAGGTTAATTTAATTGGGTATGTAATTATAGAAACTAGATGTCCTCCCCATTATGACACCTTTTTGACGAAGAAACTTTGCAATATCTAGGAATTCTGTGCAATATTTGAGAATGAGGACATTTTCCACCAACTTAGTTAAGGAATTCCAGTGTTTAAGGTTTAATTTACTTTAAGGAAAAAGAAGGAGATGTCTATCATTTTAAAACCTTCTAAATAATTCTCTTCAGAAAGGTTTAGTGAGTATTCAACATCAGGATAAATTTTAAACTGTTTTAAAGAAGGGAAAATACTTTTGAAAAATGCTCTGTAAAATCTTTTTGTATAATTTTCAGAAGGCCTGCTGAATTTCCACCTGTAAGCTAACTGGTTGCAGTTCAAACCTACTGTGAGTTGTCCGAGTTTCTGGGTGAGAACCTTATACTTGGGAAATTAATGCTTATCTATAGAAGCCTTGGGAGGGTGGTTAAAGCATGTGTTTTATGTACTCCAAGAAAGGCCCATTCAATGTCTTATTCTGGATTTTTGAGTAAGGAGGCAGTCTGTGCATTTCTTACTCCTCCCCCCCTTAGTTTAGATAAGAAGAAAGAGTTTTACCTTTGCCCACCTGTCAGCAGGGAAGGAAGGGGGAGGAGCAGCAGTTACTGGGATTTGAGTTTTACTGAAAATAGGAGAACAGTAGGGGTCAGAAGCCTCCAAACCTGGCTTCTTAAAGTCAGCAGAACTGATAAGATTAGACTAGTCTTGAAATGGGGTTTGGTTTGGTAGTTTTTATTAGTGAACCCTGCCATCTGACGGAAAAGAACCCGTCCTCGGGGGAGATGATATGGCAGATCTCTTTAATCAGAAATAAGCAGGTAGTGACAAAAGGGAAGTTATCTGCCAGAATCTGTTACCATTGTGAAAGAAGTTGGTTTTATGGGGAAAATGGAAAACTGGATAAATGCAAATATGTGAAATCTTGCTGTTTTAATCAAATGACTGGTTACACTGGTACTCTTGTATAGCCAAATGAAAGATAATATGGTTACTAAAGTATTAATAGGAATAATTTGGGCAAAAGGAAAAAGAAGTTTTATGAGATAATACTGTTTACAAATGTAAGGTTGAATCATTATCCCATAGACTAAGGCTGGGATTTAAAGTTATATTGTATCTGTGTGAGATAGAGTTCTTAGATGTTTTAAAGTGATACAAGAGCAATTAGGTATTACTACAAACAGTGTAATTAATTACCACGACTAAATCAAAGGCACCTTCAGTTTAGGGAAATAATTCTAGAAATGTTTTGAAAAAAAGTTTTTGTGATTTTAAGCAAGAGTTAGAGCTTATCAATGTGTATAAGACTTAATTCCTGAAGTGTCCCTTTCCTCCAGAATGAGTAAACAGGGGACATAAATCCATCAACCTGTGAGGTCAGTCATTACCCTCTTTTGTTTGTTTAAGAAGCTGGAATGGGATTCCAGTATACACAGTAATGTCAGTAATAAGTATTAACTTATGAGTTGTTTTGTCTTATGGTTGAAATGTAAAGGAAGACTGAGTAATGGGTTTGAAAGATTTGGAAAGGTAAATAAAGGTTTGAGGGAAAATACAAAAGGCAGATAAGAAAGTTTGGGGACAAATGGGAGTTAGCTAAGCCTCTCTTGTTCTGAGAGAATGCTAGTTTCAGATGGTTTAAGTTGGGAAAGAATGTGAGAAAGTATTTAGAAGATGGAAAAGTTCTGTAGCTTGAATTGATAATTATTAGTTCAATGAAATTTGGACAGTCTTATCTGAAGAATATTTATTTGCTATTTAAGATTTTAGGAGACTACAATTTAATATTGTTTTAAGCTCTGACTACAGGAATAGGTCACATGAAGCCAGTAGTAGTATGGCAGGCATTACAAGCTGAGAACTTTAAAGGTGGATGTCTGTGCCTGGGAAACAGTTTTGAAGATGACCTTGGACACGGCCTAGGTAGGATCTTCCCGAATCTATTTCCCAATTCTGGTATTTCCTTTCTGAAAAGGAAATCCCCACCTGATTACTCCTAAGCCCTGCTTTCAGCACCTAGTGACTATATGATTGGCTATCAGATATGACTCATGTCTGGAATCAAACAGAGCTAAGGAAGTTCTTTCCTTCTGTTAAGATATATGACATTGTCCCTCTTTTCTTTCATAGCAAATTTATATTATCAAGAAGTTTTGTAAGCACGATGCTAAATCTGCTAGGTAATAGATGAATACTGAAATATCTCTGAGTTATTATAATAGGATGCAGGAATGAATACCTTACAATTTTAACCTATGTTCATGGCCAAATAAAACATTGAAATAATACAGAAATAACAACCTCCAAAAGGAGGAAATGATTAGAGAAAGTAATAAGGCAAAGATATAATGACTAGACAAAGAAATAAGACAAAGATGTAATGTGATAGAATGTCTAATTAAATAGGATAGCAAATTTTTGAGGAAAATAACAGGATCAGATTGATTCCCCTAAGAATTATATACAGATGTGTATGATTGGCTCCAAAATTTATCAGTCCTGGAAATTCAGGCTGATAAGTGTGTTTTGTTAATAAGATCTTAAATTTGGATGTTAGCACAAGAAAATTGGATAAGATAGTAGTACACGTGAAATTATATCTCCTTTGTAAAGAATCTGTCTGATAATTTTAAAAGGGAAGATGAGTTCAGTTTATGGTTGGACCTTCTATTTTAAAGGGTTCTTACACCAAGTACAAAATTTAGGTAAGGCTAGAAACAGCAGATGATACATAAGCTGAAATACTCTGAAGTTTCAAAAAAGGAGAGCCAAATTTAAGTGATTGTATTAAGTTATATTAAGTTAGAATTGTCTGAGAATTTCTAGATCTGAACCAGAAAAGTAGAACTCTCTTTTACTATCTAGGGACTAGATAACTACAATCAGGCATCTGGGATTCAAAGTGCTGCTTTAAATGGATATTAGGAATATGTAACTATGATTTAAAGTTACTTTGTATACACAATGTGCAATTAAGTGCCGGAATTAAATCAGAACCATTTTTAGCTTTGTTAAGAATGGTTTGTGGATTATTTTGTAAATGCCATCAAAGAGACATGGCATGACTAAAAGTTTATGATGTTATATGTACTGTGCTTCTGGGAGCCGAGGAATTCAATGTTAGTCAACATTGTTAATAATGATTGCATTACTTTGTATGGTTCATGTTTAAGTTTTCTTGGTTATCTAATGCGTAAATGTAAAACATGTGACATGCAAATTTCCCCCTCTATTGTGAACCATCTAAGTGGTTTGGTCTGTACCTGACTCAATGTAATTGTGCAGTTTTGTGAATTATGGGAAAAACTTTATTGTAATTGTTTAAACTCAGCCCTGTGTGGCTGGGACACTGAACCATTTACTGTATTTGTTTGAACTTATCCCTGCGTGGCTGGGACCTATGTTGTGTTGTTTTTCTCTCAATCATCAAATCACATGTGTTCTGGGAGCTCCTGTTAGGTCTGACCACTTCTACAGCTGCCAACACGTGGATATGGACTCCTTGATCCTTCTGTCACATCTGAGGGCTGCCCCTGCTCCCAAGTGGATATCTAAGCCCATAGGAGACCTTGCTCTCTGGTTTCAAAGAGCCTGAAGGGGACAGCATCAGACGCAGACAGCTTTCTCCTGAGATTCCAGACCAGAACCTGAGCAAAGACCTGCTCCTTCCCTTTCTGAGTCCCTGTGTTCCCAAGACTGTTTGCCCTACCTTGATTCCCCTTGCAACTTGCTCCCTGCTTGTTTAAGATAGAGGTTTTTCCATACCTTGATTGGTCTTCAGGCGAAACTTTCAGTTTGCCTTTGACCAAAAGGGGGAAATGCGGAACGTTTTATACCATTTTGTATCATTTTTAATTTCAACCAGACCTAGAGCCTGAATTAATGAGTAACTGGAAGAAGATCCAGGACCTGGGCTTCTCTGTTCTCTAAACTTTGCTCAGACTATGTAGCCCCTGACCTGAATCCATCAAGGCAGGGACAGCTCTACACCCCTTGCCAGCAGGAAGCAGTTTCAGAAGCTGAGACCTTCGTCCCTACCCCAAAAGAATTTGGGTCCTATTTGTTTGAGGGGGAATGATGAGGGCACAGTCTCTGGGAACCCCCTTGAATCTAGAATACAGTCCCTGGGAGGCTCCTTGAGTTCTCCTTGAGTCTTCCAACTGGATCTGGCCTTCCCCTGGGGCCATGGGCCTTGCATTATCATCGGGCCAAAATCTCTACCTGAGCCTAGCCCTCTATTGTTACTATCAAAATGCATGCCTCACCACCCTGCTTAGCATTTTGGCTGGCCCCCTCATTCTATTGCTATGCCCCCATCAGGTCGTTCTTCTTTCAAAGGTTTGAATAACTCCATAAGAGAAGTGGGGAATGTGATGCTGGAGAAATCAGTTATTGCTAAGGAGACCCCTGCCCCACAGCTGCAGAAAAAAACCCCAGTTTGCATAAGAAAGAATGGACTCAGACCTTTTGGCATTTAGCAAATGTCCCTGGGGCTCCGTGACTCTTCCAAGGAATGTCAATAGATAAGATTATTTGGGCAAATGTTCCTGTTCCCCAGGAACACCCTGTGACCTGGCCCGTAAATTTCAAGAAATAATTAACCACTGCACCCTGTTTTTTCTGTATAAATATGACTTCACCCCAACTCCTGGCCATTCTGATTTGGGCTGTTTATGCCCCGGAATGGATACCAGCTAATAAATTCTCCATTCAAAACTTATACTCTGTGACGTGTCTAGCTCGCTCTTGGTATAACAAGTAGAGCACCGGCCCTGGAGTCAGGAGGACTTGAGTTCAAATCCAGCCTCATATACTTTACACACTTACTAGCTAACTAAGTAGTCCAAAGGACTCACGATGGAAAAAGCAAGCTACATCCAGAGAAAGAACTATGGAGTCTGAATGCAGATTGAGGCAAACTATTCACTCTTTTTTTTTTTCCTCTTTTTTTTGGTTTTATTTCTTCTCTCTCATGATTCATTCCATCAGTCATACTTCTTCTTTGCAACTTGACTATTGTGTAAATAAGTTTAATGCAAGGTCTATGTAGAATCTATATTGGACTGCATGCCGTCTTCAGGGGTGGAGGGAAGGGGAGGGAAGGGAAGAAAATTTGAAACTCAAGAACATGTAAAACTAAGTGTTGTAAACTAAAAATAAAAAAATCTAATTAAAAAAATGGTGAGCAGGCAGACTTAAGAAAAGCCTGGAAAAACTTGCATGAATTGATGCTGAGTGAAGTGAGCAGAACCAGGAGAACACTGTACACAGTAACAGCATTGTGCAATGACTGACTTTGTTAGATTTAGCTCTTCTGAGCAATGCAATGATTTAAGGCAGTTACAAAAGACTCATGTTAGAAAATGCTATCCACATCCAAAGAACTATGGAGTCTGAATGCAGATTGAAGCATACTATTTTCTCTTTCTTTTATTGTTTTTCGTTTTTTCTTTCTCATGGTTTTTCCCTTTTGTTCTGATTCTTCTTTCACTAATGTGGAAATATGTTTAATATGATCATACATGTATAGCCTATATCAGATTGCATGCTATCTTGGGGAGTGGGGAGTGGAGGGAGGGGGGAAAATTTAGAACTCAAAATCTTATAAAAGCAAATGTTGAAAACTAAAAATTAATTAATTTTTAAAATGCATCAATAAAAAAAATTGCCTTTGTGCAGAACATTGGGCTAAGTCTTGAGAAAAATACAAAAGTTCTGATAAGATGCACTCCCTGCCTTCACAGAGTTTATAGACTAGTTGAGGGAAAGACAAATAGGTAAAATTAATGCAATGTTACATGACAAGTATATTACAGATGTATGAAAAGTGTGCTATGTGAGATCGTCTGAGAAAAGTACCTGTGGATGGGAAACTGTAAGCTTCATAAAGGAGGTGACATTTAAGTTGAGCTTTGAAAAAGGGTAGGAATTCAAGAGGTGAATAAAAGGGGAAAGGACATTCCAAGCACAGGGAACAACATAAGCAAAGACACAGAATAAGGACAGGAAAGTGAATGGCATGTTCAGAACACAAAGAGCAATTCAGCTAGCCATGTAGTAGAGAGGGGAAAAGGTGGAAAATGTAGGGTAACACACCTGTGGAAGGCCTTGAATGCCACTCAAGATTTTTCAGCAGAGGAGTAATGTAGCCAGATTATATATATGGAAAATGTCTGGCAACAAGGGTAGAAACCCACAGAGGTTCCCAAACTTATTTGGCCTATCGCCCTCTTTTAAAAAAAAAAATTACTCAGCACCCACCCTGGAAATCTACTTTCTTTAACCTTTAACGGTTTTTTTGAAATTTGAGTTATTTCAAAGTACTGCAGCCCGTGAATCGTTTCAGCACCCCCCAGGGGGAGGTATCACCCACTCTGGGAACCTACGAAGGATGAACTGGATGAGGAAGAAAACGAAGGCAATGTCAATGGTCCTGGTAACTAGAAAAGAGAATCTATAATAAGGTGGCTGCATTGGGAATGATGAGGATAGGCATGACATCGTGGAAAATGTTCCTAGAATGTCCTTCCCTACCTCTCCTCTTGTTCAAATCCTACCCATCATTTGAAGTCACATTCAAAGTCATCTCCTTGATACCTCTTCACCCCAACCCTGCACAAACTGAAAGAATTTCACCATCCTGTGTTGCTGCTATACTCTGTTCCTCTTCCAAAGACCCATCACATTCTACCTTGTATTAAAATTATTCCTAAACATGTCCTATCTCCCTGTAAGAGACATTAAGCTCCTTGAGGGCAATAAACATACATTGTTTATTTTTGTAGCTCCTACTGTGCTTTACAAATAGTAGGTACTCAATAAATATTTGTGGAACTGAATGGATGAAAATCAGAGCTCAAAAATCTCATAGTGAACTTCTATAAAAGTCAGTAGTCAGTACAGGCACAGAAGGATCTGAAGGATCTTTTTTTATTTAATATTGCAAAAAAGCATCTGCCTAAAGTCAAAAGTTAGCACACTATTCAAAGGGGAAACACTAGAAACTTTCTCAATAAACATAGGAATAAAGCAAGGAGGCCCCCTCCTTTTCCTTCTATTATGTGAGATAGTTCTAGACATGCTAGTAATAGCAATAAGACAAGAAAAAGACATTAGAAGAATAAAGATAGGCAAAGAGACAAAACTATCATTGTCTGCTGATGTCAAAATAATTTACTTAGACAATCCCAAGGAATCAGCAGAGAAACTAATAGACAATTAAGAGCCTCAGTAACGTCAAGACTGCAAAGTAAACTTACTATTCTTACTGTTACCATTCTACTACAGTACTAATAATCACAATTATCAAAATTGTCTTCATTCTCTTTCCCATACAATACAGTCTTCACATTCTAGCCAGATATCTTCCATTATTTGTCCATTTGTCCTCTTCTGCTTAAAAACTTCAATAGTTCCATAATGCTTCTCATAAAAAGTTCATATTCCACAGAATCAACATCACTTCTAGATAGCAATAACAAATTGAAGAGACAATAATAGAAGTCCCATTCAAAATAACTACAATATCTGGGAATCAATCTACCAAAGCACATTCAATCACTGTATAGACAGTTATAAAATACTCCTTAACACTAGAAGGACCAGAATTTAAGAATATCTTAAAGGACCAAGCTGTATCAATTGACACAACATAATGTTGCCTTTAATCCATAAGGCTAAGAAAATAGAGATGAAAGTGTTTATTTCAAAGAAAAATAATAATATTATTGTGCCAATCAGAAGGACCTGAGTTCAAATCTGGCTAGTGTCAACACTTACTAGGTACATGATCCTGAGCAAGTCATTTAAGCCCAAATGCCTCAAAAAAATATTTTTTTAGTGCTACGACAACCATACTTCTGGGGAATACTTTACAGAGCTAAACGATATAATGACAAAATTCACTGAGAGAAACAAAGGATCTAGAATATCGAGGGAAATAATGAAAAGGTAGGAATGAAGGGGGAATAGCACTTCCAGACATCATACAATATTATGAAGCAATAATCACAAAAATCATTTGGCGCTAGTTAAAAAATAGGAAAAGATCAGTGAATGGAACCTACTAAACAAGGAAGAATCAGAAAAAAAATTTAACTCAATAAACCAGTGTTTGGTAAACCTAAAAATATAAATTATCTAGGAAAGAACTCCCTATTTCACAAGAACTGCTGAGAAAATGGGAAAGCAGACTAGCAAAAACTGGGTTTAGACCAGTACTTTATACCATATTCTACAATATATTCAAAACAGATATGTGATCTGAAAATTTAAGATCATACAAAAAAAGAATATGCTTTTCACAGCTATGACTAGGGGGGAAATTTTTAACCAAACAAGGGATAGAGGTAAGCTTTAAAGATAAAACAGATAATTTTGATTATATTAAATTAAAAAGTTTTTGTATGAACAAACAATATAACTAAGAAGAGAATCTGTCAAATTAGAAAAATATTTGTATCAACTATCTCTGATAAAGGTCTGATATCCAAAATATAAAGACAACTAACAAAAATATGCAACACCAAAAGCCATTCCTCCATAGATAAGTGGTTAAAAGATATGAATAATTCCCAGAAGAATTGTAAATTAATAACAAAACCATATGAAAGAATGCTCTAAATCACTAATAAGAGAAATGCAAATCAAAATAATCTTGAGGTTTCAACTCATACCCCACAATGTGGCAGAGATTACAAAAAATATAGGAATAGTTAATGTGAGAGGAGATATGGAAAGACAGGTATACTACACTGTTGATGGAGCTGTGAATTGGTCCAACCATTTGAGAAAGTAATTTAGAACTGTTCAAATACAGTGACTAAAATGTCCATAGCCTCTGACCCAGACATGCCACTGCTAGGTATAGATCCCCAAAAGGTCAATAATAAAAAGATAATACCCATATACACCAAAATATTACAGTAGCACCTTTTGTGGTAGCAAAGAATTGGAAGCAAAGTACATGCACACTGATCAGAAAATGGCTAAACATATTGTGGTACATGAATTTAATGGATTATTATTGTGGTGTAAGAAAAATCAACATGATGAATACAGAGAAGCATGAAAAGACTTATATGAACTGATGAAAAGTAAAGTAAACAGAACCAAGAAAACAATATACACAACTATAATAATGTAAATGGAAAGTACAACCACAATGAAACAAAAGAAAGAGAAGGCTACGAAAATTACAATGTTCAAAAATCTCTCCTTGGTCCCAAAGGAGAGATATAGGAAGAAACCTCCCTCCTGTTTCTTTGTAGAGATGGGGGAATATGGGCAGGGATCATAGCATATAACATTAGACTTTTTTTTGATATGTCAGTTTCGCACAACTTTTTTTAAAATTCCTCTCTTTTAAAAATATTCTTTATTACAAAAATGGCTCTCTTAGATGCTGGAGAAGGATGCAGTAAGAAATGTAAGTGATATAAAAGCAAAATATGTTAATAAGACTTATTTCTTAAAAACAAACTCAAGAATGAATGCTATAGGAGCAAATGGGATAAAGAAAAATCATGACAAGGTCAACACTGACTTTGCACATACTACTGGCTTAACAGATGTCATAGTCATTAAGAAGACAGGCAAACATTTCCTTCTGGTTTTATATGACACTGCTTTGTTGTGTGTAGCTTCACAGATGAGGAGGCAAAGTAAAAAAGATTTCTGTGGACATGAAAGTCACCTCTCCATCTCATAACCCACAATGCCCATACCATTTCATCATTCCAAGTCCTCTCATCAAAATGATTGTCATTCAGATTTAGAAACTGACCAAAAAAAAATCACTAGACTGGTAACCTGCACATGATGACTAGTAGAACTAATCTGAGTCAAATTCATATAATCACCAAAAGGAAAGATATCTTGGTTCTTTTGATGTTAACCATGTGAAGGATGTTAATGGAAATTGCCACTAGGCTTTCAGACATGTTTGTAAAACAAAAGTTTCTCTACCTCAAAATACCAAAGATTAGCAGCCAAAGCAATGGATAAGGCACATTAGAACTAACGGAAGTTTTATAGTCAATTCAAGAATTTACATAGGATTTGTTTTAAAAAATAAAGAGCAAAGAAGTTAAGTAATACACAGAGCAAAAAGGTGAGAAAGGACTCTGGAAGGTTGTAATAGGATCTGAAGAACTGGGAGCCAATGAAAGAGGTGGGCGCTATCAACTATTTCAGTTGTCTAAAAAGATAAATAGAGGCTTCTGAATCTGGCTAGGAAGAGGCCATTGACATCTCCTGAGGAAGTTTTTGTTGTTCACTGGCATGGCTGATCTGTGACATCTAAATATGCTAGCAGTGTAAGAACTTACAATTATAAGTAGTACCTATTTTTGGAGAGCACATACAGTTTAAAGAACTTTCTTCCTAAAGAAAGAAAAATGCATTAAGGTAAGGGTATTATCCTCTTTTCATAGGCAAGGAAACACAAAGAATTGAGCTCAAGGGACTAGTTTGCTGAGTTCCATTCACTATGAATTAAACCACTCCCTACATTTGTAATTAGTAGATCAGAGTTTGCCATCCCTATGAAAGCAAGTAATTTTTTATCCCCATAGATGCAGCTGTACCTTTAGTTTCAAATATCTTGAAAGGCTCCTACGATACAGACATTTTGAAAAATCAAAAAATAAACTAGAAAATTTTTTTCAAGTTTTGTCAGGACCCCATTTTAACCAAGAGGTATATCACTCCATAGATTATATTACTAATTGTCTTGTGCTTCCCCTAACAAAAATTAGTTTTTCACATAATAATTTCCCAAGCACAAGTTTTATTAAAAACATTATTGGGCCACTGATCCATAAAACACAATCAAATATCTATCCTCTCTTCCCCCCAATCATCAGAGGCCTTATGGCAGAAATATCCCAAAAATTTTTAACCTATAGCTCTAAAATGCTGAGGGACATCTTACTTGTAGATTCTGTTTCAGAAAGCTGAGACATTTCAATCTTGTGCCTATCAGAATTCCAAATAACCTACTTATTTCCAGATAACTTCAGAACTAGAAAGTCAAGAAAGAGGCTGGCTGTGGTAGGGTGTGATCTATAGTGCCTTCTAGACATAAGTAATAGATATGATTCCAGGGAAAAAAGTACTAACTGAAAATAAAAAGCATTTTGTGAAAAATCTATGAAATATAGCAGATTTACTAAGAGAGAACCATCAGGTAGCCTTCATCATCAAATGATGCAGATATTTACCTTAAATTTTCTCTTCTTCTCATTTTACTCTGGTTCAATTCCTTTCACCCTCCCCAATACCCACCCTAAAAAAATTGCCCTTTTCCATAAGATTTCACCCTTGAGATATTTATACAGTTGTATATTTCTGCAGTCTTTGTTCTGCCAAGTTATAAGGATTTCATTTATATTCTTTCCTCATAAGTCAGTCCCTCCAGTCCCTTAATCATTCCTGTTATAATTCTCTGAACTCCCTCCAATTGCTCTATAGCTATCTTGTAATGAGGTGCCTTAAACTGATTGCAGCCTTCCAGGAACTATCTCATCAGTCAAAACAAAATGAGCTAATCCTCCTTAGCTCCATGACATAATACTTCTGTGTAGGCAATCCCCCCAAATCACACAATACTAGATTACTGCAATATTACACTACAATTTCCTATGTAATCTGGTTAATAGTCCTAACCCACCTAACTCAGGAAAATAATGTATGCTTACATATGACTTTTCTACCATTGTCACTTTTCAGCTTTCTCCCCTACCACCCAATATCTGTGTTTCAGATTAATTTTCTCCAGATGCCTTTACTAAAACTTTAAGTTGCATTTCATGCTGTAATTTCCTGACTAGGTCACCAACATCTTTAGGTTCCTTTGTATTCGCTTTTTGGATTCCCTGGTGCTCTCATCACTTCATGGTTTAACATCTCCTGCAAATGTAATTCACATGTCATTCCCACTCATTTTCATTATTAGTAAGGATACTAACCTAAACATGACCCAAAGCCGACACCCACTGCCATAAATTCTAACAGTTCAATGTTTAAAATAGTTTTAAAGGCATGTAACAATTTCAAATCAAAACTGATCTGAATTCATTTTCTAGCCCTGTATAATACTGTGGATCAGAAAGCTTGTCACAATTTTTTAAAAGTTTTTTTTTACCTACTGCATTCCATTTTATCTCTAATTAAGCTGTCCCAATTCTATTATCTCTTTAAGTTTCAATTTGCCACACTACTAAGGTCTGTTTAGGTTACACAAGATGCCTGCATTTGGCAAGATTTTCAAATTATAAAAGATTTTTCCCCTTTAGCCCTAATAAATTGCCATTTCTCAATTTAACTTAGAGGGTTTACTTCCAGTTCTTCTCCTCAAATTAACATGAAACATCTGTATTGCTGATGCTGAGTCAAATAAAAACACTAGGCTCTGGCCCATCCTCAGGTTAAATCAGCTTCAATTAACCAATTTCCAAACCATGGACTAGTCCCTTTAAAATTATTCTCTGTAGGAGCCAAGATGGCGGCTGGAAAGCAGGGACCAGCCTGAGCTCCCTGCCGAGCCCCTCCAAAAACCTATAAAAAATGGCTCTGAACCAATTCTAGAACGGCAGAACCCACAGAACAGCAGAGGGAAGCAGGGCTCCAACCCAGGACAGCCTGGATGGTCTCTGGGTGAGGTCTATCCCGCACGGAGCTGGGAGCTGGGAACGGAGTGGAGCAGAGCCCAGCCAGAGCGGCGTGGACCAACAAGACCAGCAACCGGGCAGAGCATGCCCTAGCGCCCTGAATCAGTGAGCTGCGGCAGTTACGAGACTTCTCAACCCACAAACACCAAAGACTGCTGAGAAGGTTAGTGGGAAAAGCTGCGGGAGTAGAAGGAGTTCGCGGTTCGGCTTCCAGCCCTGGGGGCAGCGGAGGTGGGGCAGCTACGGAAGCTGCGGCTCCAGGCCCACCTGGTGGGAGGAATTAAGTGGCGGATCAGAGCAGGGGTGCACAGCCTGCCGAAGATCTGAGCCCAGTTCGGGTTGGGGGTCCTTGGGGAAGGAGCAGTGCTGGTGCGGCAGAGCTGGCACCTCCCCCCCAAACGTGGAACATAGAACTCTGTAGTCTACAAGCAGTCATACCCCACTGAAAAACTCAAAGGTCAAGTTAGTTGGCTGGGAATATGGCCAGGCAGCGAAAGCACATGGAGGTCAATGGAGCTAGGATTAAAACCTCGAATCACCTACCCAGCAAAACTGAGTATCATGCTCCAAGGCAAAATATGGATTTTCAATAAAATAGAGGACTTTCAAGCTTTCTCAGTGAAAAGACCAGAACTGAATAGTGGGAAAAGCTGCAGGAGTAGGAGTTCGTGGTTCGGCTTCCAGCCCCGGGGGCAGCGGAGGTGGGGCAGCTACAGCTGTTGTTACTTCCGGCTCCAGGCCCACCTGGTGGGAGGAATTAAGTGGCGGATCAGAGCAGGAGTGCAACAGCCTGCTGAAGATCTAAGCCCAGTCTGGACTGGGGGTTCTTGGGGAAGGAGGAGTGCGGCTCTGACAGAGCTGGCACCTCCCCCCCAAACATAGAACATAGAACTCGTTAGTCTACAAGGAGTCATACCCCACTGAAAAACTCAAGGGTCAAGTTAGGTGGTTGGGAATATGGCCAGGCAGCGAAAACGCACCCAGATTCAGTCTCAGACTTTGGATTCTTTCTTTGGTGACAAAGAAGACCAAAACATACAGACAGAAGAAATTAATAAAGTCAAAGGGCCTACAACAAAAGCCTCCAAGAAAAACATGAACTGGTCCCAGGCCATAGAAGAACTCAAAAAGGATTTGGAAAAGCAAGTTAGAGAAGTAGAGGAAAAATTGGGAAGAGAAATGAGAAGGAAGCAAGAAAACCATGAAAAACAAGTCAATGACTTGCTAAAGGAGACCCAAAAAAATACTGAAAAATACACTGAAGAAAACAACACCTTAAAAAACAGACTAACTCAAATGGCAAAAGAGCTCCAAAAAGCCAATGAGGAGAAGAATGCCTTGAAAGGCAGAATTAGCCAAATGGAAAAGGAGGTCCAAAAGACCACTGAAGAAAATACTACTTTAAAAATGAGATTGGAGCAAGTGGAAGCTAGTGACTTTATGAGAAATCAGGATATTATAAAACAGAACCAAAGGAATGAAAAAATGGAAGACAATGTGAAATATCTCCTTGGAAAAACCACTGACCTGGAAAATAGATCCAGGAGAGATAATTTAAAAATTATTGGACTACCTGAAAGTCATGATCAAAAAAAGAGCCTAGATACCATCTTTCAAGAAATTATCAAGGAGAACTGCCCTGATATTCTAGAGTCACAGGGCAAAATAGAAATTGAAAGAATCCATCGATCACCTCCTCAAATAGATCCCAAAAAGAAATCTCCTAGGAATATTGTCGCCAAATTCCAGAGCTCCTGGATCAAGGAGCAAATACTGCAAGCAGCCAGAAAGAAACAATTTGAGTATTGTGGAATCCCAATCAGAATAACCCAAGACCTGGCAGCTTCTGCATTAAGAGATCGAAGGGCTTGGAATGCGATATTCCGGAGGTCAATGGAGCTAGGATTAAAACCTAGAATCACCTACCCAGCAAAATTGAGTATCATGTTCCAAGGCAAAATATGGATTTTCAATAAAATAGAGGACTTTCAAGCTTTCTCAGTGAAAAGACCAGAACTGAATAGAAAATTTGACTTTCAAACACAAGAATCAAGAGAAGCATGAAAAGGTAATCAAGAAACGGAAATTGCAAGGGACTTACTAAAGTTGAACTGTTTTGTTTACATTCCTACATGGAAAGATGATGTGTATGATTCATGAGACCTCAATATTAGGGTAGCTGAAGGGAATATGCATATATATATATGTTTATATATATATATATATATATATAAGTGAATGTGTATGTATGTATATATCTATGTGTATATATATGTGTGACACAGGGTGAGTTGAAGATGAAGGGAAGATATCTAAAAGAAATAAAATGAAATTAAGGGATGAAAGAGCATCATACTGAGAGAGGGAGATAGGGAGAGATAGAATGGGGTGGATTATCTCACATAAAGGTGGCAAGAGGAAGTAGTTCTGTGGGAGGAGGGGAGAGGGCAGGTGAGGGGGGAATGAGTGAACCTTGCGCTCATCAGATTTGGCCTGAGGAGGGAATACCATACATACTCAGTTGTGTATCTTACCCCACAGGAAAGAAGAGGGAGGAAGATAAAAAAAAATAAAAGGGGGGGGGATGATGGAGGGGAGGGCAGATGGGGGTGGAGGTAATCAAAAACAAACACTTTGGAAAGGGGACAGGGTCAAGGGAGAAAATTCAATAAAGCGGGATGGGTTGGGAAGGAGCAAAATGTAGTTAGTCTTTCACAACATGAGTATTGTGGAAGGGTTATACATAATGATACACATGTGGCCTAGGTTGAATTGCTCGACTTCTTAGGGAGGGTGGGTGGGAAGGGAAGAAGGGAGAGAATTTGTAACTCAAAGGTTTAAAATCAGATGTTCAAAAACAAAAAAAAAAGTTTTTGCATGCAATTAAAAAATAAGATACACAGGCAATGGGGTGTAGAAATTTATCTTGCCCTACAAGAAAGGAACGGAAAAGGGGATGAGAGGGCAGGGGGGTGATAGAGGGGAGGGCTGACTGGGGAACAGGGCAATCAGAATATACGCCATCTTGGAGTGGGGGGGGAGGGTAGAAATGGGGAGAAAATTTGTAATTCAAACTATTGTGAAAATCAAAGCTGAAAACTAAATATGTCAAATAAATAAATTTAAATTAAAAAAAAATTATTCTCTGTTGCCATCATTAGCAGAGGCAGCCTGTGCAGTTACACACAGAAGGATATTAAAATATCATCTACTGTTTGTTAAATGGAAATTTTAGAATTAGGGGATGAAGAGCTTACCAAGAAAATAACTGTCTGAGACAGTAAAAATCTCAAGTCTCTATTAAATTCTTTGTTCTGCCTACTGAACAATTCTGCCCCATACCAAAAGAAAAAACCTGATAACCTGGAATTTGACCAAAAACTCTTTAGACTGAAAGGATTTACCTATCACAAATATTCAGGAAGTAGTATGTAAAACAAAACAGTTTAGGTTTTTTTTTTAAATGGGCAAATCATTTAATCTCTCTGAGCTTCAGTTTCCCTGCTTCTAAAACTAGGGGGTAGAATTTAAGGTCCCTTTCTATCTTCTGATTCTATGAAATATATCTCTAGAACAGGGGGAGCAGAAGGGATTCAGACCTGAGCAGAAAGGAAAAGAGAAGCAACACCTGAATAGTATGTGACTTTACACAATAATCTAGAGACAGAAACATGTCATATACACACACACATCTTCATGTTTTTCTGACATATAAAACTGAATTTCCACTGTGCCAATAACCTGCAGAATTAGAAAGCACCCCAGGGTTCCCATACCAAGGCAGCTTTGGATACTTAAATAACCCTGGGACACTGACTCTTGGTTAATGGGAAAATTTCAGGACTAATTCCCTGAATCTGACAAGCCGTCTCCCTCAATAAGTCCAGGAGGTTATTTCATTAAGCACTGCATGAAATGGCAGGCAAGCAGCCAGCTCTGTGGTCCGGTGGGGTGGAACCAGAGCTACCTGCAACATTTAGAACGTCTCTTCCTTTCCCTTCTTACAATATATGTATGTATACATGTGTGTAAGTTTATATTTATGTACGTATGTATATACTTTACAAATATAAAACATATATACATATATAAAAATAGGTGCTGGTAGAGACAGAAATAGTGACTGTCCAAACAACTATTTTACTTTCTAACCTATTTTTTTTCCTAAGTACGCATAGTATTTTATATACTAGAAAGGAGAACCACCTCAGCCCAGCACTTTGGTAGTAGGCTGAAACTGTATCAGACTCTAAAAAGAAAAGCTCAAAAAGCCACAAAAAGTCCCAAGGTAAAGCAGCCCAGCTCTATGAGAAAACCAATTCAGAAATTCAAATACCTTCACTAAGTTCTTTTCTTGCCTACCTAAGTGCCAGCAAACCCTGGTTATCTAACGGTTTCTCAGGAAACTTCACATTGCCTGTAGGGAGAAGTAACAATTAGAGTCAACAAAGTTCCAGGAAGAAAGGTCCAATAAAACAACAGTTGTCATCAACAGGGGGCAAAGCCCTAAGCAGCTGGAATTATTAACCTCAGGGCCACTGCCCCTCTCCCTTCAGCACTGGTCAAGGCATTCAACAGAATCCAGACCTGTTCTCCAAGGAACAAAAACAAAATGGCACACAGGTTTCCCATTTAGGCATGGATTCTTTTCTTTCCTCTTCCCACTACTCCCAGTTAAAAGTTAATGCTTTGGAGAAAGTGGTTCTTTGAATCTTTCGCCATCTATTTTTTTTTTTGGCCAATCATTCTGTCATCTCCAAAGAGATGAAAAAAACTTCTTTTTAAAAAAGATTTAAAAGGTCAGATTTTTCCTTTTCCCACTAGTTTCAACATCTACAACAGAAATCAACACAATATGGAACTTCCCAAAGGAAACAAGAGAGTTGTCACACCTAGATGGTTAAATCTTTGAATAAGAGGAAAAGGAATGATGTGGGAAATGTGGTTTTCCCAAAGATAAATAAATAAAATTTCTTCTATCCAGTGGTTCAATCTGTGGTGAAAAAGTACAATCAAGTACAAAAAGATCAAATTCACAAACAGTAGCTAACACCTCAAAAGAACCATGCAACCTGCATCAAAAACAATGGCTCCTTTTACACTAACAAAATCAGGTTTTGTTTTTTTTTTTTTCAGGGGGGTGGGGGGGTGTCAGGGAATGAGGGCCCCCAGGTGGGAAATTCAGCAGCCATTCACATGCCATATCCCACTGTTAGACAAATACCCTGAGCAAGTCAAAGATAAGATAAAGGTCTCTTATGTCAAAATATTCATAGTAGCACTTTTTGTAATAACTAGAAAATAGATGCTCTTAGATTAGGGAATAGCTAAATAAATTGTGGTACATGAATATAATGGAATATTAATGTTCTTTAAGAAATGATCAATATAATACAGAGATGCATGGGAAGATTCCTATGAACGCGAAGCACAACCAGGAAAAAAATATACACAATGAACACAATGTATACAACATTGAATACAACAATGTAAACGAACAGAAGCAAAAAATCATTGAATGCTGTGAAATTATAGTGACCCAACTTGGCCCCAAAGAAGAGAAAAAAAGGTATCAAGGCGGGGGATTATGAATGTGGGATAATATATAAGGTCAATCTTTTTTGATATGTTGGTTAGTTTTGCTGACCTTTTTTCTCCTCTTTTTAATTTTTTATTACAAGAGATGAATCTCTGGGAAGAGGACAGGGATATACTGAAAAATATAAGTGTCGTACATACAAACAAGAGGTCAAACATTCATTTTTCAAAAGAAAAAATAAATATGAAGAACTCGGAGAAGCATAGGGAAATTTATATGAACTAAAACAAAATGAATTAAGCAGAACCAAAAAAGCCAACAATGACCACAGCAGTTTAAACAGAAAGGATGAGAAAAAAATTCTGTAAACTGTGCATTTAAATTGACTATGCCTAGCCCCAAAGCAGAAGAAAGAGTACCTTGTTCTTTGCTTTTCCAAGGTGGGAGTTGATGAGTGTCAAACATTGCACATGCTGTCAGACTAAGTTGAAATTGATTAGTCTTTAGGAACTGCCTTTTATTCTTTTTTTTATTCTTTGCTATAAGGGATAGCTCTCTGGTGGAGGAGGTAGAGAATGAAAACATTTAGAAATAAGTAATGTAAAAGAAAAATCTTTAAAGAAAATGAACGTTTCACAAAGCAACACATATGAAATGATTCAGAGTGAAGCAAACAGACCCAGGAAAACAACGTACACAAGAACTCAATGTAAATGGAAAGAAAAGCTGAAAATAAATGCACCAGACTGTAAGCTCCCTGAAAATGAGGTCTGTTTTTTACCTTTCTTTGTATTCTCTGTAGCACAGTGCCTAGCACATGCTAGGTGCTTAATAAAACTGGATGACCTGACCACGTAATTACAATGTGACCAAGCTTGACCCCAAAGAAGAACTGAGAAAATGAGCTTCCTTCTCCCCTTCCCTATCTGAGGGAATACAGTTGTAGAGTACTGCACATATTGTCAGGCATAAATTGATGTGTTTATTGGTTTTATTGAACTATTTTTTTCCTTCCTTTTTAAAACACCAAAGTGTTTTACAACGGATGATCCCACTGTTATGGGACAAGGAGAAGACATATTCATAAATACAAATGATGTAAAAATGAAATGACTATAAAAGAAAGATTTAAATAATTTCTAAACGAAGGTGGTTAGAAAACAAAAGGATTATAAACATAAGATTTAGAACAAGATTATAATAAAAGCGTAAGACATTGCTAGGCAAAAAGAGAGAGAAAACAAATACTTCAGATACAAGACATACACCAAAGAAGACAGCCTAACAAAAACTCAAGACTCACTCAACTGAGCAGTTGAGGGGCAAAAGAAAATGTAGAGTTGAGCAATGTTTGGAGGTTTGGATTTTTCCAGATCTATCTGGAAAGAATTAGGGTACTAGAATTTGCTAACTGCTGAATATAACCTGGGCAAATATACAGAGAGGCAGCCTCCATTAGGAGTCCCAGTAGCGGTAAGCTAGAAAAGCCAAAATTTCAGCAGTTATGAAGGAATTTTTCTTTCAGTTATGTGTAGAAACTGCACTGTCTGTATTTCTTCTAAAGCAAATAAAAACATATGTAAAAAAAATGCAGATTAGTCCCCCAAATTTTGTACAAAAGGTTAAAAAGGAGGAATGACTCTCTACTCTCCAGTTTAGAAGGGAGAACCAAGTGTTTCTTGAATGAAAACAACTACTTCAAGAGGAAAACAAAGAGAAAAAATACTTCAAGGAAGGAGAGTCTAGACCTGTTACAGGAGAATGGAAAAATGTGACAAAGAAAGGAAGGATAACTAAATCTTTGGAGCTATGTATGTAATGGGTTCAAGGCTGGTCCTGTAGAGTACACAACTGGACCCTAATAGAAAGTACCTTCCTGTGCATTACATAATAACAATAAGGACACATCAGTGTTGACAGGAGAGAGAATGTCTATAACTGACCACAGGAAGAAGAGATGAATCCATGTGTTGGCCTGACACAAACCATCAGGAGGCTATCTTATTTACAAGGTTTGCCAGTTCCTCATCCATGTCACATCCACTAACCTTGGTTGTCTCCCAAGGGTCTGTCCTTAGCCCTCTTCTTTTTTCACTCTATACTACTTTACACAGACATTCCTTTAGCCTTGCTGAGTTCAATCATCATTTCTATGCAGATAAATCCCAGATCTGTATATAGCCTCTGCTGAGGTAGTCATGCATCACCAACTGCCTTTTAGTCATCTTGAACTAGATTGGTATCTCAAACTTTACATGTCAAAAAACTTCCTCTGAATCCTTTCTGTTGCCACACATCCCTATTATTGTCTAGAGAAGCATCATTCTCCCAAGCCTCAGGTCTGCAACCTCAGTATCATCCACCACCAAATCCTATCATTTCTACCTTCATAACCTCTCTCGTACGTCCATTTCTCTTTACTTGTATAGACATCACACCAGTGCAAGCCCTCATCCCCTCTCTCCTGGACTACTATTCAACCATCTACTAACTGCTCTGCCTACCTTCAATTTCTCCCCACTCCAATCCATGGGCCACTCAGCTGCCATGGTTATTTTTCTCAAGCATAGGTAAGAACATAACACCCCACCCTCCTACCCTCTGTACCAGATAAAAAAGCAGATCAAAGACAGGAAGAGCTACAATTCCAGCAGTTATGAAGGAATGTTTCAGTTATATGTAGAGATTGTGCTATGTACCTATTACCTCAATGATCAAATATAAACTCCTCTGGCATTGAAAGGTCTTCTTCATAAAGGGAGAGGGATACAGGTGAAATTTTAGGCAATATAAAAACATAAGATATAAATCACTTATTTTTTTTTAAATAAAGCTCTTCATAACCTGGCCCTTTCCTACTTTTCCAGTCTTCTTATAATTTACTCTCCTCCACACACTCTACATCCTACTAAAATAACCTACCTGCAGTTCTGCAAGCATGAAAACTCTATCTCTCTCCCCCATGCCTTTGTTCTGGCTCTCCTACATGCCTGGAACACTCAGCCTCCTCACCTTTGTCTCTTAATTTCTCTGGTTTCCTCCAAGGCTAAGTTTAAATCTCATCTCCTGCAGGAGGCCTTTCCCAGTCCTCCTAGCTGTTAATGACTTCCCCTCTGGGATTATTTTCCATCTACTCTGGAAATATCTTGTATGGACCTAGTGTATTACATATTGTCTCTCCCATTTGAATGTCAGCTCCCTGAGAGCAGGGATTATTTTTGCCTTCCTTTATTTTCCCAGAGCTTAGCACAGGGCCTGCCACATAGTAAGTGCTTAATAAATACTTGTTGACCAACATAGAGTTTTACAGGGTGCCTCCCAAGAACAATCAAAAGTGACAACTAATGACCACATCCTCTAAGGATGCTGGTGGAGCCAGATCTAGAAAATATTTCTAGTGATTTCAAAGTCCTAAGGAAAAAAACCAAGCTCCCTAGGGCACATCTGTTATTTTCATCCATATTGCTTATATGCAGTCTTTAGAAACTATATTCAGGAGAGAATGGGCTTTGGAATTTTTGCTTAAGGATACAGGAATAAAGGGCTCTTGGCTACAGATGGAGTACACCTAACCAGAGTCTGAAAGAAGAGAATATATTTGCCTGGTGATTTCTGGGTCTTATTTAAGGTTTGTACTGAAAATGGAAGAAGGAGAAAACTATCTAATTACAGGTGCTTAGCCAGATATTACTTAGTAGTAAGAATGTCTTAGGAAGAATAGTGGTGATAGTGACCAGTAATTCCCAAAAGACAATGTTCAACAAGGGTAGTAATAAATAATGGGCCCAGAAATCTAAATTCAAATGCAATGAGCATTACTAATAATAAAACTAAGTACATTAAAGATAAGGAAGCAAATACAACCTCAGACTCACCACTCACTAGATGGTATGTATTCCAAGCCTGAATGTAGGGATAAAAAGATATGAGTAAATAAAACAGCCATTATATATCAAGTCTAGAACAATTTCTTTTTTTTTTTTACGGGACCTGTGATTTTATCAGTGTAGGGAAGTTTCCAGGAGCAACTTCCTCTACTAATGTAGACTTGCATCTTCTCTGCAATGTGGTCTTATAAAGTAGCCTACGGCACTAAGAGGTTAAAGTAACTTCCCAGAGGTGACATAGCCAGTGCTATTAAAGGTAGGACTAAAACTCAGGGCTTCCTGATTCTGCAGCTACTCCTCCATCCCATACACTAAGCTACCTCATTTTGCGAAGACAGTATTATATATTAAAATAGTCCTGTGTTGGCCATTCATGAACTATAGGGAGGCAGTAAGGTGGCGAATATGCAGGGGTATCTCAAAGGAGGGAGAAATAGAAAAACTTCTATAATGATAGTATATATTATGCATCAATCAGTAAGTCATTAAAAAAAAATAAATTGAATGATGAGGTCCAGAAGCAAAGCAAAAAGTTGGCAGAGGGGTGTGACATGACAGTGGTGGGGGAGGGACCTAGAAGAGCTAGAAGGGACCTCTGAGGCCATCTAGTCTGTCTCATTTTACAGATAAGGAAACTGAGGCCCAGAAAGCACAAGTGGTTTTTACCCAAGGTCACACAGGTAGTAAGCTTAAGAGAAAAATCTGAACCTGGGTCTTCTGACTCCAAAGCTAAGGCTCTTTCCACTCAAGTTCCATTATTAAAAACAGAGGAAGTTGATACACTTTTCATTCACATTACTGATCATTTCAAGTTTTAGAAAGCAGAAGTGGCAAGAAGAACTATCATTAGGGAACCTGATGTCTACCAATAAGGAGGATCTGGTTGACAAATTAAGCACAATGAAAAAGTGGGGGATGGGAGGGCAGCAGAAACGGCAGGGGGAGGGGCAGGGGAGGCGCAATGCTGCTACCGAAAAAAGCAAAGACCATCAATGAATCACTAAGTAACAAAGAAAAGGAACAGAGGAAGTTCAGGAGACACCAACAAGAAGACTAATGTTAGAACTACCCGTGTGAAATCTGAAACATACAAAAACCCTGAACTAATGGAGATCCAATTTCATGCGCAATATTTTTTGTTCTTCTCATATAAGTAATGTTCGTATTTGTTGATGCTTGTCAAGTTCATAACAACAAACAGGAAAAAAATTAAATGATGAGCACCTTGGAAGTGACCATTTAGGAGGACACAGTTAAGAACAAGTAAAATGCTTGGCATACTTTACTGATACCCTAGACTTAAAACAGCACATTTCAAAGAGGGCAGAGGATGGCAGGACACCTTAGTCAGAGACAGAGTGAGCTCAAAAGGAGTAAAGAGTCCTTAAGAGCTTCAAGTCAAGACAAGAAATTCTGACAACATAAACACAGATTATCCCAATGAGGCAGAAAACATGCAATTTTCTAAAGAGATTGATTTCTCTGTCAATATTTAATTTTGTATTTTTGCATCAATGTTTATCAGTAACTGATTTCCTATTTTTGCATCACTGCTCAGTAATGATAGCTGTTGACTGATCTCTTGCTGTGCTTCATCCTTCTACAGTTTGAAATCAGAACTACATTTTTATCATAAAGTCTGACACAATGCCTTTTTCCTTCATTTTTGAAAATAGCTGATTTTTCTTTAAATGTTTGATAGAATTCATCGGTAAATCTGTCTAGACCTGGAATTTTTTTTCTTTAAAAGGTAATCTGAGGGGCAGCTAGGTGGCGCAGTGAGTCAGGAAAACCTAAGTTCGAATTCGACCTCAGACACTTGACACACTTACTAGCTGTGTGACCTTGGGCAAGTCACTTAACCCTAATTGCCCTGCCTTCCCCCCTCCAAAAAAATTTTTTTTAAGTTAATCTGTTGCTTCCTCAATATAACTTTCTGAGATTAAGTTATTTAGATTATCTAAGTAATAATCATAGTGATAACTAACATTTATACAGAGCCTTTAAGTTGACAAATTGCTGTTTTCACAAAAGCTTTGCAAAGTAGGTAATATAGATACTGTTAAAGGTACTTTCTGGGCATATCTTTGGGGTCACACGGTTGGTAAGCAACAGAGTTGTTACTCAAAACCAGATCTTCTTACCCCAAGATCAGCAGCCTTTCCATTAATGACATTCCTCCTCAAGAAACTGATGTGGCTGTGAAGGAAATTCATCCATCAACTTTTCTTAAAGACACACAGATGTTGAAAGCAAGAATAGGCAAATGAGAATAAAAACAAGAGTGGCACAGTTCTTTAAAATAGTATCAGGAAGGTTAACGAAAAGAATGCAGTGAAGCTTTTGATGAAAGCTAATAACAACAAAAAAACCTTTTTCAAGTGTGCCATAAACAAGAGGAAGATGCTTGAGATGACAGTGGATGATGGAGAGAGGGTAGAGATATTTATTGAACTGTGTGACCCTGGGTAGTTCACTGTATCTCTCTATCCCTCTGTGTTCTATTAAAAAAAAATCTATAAAATTGAAATAGCTAGATATTTGCATTATCTATTTCATGGGTGGGGAAGCATTCTGAAAATTTTAAAGAGTTATATAAGTGTTGTTAGCATTATTATCACCTAAAATCTTCTTTCTACATTCATTCTACCAAGAATGATCTTCACATTGAGAAAGAAAAAAGTGGTTAACAAGAAGGTGAAACCTCAGAGAGGCGGGTTTACGGTACAGATATTTAGTTGTCTCTGACAAGTTCAAGTCACTGAACCCAGAAAAACTATCCCCAGTGTACCAAGAACCTATATATGTGATTTCTGTGCTTTAGTTAGTAATCTTTCAAGAACAAGAGACATTTCCCATGACAGGAGATAGGAAAATGTACTTACTTTCAAAATCTGAGAGAAGGCTGTAAACTATAGGTCACTGAACTGGATATTAATTCCTGGCAAAATTACTAAACCACATTATTAAAAGGATTGTTTGTGAGCACTTCCTCTACCAAAGCAGATCAGCAACTGATTTGAAATTTAAAGTCTTAGAAAGTTTCCTAGAGCACTAAGAAGTTAAATGAGTTGCCAGCATGTATTAGCAACAGGATTTGAACCCAGACCCCTCCTAACTCTGAAGCCTAAAGTTCATATGGAAAGAATTACAAACTCAATTGTACCATCACAGCCAGGAAGCTGATATAATCTTGGGAAATTAATTTTAGGTACAGAGAAGGGGGCATGGGTGAGGATACCCAAAACTTTGCCAAACGTCAACTGACTGAAAGAACTAAGAATGTTTAGCTTAAAGACTTTGGGGAAAAGGGGAGAAGATACCAGTTTTCCAACTCAGAGGCACATAAACAGAGAAGTTAGATTAGCTTGGCCCCAGGAAGCATAAATAAGGACAACGGGTCCATGTTACATGGGGAAGGAGGGCAAATTTCAGCTCAATATGAGGGAAAATGTCCTAGCAATTAGAGCTATCCCAAAACGCCACCTTGTGAGTGAATGGATTTCCCATCTTTGGAGATCTCCTAGCAGAAGCTGGATGAGTGACTGCTTGATGGGTTTACCATATTTAGTGTGTTCCTGCTTCAAATAAGCATAGGCTGGAGTAAATGACCTCTGACCTCTGAGGGTTTCCTTCCAACTTTGACATTTATATTTCTGCGATCTAAAAAGAGATGAGGCAAATTTAATTTCCAACTGGAACACCATAAAGTATTTAAGGTTCCAAAATTGTATGTCCTTGCTTAAGTCAGTTACATGAGGAAAAGGGTCTTTTATCATGAGTCCAAACTCATAACTAATTAAAACATAATTTTTCTGATTCTTTTTTTTTTAAGTTTCCTAGAGTAAAGTTTTTTCACACTACATTTTCCACTGTGTTCTACTAGGAAAGTATGGTCATAGTACATGTGCATGATCTGTGAGGCCTTTCCTAGTTGTGTCTCCCACCCTTCTGAGACTGCCTTCCATTTATACTGTATATATCTTGTATTACCTAGTTGTTTGCATGTTGTTGAACCCTTAAAATGGGAGCTCTCTGAGAACAGAGACCTCCTTTTTTGCCTTTGTTATGTCCTCAGCACTTACCACAACGCCTGGCACAGAGTAAGCACTTAACAAGTATTTGTTGACCAAATGACTGCCTCCTCTGGGCCCCACAGTACCCCAGCTTAAGTTGAGATCTAAAGTTTGAAAACCTATGCAAAAGGGACTGTTAATGGAGAATAGAGAGCCAGACTCTGAATCAGAAAAACCTAGGTTCAAGTCCCTGAGCAAGCCACTTAACCTCTCAGTATACTAGGGCAATTTTTTAAGAAAGATGCAGAGCAAATGCCAATTCCCCATAGGTAGAGCGAGTTACTTCTCCTGGAATTCCCTACAGTGATTAAATAAATCATAGATTACGACCTCTCTCCATCCTCTCTAAAAAAAGGTCACTAATAAATGACAAATCAGGAATGCAGAAGACTGGTGATGAAGCATTTTCCCCACTGCTTCCCTGAGAGGTAACAGCCTAGTAATGCAGAAACAAATCAACAAAATTCTTTATTCAGATGGAAGCAACAAGAGACAGTTTGGGGCTTCTTGTTTCAATGCACATGACAAAGAACCATTCTCTCACACTTCCCTATAAAACATTTCAATATAAAGAATTCCAGAGCAGAACATTTATTATATAGCATGCTAATGCAGGTAAACAACTAAAAAACAATGATCTACACCTATAACTGTCAACTGAAATTAGTAAAAAACAGACACATGCCACTATGTGAATCTTACAACTAAAAAGGAAAAGAACAAAATGGTGACATTTCAGAAAATGTCTTTGAATTAATTAACTCATTTCCATGGTAATTATAGCAGGAGGAGTCTACTTATAATTCTTTGGCTCTGAAATATCAAGAAGAGCCCATGCAAACTTCTCTTAACCTATAAAAAAATTTATAACATAAATACTGATGGCTTCAATAATGCTCAAATTAGTCCCTAGTATAACTTAGTGCTGTTACTAGATGAAGTCAAGTCTCAGCTTTAGTGATTTCAGGCTGTGGATCAAATGTGAATAAGAATTCTTCCTTTAGGACTATAAATAACACTATATATCTTTTTCTTATAACTTCTTATCAGCATTATGTTATTTTTTCTATTCATCAGTATGGAAAAGGTCTAATTAGTTTTTGATCCTACTCACCCAAAACAACAGAGCCCTTCTCCAAAGCATACATACAGCCTCTATGTATACCACTTCTGCACGGTAACAGTGTCAGGTCTCAATAGAGAAAAACAAATGTTTTTCAAAGAATGAGTCACGACCTGGTTACTATGGTTCAATCATTACCAGAAATTTCTCTATCAAGTAAAGCAAACAGGAACCGTATGAGAAAGAAAAAATATGCATAAAAGATGTGTAATCGACTATACTTTCAGAATTCTCCAGGAATTCTAAATTTCAGGACACAAATTCTAAATCAAGATCTTTTTGGTCCAAATCTGATTTTAATGCAATTTCTAATTGACTGGACAAAGAGTCTGAGTCCTAACAGATTGGTATTTTTGAAAAAGGGAAGAAATTGCATTCATCAAACTACAGGTCACTGACCTTGACACAGATTATTGATAAAATTCTAGAACAAATAATTAAAGCAAAGGTTCATGAGTGCTTAGGTCACTACAATACAAAAGACCAAAATTTAGCTAAAAACATTATTTGCCAGTCAGAAGCTCCACTTCTTTATAATAGAAGAAAAAACCAAAAAACTATTATCTGCCAAAGCCCCATCCAGGGCTTTCACTCATGTCTGGGTGAAGAGCTTTATTCTGGCTTTGCAACAGCCAGAATTAAACAAGAGCCAAGACCTAGAGATGCTTTGATAACTGAATTAACCTTAAATCATTTATGTTACTCAAGGGAGTCAGATAGGAATAACAATGCCCTCCAAAACATGGAAATACAATGGAGAAAAAACGAGGCAGCACAGCACAGTAGAAAGACCACGGACCTTACAAGTCCTGAGCTTTATAGTCCTGACCCCCTACACTGACAAATTGTCTGACCTCTGTTAAGTCACAGACTCATTAAGCCTCCATTTCTTCATTTGTAAAACGGGGATAATGCCGATACTACTTGCCTAATGGAGCCGTGATGATCAACCTTTTTTTAAAGGACATTTTTTTTTAAGTATCTCTTCTGAGGAATACACCATACTAACATAATTGCTTTGTAGCAGAAAAATCACTATTCAAATTTCCTCCAATCACTACAGACTAATTATCTATATCAAAATCACACATATCAACACATTTTGAGTTTTTTACAACCTGAATATTTAATCGATTTTTCCATTTTAATCCATTTTTTCAATCAATTTAATCAACGTTTTTGCAGTTCCCACCAGGATGCTAAATATTGATATTTACGCATGTGTATATAAACATAGGTATATACAACTACATACATATATGGGTTGCTAACTATACGTACATGTTACGTATGTATATACATATACATACCAGCCACAGATATATACGTATAGATATATACGTATGAATGCTAGCTATATGCATATACATATATACACATGCTAGTTATATACATATACATACACATACATATAGGATGCTATATACGCACATGTACACGTATTGCTAGCTATATACAAGAATATGCTTATAGGATGCTAGCTATATAAACACATATGCATGTTGTATACACGCATACATATGTATACTATGTAGGCATACACATATATACAGTAACAACCGAAACTGAAATGCTACTAGTTTCAAAGAATCCAAAAAATGCCAAAAGTTCAAATTATTTTCAGCATGTGCATATGGAATACAGATGCACTCACATAAGATTTCTCCCTCAAAGGTAAACGCTATAAAGCTGCTTTTCTAATTTGTGCCTGTTTTAACCACCACCAAGGCCCTCGCCCAACAACTTCCACAATTTTCGGATATACAAAGGCTGTACTGCCCAGAAGAGATCCCTAAGTCCTGATTCTCCTTTATGGGACCGCACCGTACAGAATGCAGGGCACTCATCTGGCTAATGAATGAGTGAATGAAGCAATCTACCCAAGTCCTGTCTCCCAGGACAAGTCAGGGGGCTTCAGCCTGGGAGGCGAAGGATATTCCAGGGTCCCGACCAGCATGTGCCATCGGGCCAACCTCCCCGCGACCCCGGGCTCCTTAGGGGACCCTGGACTGAGCCACAAACTGGAAACAGTTCCCAGCCGTAAAGAGAAGTTACCCTAGAGCGGGGACTGCCGCGACACGAGGTCCCCGCCCCACTGCCTTGGGATGGTGCCAGCACCGAGTCCCCTGGACCGGCCGCCAACCCCGCCAGAGACCTCGGTCCCGGGTCGCGTTACCGGTCCGGCTTGAGAAGCTCTTCCGTTTCCCAAGGAATGGGCAGTACTTCCGGGCGGGGGGGGGGGGGGGGCGCGTGTTGCCGGAAGTCGGGTGGAGTGACGTAGAAGTGTGCGCCGCGCTTCAGACCTCGGACTGTGAAGCGTCTAGAAACATGGTGAGATACAGGCAGGGGAAGGGATTAGGGAGGACTGAACATTTCCTCACCAGAGAATAAACAAGTTGACGGAGGCGAGCGGGGAGCTTGACGGTTTAATTCTCGAGCCTGGTTCCGAGGATGCTCTTCTTTCTCGTCACCTTCACGCCGGGATTATCCGCCAGGAGCCGGGAGGCGGGCGGGGGGGAAGGGACGAGAGGGGAGTCAAAATGTTTGGTGAAGGCCATCGGGGGAAATATCAGGACGGAGCAGTGGATTTTAACTCAGAGATGTCTGTTAATTTTCAGGGGAAACAAAAGAAAGCGAGGAAATACGCGACCATGAAGCGAATGCTTAGTTTACGAGATGAGAGATTGTGAGTGGCCTAAATCAGCTACTGTGCTAAATAAAGCAGATGCCAGCAGAGGAGGGTCGTAATTTGCTTGCAGAGGTTTGGTCCCTGGATTCCTGGTTAGGTGTTGCTTGTTTTGAAATATGACGTAAATCTAAAGAAACCTTCTCAGAATTTAGGGGGAGAGGGAAGAAAAAACATGCGGATCAGAAAATAAACCTTTAAGTTTTAAAAATCTCTTTAGGAGAATTATTCTATGTAGGATTACTTGTCATGCAGCTGATTTGGAGTAATTGGTTGTAATTAGTTCGAGAAAAATTTAATTTTTGACGTTCTTGTAGCTTCCTTTCAGTTACTAGACAGCACCATTTTGGAACATTTATTATATTATAGAGAAGCAGTATAGTAGAGTACATAGAGGACTGGCCTTGGTGTCTAGAAGACCTGACTGGGTTCAAGCTCTTCTGCTAGACTAGGCCAGTAATTTATTTTGGGTCCTGAAGTTAATTGTTTGGTACTCTTGCCAAAAACATTTTGTAAGATGTTTCCATGCATCAGTCACAAAAGATTTTAAAACAAGAATGGGAAGAATAACATTTGAGACAAATGGATAGAGAATAGGAAAAGAGGCAGGGGTGAGGTCTTACACTTAGGCAACCAACAGTTGGGGATTGGGAGAGGAAGTGGCTAGGTGAGCTGAATAGTGCATGTTGTATTAAGTTGTTATACTCTTAGAATAGCATACTCTTCTGAAAAAATGCACAATTGACAGTATTACGGAAGGGCTTTTCCCCTTCCTTGTGTTCACCGGGGCATACTAACTCGAAATACATTTGTTCTTATTTACAGAAATGTTTGCTTTCACTCATCCACTTTCTGTTTATCCATGTGTGAACTAAAAATGTTGTATGTTTTAGATGAAAGAAGTACCAATATCCAAAATACACCACTGCCAATGTTAAGGGCTTTTTCTCTTCTATTCCTGCCTTCATCAGCCAACACTAACTCTTAACCCATTTAATCTTGTAAAGTTTGGGGAAGTGTTTGATGCAATAATTTGTCACCTAGATGTAGATTTTAATCCTTGATAAAGAAGCTCTTGACTAAGAGATAAAATGATTTATCTCTTTGTTAGCCACAATTACTTTGTATTTAACTAGGTGTAAATTAAAAATTCTACATGTTTTTAATCTCAGAATGTTAAGACATCTCCTTAGGTTAATCTCCTAACATCTCGTATGTTATTAGAGCATCTCTCACTGTGCCTTCAGGGAATTGATTTTACTAATAGCATAAGCCAAACAAAGTTAGATTACCTAAGTCATCATTCTTATCCATTAATGAAAGTAATTAAGAGTTGGCTGTACTTATATTTATTTAATAAGGACTTTTTTTTTTACTGTGATGTTATTCCTAAATTTATTTTTTTATTTTATTAGAAAAGAAAAAGATCGATTAAAACCAAAAAAGAAAGAGAAGAAAGATCCCAGTGCTCTCAAAGAAAGAGAAGTGTAAGTATTGAAGAAAATCCAAAGTTCTTCTTGGTATTTTCCCATATCTACCTGTACCGTTGCCCACCATTTCCACCATGCCTTCTGAAACTGCTGTGTGTAGTTAACAAATTTCTCTTTTAAACCTCTTCCTCTCGGATTACTTCTATCTTCTTATACTAAGAGACCTGGCTTCTCCCAGGTGCTAGTGCATTCCTAGCCATTCTCTCTATCACTTGCTGAACTTTCTTTCATACTCCTCTTATGTACTGGTCCTTGAGGATAAGTTGGAATGTTCTTTGTTCCTCACTTCCAGTTCCAGACTCTCACTTTACCACCATCAGCCCATTCAAATATATGACCCAGTTAAAATCTTAGCAATTATCTGCTAGTGCCCAAGACATTCTCATGCATTTCTCAAAGTACCTAGCTCACAGTCTTCCTCTTGATCCCAACTCCTACCTTTGAGAGTGAGTGGGAATACTCTTTTCTCCTCACTTCCAGTTCCAGACTCCCTTTATCAGCATCAGTCCATTCAAATATATGTTGATGTTCCCATACACCCCAGTTTTCCCAATCCCTCAGTCCTCTTCCACTTCACTTCAGCTGTACACAGGGATGGTCACACCCTTGATCTCTCCAACTAGTATTTCACTTCAATAATTGAAAACTCTCAAAATCCTTTTATTATATCATAATCTGTATCATTCCATTTATCCCTAAGCTGTATCCCTCCTAAACCTATTCTTTTTCCATATGGGGACCTCCAATCCTCCATCCTTCAGTATTCTCACAGGCTTTCACCTCAGCTCTAATTTCACTCCCCCACCCTGACTCTAACTTCACTGTCCCCCCTCCTTAATCTCTATGCTACATTTAACCAATTCATACCCTACTTTGCCCCAGATCCTGTTAACACCATTTTCCAAACCCTAATTCTGTATTACACCCAGCATCTACTTCATTCCTGCTCACATCCTGCTGAACAGATCTGGAGAAAGTCATGCAGTCGAGCTGACTAGTCCACTACAAATTTATGTTATCTAATCTCAACTGGACCCTCACCTCAGTAAGGCAGTCCTTTTACTCCTTACTAACTGATTCAGTATTCTCCTCAGGATAGAAGTTGTTCCAGGCTTTCTCTTCCCTCCTCAAGCCTCCTTCCTCATTCCCTTCCTCTCTTCGTTGAGGATGTCACCTCATATTTTATTGAGAAAATTGAGACCTTTTGCCATAAGCTACTCCTTCCTTTCTCTGTATCTCTGAAACCCTTTGATATCATCCCTTAATCTCACCTATATTCCACTTCTGATGAAAAAGTGACTCCTATCATCAAGGCCAACCCTTCTTCATTTCCCCTTGATTCCACCCCCTCCCATCTTTTCAAAGGGATTTCCTCCACAATCACCCCTTCCATTCCTGATGTTCACAAACACATCCAAATCTCCTTTACTCACTAAAATCCTCTTAGACTCTACCTTCCTCTCAAGCAAATATCTCTCCTCCCTTTCGTAGCCAGCCTCTTAGAAAAAAGCTGTCTATCCCCATTGCCTCTAATTTCCCCTACTCTTCTAAATCTTTTGCAATGTGACTTCTAATTAAACTGCTCTCTCCAAAGTTATCGGTGATCTCTTAATTGCTGGATCTAATGGCCTTTTCCCAGTCCTCATCTTTCTGGATTTCTCAGCTATATTTGATATTCTTAACTTTCCTCTTTAAGTTTTTATAATGCTGTTCTCTCTTTGTTCTCTTCCTACCTGTCTGACCACATCAATCTCGTTTACTGGTTCATTGACCTCCTAACAGTGTGCATACCCAAGACTGTTCTGGATCTTCTTCCATATATACTCTTTCACTCAATGACCTCAGTAGCTCCCATGAGGTTAGTTATCTCATTACAGATGACTCCCAAAAATATATATTCAATTCTAATCTCTCTTTTAAGCTTCAGTCCTCTGCTTCCAATTAAATATCAGGGTATTTTAAACTAGATGTCTCATGTCTGGGATATTCAAAACTGAACTCATTATCTTTCCCCAAAAGACCCACCCCACTTTCCATCTTCTCTGTTTTTCTTATGGTACCCAGACCTCAACCTAAGCATTATTATCCTAGACTCCTCACTCATGTAGTCACCGCACGTATGCCATCAACTGCCAGATCTTGTCATTTCTACCACTATAATGTGTCCCACATCCATTCCTTTCTCTTTACTCGCCTGGCATCACCTGTTGTCTGTGGCAATAGCCTTTTCCTTGGTCTCTCTGCCTCAGATCTTGTCCCATTCTGTCCATCTTCCTTACAGCTGCCAAAGGCATTTTCATGAAGTGCAGGTCTGCCCTTGTCACTCTCCCAGTGACTCCCTGTAACATCTGGGATCCAACATAAGCTCCTGAAAAAGCCCTTCATAACCTGGCCTACAGCCCACCTCTCCATTCTCATCCTTGCCCAGCATTCCATTTGCTGTCCAAAGTCTTTCTCTTTGTAGAAGAATAGGGAAAAGAAGTTAAGCCTCAGAATCCCTTTCATTTTGTTAATGTGCCGCACTCTTCCTAGAACATGCCTCTTCAGAGTTTGGACTCCTCTTAACTGTCAAAGGACTTTAGTTGTTGTCAAGTGTGTTGTTGGTACTAAGTAAAAATCATTATAAATTAATTTATACTATTGTCTTTTAGTCCCCAGCACCCATCCTGCTTGTTCTTCCAGTATAATACACAGTTGGGACCACCTTACTACATCTTGGTTGATACCAACTTTATCAACTTCTCCATCAAAGCCAAGTTGGATTTAGTGCAGTCAATGATGGATTGTCTGTATGCCAAGTGTGAGTATTGTACTTAGAATAAGACTTTTTCTATAACATAAATTAATCAATGAGCACTTACTAAAACACTTACTATGTGCTAAGTGTTGGGAATGTAGTGAAAAAAATGAAGCAGCCTGTGCTCTAAAAGATGTTAAGTTCCATTTACCTAAAATCGTTGTGAGATGAGAAATTCTCATTAACCTAGGAGCTTATGTCTGTAGTTACTGTGGCAACTATCAATTTTCAAGGAATTGGAATACAGTAAAAGCACTTAATCCTAGTATTTGGATATAACTTCTTTTTCCAGAAGTTGCTTCAGAATTTCCTAGTGCCTCTAGACCAGGCCTGCACAACTTGTGGCATGCCAGAGGATTTCCTCTACGTACAAAGGATGTTTTCTTCTACATTTTTCGCAGGCTGCAGGTTGTTGAGGCCTGCTCTAGAGCATCAAATATCAATGTAATAGTATTCTGTAAATTCCGTTGAGCTTTCTAATTTGGAAATCATTGAATTTTCAGTATGCCATAGTCAGGTCTCTTTTCCTTTCAATAAGAAATGGACCTCAAAGTACAGGTGGGGAACATGGCAGCTGGAAAGCAGGGACTTGCGTGAGCTCCCCACCAGGTCCCTCCAAAAACCTATAAAAAATGGCTCTGAACAAATTCTAGAACTGCAGAACCCACAAAATAGCAGAGGGAAGCAGGGCTGCAGCCCAGGACAGCCTGGATGGTCGCTGGGTGAAGTCTATCGCGCATGGAGCTGGGAGTGGAGGTGAGCAGAGCCCAGCATGGGTGGCGGCAGGACCAACCAGACAGGGAACTGGGCGGAACAGGCCCTAGTGCCCTGAATCACTGAGCCATGGCAGTTACCAGACTTCTCAATCCACAAACACCAAAGACAACAGAGAAGGTTAATCGGAAAAGCTGCAGGGAGTTCGTGGTTCGGACACCACCCTGGGAACAGCAGAGGTGGTGCAGCTACAGAACTACAGCTGCAGTTGCTTCCAGCCCCAGGCCCACCTGGTGGGAGGAATTAAGTGGCGGATCAGAGCAGGAGTACACAGCCTGCTGAAGATCTGAGTCAGGTCCAGGTTGGTGGTTCTTGGGGAAGGAGGAGTGCTGGCGTGGCAGAGCTCGATGTATAGAAATAGCTCTGAAAACAGCAGCGCATCCCCTTAAACTTGGAAAAAAATACTCTTTACAAGCAGTCATACCCGGACAAAAAACTCAAGGGTCAAATAAGATGGCTGGGAACATGGCCAGGCAGCGAAAACGGACTCTGATTCAGTCTCAGACTTTGGAATCTTTCTTTGGTGACAGAGAAGACCAAACCATACAGCAAAAAGAAGTCAACAAAGTCAAAGAGCCTACATCAAAAGCCTCCAAGAAAAACACGAACTGGTCTCAGGCCATGGAAGAGCTCAAAAAGGATTTGGAAAAGCAAGTTAGAGAAGTAGAGGAATAATTGGGACAAGAAATGAGAGTGATGCGAGAAAAGCATGTAAAACAAGTCAATGACTTGCTAAAGGAGACCCAAAAATACGGAAAAAAAAACACTGAAGAAATGGACCTCATTTCATGTTTCATACTGTTCATATAGTAAATGTTTATTGATAGATATGCCATGTGTTTCATTGGCTCCACAGATCAGTACAGTTAGTCCTCCCACAAGTACTGATTGCAGCCCATCTGTGCCTTATCAATATGTGATTCATCTTGTCAGTTCATAAATCCTTCATAGAAGATCTGCCTTATGCTTGAAGGTCTTCATCTGGGTCTTTTAATATTTCATAAATATCAATCTGACACTTGAGCCATCCTCTTCCCATGTTTTACCCATATTTTCCACTCATACATGTCGTGGAAAAGACCTATGCTGTTTTTCTGCATAAGTTTTTATTGGTAATGTTATTATGGTAAAAATGACTTGTAATTTTGAGGGGCATAAGTTCTTCCAGGGCCTGCCAAGTTGAACTTGATACAGTTATGGACCTCAGAAAGTTTGACAAGGAGGAATTTGGGGGTGGGGGGGAGGGTCACAGAAATGCTGTGAAATACTATGCTGCAGTGTGAAGGTGTTGCTCTCTATGTCAGTAGAAGATATACCCATACTGATAAAATCATGGACATTCTTGAAGGACTGTAGCATAGAAATTATTGATATAATAAATAAAATGGATAACTATAGTGAAGTTTCAGGTACCTCATTAACCTTTGAGGATAATCCCATGGATGGTGATTCTTATATGCTCCCATAGTTGTGCTTCTTTTAAAGTTCGCTTAAAACTTGTTTTTTCATACTGTAGTAATTTCCTGCCTCGTTGTAACAAAAACTGTCTGATGTAACCAGCACTTTTGACAATGTGACACCTCATTGTATAGCTATAGTTCCCTACTTCTACTGAGAAGAGAGAGATTGCTTTCGTTATCTTTTTTCTGGAACCAGGGTTGTTCATTATAATTAATCAGAGTTCAGCTGCTTTTTTTGTTTTAATTTGCATTTTGTAGAAATTGTCTATATTGTCTTAGTTCTGCTTATTTTACCCTGTGTCAGTTCTTGTAAGTCTTCCTGTCTTTCTCTGCAGTATTATACTGTTAAAATCATATGCTACAGTTTGCTGGACCATTTTCTCACTAATAGCTACCCACTTCTTGAATTTTTGTTTGTTTGGAGTTTTTGTCATTGCAAAAAATACTACTTTGAATATTTTGGTATATATAGGGCCAGCCTTTTCTGTCTTCAGTCATTATGAGACATGCCCAGTTCTGAGATCACCATTGTGTCAAGGGATTAGAACAGTTCAGAGACTTTTTTTCTATAATTCCAAATTGTTTTCCAGAATGGTTAGAGCATTTTACAGCTTCATCAACAGTATCTTAGTGCGCGTGGCCTCTTTCAGCCCCTCCAGCATTGAGTATGTCTTTTATAAAAACATCTTTGCCACTTTCTCTAAATGAGTTTTCTTAGTATTTTTTTCTAATTCTGTAAAGTAACCCCTTGGTAATTTGTTCTAGTTGAAATTTATATGGTACTTTTAACATTTTTATTGTATTGCCATTGATCAACTGTGAACAGTGTTGATGCTAATGATTTCCGTGAATGTATTTTATAACCTGCTGTTTTATTGAAATTATTAATCATCTCAGTTTTTTTGCCAGTTATCTGGGGGTTTTCTAAATAAGCCACAATATCTGAAAGTTGGGTTAATTTTGTCTCTTAGAATGTACCTTAAGCAAAGTGATACAGGTTTCTTTACAGGTATGAATGATAATTTTTTTAATTACATATAGGCATTCCCTGCATAACTGACTGTGTAATGGCTGAAATTGAAAAACTGGGACAGAAGTACCGAGTAGCCCTGAGGTAGGGACATAATGGGAATTCCTTTGGTCCTGTTTCATTAGTTTACTGTCCTAAATTTTCTCATCTTATTAACTTAGTTAAAATTCATGTAAAACTAATTACCTCTAAGAGTTACAGTTGAGAATTCAAAGCTCTAAAACTCAGAAGCTAGGATTTTTGGTTAATTTATTCATATTTTCATACAACTTTTAAAACTTTATCTCCATTTTCAGTTAGAGGTGGCATTTTAAGTTTACTGTTCTCTTAAATGATATTGCTATATAGGAACCCCTGACAGCAGAATTTCAGTTAATAGAATTCAAAATTTAAGGAAACGCCCCCACACCCTTAGTTTTCCATTCTTTACTACAATAAAAAGTGATGCTATAAGTAATCTCTGTGTTTAGGTCTTTTCCCTCCTTATTTTATACCTTTCAGGTATAATACTAGTTTACTCGTGGTCTCACTGGATCAAGAGATATGTACAGTTTAGTAACTCTTGGAGCATATTTCCAAATTGCTTTCCAGAACGGCATCGTCTAGCCTGTTCTTAACACGATTGTCATCTATGCCTTTATTTAAGTCATCGATAGAACTGGACTGTATAAACAAATGCTGCCATTAATATCTCCTTACAAATTTTGTTGTGAATCCAGTGCTTGAAAAATGTAGTGACCAGATTGGATACACGTGTCTAAATTCAGCTCTTATATCCCTGTAGGATTGCCAAGGACCCACGATTTGAACGATTGCCATGCTCGCACAAAGGAACATACGCAGATGATTGCTTGGTCCAGAGAGTCACTCAGGTATCCATTTTGAGGGGTCTAAAAAAAGTTGCTTACTAATTGGTGAACTATGTTCTGCATAAAGCCAAAAAAATCCGCAAATCCCGGGGGCAAATCATATGCAGCCTGTTCATAAGCAAGTGAGACTATCTCTTCCTGGAAAAAAAAGGAGAGATAGATGATAGCTACTAATGTTAGTCTCTTGAAGAGTGAAAGATTCTCTCATCCAGAAATCCACTTATTTTGTGCATTATCTTGTTCTGGTAGCCCTTCTCATTAGTATTATGCTATGTAAACTATACACTAGTATGTGTATACTCTAGATAATCTCAGCCCCTGTCTCTCTTGCAGCACAAGTGTTACATTGTGGCTACAGTTGATCGAGACCTTAAGCGAAGAATCCGGAAGATCCCTGGAGTTCCCATCATGTACATTTCTAACCATAGGTGAGACATGTCTGAAGATGATGATGAGAATATTGTCATTCAAGTTAGTTTAAAAGTATTCATCATCTTTTATGCCCTTTCAGGTCTGTTTATTCATTTAAAGATGGGGTCAAGATGCAAGATTTTACAGATTGTTCTATGTCAAGTATTTAAATAGTTAAATCTTGGAAGAGAAAAAAAGATGAACCAACAGGGACAAAAGAAAGTTTTAGGAATTAAAGTGGATGGTACAGAAATACAAGATAGTCATGGGGGGAACTGGAAGTCGTTAGTTTTAGACACAGAAATCACTTCAGTCAGGATCCAAGTCTAAGACCTAAATGTGTCAGAAATCTCTGAACTCTTGAACCCTGGTTAACTAAAGGCTTATAAAAGAGCTCCTTTTACTTTTCCAGAATTTGTTAAGTCCATCCCCAGATTTGAATTGTTTTTCTCTTTTTCCACACTGTGGACTCTCTACCTAAACAAAGTTAGTACACTGTACTACAAATTCCTCAGCATTTCTTTTTTTATAGTACTTTATTTTTTCCAATTATATGTAAATACAGTTTTTGACATTCATTTTTTAATAAAGTTTTGAGTCCCAAATTTTCTCCCCCACCCCTTCCTCACTCCCTAAGTAAGCAATATGTGTGCAGTCACATAAAACATACTTCATTTTAGTCATATTGTGAAGGAAGAAACAGAACAAAAGGAAAACACAAAAAAAAGTTAAGTGAAAATAATATGCATTGATCTGTATTCAGACTATCAGTTCCTTCTCTGTGTGTGGATAGAATTTTCCATCCTGAGTCTTTTAGAATAGAATTGTCTTAGTTTATTGTGTTGCTGAGAAGAGCTAAGTCAGTCATAACACACATAATGTTGCTGTTACTGTGTACAATGTTCTCCTGGTTCTTCAGTATTTCTTTACTTACATGGATAATTATAGATTCTAAGATGAATTTCATATACCTTTATGTTGCTCGCTGCAAGGCCAAGGAGAGAATATCAGAGTTAGTTAATACAAAGCAAAATAAAAGCCATTGAATAGGTTCTTCAAGCTTTCTGAACAGTGTGTTAATTCTTTATTGTAAATAGGTATAACATCGAGAGAATGCCAGATGATTATGGAGCCCCTCGATTGTAACATCAAGAGACTGAACTTCCTGTGATGCCAGTCTACAAAATACCATTCTAGTCCCTGACTTGTCCTGTTGGGCTTACAGAGATTTACTTTTTTGTCCTACTCTGAAATGATTTTTGTATCTTAATGAAAAACTCATTTAATTTGTACATACATCAATTTTGTTTAGATATTTCTATAGACTCGGTTATTCCTGTTGTCTCATTCTTCTTCACTGCTGGATAATAGGCTTTAAATAAATACTTCCATCGAGTTTCTTCCTTTGCCTCTACCCCTATTGCAGAAGCTGCTACTACATACAACTTTATTATATTGGAAATAAACATGTAATTGAGGAAAATATTGAAGCTCTCACTAGATGTAAGAAATATTTCTTGAAGAATGTGCTGCCAGGTATCTTACGACATGTTTCAAACTTCTAAGCAGTAGTTTCTAATTTGTATTAAAAATAAGAAGAAGCACTCTTGATAAACAAGTTGATGTCAGTATTCTGGAAAAATGTTTTAACTTTCTCCTATATTGGGCCTTTTTGAAAGTTTTATTGATACCTTTTCTTACATTGCCTTCATTCCTAATTATTCCTCCACCCAAATGAGTCAAAAAAAGATAGAAAAGGAATTCAACAAAACTAACACATCTACAAATTCAAACATCATGTGAGCTGTTTCACACCCGTAATTTACCATCTCTGCAAAGAAAGAGGGGAGGTGCATTCTTATAGTTTGGTGGGGTGAGGGTAAAGGAACAGGAGTGGTACAGAGGGTCTCTTTACCATCTTGTAAGGTTCTGTTTTTCCCAGGGAAGTATAATCAGTGAGACATTTTGACTCAAGGCTGAGAAGCATTTTTAGTTCACTTCGAAGAAGGACCCGATCATTCTGCTCTTTCCCATTTCAACCACCCTGTATGTCTTTTTTTTTTTTTTCACTCCTCCAGAATTAGGTATAGAACTCTATGTACAGAGCCCTGTGCTAGGTACTGGCAAAAAATAGAAATGTTTTAAAGTAAGTTTCTGCCTTCCAGGATCACTGGAGATATTTGACATAAATAACTTTTTCCAAAAGTTTAAAAATGAATGAAAAGACAGAAATGGAACCGTAGCTAATGGATCGCAGAAGGGCTTTATGATAGTGGAGTACCAAAATGTGTTTGGGGGCAGGTGAGAACAAGTTAGTAGTGAAGAAGAGACTGAAGGCATGAGGGGACAGTTTAAAAGGTATACAATTGCCCCACGTTAGATTGTGTGATAAAAGAAAGTTAAGCTTGACAGGGCTCCAAGATTTTGGTTGCATAGAGTTCAAGGGATTCAAGGAAAGAATAGGGTCCTATGGTCTAAAATTTCTTTAGCAAAGTCAGAGTCCAGGAGGAATGAAAGGCTCTCAAGAGTGACATCTCAAAAGCACAAAAGAAAAAGTTTCAGTGAGAAGGAAAAGGAGTTGTCTGAGGACACTCACATAGATGTACTCTCAGATTTTTGAAAGATGTATCCAGAATGTGGAAGCATGGGCAGATAAAATGAATACTAAAGTGTGACAGTTCTAAAAGAACAAGGTCAGGACCAATAAAGCTCAGAATAAGCCTAGGCTGGTAAGAAATGCAAAAGACACCTTTAAAAAGGCTTATTTTTTTTTCTTTTTAAGCCACATAGAGAAAGGAAAATCAAAGATGGGACCACTGCTTAGGGTGGATGGAATGAGGAAAATGGCCAGCTGATAAACAGTAATACTCAATTCTTATTTTGCTTCTGTTTTCTCTGCCATGGGTAATAATCTTCAGACAAGAAAGAACAGAATGAAGAAACTTCAAAAATGTGTTTAGTTTTTACTGTGTGCTAAGCTTTAGGGGTACATAGGAAATCATTACAATGCTCTTGAGCTCACATATGGGGCACATACATGTATATATAAACTACATGTACTGTATGTAATATACATTATATGTGTGCATTATATACATGCATATGCATGATACATAGATATGTCTAATATACACCAAATGTGTGTGTTACATATGTGTATATGTATACATACATATGTACATGCATATAATGTGTATAGTATATATGTCCCAAAATCATAATGTGAGCTTGAGAGGAAGTAATATAGGAGCTCATATACAGAATGTCGCCACCAGTCTTAGAGTAGGAATTATAGCCCAAATGGATGATCGTTATCAGCCATGAGTTCTAATTATATTTATTCTGGGGTATAATTTGCTCCCCAAGATAGAGTAGATGGACTTCATGAGGTTCAAAGAACAGGTTTAGGCAGAATGAGGCTGAAGGAACAAAGTCTAGGAGGTTATGTATAGAGAAAGGAATTTTAGCATTGAAGATCATGAAAACAGAACAGTTGTAAGCGATGCTGGTATTGAAGTTGTGACCATCACCCTAGATGAATGCCATGGCAAAAAGATGTATATTGTGGGAGTTGAGAAGGCTAATGAATTAGAAGGCCAAGGTGTTCAGAGGAATACCACTGTGCATATTGAAGTCCATAAGGATGAGGACAGGGTTTGGTGATGAAAGAAGACATTAAGCCAAGTACTGAATTATCTGAGAGAGGAAGGAGAATACCAGGAGGGCAGCGTATAACTGCAACAAGAATCTAGACCAGCTGCTGTAGGTGGACCACATGAACCTCAAAGGAGAAATTTCTGATCAACGGCAGCAGAGGAAGGATTTCTCTTGAAGTGGCAATCAATCAGTAAACATTTATTAAGCGCCTATGAGCCAGGCATTGTACTGAGTGCTTGGGGGTACAAAAAAGAGGCAAAAGACAGTCTCTGTCCCAAGGTGCTCACAATCTAATGGGGGGAACATTAAGCAAATAAATATGCGCAAGCAAGCTACATGCAGGATAAATAGGAAAGGCCCTAGAATTAAGAGAGGTTTGGAAAGATTTCCTATAGAAGATGAGATTTTAGTTAGGACCTAAAGGAAGCCAGGGAAGTCAGTAGACAGAGTTGAAGAGAGGTCATTCCAGGCATGGGAGACGGCCAGAGAAAATGCCCAGAGCCAAGAGATGGAGTGGTTTGTTCATGGAACAGCCAGGAGGCCAGTGTCACTGGATCAAAGAGTATGTGTTGTGGAATACGATGTAAAAAGACTGGGAAGGTAGGAAGGGGCTGAGTTATAAAGGATTTTGAATGCTAAAACGGAGAATTTTGTATTTGATCATAGGCACAACAGGCAGCCACTAGAGTTTACTGAGTGGGGAGTAATACATTAGACCTTTGATGTAGGAAAATCACTTTAGTTGCTGAATGGAAAATGGATTGAAGTGGGGAGAGGCAGGCAGACCTACCAGCAGGCTATTGCAATAGTGCAAGTACGAGGTGATGATGATTTTCTCCAGGGTGGTGGCAGTTTCAGAGGAGAGAAGGGAGCAGAGCAGGAGAAAGGAAAGAGAGGAAGAAAGCAGAATATTAGATGTTACAAAGGTAAAATTGACAGGCCTTGGCAAGAGATTGGGGGATGAAAGAGAATGAAGGATCCAGGATGACTGCTACATTGTGAACCTGAGTGACTGGGAGGATGGTGTTACCCCCTACAATAATGGGGAAGGTAGGAGTAGAGGAGGGTTTGGGAAAGATAATGGTTTAGCTTTGGACATAATGAGTTTAAGCTGTCTGAAAGGCAGCTGAGGATGCAAAATTGGAGTTAAGCAGAGAGATTGGGTCAGGACAGAGAGATCTGAAAATCAGCAAATCCATGGGAACTGAGATTGCCAATTGAAGTAGTATAAAGGAAAAAGACCCAGGAAAGAATTCTGTGGGACACCCATGGTTAAAGGGTGTGCTCTGGATGAGGAGTTAGCAAGAGAGACTGAGAAGGAATGGTCTGATAGGTAGGAAGAAAAGCAAGAGAGAAGAGATTATCAAGGAGAAGAGGGTGATCAACAGTGACAAAGGCTGCGGAGGGATACAGGAAAATGAAGATTGAGAAAAGGCTATTGGATCTGTCAATGAAGACAACTGGTAACTTTGGAAAGAACAGTCCCAATGGAATGATAAGGTCAGAAGTTTGATTGTTAAGAAGGATTCTTGGAAGGGGTTAAGAAAAGAGTGAGAGGAGAGAAAGTTACTGTAGGTGGCCTTTTCAGGGAGTTTAGTCACAAAGGGCAGAAGGGATGTATGATATAGTTGTTGTGTTCGTCCTTCATTTTCGAAGAGGACCATGACATCAGGACAATGATAACATGACGTGCAGTTGACTTCGATTTGCATGAAGGAGGGCTATGCAAGGTCACCAACCTCACTTTCTCCTCCAGAGGCATCTGGGTCCAGTGCCCTTATATTCATCAGGACTACTAGAGATGGCCCAGGATGCAATGGGAGACCCTGGCCCTTTCACGCTAAGGCCTTTTCAGGTTCTCATTTTGAGTGAGGTAACACCCATTCAGTGTAGAGGCTTCTTTAAGAAGCGAGTCAATGGGTGGTCCCTTTAACTAGAAAAAAGGAAAAAAAATCAAACTGGGAGGGGAAGACCCTAAGAGTTGTCTGTGCTCATCCTTTGTTTTCGAAGAGGACCATGATATCAGGAAAATGATGACATGACTTGCAGTTGTATATCACATAGAAATCAGAAATAGTAGGATCGAGGATTTTTTTCAGGATGGGGGAGTCATGAGCATGGGGTTTTTTTTAGGCAGTAGGGAATGAACCAGTAGACAGAGACTGGAAAATAAGTGATAGAATAGGGTGACAAAGGGGGCGGTCTGTTGGAGGAGACAGGATGGAATGGGATCACTTGAGCAGGTAGAGGTGTTAGCCTTTGTAAGGAATAAGGCCACTTCATTGTGTGAGACAGGGATGAAGAAGTGGTCAAAAGCATCTGATTCATATAAGATGAGAAAGAGGAGACAAGAGAGAGTTCACAATGAATGGCTTCAATTTTTTTTATGTAAAATATGAGGCAAGGTTTTCAGCTGAGAGACTGAGGGGAGGGAGAGCCTTGGGAGACTTGAAAAGGGATGGAAAAGGTTTGGAAGAGCCACTATAGAGTGGGATAGAGAGTTAAGACAAGTATAATAAGTTTTCCTAGCAGCAGTAAGGGCAGCGAAGAGCAAGGAATTTTCCATCTCTTCCTCTTGGTCTCATGTATAGAGACTGTGAGGGAGGGAGCATCCAGGGTTAGAGAGGATGATTGCAGGTATAATCTAAACTGAAAAGAATCAGGTTTCTGCTAGTGCCAGTTTATAAGAGAATGAGGTGAAGTTGTCTAGGAAAAAGAGGAATTTATTAAAAATATAGCCAAGGAGATTTCTGAATGGGAAGATGCATCTAAGCCTTCTCCTCACCACCCGAAAACTGCATGAATTATGCCAAATAAAGCACCAAACAAATTCCCCACATACTAATAACTACAGGAAAAAATAAACAACAGAAGATTATATCAATGATTCTGTTTGTGCCCTGCACTCTTCACAGTTCCCAGTCAAGGGCCCCAAGCCTCACCTTACTTTGGTCATATCTATTATGGCCTCTTGGAGGCTCCCCTCAAGTAATGACTCATCTAGAATGGAAAGACATATGGGAGACAGGTCTCAGGGATCATGGGAAAAGGCGATGCACTAGGTCACAGTGTCCATATCCTCAACAAATTCTTCACTGAGATTTAGGGATGCATCGCACTAGTAACAGATAGGCTCTCCCACTCAACTCAGGAATACAGAGGGATCTTCAGAGTATTTTATAGGTCGTAGGATAGATAAGCTACATGTAGAAAGCAAAGAGCAGAAAAAGAAATTCAGGTGGCCCTCTAGAGCCTATAAGGAGAATCCAGAACTGAAGGAATTGTGGGAACTGAGTGAACCACACTGACTCTAGCTCAGTTCCCTTTCCATTCAATTATGGATCTAGTACAGCTTCTGTCTTGTGAGAAAACTTTATTCAATTGTGAGAATTGTGAGAAGGCATTATTACATTGTTTGAAGTTATCCCTGCATGTCTGGGAAGTTGTACCATCTCTATCTGCTTCTTAGATACCCCTTAACTAAGGACCTAGGTTATGCCGACCAAAAACCCAGTCAGGTACGATGATTGATGCAAGGAGTTTTCTCACAATTATACATCTCAAGCAACCCACGTCATGGCCACACACTGGTCAATCAAGTTATTGTTTCCATGTTCTTTTGATTGAATACAGACACTTGCGGGGAATGGAACACCTCTTTTTCTGATTTCAGGGAATTGCACCTGTTCATTCTCCTCCTTTCAACTTGGAAAGTCCCTAATCTTTCCTCCAGTTAAGAATCAAATTACCTAATTTCGCATCATGATTCATTGTTTTCTTTTGATTTATTGGCCTTATTTTATTAATTGCTTTTAATAAATAAAATCTGTTTCACTCTGTATTCAAGGTCTTTGGACTGACTGGGGAATCCATTGGCCTCTTTATTATGCCTGTTTTGCTAATAAATCTTAGAGCTCAGATTGATTCCTCAGTTGTTATTGATCATTCACCACAGAATTCTAAGCCTGAACACTAAAGCTGGCAGCACCCAAGCCCAACCTAACCAAAGCCTTCATCCAGGCCCCTGATTGCCAGAGCCAGAGACAGCAACTTCAGGGCATTCTGGGCTAGTCTAGCATGACACTCCCTGCCTGAGCCAAACAGCTCCTGGGCCCAGCCTGATTATTTTCTAAGCTACTGACTGCAGAAAATGAGCCTGGAAGAGCAGCTTTGAAGAATTCTTAGGTAGTTCTAGCTGAACTTTCTGTCTGAGTCAAACAGAGCCAGAGCTCTGCTCAACAATGACCAAACGGAGTCCAAACTAAGCCCAAAGAGTAGCTTTGAGAGTTCTAGGCAGAGTCTAACATGGCAAAATCTAGTCCAAGCAGTCCCTGAAAACTGAGCAGGAACCCAGCATGAAAGTAAGCCCTGACTCTGGACATAAGGAGAAAGGACCCCAAAGTAGAGCCTACAGCAAGGAGAGGTACTGGAGTTCAGTGACAAAAGGAGCCTCCAGGGAGAGCCTAACTCTGTAAACCCTTAGTTCCTTGAAAGAAGGACTTAAACAAATTGTCATGCATGAATTTGATGGAATATTCATATGACATAAGAAATGATGAAATGAACAAGTGCTTATAAGTGGATAGAAAGGAGTGGATAGAAATAACTACAGGAAAGGCATTACAGATAAAACAATAGACTAGAAAAAAAAGAAAAACTAGTAAACAGATGAAAGTATCCAATAAAATGGATAAATACTATAGAATATTTATAGAATACTATATATAAATATAGAATAAATGTAATAGAGTGAATGCCTGAGTGAGAGGAAAGGGTTCTAGAAAATTAAAATTAACCCCCCCCCCAAAGTTATAATGGAACAATGGTCAATAAGAGCATTAAAAGAATTATAGGGATAGAAATTAGGATAGCAACTAGAGCTCTCAAAAAAGAAATCTAAAGATCAAAAGAGTAGAGAATTTAAAGCAAATGATAGAAAAGCTCTCCAAAACAGTAGATTCTAAGAAGAAGACAAAAGCACATTCAGAACTCAAAAAATTAAGAGGTAAAAGAAAAATTGAAAGAAAAAATCAAAAGACAACAAAGAGTAGAACAAATGAACCCTCTATTAGCCAAAGCAATTGACTTTGAAGTTAAAATGTGCAAGGATAATATAAAAGTAATAGGTCTTCCAGAAAGAAAACAAAACATATGAAATAGAAATCCTGGATACCATATCTCAGGAAATTATATAAGAATTTTGCCAAGAGGTATTGGACACGAATGTAAAGTACAAATAGACTCCATAACAGTCCCAACAAAAAGCAAATCTCAAGTTTAATTCACCAAGGAACATTGTCATCAAGCTTTAGAATTTTAATATCAAATCACAAATATTGCAGACAGCCAAGAGGAAGCTTTTCACATGCTAACATGAGAGTCTGAACCACCCTGAACATGAAGAATCAAAAGAAAATTTGGAATATGATATTCTAAAGTCAAAGATTGAATGGAGGCAGAGCCAACATGGCAGAGAAAAGGCAAGGATTTGCCTGAGCTCTCCCAAATTTCCAACGAAACAACTTTAAATAATGCCTCAAAACAAATTGTGGAACAGCAGAACTCACAAAAGGATGGTGTGAAACAATTTTCCAGACCAAGACAACTTAGCAGCAGCAGGAAAGGTCTCTTGCACCTAGGCAACACTGGAGCATATGCTGCGCCACCACAGACACAGGACACCCCAGGAAACCAGCAACAGGTCTTAGGAGTGACTGAATCAGCTTCAGCAGTGGCTGCTTCTGGAGTTCTCAGCCCACAGATGATAAAGGGGTCAGAAGGAGATTACAGGATTCCTTTTGTTGCCACTGGGCACAGGACTCTGTTGTGTTAGCGATACTCAGATCCAAGTCATAATCCTAGGTAGCAGTCCCAGTGTGAGGAGGAACAGTAGCAGCACACCAGAGTTTGAGTCTGCAGGGGAACAGGGACCCTGGTCACAGTTCAGGGAAGAAAAGAATGTTTAAGGTCACTCACAGACCAGAGCACAGGCCATCTTGGAAGAACTGAAAGCTTACAGACTCTTGGAATTAGCTCTGAAAACAGCCACATAAAAACCTGAAGCTTGGGACAGTGCCCTTGCAACCTCAGGAGGAGAGCCTGATTTTAATATAAAGTTAGAAAGTCAAGAAATAGGCTGGCTGAATGCTGATTAAAGCATATCGTTTGCCCTCTCTTTTTTTCCCCTTTTGTATTTGTTTTTTCTTTCTCATGGTTTCTTCCATTGGTTCTAATTCTTCTTTACAACATGATTAATATGAAAATAGGTTTGATATGAATATATATGTATAGCCTATATCAAATTACATGCCATCTTGAGGTGGGGGAAGGGGAGAGATGGGGAGAAAATTCAGAACTCAAAATCTTATGGAAGTGAATGTTGAAAAGTAAAAATAAATAAACATTTAAAGATAAAATAAAATAAAATGTGATACCTAGACCTGAAAAAAAAGAAATAGGGTGGGAAAAATGAGCAAGTAACAACAACAGAAAAGATCCTGACCATAGAAAGTTACTATGGTGACAGGGAAGATCAAAACATAAACTCAGAAGAAGACAACAAAGTCAAATTGCAACATCCAAAACCTCATGGAAAAATGTGAATTGGTCTCAGGCCCAAAAAGAATTCCTGGAAGAGCTCAAAAAGCATTTTAAAAATCAAATAAGAGAGGTAAAGGAAAAATTGGGAAAAGCAATGAGAGTGATGCAAGAAAATCATGAAAAAAGAGTCAACAATTTGGTAAAAGAGACACGAAAAAACCCAACAAAAGAAAATAACACCTCAAAAAACAAAGGGTAAAAGAGGCACAAAAATCCAATGAGGAGAAGAATGCCTTAAAAAGCAGAATTGGCCACATGGAAAAGATATACAAAAATTCACTAAAAGGCAAAGATCAATTTGCGCTACAAAATACCATATCCTGCAAAGTTGAACTTTATCATCAATGGAACAAAAAAGAACTTCAAACAAAAAAGAGAAATGGGAATCTTTCCTTCAAAAGAAACTAGAGGTGAGCAAAGCATTTGACATGCAAATAATTGAATAAAAGAAGCACGAGAAAGACAAACAAGTATTTATAAAAAGAAAAAACTAAGTTTAATCAGTGCTTACACACTTCTAGGACTAAACACAGCTTTGGATTTTCAAAAATTCTCATCTTTGTTTGAGGTCTATGAAGAGATTAAAGAGAATTTCTATAGATACATTTCAAAGAGAATCCAAGAAGCAAAGAGAGAACTCAATTTTTCCTTGAATTAGAATCAAAGTTCCACCATTAGTGAATTAACATGGTGGTGAAAGCGGAATACAAAGAGGAAGGTTATTCATGGAAGGGAATATAGGGAGGAAGGATTGTAGAGAAGGGAATCTAGAGACACTATCTTGCTGTGGTTCTTTTAGTCTCAACCTACCTGAGGGCAGTGGGACATTTGGAGAGCAGATCCAAAGCATTGGAAAATAGAACCAAGGTGGGTGAGAAAGCAGCCTGTGGAGAGAGTAAACTCTGAAGGCATCATGATATCACAGACAGAGATGAGGTATAAGATAGGTCCTTTGATATGGGTTTTTCGAAGGAAAGCGATTACTTCAGAGGGCTCTTATTCTAACTCTAGGAAGAGGCAATGTTTCTCAGGACCATGTTCTACCTTAAGGGAGGAGGAGTCTAGGTCCCCAAAGGGACTGGGTTAAGAAGATGGCTGAAAAGTGTGGATACATGGGTCCAGAAGGATGATGTGCTAGACCCAGAAATAGCAGATGATAAATGGGAGGATTTTGATTGGATTGAGTCCTATGACTCTAGACACCGAGGTCCATATGGTACCGCTTCTTTGAATTAGTTCTTCTGGGAATTGGGCTCCTCAAAAATTCTTTCAAATAAAAAGATGGGGAAGGGAAATATGAGTGAAAACAATTACACTTCTAGATGAGCTAGATAAAACATGGAATGAGGATTGAGTCTTCTTAGAAGACCCACTTTAAAAGGATTGCCATAAAGAAAAAAAAATTAGACTTACTAGCTGTGTGACCTTGGGCAAGTCACTTAACCCCAATTGCCCTGCCTTCCCCCCTCCAAAAAAAAAAGATAAGAAAAGAAACATTTAAGAGCAAAGCCCATAAAAAGAGGGAAAAGTGATGAAGAAGAGAATGAATTAAATGAATATTTATTGGGAACAGCCCCACAAATGAATGTTATACAAGCCAAAAGATGAGATAGAATGAAAGGCAAGGAAGATTCTGTATATATGGTGGTGAAAGGGGAATACTCTTATCTGGTCTTCAAAAGAAGAGGGGAAGGAAGAAAAGGGAAGGAGAAAGAAAAGGTCAGAGAGAGAGAGACAAACATAAAGTGGAACAGAATAAAAATAGATGGTGGATTCATCCTAGGAATCTTGTGTAGGGTAATAAGAAAGGGGAGAGAGTTAATATAACAAACCATAGGAACTTAGTACATTTTTAAAAGAGGGAAAAACTGAGTGGGGGAGACAAGATGGTGGAGTTAAGGCAGGTACTCTCCTGAGCTTTCCCCAAAACCCCTTCAACGATCTGTAAAAAAAAAATTACTCTAAACAAGTTCTGAGTAGCAGAACCCACAAAAGGACAGAGTGAAACAAATTTCCATCCCAAGACAACCTGGATGGTTGATAGGAAAGGTCTGTTGCACCAAGCTGAAATTGGAGCACAGTACAGATTGGGCCCCAGCAAACCCCTAAAAATGAAATAGGAGAAGTAGAGGAAAAATTGGAAAAAAAATGAGAGTGACACAAGAAAATCATGAAAAATAAGTCAACAGCTTGGTAGAGGAGACCAAAAAAATACTAAAGAAAATGATATCTTAAAAAATAGACTAGACCAAATGGCAAAAGAGGTCCAAAAAGGCAATGAGGAAAAGAATACCTTAAAAAGCAGAATTGGCCAAATGGAAAAGGAGGTCCAAAAGCTCACTGAAGAAAATAATTTCTTAAAAATTAGAATAGTGCAAATGGAAGCTAATGACTCTATGTGAAATAAAGAAATTATAAAACTAAACCAAAAGAATGAAAAAAATAGAGGACAATGTGAAATATCTCATTGAAAAAACAACTGACCTGGAAAATAGATCCAGGAGAGATAATTTTAAAATTGCTGGGCTACCTGAAAGCCATGATCAAAAAAAGGGCCTTGACATTATCTTTCAAGAAATTATTAAGGAAAATTGCCCTGATATTCTAGAACCAGAGGGTAAAATAGAAATGGAAAGAATCCACCGATCACCTTCTGAAAGAGATCCTAAAAGGAAGACTCCCAGAAATATTATAGCCAAATTCCAGAGTTCCCAGGTCAAGGAGAAAATATTACAAGCAGCTGGAAAGACACAATTCAAGTATTGTTAATCCACTATCAGATAACATGAGATTTAGCAGCTTCTACCTTAAGGGATTAGAGGGCTTGGAATATGATATTCTGGAGGTCAAAGGAGCTAGGATTAAAACCAAGAATCACCTAGCCAGCAAAACTGAGTGTAATCCATTAGGGGAAACAATTGATATTCAATGAAGTAGAGGAATTCAATGCATTTTTGAGAAAAGACCAAAACTAAACAGAAAATTTTACTTTCAAATACAAGACTCAAGAGAAGCATGAAAAGGTAAACAGGAAAGAGAAATCATAAGGGACTTATTGAAGTTGAACTATTACATTCCTACACAGAAAGATGATATTTGTAACTCATGAGACCTTTCTCCTTAGTAGGGTGGTTGGAGGGAATATATATAGACAGAAGGCACAAGGTGAGTTGAATATGAAGGGATGATATCTAAAAAATAAAATTAAGGGGTGAGAGAGGAATGTACTGGGAGAAGGAGAAAGGGAGAGGTAGAATGGAGTAAATAATCTCATGTAAAGGAGGCAAGAAAAAGCTTTTACAATGGAGAGGAAGAGGGGGTAGGTAGGTGAAAAAGAATGAGTGAACCTTATTCTCACTGGAATTGACTTAAGGAGGGAAAAACATACACACTCAATTGGGTATAGAAATATAGCTTACACGTCAGGAAAGTAGAGGGGAAGGGATTAGAAGGGGTGATAGAAGAGAGGACAGATTGGGGGAGGGGGTAATCAGAAGCAAACGCTTTTGAGGAGGGACAGGGTCAAAGGACAGAATAGAATAAATGGGGGGGGCAGGATAGGACGGAGGGAAATAATTAGTCTTTCACAACATAACTATTATGGAAGTGTTTTGCATGACTACACATGTCTAACCTATATCAAATTGCTTGCCTTCTCAATGAAGGTAGGTGGTGAGGGAGGAAGGGATAGAATTTGGAACTCAAGACTTTTAAAATGAATGTCAAAAATTATTTTTACATGTAATTGGGAAACAAGATACACAGGCAATGGGGTATAGAAATCTATTTTATCCTGCAGGAAAATAGAAAGGGAGAGGGGTAAGAGAATGCGGGATGTGATAGAAAGGACAGCAGATTGGAGGAAGGGGTAATCAGAAGCAAAACACTTTTAAGGAGGGAAAGGGTGAAAGGAGAGAGACCATAGAATAAATAGCAGCAGGGGGAATAGGATGAAGGGAAATACAGTTAGCAATAGTAACTGTGAAAAAAAAAACTGTGTCAAATTTATAAAAATAAGATACATTTCCCAATTGATAAATTATCAAAAGATATAATCAGTTTTCAGACAAAGTAACTAAAGCTATCTATAGCCATATGAAAAAACATTCTAACACTGTTGATTGGAGAAATGCAAGTTAGAATAATTCTGAGTTACTATCTCATACCTATTAGATGAGACAATAGGACAGAAAAGGTATATGACAAATGTTGGAGGGGATATGGAAAAAATGAGACATTAATGTACTGTTGGAGTTGTGAATTGATTAAACCATTCTATAGAGCAATTTGGAACTATACCCAAAGGGCTATAAAACCATATATACCCTTTGCATTGCAATGCCACTACTAGGTCTGTATCCCAAAAGAGGTAAAAAACAAAAAGGAAAAGGACCTATACATACAAAAATATTTATAGCAGCTCTTTTCTGGGGGTAAAGAATTAGGAATTGAGGGGATGCACATCAATTGGGGAATGGCTGAAGAAGTTGTGGTGTGTAATTATGATGAAATACTATTGTACTATAAGACATAATGTTCAGGATGCTCTCAGAAAAACCTAGAAATATTTACATGGGTTGATGCCCTGAAATTTACTGGGTACAAAGTAATAGCAATATTGTAAGATGATCAGCTGTGAATGACTTATTTATTCTCAGCAACACAATGATCCATGACAACTCTGAAGGACTTATGATGAAAAACGCTATCCATCCCCAGAGAAAGAACTGATGGTGTCTGAATACAGATTGAAGCAACTTTTTTCCACTTTCTTTTTCTTTTTGTTTTTTTTTCTGTTTTCTTTCACAATATGACTATTATGGATATGTTTTGCATGACTACACACACATATGTATGTATGTATGTATATAACACCTATATGGAATTGCTTGCCTTCTCAATGAGGGGAGGTAAGGAGAAAGAATGGGAGAGAATTTGGAACTCAAAGTTTTAAAAACAAATGTTAAAAATTGTTTTTACATGTAACTGGGGAAAAGTTAAATATTAAATAAATACAAAAAAGAGGGGAAAATTAATATTACAAGTTAGTGGAGGAAAAATACGATTGTAATCTTCAACAATCAAAAACAATATCAAAATAAATTTAAAGGTAAAACCTAACAATTTTCTGCATACAAGAACCATAAAGAGACTTGTAGGGTTAGATTAAACTTCTGGAGAAAATTGTTTTATTTAATTTCTGTTGTGCATTTAGAATTTTTGACAGTCAATTACTTGTTTAGTTAAGAGTTGAATTGTTTCAATTCAACACCACAACTTTTTCTTATTATTATCATCTATTCTTGTTTTCAATTAATTCTGATCTTAGCTCTCACAAATTCATGGTCTGGCTATTCATAGGCAATTGACTCAAGCATAACTCTCTGAGTCTGTTTTTCCAAGTGTAACTAAGCTACAGAAGCTGGCTATATGGAATTATGGGAATTGTAGTCCACAGGGACAAAGTAGGTTCCTCTCACTTGGGCGCTGTCTAAATATGTAGATGCACTTAGCTCATGGGTGGCCCAGATAAACATGATAATGATAAATGTGGTCTGAGATCTGTAGTAAGACTACATAAAGAGAATAAGAGGAGAACTGTACTGGCAGCACCAACAACTTACATGAGCAAAATAGCACAGGGTCCAGGAGTGCTGGAGATGGGCAAATCTCTTGTCTAGGCTTCAAGAGGAGCTTTGGGCTAGTTTTATATCTAGCAACACTACCTCAGATATTATTAGTCTAGGGGTATAAGCCTGTATTCAGAACAAAAGCCACTATCCTTGGTTGCTCTCAAGAGGAAATACTTGCCATCAAATACTGATTACAGAAAAAGAAACTACAAATATCTAGTAAACATCTTTATTAAAAAAGTAAACAGAAACCAGACAACTTATACAGATTAGCATATATTAAGAATACAATAGTAAATGAGATCTTCAGTTGGGAGAAAATCCTTAGTTCAAACCAAGAGCTAGAGCAAAAATCGCCTCACCAACAGGAGGTCTACCCTCAGCATGTCCAGGACTGCAAGAGCTAGAGAGCAAGAGACATGATGGGGGCTGGCTTCCTCTACATGTCTGCAGTTCTGGAGTTCCAGTCTTCCATTCAAAAGCCCACGCATCTTCTTTTGAAGATTAGGCTGTTAGAGGGAGCATCAACATGAACAACAAAGTCTCCTACTATAAGGGCAGGAGTTTGGGAGGAGAGGAAGACAGTACTCTGAATTCCTTGAGGTAGGAGGGAGACTAGTCTTCTGGATGTCCTTTCTTGAAGAACTGTGTCTCCAACGGTATGAAGGAGCATCCTTCTGGAGAAGAGAGGAGGGGATAGGATCAAGGGTACATGAAGTGGAGTTGGCCTTAACAAAGACAAAGGCCACCTCATTATTAGAGATCAGAGGAAAAGAGGAGAGAATGAGAGATGATGTTTTGAAACAAAGGGAGAGAACAGGGAACTGATGATGAATGGCCCCCATTTTCTTTTTTTTTTTATTGTCAAATTAAATTTCCTTTTTCAATTATCAAGCATTTTTTTCTCCCTTCCATCTTCCTCTCTGCAACTAGATCTTGAGTCCATTAACTCTACGTTAAGAGGTGGATAGCATGCCTCATCATTGGTCCTCTGGAATCATGGTTGATCACTGAAATGATCAGAGTTCTTAAGTCTTTAAAAGTTTTTGTCTTTAACATGCTGTTATTGTTGTATAATTTGTTGTCCTGTTCTGCTCACTTTATTAGCATCAGTTCATACAAATCTTCCCAGTTTTTTCAGAAATTTTCCCTTTTTAAATTATTTATGGAACAATAATATTCCATTGGGAGGGAATGAGCCTGGAGTCAAGAAGATCTGAGTTCAAATTCAGCCTCAGATACTTACTATCTATGTGACCCTGGGTAAGTCACTTAACCGTGTTTGCCTTGGTTTCCTCATCAATAAAATAAGCTGGAGAAGGAAATGGCAAACCCATCCAGGATCTTCAACAATAAAACAGGACACAACTGAACAAACAAAATCAGAAAAGGTGATAGAGCAGAAGAGGAGCAAGATACTGAAGGTAATTCAGAGATGGGGTTTGGAAAGAGATTTGCTGTGATAGAATAAGGGGCTGAGGAATTGTAGAGTGGAAGATAATGCAGAATTGAATTGGTTAGCTATAGGATTGAGATTGGGAAGAAAGGAAATTGAAGTCAGAGCAGAGCAGGGTTAGGGAAGTACTGATGGATGGAGGGATAGTAAGTCATTATGAGAGCTAAGAGTAGGTTTAAAAAGAGTGAGACCCAGAAAGAGATGGAAAAACAGGAGGTTGTGGTCAACTAAAGGAACATCAGAGGTTTTTGTTTTGTTTTGTTTTTGTTTTTATCAAGGAAGTGGAATATTTGTGGTTAGTGGTGAGATACAGGCTGAGACCCTATGTGTGGTTAGTATGTGGCTTAGGAATAGACAGTCATTTTCGCTGGCTATACCCCATGCCTGGAATGCTCTCCTTCTTCAACTCCAAATACTGACCTCCCTGGCTTCCTTTAAGTCCCAATTAAAATTCCACCTCCTATAGGAAGCTTGCCCAACCCCTTTCCTATTTATTCTGTATATTGCTCACTTTGTATATTTTTGTTTGTGTGTTGTCTCCCCCATTAGACTGTAATCTTCTTGAGAGCAGACTGCCTTTTGCCTCTTTTTGTATACCCAGTACTTGGCAGAATGCCTGACATATAGATATGTTGAATAAATGTTTATTCATTAATTGAGAGTGAGGAACTGGTAGGTTATGGATTATCAAGGCGGGAGTTTGGGTTGGGGGAGAGGAATGCTGTGGGCTGAATTTCTTGAGAAAGTAGGGAGAACTAAATGTAGTAGTGGTGGAGGCTGAGGCTAGTAGATCTCTTGAACTCTGGAGTTCTGAGCTGCAGTAGGGTTAAAGCCTATTGGCTGTTCAAACTATGACCAGCACCAGTATAGTGTCCCCAGGATTGAAGGCCCACCAGGCTGCCCAAGGAGAGGCAAACCGATCTAGGGCAGAAATGGAGTGTGTTGTCATACAAATTTAGAGTGGAATTTGGGTGAATAGCATGTAGCAACACTGATATGTGCTAAAATGGTTTGATGATATTCATATCCAAGCACAACAGAGGAGGTTATGAATGGATGTACAGCAATTCAGTTAGGGATAGAGTTGCAGGTGGCCTCCTGACTTAAAATTAAAATAATTTTAAAAATTTAGAAACTAAAAAAATTAAAAAAGATCAGCATACTGCCTGCTTATGGACCTCAGACAGAGAGCATTCACAGCCAGAGTATCGCAGGGTAGTAGCATGCAGGATGGTGGCCCAGATCAGCAGTTGGATATGCACTCCAGCTGAAGAGACAGAACCACTGGGGGCCCAGGTATACATAGGGTATTCAGACCAAAGACCTGCCATGACAGACATTACCTCAATGGTGGGGTGATGGGGTTAGGGAATATGAGCCAATAATAAAAGTGAGGTTTCTAAGATTAACCAGCAAGGCCTACTCAAGAGCAGGAAGGTGAAATTAGAATTGTGCCGCATCAGTAAACTTGTGGGGAGTCTGATCAATAGCAGAATCATGCCTATAAGTAGCCACTGTATTTCTACCTTTGGCCAGATAAGAGAGAATCAAGTCTCGGGGAAAAAAGAAAAGCAAGGAAGGAAGGAAGGGAGGGAAGAAGGAAGGAAGGGAGGGAGGGAGGGAGGGAGAGAAGAAGGAAGGAAGGAAGGAATGAAGGAAGGAAGGAAGGGAGGAAGGAAAGAAGGAAGGGAAGGAGGAAGGGAAGGAGGGAGGAAGGAAGGGAGGGAGGGAGGGAGGAAGGGAGGTAGGGAGGGAAGAAGGGAGGTAGGAAAGAAGGAAAGAAGAAGAAAAATGACCTGGAGGTGAGTAGACAACAGTCTCCATAATCTGTATCAAGTGATAAATTTAAATTGAATGAATTTCAAAGGAGGAAAGGGTGCTGAGTGATGGCAGTAAAGGGAGTGTCTGGAAGTGTCCCGGAAGAGTGAAGGTCTCCTCTAGGATCAGTGTGGGAGGAGTAGGGGGGGAGAATATGAATGAACATACAACCAGTGGTGGAGAGAGCATGCAAGGTCATCTGGAGGAAGCCAGATTTCAATGAGAGCAAGTACATAGAAGGAGTATGAAGGGAAGAGATCCAGAATTAGAAGTAAATTTGCTCCTTTTTGGAAAAAGGACCTTTCAGAAGGTGTAGGGGAAAGAGTGAGCAGAATTGGAATGTGACAGAAGATGGGGTAGAGATAAAGAAATGAGAGGTAAGGACTGGAGATTATTCACTTAGGTAGCCAAGAGGGGCAGCTAAGTGGTGCAGTGGGTAGAGTGCTGGGGCTGGAGTCAGGAAGACTCATCTTCCTGAGTTCAAGTGTGGGCAGACATGTATTAGCTGTGTGACCCTGGGTAAGTCACTTAAACTTAACACTTAACTCAGTTTCCTCATCTGTAAAATGAGCTGGAGTATCTTCGCCAAGAAAATCCCAAACAAGGTCATGAAGAGTGGGACACAACTTAACAACAACAATATGTAGCCAAGGGAGACTGACAGGTGGTTGGAGTTTGCTAACCATAAGGAGAGTGGTGGGTGACAACTGAGATATAACAGTCATAATCTCCACAAGATAGTGTTTTAGGACAAAAGGCCAAAGGTACTGGACCTTGGTCTCTCCATCTGTTCCTGTGGACTGGGTGTCAATTCTACTTGCATGTCTCTGAACCTGTCTGCTTTTCTGCAACCATACAGTCATCATCCTAGTTTAAGTTATCATTACCCCTAGCCTGGACTATTGTAATAGTCTCCAGGCTAGTGTCCTTGTTTCAGTCTCTACCATCTCCAGGTTGTTCTATGTAAGAAATAGCAAGTTCATCTTCAGACATATCAAACTGGATGTCCAGTAGATGACTTAAATTCAACATGTCCAAAATTGAATTCATCTTACTCTGAAAACCCTCCCTACCTCTTACTTCCTTATTACTTTAAAGGGTAATACCATCTTCCCAGTTCCTCAGGGAAAGTAGGAGGTAGGTGATGGGGATGGGATCTGAACCCCTAAAAGGAAAACACCGTGTCTTTGAAAGCAATCCAGTCCCTGAATTTTCCCATACATTTCAGTAGCCCAGATCACTGGTGCCTCTGCCAAGGCATCTGGCCCACTTTGATTACTTAATTAGCTTGACACTCCTTAATCCCATCCGGGCCCCTTTCTCTGTTACCTCTGGACCACCCCAGACTACTTGCCATTCCTTAGTTCCAGCCAGATCTTCCTACAGTCTTTCTGTATAAAAATATCAGTCATATCTTCATCAAATGTTCAGATTCCTTAAGAATCTGGCCAGCTAGTACTGGTATCACAAATACCTCAGACTCACTAGGCATCTTGCCCACTAGGAATCTCAAAATAATAAATTTGGACTGAAAGAAGGCTTGAGTGGTGGAATTCTTTTGAGGCAGACCCCAGAACTGTGCCCTTGTACTTCAGAGTTCCCAGCACCCCTAGACCGCAATAGTAGGGAAGGCTTAAGGGGAAAGATGCATTTAGTATTGGACATGTTGAATTTAAGATGTCTACTGGATGTCCAGTTTGATATGTCTGAAGATGTACTTGTTATTTCTTATATAGAACAATCTGGTGCTGGTGGTGGTAGTGGTTGTCCTTTGTTCTGGAAGAGGACCAAAATGACAAGATTCAATGTGTCCAACTATGGCAGATCAGGCTGATAAAGAGCTCAGATGCTCTACCACAGGTCAGGCACAAATAGTCCACGTGAACATTTGGGGTGGAGACTCCAAACTTTTGCATCATGCATTTCCTTTGAGTTGTTTCAATTCTGCTTTGCTCATAGAACACAGCACCTTCTCTGATGTGGGAACGCCATGCTGAGTGGCCCTGTGCCAATGTCTCCCATGTCACACAATCAAATCCAAAGTTCTTGAGAGAAACCTTGAGAGTGTTCTTGTATCGCTTCTTCTGACCACCATGTGAACACTTGCCCTGTGTGAGTTCTCCATAAAATACTTTTTGGCAAGCACGCATTCTACATTTGAACAATGTGGCCAGCCCATCAGCGTTGCACTCTCTGAAGCAGAGTTTGAATGCTTGACAGTTCTAGTAAGGACCTCAGTGTCTGGTACCTTGTCCTGCCAGGTGATCTTCAGAATCTTCCTAAGACAATTCAAATGGAAGTGATTCAGTTTCCTGGCATGGTGCCAGGTGTCATGGGCATGCAACAATGAGGTCAGCACAATGGCTCTGTAGATCTTCAGTTTGGTAATCAGTCTAATTCACATTCAGCAAAAGGGATGCCCCCAAGACAAAATGACTACCAGAAGAATTACTATCAACAAATTAGAGCTCTTCCCTGAGTGGGAACAGTTTGGCTGTTGGACTGACTTTCAACCTAAGGTAAATGGCTGATCCCTTCACCTGGAAAATGGTTGTCTACCTGAGAAGCCTGTGGCTTCAGGAAGGGCTGAGGAACAGTTGATATGGTGTTTGCTGCCCTACAACTCCAGGAGAAATGCCAGGAGCAGAACCAAGGTCTGTATACAACATTTGTAGATCTGACCAAGGCCTTTGATACTGTTAGTCATGAGGGCTTATGGAAAATGATGTCAAAATTTGGTTGCCCAGAGAAGTTCATCAGCATTGTACATCAATTTCAAGATGGCATTGCTTGCCTGGGTTCTAGATAATGGACAATGCTCTCGTGCCTTCCCAGTCATCAATGGAGTGAAACAAGGCTGTGTGCTTTCTCCTGTGCTTTTTAGCATGATGTTTTCAGCCATGTTGTCAAATGCTTTCAATGAGGTAACATGGGGAACAGGGGAACATGGCATCAAAGTCGGCTACTGCACTGATGGTAAATTCTTCAACTTGAAAAGGCTACAAGTCAAGACCAAAGTGGAGGGAGTGTTGGTGCATGATCTTCTGTTTGCAGATGACTGTGCACTCAATGCAGCCTCTGAAGTTGAAATGCAATGAAGTATGGATCAATTCTCCCCTGCTTGTGCTAATTTTGTCCTAACAATCAGCACCAAGAAAACACAGGTGCTCCATCAGCCACCACCACACCATCTATACGTAGATCCATCAGTCACAGCAAATGAAGAAGTTTTGAATGCTATAGATAAATTCACTTACCTTGGTAGCATACTTTCCAGGGAAGTTACACATTGATAATGAGGTTTGATGCACTCACTGCCAGAGCTAGCTCAGTGTTTGGGAGGCTCCAAAGGAAAGTATGGGAGAGAAGAGGTATAGAACAATCTATTTCCAGTCTCTGTGCCTTTTCAGAGGCTATCCCCTATGCCTAGAATGCCTTTCTTCTCACCTCTGCCTCTTAGAATCTCTAGTTCCCTTCAAAGCTTCATATAGGAGTCTTTTCCTGATCCCCCCAAGTTACCAGTACTCCCTTAAAAAATAAGCTCATATTTTCTTTATATATATTTCAAACTTATTTATACTAGGGATATTTCCCAGATAGACTGTAATCTCCAGGGGGACAGAGACTTTCATTTTTATTTTCATATCCCTAGTAAGCACATTGCTTACTAAATTCTTATTGACTACTGATTGGTGTGCTGGGCTAGCTCTGCCAGGTAACGTCATCTCTAGATACTGTACGGAGAGGAAGATGGGAAAAATCTCAGCTGTACATCTTGACCAACCTGTTCCCAAATTCCAAACACAGGTATTCTTCTGGTAACATATGTCCTCAGAGAGATAGTCTGTAATAGTTATTTTCCCCATCTTCAAGTCACCAAGTCTCTTGGTTACCTGATGTGTTCTCATCTCTGTGCTACCATTGAGGGAAATAAGAAAACACATTCCTTGCCCGCAGATTACAGTTTGGTTGATAAGATGAGAGTAACACACATGGAACAAAGAAGTGTGAAAAGTATAGAAGCAAATGAGAGGTGGTATGGTCCATATAGGAATTCAGAGAAAAAAAGAGAATAATGTGACTTCACAATGTCAAAGAAAATTTCCTGAAGCAGGTGGGCCTTTATAGATTGAGAGGATTTAGATGAGGGGCATGGTGGTATCCCAGGCCAAGCAACTACAGAAAGGTGGGAATGAGCATGGCATGGGTAGGAATGAAAGGATTTAGAGCTATAAAGGACTTTGGAGTCCTTATTCTTTAGTCCAACTGCCTCATCTATTTTACAGTTGAAGAAACAGACAGGATTCTAAAGAATTTGGGTTGGGTGGGGTGGAGTTTTTTAGGGCAGCTATAGGAATTAAGATGGGAAAGACAGGTCAAGTCAGATTGCAGAGGACATTAAATGCCAGTCTAAGGAATTTGAATTGTGGAGAAAATGCTGCTGACTCTGTAAAGCAGAGTTTCTTCTTTTAAAAAATTTTTTTAAAAAAATCATGAACTTGACAAGTACCAACAAACAAACATTTCCACATAGAAGGTAAAACAAACAGAAATAAGGTTGTATACAACACTGGGAAACTCTATAACATATACCTTAATTTTTAAAAAGTGTATATTTAACTTATTATGGTAGTATCAACACTACTCTTGCTTTCTGTGTTCCCTTGTGAACTACCTAAGCAGAACGTGCTTCTTAAACCGTTTTTTGACCCTCCTGAACTCCTTTGGTAGTGTGGTGAAGCCCCTTCCCAGAATTATGTTTTTAAATGCACGGAATAAAAGTACATAAAAAACCGATTATATTGAAATACAATTGTCAATTCTTTTTTTAAAAGACCCCAACTTGAGAATTCCTGCTGTTGAACATCAGGAACCATTCACATTCGGGTTTTCATTTACCCATCTGTTAAAAAAAATGGAAATGGGGTGGTCTAGAAGACTCGTTTCCTTTCAATTCTAAATCTCTCATTCTAATTTTCACTAGATCGGTTGGGGGAGATCGGGTTGGAAAGGCAGCTTGAATCAGATCGTGGAGAGGCTTGGGCAACCATGGACATTTGGGTCTCAGCTTCGTCATCTGCAAAATGAGAGGAGTAGATTTTTTGACGTCCAAAGTCCCTTCCAACTCTTGACCTCTGATCTTGTGGCACCGACCACATCTTCCAGGGCTTCCAGGGCATGGGGCTCTAAACAGTCTGTGATTGTATGGCAACGTTCCACCGTCGGGGACAATTTCCGCGCCTGAAGGAAGATGGCAACCAAGAGTCAACTCAAGACAGGGCCGCTCTACCTTGCCTTTGTTCTCCTCTCGATGGTTAGTGCGCAAGCGCACTGGCCTAGACCCCGCCCCTGCCTTCGCCTCTGCAGTCGCGGGCGAAGGCGTTCGGCGCCTGCGCATTTGTGCGCTCCGTTTACACACTCCGGGGCCTGGAGACGCCGCGAGTTCCGGTTGTCGCGGCGGCTGCAGACCTCTGGGTCGGTTGCGACGAGTAACGGCGCCGGGGATCGCTCTGCCCCGTCCTCCGACATGTACCCGACTTGGGGCCGGTATGGCGGAGCCAGCCATTACCCGCCGCCTCCGGTGCCTCCACCGCCCCCGCCCGTGGGGCTCCCCGAGGCCTCCCCGGGCCCCGGCGGCTACTCGAGCGCGGCGGCGCCGGCGGCCCCTGCCTCTTCGGGCTTCCTGAGCTTCCGCGAGCAGCACTTGGCGCAGCTCCAGCAGCTGCAGCAGATGCACCAGAAGCAGATGCAGTGCGTCCTCCAGCCCCATCACCTCCCCCCGCCCCCCCTGCCGCCCCCTCCGGTCATGCCGGGCGGGGGCTACGGGGACTGGCAGCCGCCGCCTCCGCCGATGCCCCCGCCGCCGGGGCCGGTCCTAAGCTATCAGAAGCAGCAGCAGTACAAGCATCAGATGCTCCAGCAGCAGCACCGAGACGGGCCCCCTGGCCCAGTACCCATGGAGTTGGATTCACCCCCCGAGTCTCCCCCAGTCCCCCCCGGTTCCTACATCCCCCCATCCCAAACCTACATGCCCCCCAGTCAGCCTCCGCCCTCTTACTTCCCCCAGTCCTCATCCCAATCCTACCTGGCACCAGCTCAACCATCCCCTTCCCAGTCCCCACCCCAGTCCTACATTGCACCTTCCCAGTCCTCTTCTTCCTACTCCAGCTCCTCTCAGTCTTACTTGCCCCATTCCCAGGCTTACTTGCCCCAGTCCCAGTCATCTCCTTCCCACTCCTCTCAGTCCCATTCCAAATCACAACTGGCTCCGCCACAACCCAGCCCTTCTGGTACCAGTACAACTGCCCAGCAAGAGCCATTGGAGAGTGGTGCCAAGAACACGAGTGCTGAGCAGCCAGCGCCTCAACCAGATCCTTCCACTATGACCCCACAGGTAAGCATTCATGTTAGAGCGTTTGTCAGTTGGGGATCTTAAGATTCACTCACTAAAGAAAGTTCCTTAATGAAGCATGCCTATTTTGGAATCTGGAGGGGTCATTTGTGATTAATAGGATTCACTTTACTAGGAATAAATCCAGAGGATTATAAAAGTGTAAAAGGTCTAGCCCAAGCATACAGACCAAGAAAATAATCAAGGTTGCACAGACTCTTCTCTGCTTAAAAGAGAGATATTTATAATTTATAAAACAGTAAACATTTTTAGATTTTAAATGCTCAGGATTAGTGAGATGAGTAAAGGATGACATCTCAGTTAAATTTCAAATTTAACTTTAAAAAGAGCTACTAGGTTCAAGATTTTTGCTAAATATGATAAATGGCTTTTCCATAATAATTTAAAACAAAATTTCCATTGAAAAGATAAAGAAAACTGGTTTGTGTTATAATCTGAATATATTAGTATTTGCCTGATTTTAACTGTTTTTTATTAATTTTGAAAGCCATTTGTATCTAAACATTTTAAGTTCCTAACTAGGGTTCTTTTCATTGCCCAGTTCTAACTGTTTTTGCAAATGAGGATTGTCTGGTCAAGGGTGACCTTGTTAAGAGTGGTAATTGTTTTGTTTTTAAGAGCTCCTTCTCATGAAGCACTTCCTTTGGAGTTACACGGGTTTTTCTCTTTACATTTGACCTTTTTGAGGAATCAGTGGCTCAGAAAATTAGTTATAAACTCATATGTCTTTTACTCTGCAACAAATAGATGAATTCTGTCTTGTTGACCCTCAGTAATTCAGTTGAATTCAACAAACATTAAGTGCAAAGTAGGTACTTTTCTAGACTAGGGAGACAAGAAGTCTGCCCTTAAGGAGCTTATATTTTTCTAGGGTTAGAATTGGAGGAGTACAACCTATGAACAGATAATACAAGGTAATTTGAGGAGAGAGAAAATGTTAATGATTGGGAGTAGAGGGGGTGATGTTGAGGATATGAAAAGGTTTTGTAGATGAGATAGTGCTTGAGCTGGACCTCAGAGGAAGATAGGATTTTGAAAGGCAGAGCACCAGCTTGTGTGACTACATGAAGTCAGGAGATAGAATATCAAGTCTAGAGAACTCTTAGTATTCCAGTTTGGCTGTAATGTATAATAAAGTGGAATAAAATGAAATAAGTATAGGTCGGTGTTAATGGGGTTGTATTTTATCTACTAGGCAATCAGGAACTGCTGCTTTGTGAAGGAAAGATTGGTGATGGGGAGAAACTGGAGACAATAATAGTTCTGGCCGGGGGAGATGAGGCCTGGATTTAGGGTGGTAGCAATGGAGAAGGCAACAGAAGGAACAGGACTTGGCAACTGGTTGGCTGGGGGAGAGGTGGTATTGGGTGAGAAGAGAGAAGAGTCAAAGATAACTCTAGAATTATTAACCAGAGTAATTGGGAAACTGGTGGTACCATCCGTGGAAATAGGGAAGTTTGGAAGAAGAGCAGGCTTAAGGAAGAATATGAGTTTGGTTTTGGACAAATTTAGTTTGAATTATTGATAGAATATGATACCTATGTGGAGGAAGCAGTTGGAAGTGTGGTACTAGAGTTCCTGAGAGCCTGCCCATGGGAGTTGAAAAGATAATGGAAAGGGAGAGAGAGTTAAAAAAGAAAAAAGAGCCCAGGACAGACCTTGGGAGAAATCTGTGAATAGAGGGTGAGATCTGAGATCTGAGAATAGAGAGGTGTGATGATTCAGCAAAGAAGATGGAGAAAGAACAGGTTTAGAAAGGAGGGAAGAAGGAAATAATACCTTCATTAAGTGCCTATGTTCCAATCATTTGATAAATACTTTGTAAGTATTATCTCATTAAGAGAAGGGAAGGGTGTGGTATAGTATAAAGAACACTGGATTTGGGTTGAGTTGTGGTTTTGCTGTTTACTGCCTGTGTAATCCAGGGGTGTATGGGTTGTTTATGAAGGACTAGCACCTCTGGTATGAGGGCTTGCTGACCCCTTTTCAGGGCTGCTCATCCACCTGGCACTCAACTCTCACCTGTGGCTCCAAGAAGCTATAACATGCAGTGACCATGCCCCAATAAATCGTCTCAGCAGATGGGCAAAACCAGGTTGAGGGGAACTGATAGGCTTCAAACCTGCGGGTAAGTTAGAGGGGTGTCTATCCCAAGTCTTTGAAGACTTTCCCTGGCAGAGTGGGAGGATGAGAACACTTTGTTCCAGTGATCTTGAAGGTAGCTGAAACAGGCATTGTAGAGTACTTAGAGCCTGATCAGACATTGAAGATGACAAGATCATCCACTACATCCTGGGTCATTGCCAGTCTTCTTGACTTTTGTCTTAACCACTAGACTTCAATGGCTTAGAAGAAAAAACAAGTCTACAATTTTGTGCCACTCTGCCTCACTTAACTCCAATTCACAAGCAAGTCAAGACATCACCTGTGATGTCATTGGTCCTTTTTGAAAATGAAGGACAAACAGCAACAACCCAGGGCAAGTCACTTTACCTCCTCTTGTGCCTCTGGTTCCTTATCCATAAAATGAGGGGGTTGGACTCTTTATCTCTAACGTCCTTTGCAACTGTATGTTTATAATCTTTTGTGAACCATTTATGGAAACTAGGGGAGGAGAGAACATTCAGGGAGGAAGGGTTAGTTGGTAGTGTCAAATGCAGCAGAATACTTAAAGGAAGAAGACTGAGAAAATGCCATTGGATTTGGTAGTTGAGGTCATTTTTCACTTTTGAGAGAGCAATTTCAATATGGTGGAAGGTTCCAAAGCCAAGGGTTGAAAAGTGAAGAAGTGGAGGCACTGAGTATAGACAGCTCTTTGTATAGAATCTGGCAGTGAGGGAATGGAGGAAGGCCATAAGACAGTAAGGTGAATGGAAGATACGGATGAGTGAAGGCTTTATTAAGGATGAATGAAGCTTGAGAGTGTTTTTAGGTATTGGGGAATGAGCTAGTTAGATAAGGAATGATTTGTGATAAGGGAAGGAATGATCAATTAGGGAAGTTTCTTGGAGGGGATGAAATCAAGGACGTGAATAGAGGGAGGAATAGAGGAGAAGTAGTCTTGGGGCTTGAGGAAAGGGACAAGAATAGCAGGCACTGTAGGGAGAAAATGATTCAGGGAGGGGTAAAAGGATTGGCCTATAACAATAGCAAGGAGTCTAGTAATATTAGATATTACATTGATTTTTATTGGACTTAGCCGTTATGGTTGTCTGACTACTTCTCTAGCAGCCCAAGAAGTATGAGCAGAAAAGGCAAGTGGTGGCGGAAGTGGTGGCGGCGGCGGCGGCAGGGGCAGTAATGGTAGGGTGACTTAGGGTTGAGGATGGGCAGGTGTGAATGGTGGAAGAACAGAAGAGCAAGGGATTCAAAGGTGGAGGATAATGCATAGTTTAACTTGTCCAAACTGATGGCAAGAAAGTGAGGGAGAAAGTAGGGAGATGGTGTTGGGACTAAAGGTGGAGATAAGGATGAAGAAGAGGGAGAAGTAAAATAGTGGGAGAGAGGAAAGGTAAAAGAAGAGAATATTAGAAGCTCATACCATGAAGGGATGGTATTATTATTGTGTGATCACTCCTGGGGATAGCTGAGGGAAGGTGAAAGGGAGGTAGGCCATTGTAGTTGAAGAGTGACAGATTGGTGGGACCAGGATATTTAAAGGAACATTATGTCCACATTAGTGTGATTATCGTAGTCCTCAAGTACAAGGACAAGGGTTGAGGTCCGAAGGAAGACTGAGTACAGGTACTGGCCTTCTTTTAGGAGGGAACCTGGTACAGTGGAAAGAACACTTGATTCAAGCCAGAGGACCTGGGTTTAAATCCTCCTTCTGATGCTTACCAGCTGTATGAGGTTGGGGAAGTTACTTAACTTCCTGGGCTTCAGTTTCCTCATCTGTAAAACGAAGGGGTCAGACCAGAGGATCTCTGAGGTGTTTTCCACCTCTAGAGCTGTGTTTCTGTGATCCTTGAAAAAGGAGGAAGAGACTCAGGCTTGGAGGTGATGGCAACAAATAACCAGACAAGTTGGTATCATTGTTGCTATTCTTTGTAGGATGACTGAATCATTGTTACCATTCTTTGAAAACTGGTACTTTGTCTAAGGTAAAATAAGTAGATGATATCTACGCATGAAATTCCCAGATTGGCTCATACTGCTTAGCTTCTCTTATAAGGTCTAGCTAGTAAACTGAACCAATCTTTATTTTAACAAACATAGGTACAAATGCTTGTTTGTTGAATTACCAACCAGGAATATAGCTAACTCACATTTCTTCATCATCTGTTCTTTGCCCTGCTCGTCAAATGATGAAAATAGTAGGAATAACCAAATACAGCTACAACACAGAACACTCGTAAAAACATCACAATGTTTTCTGTGTCAGCATCCCAGAAAAATTGAGCAGCCATATTCACTTCTTCATCTCCTTGTTCTCAATCCTGTACTTTAAAATTTATTTTTAATACTGTGATAAAACGTTTGTGAGAGTAGATATCATCTGGCTCCTACTGGTCAGTTGTCAGTTTTTCTTGAGTCCATTGTGGATTCACTGTTGGGGGCAGGGGGGAGGTTTAAAAACCTCTCTTGGAAAATAAGCCACCAGATGTAGGTATTCTCAGAACTTGGATGACTCTTAACACTTTTCCTCATATAATATATATATGAAAGCCACTGCAGAGTAATTGGACATTGCTTCACTGAGCTTGGGCCCTCCAGAGAGACCCAGGAACCCAAAGTCTCATATGACTTGTTCTTGAAATTCTTGAAACAATGCTAGCTCTCCTGATCATGGATTACTTTATGATTTCTTTAGTCTCTTTTAAAATCTTCCCAGGAATTGAAGTTGCACTCATTGATCTGTAGCTTACAGATTATTCTTTTCTCTTATTTTGAATATTAGCACTTAAATTTCCAGTTGTGGTAGTAACATCTCCTATTCTTGATCTTTCTTGGTTTAGCAATCACTCGCTCTAGTTTTTTCGTTTCTTGAGCATGTCCATAATCTGAGCTAGATGACTAAGCCAACTTGGTGATCTCTTCCTATCCCCTTATATATATTGGATATCACTCTCTTCCTCCACTTTAGCCATTTTTGTTCTGTTCTTTCCCCTCTAAAGGTCATTCTCCTTTGCAGAGAAAAAACCCTACAAACTAAGAATAAACAACTCTGCATTCTCTGTCAGATATGATCCTTAGCACCTTGAGCAGCAGTCTTATTTATTTTTACTGGCTGTGCAGCTCATTAAACTGTTCCTTGGCTCTCCTAACCCTGTGCTTACAATACTATGCCTTGATTTTATATATCCTCTCTTACTTGTACTTATTTTATTCTTTTGTACATTATCTTTAAAAGATCTCAGGTGTTCGAGTTCTGTGCCTCTACTTTGGTCACTTGAGCCAACTCCCTTTTTTTATAGAAATTTTTTCCTTATATGTCTTCAGAATTTTGTTCTTAAGAATTTTTCATCCCTTCTATGCTGTCCCACTATGGAATTTTAGCCCCTAGGATCCTTCATGTCAGTCCTGTGAATCCGTTAGAATCTACTCTCCTAAAATTCTAGGCTATGTATTGGGCTATACCCAGCTTTCCTCTCCTTTTTTCCTTAAACTTTATGAGGGAATACTATTTTCTTCTCAAGGTTTCCATAATTTTCCCTCCAACAACAAGGTCCTTTGGCATATTAAGTGTCAGTTCCAGAATAAAATTTCCCTTTCATTTGGAAGAGTAAAATTATCACTAAGGTAAGTCAAAAAGATAATAACTGTACTACTTTTGGCAAACAGATAATTCCAGCAGATACTGGCATCATTACAATTCCCCATTACTAATCTATTTCTCTACGTGTGCTGTTTCCTGAACTTATCGATCTCCTCTTTTGGTTTCCCCCATTAGGATGGGAGCTCCTCACATTTTAATGCAGGACAGAGAATGTGAGTAGGGACTGCTTCTGTATCCTTAGCACTTTGTACATTGCTTGGCACATTCTAAGCCCTGGAATGCTTGTTGACTGACTGAATTCGCTTTGTGTTTTACACAGATCAAAGGTTGAAAGGAATGATGATTGACTTTCTCTTATTGTTGAGTTATTTTAGTTGTGCCTGACTTTTCGTGACCCCATTTGGGTTTTTCTTGGCAAAGATACTGGAGTGGTTTGCCATTTCCTTCTCCAGCTCATTTTACAGATGAGGAAACTGAGGCAAACAGGGTGAAGTTATTTGCCCAGGGTCACACAGCTACTAAGTGTCTGAAGCCGGATTTGAACTCAAGTCTTCCTGACTCCTAGCCCAAAAGCTGGATTTGAATTCAAGTCTTCCTGACTCCCGGCCCAGTGCTCTTTCCACTGTGCCACCTAGCTGCCCTAGCCTTCCATTAGTTGGGGAGAAGATATTCCTAGAGGTAAATGAAGAATTTAGTTAATACCAACTGTTACCTCCAGGATCAAACCTAAAATCCACTGGCTTGTAAAGCCTTTCATAAGCCAGCCTCTTCCTACCTTTTCAGTCTTCATGAGCTTCACTACCCTCCAGGTATTCTGAGAGCCAGTGACCCTGGCTGTCCTCCGTGCCTAGAATGCTCTCCCTTTTCATTTCTGCCTCTTAGCTTCCCTGACTTTCTTCAAGTCTCAGCTAAAATCACCTCTACAAAAAGCTATCCCAGCCTCCCTTAATGCTGATGTATCCCTGCCAAGATTACTTCCAGTTTACATTGTGCATATCTTGTAGGTTCTTACATAGTTGTTTGCATATTGTCTCCCCCATTAGAATGTGAGCTTCTTGAGGGCTTAGCACAGTGCCTGGCACTTGGTAAGCACTTAATAAATGCTTGTTGACTGACTTAAGCAGACACTCTTATCAGCTTATATTCGTTACTTGAGCAAAATGAGAGTGAATTTTTCAATAGATAACTGCACTCTGCATCAGCTCATATAAGATTTTCCAGGTTTTCTCAAAGTTTGCCTGCTCATTATTTCTTATAGCACAATAGTATTCCATTACATTCATATACCCCAACTTGTTCAGCTATTAACCAATTGATGGGCATCCCCTCAATTTCCAGTTCTTGGCCGCCACAAAAAGGGCTGCTATAAATATTTTTGTACATGTGGGTCCTTTTCCCATTTTTATGCTCTCTTTGGGATACAGCCCTAGAAGTGGTATTGCTGGGTCAAAGGGTATGCACATTTTTATAGCCCTTTGGGCATAGTTCCAAATTGCTCTCCAGAATGGTTGGATCAGTTCACACTACCGCCAGCAATGAATTAGTGTTCCACTTTTCCCACATCTTCTCCAGCATTTATCATTTTCCTGTTTTGTCATGTTAGCCAATCTGATAGCTGTGAGGTGGTACCTCAGAGTTGTTTTGATTTGCATTTCTCTAACCAGTAGTGATTTAGAGCATTTTTTCATATGACTATAGATAGCTTTAATTTCTTCCTCTGGAAACTGCCTGTTCATATCCTTTGACCATTTATCAATTGGAGAATGACTTGTATTCTTGTAAATTTGACTCAGTTCTCTATATATTTTAGAAATGAGACCTTTATCAGAGACACTAGTTGTAAAAATTCTTTCCCAGTTTTCTGCTTCTCTCCTAATCTTGGTTACATTGGCTTTGTGCAAAAACTTTTCAATTTAATGTAATTAAAATTATGCATTTTGCATTTCATAATGTTCTCTATCTCTTATTTGGTTATAAATTCCTCCATTTTCCATAAAGCTGACAGATAAACTATTCCTTGCTTCCTTAATTTGTTTATAGATTTATATCTAAATCGTGTACCCATTTGGACCTTATTTTGGTATATGGTGTCAGACTTTGGTCTATACCCAGTTTCTGCCATTCTATTTGGAAGAGGCTTTCTTACTGGGAGTTCTGTACACCAGTAAAATCACAGATCAGGACAAAGCAAATCCGTGACAGGCATGTAATGCCATTCTCAAGCGTTAACTATACAGTTTTACCTTTCTATTGCATTAGCATTGGAAATTGAGCACTAAAGCATATTATTTAAGAAATTGTGATGGCATATTTCCCCATGGAAAATAAGTTATAGGAGGATTGAGGGGGGGCAGTTTGGTATAGTGGGAAGGAACACTGAATTTGTAATCAAATGACAAGGGTTTGAATTCTGACTCTGTTATTACAACCTTTTGACCTTGGGTAAGTCATTTAACCTCGTGGGGGCTTGATTTTGTCATCTGTAAGTTTGAGGGGGTTATACCAGTTTATTTCAAAGGTTTTTTTTAACTTTCACTTCTGTTATCTTAAGACAAGGAAAAGAATCAAGAAAGAGTAGCATTTTAGGTATTAGGGCAAGATTATTAGGGAGGTATTTCTGTTTAGAATCCCCACATTGGTGTCATTCCAACTACAAGTTCCCCTATGGTTCTCCTGGCACAGTTCCCCTGAAAGACCACTTATAACTCTAACCCACTAGAGTCCAGTGTCATCTGAACATTAGAAAGTTTGCCTACAGTCATTCCAAATCAGAGTGTGCAATTTATACCCTGGCCTCTTCCGTACACTTGAATTCGCCTTCCTTTCACAAATAGCAATTAAATTGTAATTTTGAACAAAAGTTTTTTGGCAGATGTGATTCTTAAAATTAATTCTGATTACCAAGAGACTTTCCTCTTTATTGTATTATAAACTTTTTTTTAACATGTCAGTACCAGTATATGGCAAGTAACGCTTGTAAGCATTTACTGTTGTATATTTTGGATTTTATAATTCATGAATTTTGGCACTGTTTATACTTGTAGTCTTAAAGTTGTTATTTATCAATGAACCTAATTCAGGTAGAATCTCTTAGTGGATTAAGTTTAAGAGTAGAAGTACAAATATAAATTAAAATTTTTTATCTTTGTTTTTTGCTTTGGAATATTAAGAAATTGAGAATTTAATAAATAGTGATATGGACTTATAATAAATTTACATTATCTAGCTTTAATCAGAATGTAACCAACATCAGAAAGAGGTACTTGCCTTATCAGTGGAAGTGACATTAAAGGAGGTGTTTGTCTTCTGCATTGCTGCGCTACTGAGGTTGACTCAAAGCTGAAACTTGTATATATTGTCCTGCCCTATTAGAATGTAAATTATTTGAGAGTAAGGAATGTCTTGCTTTTCTTTTTGTATCACCAGCCCTTAGTACGGGGCCTTGCACATAGGAATTGATTAATATATGCTTTTTCATTCATTCCTGGAGGAGGCAGCTTACACTAACTTGGCACTTTTAAAAACAAAATGTAAACTGTGCATTTCCTTGTCCTGAAGCACCTTATAGTATTTTCCATATACAATTGTATAGTAATATCTAGCATTAATAGACTACTTTAAGGTTTGCAAAGCACTTTATAAATATTATTTCATTTTGTCCTCATAACAACCCTGGGAGAGGTAGGTAGATAGTTATCCCCATTTTACAGATGAAGAAACTGAGGAAGACAACCATTAAATGATTTGCCTAGAGTCACACAGCTAGTAAATGTCTGAGTCTGGATTTGAACTCAGGTGTACCTGAGAGCAAGTCCAGTACTCTCTATACAAATAGATACTTAATGATTGTTTTTGAACAAATTTGTAATTTGTTTTTATGGGAAAAAAAATGGGGGGGGTAGTTAGGGGTGAGGAAGTCATATTTGAATCAAAATAAGCCTTGTATACTTCTTTAATGCTCACTTGGGTTTTTGTTTGTGTGTGTGTGTGTGTGTGTGTGTGTGTACATACACATTTTTCTGGCTATCTTTTTTTTTTAATATCACCTTAGTTTCCTCTAGTATCCCTCTCCCTCCTCCTCAGTCTCCCAGAGGGCCATCTCATATTATAAAAAGCATTTTAAAAAGACAAAATAGAAAAAGAAGAGGGGAAAAAATCAGCATAACTAATTGAAAAAGTCTGAAAATATGTGCAATATATGCTTACGGACCTTCCACCTTTGAAAAGTGGTAGAGTGGGGAGTGTCTTATTATAGTTCTTTGGAGCCATGCTTATTCTTTATAATTTTGCAGCACTTTATTTTTGGTAGCTCTTTTTGTTTATATTGTTGTAGTCATTGTATATGTTATTTTTTTGGCTCTGCTTCATTCTGCATCAGTTTATGTAGATCTTTCCTTGCTTCTTAGTGTTTGTCACATTCATCATTTCTTCCAACACAATACTATTCCATTATGTTCGTGTACCCACAGTTCATTTATCCATTCTCCATTCAGTGGGCATCTACTTTGTTTTCAATTCTTTGCTATTACAAAAAGTGGTGCTAAAAATATTTTGGTGTATATGGGTACTGTCTTCTTATCCGTGGCCTCTTTGAGGTTTTAGCCTAGCAATCAAATCTTTGGGTCAAAGAGTATGGACATTTTAGCTGCTTTATTTACATAATTCCATATTGCTTTGCAAAATGAATTGTACAGATTCATAACTGCACCAGTAATGCGTGACTATCTTCCCAAAGCCCTTCTTTCATTGCTCATTGCCGTCTTTTGTCATCTTTGCTATTTTGCAGGGTCTGAGGTAAAACTCAGGGTTTTGATTTGCATTTATATTATTACTGATTCAGGTTTTGTTTTTAAATGTGACCCATGGGTTATCACTGGAGTTATGGCTTTCTTATAGATAAACTAAGATTTCATGTGAGATACAAGGTCCAGTGTATAGGACACTGAATAGGAATTCAGACCTGGCTCTTATTCCTGTGATTTTTGAGTAATTTTGAGTGCACTTAATAGTGCACAGTTTTTAAAAATTCAAATTATGTGATTCTGACAAAAATAGAAATAATGTTTTAACTTTTCTCTGAAGACATTTTTGAAGGGTAGTATCATTTTATCTTTTCATTTATTGACTTCCAGCCATGGGGTCGACATTCCTGTCATTGAACTGGATGATTCCTCTCCAGTGAGTTAAACAAAACAGTGAATCAGCAAGTATTGAGAGCCCAGCAAGGTTCATAATATTAGGTCTATGCCCTTCTCAGACCTGTAGCCATTAGTCTCTAAAGAATAGCCTGCTTCTTTATAACTTTTAGTGCTGATCTTGGAATTGCAGACTGATCTTCTTTTCAACTTCTGCCAGTATTTGAAGAGTTTGTTAATCTTTTGAGTTATTGGATAAGTCTATTTTCTTTCTCTTTCTGTTCTTTTTTAAATATACAACATTTCATTGAAGACTTTGTCTTTTCATCCTCGTCATTTCAACAACCTCCTTATTCAGAGACCCTCCCTTGAAACAGAGACAAACAATTAAGCAAAAACATCTCATCCAGTGATTGCATCTGCATGTTGTTTTTGGATAATTGTTTGAAGTATTGGAAGAAAATTAATGGTGTGTTATAGTGAACATTGGTTGTCAGCAGTATGACTTTTATGCTTGCTTATTTGTAAGTGTACTATTGTGTACTGAAGTGTCTTTTCACAGAAGGTCAGGTTGAAAACTCTTTGTTTACTAAAGTTCTTCTCTGATGCTTTACTCTGGCTTCGTGGTGACCAAGGGCTCCTAGAAACTATGGCAGCTGAGGGCAAGCTGTAGTAGGTCCTGCCCAGCTGGAAAGTCTTCAGGTGTTTGCCCCCAGTGGTGGCTACTTGGTGATTGTCAAAGGAGCATCCTAGTGAACTTTGAAGTGGCTCCACCATCAGGCTTCATGGTGATAAACTTTTTGGCTATCCAAAAAGTTGAAAACTATTTACCTGAGTTTTCATCTATAGAGCAGTACCTATAATAATGAAATCACAGATTCTTAAAATTTTGAAGTAAGGTATGGACTACACTTCAGGGTGGAGACACAGAGAGAGGTGGACTATTTCTGTTTCAAATCAACAAGCATTTATAAAGCATCTGCTGTGTTCTGTGTTCAAAGCAATGTGCTAGTTTCTGGGGCTGAAAGACCAAAAAAATAGCTTCTGACTCCAAGAAGCTTACATTGTTCTGTGGGGGTGCAGTGCTTACACAAAGAAGTAATTCCAAGGTAATTTAAGGAGGAAGAGAGTGAACACTTAAAACTAGAGGCATTGGGGTTAGCTTCACTGAAGATGAAATATGAGAGCTGAGCCTTGAAGGAAGAAAAGGATTCTGAGAGGAAGGGTGCTGGTTGTGCAAATGCCAGAGATCAGATTCAGAAAAATAGCTAGTATTCCATTGCGGCAAGAATGCAGATTTTATACAGGGGAGCAATATTAAGTAAAGCTGGAGAGGTAGGTAGGAGCCATGTTGCAGAGGGCCTCAACTGATAGGTTGAGGAGTTTGTATTTTATGTTAGAGGCAATAAATAGGGATCCTTTGAGCAAGGTACTGGATTATAGAAAGATTCAGGGCTATATAGAAGGGAGGTGATTTACCACCCAGGCTCTTTGTGCTCAATACTATACCAGTGGGGGTAGGAAGTTGTAGAGGGGAGGATGAGGATACAGGTATAAGTAACTTATATTTTAATTGGGAAAATATGATTAACAGGCCTGAAGCAATTAGCAAATAATAAAAGAAAGTGTTAAGTCTGTGGTACAGACTATAATTGCAGTAAGTTCAGAGAAAGGAGAGATCGTGTGGAAGTTCGAGTACTTGAGAGGCTTCATGAAGGAAATGGAATTTATTGTGCTCCTTAGGTATAAGATGATGAGATAAATGTGCATAAACATAAACATTAACCCCAAGTGAATGTTAAAAGAGAATCACTGGTACTTTTTCTGATATGACTTCCAAACATCAGTCACACTTCTAGGTGAATCAGATGGCATGAGAGAAAGGAGGGAGGGATGTGGAGAACGTGTCTAGAGGTGTCGACTTTATTTGTCCCATGGGTGTTTTGTTTGTTTTAATATCTCACAAGGAGGAGAGATTGGAATTGCTTCTCTAGCCTGTGGCTGAAAAAGCTTACAAATACCTATTTTTTTCTTTCTTGCTTTGTCTTTGTCCCTTCTGAAAAAGGCAGGCAGATAGACTGTGCGCTCTCTCTGTCTCTCTCTTTATTTCCCTCAACTCTTTTTCAAGGGTAAGTAGCTTATACAGGTGATTCTCACAAACGATTTCTTTTGTAGGAACAGCAACAGTATTGGTACAAACAGCACTTGCTTAGCCTGCAGCAAAGGGCAAAAGCACATGCACAGGGGCAGCAACCACTAAAGGGCCCTGGAGCAGTGAAAGATGCACCAGAGGCAGCGAAAGAAGAAACTACAACAACCAGTCAAATATCTGAACCTCCTCCGTTTCAGGATCCTCCATTACTACCCCCAAGTGAAGAGGTTCCACCTCCTCTCCCTCCTGATGAGCCCCAGGTAAGCCATACACTTAATTCCTTGGCATTAAGTGGGGATTTTTAAATTGATAATGTAGGTTGTATTATGTATAATTTTGGAGAGTAAAAAGTCAAAAGAACAGTATGTGCCCTGACTTTAACAATATAAAGTTAAAAATTAAAATTAAAAAAGAAAAGAAAGAGCAAAACAAAACCCTTGTAATGTATCTGCATAGTCAGGCAGGACAGATTCCTGCATTGGCCATGTCCAAAAAATACATATCTTGGTCTGCACCCTGGGTCCCTCACAGTTCTAGCAGGAGATGGCTGGTATGCTTCATCCTGGGTACTCTGAAATTGTGGTTGATAATTGTGTTGATAGAGTTCTTAAGTTTTTCAAAGTTGTTTGTTTTTGTAATGTTATTGTATAGTAAAATACTTTCCTAACAATAAAAAAACCAATGTAAAGAAACGTTAACAAGCAGCAAAACCCAAGTTAAATACAATAGATCATATTAGTTCCATGCTATCAGAGTTGAAATATACATCTTTCCTTTTCTATTTATAATTGGCAAGCTATAAAATTGAAAAGTGATATGAGTTCTAAGCATACTACTGGGTGATTTTACTTAATTGAAGGGAGGGGGATAAACAGGGGAGCAGGTGGTTTGGGCTGTTTGGGAAGCATCTGTTATCTCAAAACAAAATGTACCAGCCACAAAAAATAACCTTTTAGAAAAGAACGCATAACTAGATCCATCACTATCTAATAGATTAAAGAAAGTATCTTTTCTCTTAGCTTAGTTTTAGATAATAGAGAGACTCTCCACTATGTTCTTCTAGATATTGAAGGGATATTTGGGTAGTTTATAGATACCATTTTTCAAAGTTTGAAAGATGTCAAACATTGTATCCTTTTTTATTTCACTCTTAAGTCATTTCTGAATTATTTTGTATTATATGGCAGTATGTTCTTAGAATTGCAGTAGCATTAAGGACATATCGTGATTATGAAATACAATTCTGTATTGGTTCAGGAAAATGAGTAGAAATTATGCTAATCCAAAGGTCATCGTTCCCCCAAGAAGCTTGAACTAAGGAATTTTTGGAGTACATCAGTTTCCTGACCTCATTTGTTATAAAAGTTGTAAAATATGGAAAGAAAAGGATCATAATTCTTTTCAGTTTTTATATAGAGAAAAAGAAGTAAATATTTAAATATACAGGTTTACTTTCTGATGAAGATCTGAGGATTCTGACTAATAATTATGAGAATAACTACTCCCATGTTCATGATTGAGTGTGGGCCTTTGTGGGATAAAGGAATTAACATTTATCATGTACCTGCTGTGGGCCAGGAATTGTGCTCAGCCCTTTACAAAATATTCCTTTGTTTGATCCTCACAAGAACCCTGTCAGGCAGGTGCTCTTATTATGGAGAACCATGAAGTTGAAGTCCTTCTTTGCCATTTCACATGCATGGTAAGAATGATGACCCAAATTAGTCAGATAAATTGTAGGGACTCAAGGCTCTATGGGAAATTTAAAAATACTATGCAGATCTCAGTGATTTTTTTGTGTGTGTATATATCGTGTGATAACCTTGATTTTTGTCTTTTTTCTTTAGTCGGAAGAACCTGAAGAAGAAGCCAGGTTAAAACAATTACAGGCTGCAGCGGCACACTGGCAGCAGCAACAGCATCACCGAGTTGGCTTTCAGTATCAGGGAATAATGCAGAAGCATGCCCAGCTACAGCAGATCCTGCAACAGTACCAGCAGATCATTCAGCAACCGCCACACATACAGGTTACTTTCTCCTTAACTTGTTGGAATAAAGGATTTGAGCTTTGTTCCTGAGGACTAAAATCACAGAATCATCGGATTACAGATTTTGAGCATAAAAGAACCAGATCAGCTTGTTAGTCTGACCTTCTTTTTTTGTCGATGAGGAAGCAAGAGGCCCAGAGAAGTCAAGCTGTGATTTGAGCCTTGGTGCTCTGATTCCAAGTCCAACACTTTTCCCACAGTACTCTGCTTTTTCTTTTTCAATTCTTATCTTTGTAAGATGTGGAGAGTACTAAAATTATCAGGTGAAAGCCAGCAGTTGGGTCTTCTGCAATGTTTTTCCAGTCACCTGGCACTTTTTCCTATATATGAGAGGGTTTCTGCTCATTGAAATAGAACTTGAAGGCCCCATGGTAGTGCTGTACTATACAATTTCTTGTTTACTACCAGACTCAGGGTGTCAGATAGTGGTCTCCAGCTGTTAGAATTGTCTTAGGAAATTGATTTAAATCCAACTTTACTGTATTTCCTCTGGAATCCTACATAAAAGCACCATAAAAGGAGATAAATATTTACTTCTTTTAGTCAATTGTCAATATATTCAAAGTTCAGTTTATTGAGGAAGTAAATATTTCCTTTAGTGATTTTTCTGCTTATGTGGTTTTCCTGAGTACATGGTAAATGGAAGACTTTAAATAAGTTATCAAAAGGAATGATTATTATTTAAGTTAATAAGCATACTTTTCTAAAGTGTTTAGCTTTTCTCTCTCCCATGTACTTGGAATCTCTTGATTACAGCAAAACCCCTAAGTTTTAACTATTTTAATCGAGTGTATTATGAAATCGAAAAATTATATTTCTCTCTTCATTTTATAGACTATGTCCGTAGATATGCAGCTACGGCATTATGAGATGCAGCAGCAGCAATTTCAGCATCTTTTCAAAGAATGGGAACGGGAGTTTCAGCAGTGGCAGGATCAGCTCCATTCCTATCCTCACAAAGATCAGCTTCAAGAGTATGAGAAGCAGTGGAACTCATGGCAGGGACATTTAAAAGCTACTCAGTCCAACCTTCAGGAGAAAGTGAACACACTTCAGAATGTGAAAAATCAGTATATGGGAAGCATGACAATACCACCTCCGTTTGTTCCATATTCTCAAATGCCTCCAGCAATACCAACAATGCCACCTCCTGTATTGCCTCCATCTCTATCAACATCATTACCACCACCAGTGATGCCCCCTGCTTTGCCTGCCACAGTGCCACCACCTGTGATGCCCCCACCAGTGATGCCTCCTCTACCAACATCTGTTCCCCCACCTGGGGTGCCTCCATCTCTGCCTTCGGCTGGACCTCCACCAGTTCTGCCTCCACCATCTCTCTCTTCAGCTGGACCTCCACCTGTTCTTCCTCCACCATCTCTCTCTTCAACGGGGCCTCCTCCCGTTCTTCCCCCACCTTCCCTTTCCTCTACAGCAGCACCACCCGTCTTGCCTCCCCCACCTTTGTCGTCGGCAACACCCCCTCCAGGAATGCCTCCCCCAAATCTCACTTCAGCAGTTCTCCCCCAAGGGTTACCCCCATCAGTTCCACCAGCTTCCAGTTCTCAAAGCTCAAAACCTCCAGACAAACCCAGACCAGCACTACTTCCCACTCCTATATCCTTTGGTTCACCTCCACCTTACCATCCTCAAATAAAATCGTCCATGGGCTCTTCGGAACAAGTGAACTCTAAAGCTCCTCTGCCATTCAGTTCTTTTTCAACTGAACAAGGACATATGGAACCCAAAATTCCTACTACAGGATCTTCATCTGCTTCAAACCAGCCTGGTAACACAATTAAAGACACACCAGTGAGATCAGGTGGGCTGCTTCCAGATCCTCCTAGAAGCGCTTACTTGGAGGGTCCAAGAGGAGGTCCCAGGTATGTCTGATGCTTTTTTGCTGATTACACTTTGTACAGGGGCTCATGTTATTAAAGATTCCATCAATGTAGTTATAATATGTACTTACAGTTGGGTTGCTGTCGTTGTTGTTGAGTGGTTATTGTTTTTTGCTTTTGAAAATTACTGATTTGACCAAAAGGAAAAAAAATATTCCATCCAAATTTATAGGTGAATTCTATAAGATGTCTAAAGAGCAACTAATACTTATTCTATATAAATTATTTCTAAAAATTAAGAAAAAAACCCCACTTTACCAGATTCCTTTTTTGAGACAAATATGGTCCTAATACCCAACCCAGAGAGGGACAAAACAAAAAAAAAGAACTATGGACCAATATTAACAATGAATATTTATGCAGAAATTTTAAATAAAATCCTAGAAAAAGATTATAGAACAGTATTGCAAAAAGTCCACTGTGACAAGTCGGACTTATGCTAACAGTGCAAAGATAGTTTAACATTAAGCAAACAACATAATCATATTTAAAATAGGCCATGTGAATTATACCAACAGATAAAAAAGTTTTTGATGAATCGCGACCCTTATAAAAAAAAAACCTTAAATGATAGTATTAAGATGATAATAATAATAAACCTTTAAAGGGGTAGGCATAGAAGTGCAATTTTGAAATGTAAAGAGTACATATCTAAAACTCAAAGTTTGCTGTATTTGCAGTGTAAACCCAGTAAATATTAGAAGCTGTCCCAATTAATATAAGAATAAAGCAATGATGCCCTACTTTTTGTGTCATTATTTGAAAGCACTTATAGAAATGTTAAGACCAACAAAGAGGAAAGAGAAATTGAATGCATGAACATTTGCAAAAAGGAAACATAATTTATTTTAGAAACAGGGAATCAGAGCACTTAAGACAGTAGTTTCAGTGAAGTAGGAAGTTTCAAAATAAATTCACAGAAAACATCAGTGTGTCTGTGACAAATAGGACAAGTAACAAAATCTAGGAGAAAATAAGAGAAAGGGAAATGACATTCAAAATAACTATAAAAGGTACAGAATATCTAAAAGTTTCCTTGTGAACGCACAGCTGGAGACATAAATACAATTGCAAAACACTCATCTTGGGGGGAGATCTGGAAACTCATCTTTTTAAAGTGTTTATTGATTTTTGTTTTTCTATCATGTGTGAAGAATGTAGGAATTCTTTTGAGAACTGTTTGTTCCTCTGTTTTATTTTATCCATTGGGAAATAACTCTTGGTCTCTTATGTTGTCCTCTCTCTATATTTTAGATATCACATTTTGTCAGAGATAGTTGATACAAAGATTTCAAGATACTCTTTAAAGAAATAAAGAATGACTAAAAATTGGAGGAACATTCATTGCTCCTGTTTGGACTGCATCGCCTAGTAAAAATGGCAGTACTTTCTGAATTATAAATTTGATATTATGTCAGTCAAATAGACAAGGTATATTTTATGGAGCTAGACAATCTAATTTGTTTGGAGTAACACAAGGTCAGAAATCTCAAGCAAAATAAAGGAAAAAGTAGAAAGAAGGAGTTAGGGTTGATAGTGCTTTCAGAGCTCAGGTTATCTTATAAGTCATCAATCATCAAAACTATTTGACACTACTTAAGAAATAGGAAAGTAGACCAGTGGAACTAGCTAGATAAGTAAGTATTGAAACCATCAAATTCAGTAACCAGGAATCTAACAAACCTGCACATAATAAGGTCTTGGGAAAGAATTCACTATCTGGCAGCTACTGTGAAAACTGGAAAATAGTTTGACAGAAATTAGTTTAAAATAACATCAGAGTTACACACCTTTCAGAACTATGGCTAAGGGTAGAATTATTAACCAAACAAAAGATAAAAGAGATCACGAAAGAAAAAAAGTTACATAATTGAATTACATAAAATCAGAAAATTTTTTGTATGAATCCTGTTAATACATACGGGGTGAGAAGGGAACTGTTATTTAACATAGAACTATAAATGATAGACCAAAGTATTTTCCCATCAGTTGGGTAAACTTTTTTGCTTCAAATATCTCTGCTATGGATCTGATACCCAGGATATATAGAAAATTGTTGTTGTTGAGTCATTTCAGTCATGTCTGACTCTTTGTGACCCATTTGGGTTTTTTTTTTTGCCGAAGATACTAGAGTGGTTTGCCATTTCCTTCTCCAGCTCGTTCTATAGATGAGGAACTAAGGCAGAGTGAAGTGACTTACCCAGGGTCACACAGCTAGGAAGTATCTGAGGGCAGACTTGAACTTGACTCCAGGCCTGGCACTCTATCTTAGCTGCCATATATGGAGAGTTAACACAACTCTAATAATATAGTAACAGCTGACGTTTTTATAACACTAGCTAAGTTATTATCTCATTTGATCCTCATAACAACCCTAGGAGGTAGGTGCTACTATCATTATCATCCCCATTTTATATATGAGGAAACTGAGGCAAGTTAACTTTCCCAGGGTCACACAGCTAGTAATGTCTGAGGTTAAGTGACTTGCCCAGGGTCACACAGTTAGTAATGTCTGAGGTCAGATTTGAACTTGGGTTTTCCTGACTCTAGGTCTGGCACTCTATTCACTGCACAACCTGGCTGCTCTTGGCACTATACGTCAACTTTCTAACTTTTCTAATAGTAAAGGTGTAGTTCTGCATTGATACAGAAGTTTATTCACTGGGGGTTACTCATATCAATGAAATAAAACATATAGTCCGGAAAAAAAAATAAAGACCATGCCCCAATGGTCAAAGGATATAAACAGTTTCTAAAAGAGGAATTGCAAAGCTTTAATAACCATATGTAAGATGGCTCTAAATCACTGAATGGAAAAGTAATACAAATGCAAAATTAATTCATAATCTGATTTTTCCATTCACATTCAACAAATTGGCAAAGATGACAAAAAGAAAGACATTGCTGGAGGGGCTATGAGAGGGCAGGAATATTATTATTCTGTTAATAGCTGTGAATTGTTCAAGCAATTTCCAGTTCTGGAAATAATTTCAGATTATGTTAAAGAGGTGATTAAAATGTCGATGCCTTTTGAGCCAGAGATACCACCACCAGGCTTATATTCCAAAGATATTAAAAATAAAAGGTTTCATGTATACCAAAAAACTGAAGTTTTTAGCAGAACTTTTTGTGGTATCACAAGAACTGGAAACAAAGTAGGTACTCGTTGGGGAATAACTAAACAAATTGTGGTACATGCATATAAAGCAGGAGTTGCTTAACCTCTTTTCTGTCAATGAAAAATAAATAGGATTACAAAGGAAACAAATTATTTTGAAATATAGTTATCAAAATATTTGTAAAAAAACAAGTTCATGGATCACAGATTAAGAACCCCTAAATGTAAAGGAATATTACTATAGAAACAATCAATGTGAAGAATTCAGTGAAACATGGGCAGACTTCTGAACTGACACAGTGCAGTAAAAAGAAGCAGGAAACAATATAGTGTTGCTTAAAATAACAAGTGGAAAGAACAATAAAATAAAAATGATTGCTGTATGATTGAAATGACCCAAGGCTCATCACAAAGAAGAGTTGATTGGTGCACTTCTCTCCCTTCATTGCTGAAGAGCAAGACTGTGGATGTGGAATATTGCATATACTATTATTTAACTGCTGTTTAGCTCAGTTTTGCTGAACTGCTTTTTTAAGCTTTTGTTTAAAATCCTTGTTATAAGGAACGTAGGAAAGGATCTATTAAGAAATGAACGTGACCTAATAAGTTAAAGTGGAAAGAGTGCTCGCCAGCTCTTAAATTAGAGAACCTGAGTTCAGAGCCAGAATGGACTGAAGAGACATTTACAGATGAGGAAAATGAGGTAGAGAGATTAAGTTATTCACCCCAGGTCTTATAGCTAGCAAGTGCCCAAGAGGGACTTGCGCTCAGGATTTCATAATCCCAAGTTCAGTATTCCATCGTCTATGCCATATCACTCTACCTCTTCCCATTTAATATTTGAATGTCCTTGGAGAAGTCACTCAAAATCCCTTGACCTCAGTTTTCTCATTTATGACATGAAAGGGGTTGTACTGTATGGTTTCTGAGGTCCCTTCCAACTCTAGAGATCTGACTTTGTGGTCTTAAAAAAAATTAATTGATAAAAAGGAAATTAACTAATTTTTAACTATCAATATTGCTGCTTGAATATAAAACTTATGAGCTATATGAGCCCTCTCCCTCCCCTGAGATGTTAAAATCACTCTAAGTTTGCTGTCTTTATGTCATAGGTAGGCTATTCCATGGCAGGCAGAATGATGTAGTTGATAGAGAGCCTGCCTTGGTGTCAGGATACTCTGGGTTCAGGTTCTATCTCAGGACACCTCTATACTGGCTCTGTGACCCTGAGCAAGTTACTAACTTCTCAGGGCTCTAGGGGACCGTCTATAAAGCTTCAGGATGGCAGCTGGTTTTCATTCCTTCAGGAATCACAACAATAACCACAGCCACAACGCCTGTGGGTAAAGAGAGTATAGTACTGAATTACAGTATTCGTGTTCCTCTATCACTTTTTAGTTTTAAACACACAGCTACAAAATCCGTTGTTGGCTTGCTTGGTTTCTCCTGATCCAGAACAATGACAAGTTGGCTTCCTGAATTTATTCTGCTTCATCAATCAGGAAAACATGTCTTCATCTACCTTTTTTTTTTTTTTAAACCATAGTTTTCGTTTAGAAAAGGGAAAACTTTCTTTTGATTGGGAATAAATATTGATAAATAAAACATTTTTTATTATTTTTGTCTTTTTGATGCTTTTTGTCTTTTACCACAATGCCATTTCCTGAATTATACAGTTTTCCCCCCACTAAACCTTTCTAGTAATGAAATAGACTTTATCTGATAGTGTGTATAGCATTCTATACCTGTGCTGTCACCAGCCCCAAAGTGTTTTGATTGTCTCTTTCCCAGGACCAATGTTAATCCTAAGCCTGATTTTAATAGTATATGAAAACAAAGTTTTTAATCTCTGTTCTCCCAACTAAAAGTTTTAATTACTTTTGTTCAAAGTCTATTTAAAATACAACTCTTGAACAAGATAATTATTTCAAGTACAATATACATTTTATATTCAATCATACTCATAGTTTCTATGGTTAAAAAACTCTCAATTTGCACCTCTTAGTGTCTTGTCACTAATCCAAAGTCACACCAGTTCTATTTTAGCTTCTGTACACTCAGAATTTTAAATGTGTCCAAGGCCCTGGAGATCATCGAGTTGTACCATCCCTCTGAAGCCTAAAGTGTTTACCTGACTTGCCTTTGTTCTTTAAACTTGGTGTTAGATGGAGTGCCATGACCAGAACCCATTTCTCCGAATTCCTCTTTTACCATTCTGCCATATCACCTCTCATGAATATTAATTGTATTTGAATTGCTTTTTTCTTATCATTGGGACTCTCTGCTAGATCCCACCTTTGTAAAATCTTACCTGGTGGAATAACATTTCTTATACTTGGGGTAAACGTACCTGAAATTTCACCAAAAAGATTCTGCTTTAAAGAGAGCCAATTTATTATAAGTCCCAAAACAAAGTAATGTTTTTTTTCCTGTCAGTATAATGTAACCAACTGAAATATTATCCTTGTCCCTTCAACTAACTGTCTCCTAAAACTTTTCTTTGAAATGACATCCCAAATAAAACCCTAATGCTAAACTATTGACATTTTTATTTTTAAGAACTAATAAAATAATGTATCATATTACTAAAAGTATTAAACATTGTCCAACTTTTTCATTAGCACCTTAAGAGATGATACTAAAGATAGTGGCTTTGGAGATTGTTACTTTTAAAATGAAAAGGCTTTTTGCTATCGTTGTATATAAATTCTATTCTCTAAACTGTTCCTTTTTAGTTGTTAGTATGCTTTGTAAACCATAAAATTCTATATTGTTTGGTTATAATTTATGTGCATAGTGATGATATTTATTTCCCAGAAAATCAGGTGATACTGGCAGTATTTTAAAAATTTGTCCGTAAGATCTCTTTAATGTTATTGTTCTGGAGTTGCCTGTGGGCTATAGTTTGCCAAACTGTGCTCTAGAGCACTGGTTCCAAGATGGAAGTTAGTGCATTACCTTCATTGAAACTATTAATGAAAGAAACATTTATGGTCTTAAAACACTTATAAGATAAATGTCTTAAACATGTAGGATTTTTTTTTCTACCATACTGACTTAGGTTCATTAAAATGTATCTTACCTTGTATAGGTTTGATGGTCCTCGAGGAAGATTTGATGCACCAGGGGCAAGATGTGAAGGACCGAGACCTAAAGGACCTCGTTTTGAAGGACATCGTTCAGATGGTCCAAGGCCCAAATATGAAGGGCACCACTCAGAGGGTGCCTCTAAAAGCAAATGGGGGACAATTCCCCGGGGGCCAGCATCTCAGTTTTATATTTCTTCAAATACTTCTCAGGGCCCACGACAGAGTGCACCACAGTGGAGAGGTTCTAAGCCACCTTATGGGCAGCAGCAGCAGCAACATCCACCCAAATCACAAGCAGAGTCTCATCTAGGAAACAAGGAACCTTTAACGGACCCTAGCAGTGGCCAACAAAAGAACAACAGAATGTCGCCAACTCCATTTTCTCTTACTGCAGATGTGAAGGATTCTAAATCATTTCAGTCCAGTGAGAAACTAAAAGATACTCAACATGATGTTCCCCAAACTGAAGTCCAAGCAGGACCTAATGATCCTTCAAACTGGAGCCAGAATTCTCAAAATATGGAGAAACAGATAGACAAAACTGGTCAGCCGCTACCTGCGCAATGCCAGAAACCATTTGCAAACAAATCTTCATCTATTCAATCAACTTTTCCCTCACGAACAGGAGGAATGGATGGGGGAGGACCACCATCCATACCATCGTTAACTGCAAATAATGATTTGAAATCTGTTGGTGTTGGTATCCCCCAATTAGAAAATAACCAGGACAAAGGTTTGCCCAGGCTAGATAACAGAGATCATAGACCAGAAGGCAATAGAGGTAGCAGTTCATCTTACAGAGGTAGGGGACAAGGAAGAATTGAAGACATGCGTGATAAGGGCCTGACAAACAGAGGGAGAGGACAAATAATCAATCAGGGCCCTGTAATGGGCAAACCAGAAGACATTAGAGAGAAAGTGATAGGCAGAAGGGAAGAAAGTCGAGAGAAGATGGGCAGACAAGAAGGCAGTCGAGAGAGGGTGATGGGAAGACGATCAGGCAGCCGAGATAGAGGGTTAGGGAGGCTGGGAAGTGGTAGGGAGAAAATTTCAAGTGGTCAGGCAGATATCCAGGATAGGGGGAGAGCTGGCAGCCGGGAAAGGGGACCTCCCCGGAGGGCCAACAGTCAAGAGAGAGGACCTCCTAGGAGGGCTGGCAGCCGGGAGAGAGGACCTCCATTCCACAGGGCTGGAAGCAGAGAAAGGGGACCACCTCGGCGGCCTGGAAGTCGGGAAAGGGGACTGGGCAGACCAGAATTTGGTCGGGATAAAGGTTTACCCAGGCTAGAACCTGGTAATATAGATAAATCAATTAGGATGGGAGATGGGGAAAAAATGCCCCCTTATCATCGAGATGAAGCATCTAGGGCTCCCTGGAATCATGGAGAGGATAGAGGGCATGAAGACTTTTCATTGGATGGTAGAAATGTCCCTGCTTTAGAACGGGAAAGACTTGATGATTGGGACAGGGAGAGATACTGGAGAGAATGTGAACCAGATTATCAAGATGATGTAGATCCATACAACAGAGAGGACAGATTTACATTGCTACCTTCTCGGTCCCATGATGTTGATCGGCGAGGACCTTGGTGGGATGATTGGGATAGAGATCGTGATATGGATCGAGACTTTAGGGATATGGACAGGGACATGGATAGGGAGCGGGACAGGGACCGGGACCGGGACCGGATGGGAAGACCTATGGATATGTATGATCGAGAATTGGATAGAGAATGGGACAGAGACTACATGAGACCAATGGATGACCAAGAATCACAATTTCATGAGCGTGATATTCCCCCCCTTCCACCTTTGCCACCTTTGCCTCCTCTTCCACCTTTGGATAGATATCGTGATGACAGGTGGAGAGATGAAAGAGATAGAGATCACATGTATGATCGGGACCTTCGTGACAGGGGGGAATTAAGAATTCGAGAATATCCTGAGAGAGGAGAAACATGGCGAGAAAAACGAGATTACCTTCCTGAGCGAATGGACTGGGAGAGAGAACGATTGTCAGACAGATGGTATCCATCTGATGTAGACAGACATTCCCCTATGGGGGATCACATGCCACCTCCATCGCACCACTCTTCTGAAATGTTGGGAGCAGAAGGAAACTTGGACTCTGATCAATCTATTGGAGGGGTAATGGTCCTTAGTCAAAGACAGCATGAAATAATTTTGAAAGCTGCACAGGAACTCAAAATGCTACGGTAAGTTAACTACTGAAGATAATTTTTTTTTTCTGAAGATAATTTCTTGAGTCAAAAAGTATTTAAACTGTTCTTCAGAATGGTCTGATATACTTTGTTGGAATTATCTTCTTAGTTCTTTTCAAGTAGTTTTAATTTGGTATTTGGTACTTGAATTTTTATTGAAGTTGAAAATTCTTTCTATGATGTGTATTCTCAGTTGGTTGTTTGATGGGACTTTATTGGGGATGAGATGATATTTTCATAGGACTACAGGCATTTGAGCAGAAAGTGAGTTTAGTGGTTATCTATTTACTTCTGACCACTGCCTCTCTTGTGCCTCTCTTTTGTTTCTATGGCTACCACCCTTAGTTTAGGCTGTTGTAATAGCCATCTAACTTGTATCCTTGCTTCTGAATTTCTACCTTCTAATCTGTTGATCTCATTGTTGCCAGAGTAATCTTCCATGACCATGTCACTCATTTGCTCCAAAAATCTTTAATGATGATGTAACAGTGTTGCTAGCAGCTGCTGTTGGGGTGTAAGACCAATAACATCAGCACACAGAAGGCTGCCAGTACAGGTTCTTTGATCTGCCTTTCTAAGGAAAGCAACTTTAATCAAACCTACATATATAATTTCACTTAATTCAGGGGGAAAAGCCAGCACCCTGAACTTCAGAGCAAGTACAAACAGGAATTACAGAGACAATATAAACAGATCAACATTACTGTCTAGCCAAATCACAATATAAATAGTTACCAAAGAAGCACCAACATCTGGGTTTTCTGAAGCCAGGGTGGGGAGGGAGTTCCTTAACAACGGCTACCCAGTGTCTCCACACCAACACTCTTCCAGTGTGTGGGAGCCCCAAACAAAATGCCAACCTCTGAGTTTATATACCCTTCTTAGGGCCGGAAGGCTTCATACCTAATCATCAAAAGGGTGCGGGCCTAGGGCTTAGCACCTAGCAAGACTTAATCAATGGCACTTGATTACTTTAGCATTCTAAAAGAGAAGACAGTAAAAAAAAAAAAAGTCCCACCCTAATTACCAATACAGATGACTATTTACAAAAATACAGATTTTCAGCCAGTCTGGACTACTTGCCCTTTCCTACCTTCAAGCTCCAGGGCAAGAAAGGAATATTAATGTGACAATGAATTTGTGCATACCATTCTTCGTACTCTGAAATATTGTTTTTTATGCCATCAGTGCATTTTTCACGTTCTAGGCAATTTTTTGTGCTCCTCCTTCCCCTGCCCTCGACAGGATTATAAACTAAGGGGTGAGGACTGTCGTTTTTCATCTTTTTATCTCCAACACCTAGCACAGTGCCTTTAATGAGCCTTTGAATTGAAGTGATCCATGTGAGTTATAAGTTTATGCCCTAAAATACAAAAATTGAAAATTGATATTTGGTCTTTATTTGGTTTCTTGCCAGTAAGTGGGCTGTGTTTTTGTGTATTTTACTTTTAAGTGCTCATGTTTCTTTGAGTCATTACATCGTTGCCTTTTTAGTTTTCCTAATGAATAATTTATTTTCTACTTTCAGTGGGCCATTTCTTTTATATTGTATGTGAGAGGATCAGTGCTTACTAGTCTTTGTCATAATTTTGAAATGCTCTATCAGTCCTTAAGTTTCTTGTAGTTAAATCCCCAGGATTCTTTCGTTTCCCTCTTGTGGAAATTTCAGCCTTAACCATAACAGGACGTGGCTACCTTTACTTGAGATTATTATTGTTTTTACATAATGAAATATTTTCTACAATGGAATAAGGAATAGAATCCAAATTTTTTGACTCCCAGTCCAGTATCATATGTACTGTAATTTACACCATGAAAACATTTGTCCTCTTGTGGAGTAGGACCTTTGAAGTCCTTTATACAACATTCAATCCAGTAGTCCAGTAAACATTTAATAAGCACCTACTGTGTGCCAAGCACATGTGCTCAGTGCTGGGGATACAGTTAATGAAAAGAAAGACAGTCCCTGCCCTCAAGGAGCTTACAGTGTTCGCTGGATGTTGGTATTCCAGGCTACCAGTTATAGACTATACCAGTTAAGGATATAACTGAAGTTTCTAGGACAAGAGAATAATATTGCTATGATAATAGAAAGTCACAGTACAGAAAAATGAATAGCCTGACTGCCCATCTAGAATTATTGGCTAGAGAAATCTATCATAGAAACCATGAGTCTGAGAAAGTAACATCATAGACTCTAGGAAACGTTTTTGTGAAAGAAAGGCCTGGTTCTTTTTCCTTCAGAACTCCTGGAAAGTAGGGGTAGAAGGAGATGTGTGCTATAGAACACTGATGATATATTCTTATTTTCTGTGTTCTCTCTTTAACCCTAGCCAAGTTTCTTTTTTTTTAGAAATAAGTGTTTATTTTTTTCTATGTTAAATCACTATTAAATTTTTTCCCAGTATCTCTTCCCTTCCCAGATACCTCATCTAAAAATATTTTTAAGGACAAAAAAAAAAAAGAAAAAGAAGAGAAAAAATTTTTTAGCAAAACTGATCAGTACATTGCAAAAATCTGAAAATATGTGTAATCTATCACACTGGACAACCTCCCACTTCTGCAGTAGAATAGGGTAAAAATGTGTCTTTTCATATCTCTTCTTTGGAAACATAACTTGTTCTCTGTAATTTTGCATTATTCACTTTCGATTTTTTGGGGGGTGTGGTTCTTTCTGTTTACATTGTTTAGTTATTGTGTATATTGTTCTCTTGCCTCTGCTTACTTCGTCCTGCAGCTGTTCATGTAGAACTTTCTATGCTTCTCTGTAGTCATCATATTTGTCATTTCTTACAGGGCAATAATATTCCATTTCATTTGCATGTTGCAGTTTTTTTTGCCATTCCCCAATTGATGGACACCTACTTGGTTTCTGATTTTTTTGTTATCACAAAAAATGCTGCTACATAAATTGTTGGGTATATATGAGGATTTTTCCGTGGCCCCCTTGGTATATGTCTAGCAGTGGAATCAAAAGTTATGGACGTTTTAGTCACTTTGTTTGCATAATTCTAAATTGCTTTCCAAAATGAAATGTGCTGATTTGTGACTCTACCAACAATGTACCAGTGTGTCTATTTTCCTGAAACCCCTCCAATGCTATTCCTGTCTTTTGTTATCTTTGCCAGTTTGCAGGGTATGAGGTGAAACCTCAGTATTTTGATTTATATTTCTCTTAATGACTTGAATCATTCTCTTTTTTTTTTTTTTTGCTTTATTTTTTGGAGGGAGGGAAGGCAAGACAATTGGAGTTAAGTGACTTGGCCAAGGTCACACAGCTAGTAAGTGTGTCAAGTGTCTTAGGTCAAATTTGAACCTCCAGGGCCAATGCTCTACTCACTGAGCCACCTAGCTGTCCCGACTTAGATTATTCTTACATGTGGTTGCTAATAAAGCACCAATTTCTTTTTTAACTATATAAAATGCTTTTTTTAATGGGATAAAACCAATTCATGTTTAATATTTGGGTACCAAGATAAACAAGAAGAAATGGGCTTAGAACGTGAAGACTCAGAACCAGAAAGATAGCTTTGATTATCAAATGATAAAACACTGAGAAGCATAGATTGTTAAATCTCTGTTCTAATGGTGCCTTAAGAAGAAAATAGCCATTGGTTTTCAGTGGTTTAACTCTTGACCTACCTTGAGGCAGAGATCACCATCTGTGAAGTCCTTTTATATTGGGGTGTTCTGATTTTTTTTTTCCTATGGGGAGTATAGGGAGTGTTGTAAATTCTCTTCTTGAGCATCAGTCATAAGAACTTTACAAAAGGAATAAGACAGGGCATGACCATTTCTGACAATGTATATGCAGAGAACAGAAAGAACAACTTCAGAAGCTCAAAGATTTTGCCGCTGAGCCGCAGGCACCTGATCTTCCCCCGCCGCCGCCTGAGCCACCAAGACTTCAGGCTGCATCTGCACGGCCACCCGGGATCTTTCAGGTAAGAAATGAGATGTATGAAATAGAAGGAATCCTATCTGTTTGCCTTGATCTCTTTTCTCAGTAGAAACAAAAGTGTAACAGAAGCTCATGATATCATAGTAATTTTTGATTGCTTAGTGAAGCAGCATCCCATGCTCTGACATTAAACTCTACTTATTCTGTGCAGAGTACTCTGTAAGGATTTGGGGCAGAGTAAAGAAGAAGATGGAAAGTTTGGATAAGATATGCTCTGTGTTTACCTACGTATATTCTTGATAGGTCTTATGAGAAAACTTAAAGCTGCCATGGTCCTGGAAAAATTGGTTAATATTAGAAAAATTGGAAAAAAAAATAAGCATTAGAAAGAAAGCAATGTGTGCAGAGGCATTTCTTGCTTTATGGCCCATACCATATAAATTTACTACCCATCACAGACATGTATACTGTTGATAACAACCCAAGTGTCTTTAATTATGAGAGCCATTTGTATACCTAGTAAATCTTTTACTCTTTGTAAAGCCTCCAGGATCCTACAGGCCACCTCCTCCTATGGGTAAACCGCCCCTTCCAGGGATGAGACAGTCTACTGCATCAGCAAGACCATCTATTCCTATGGCGAGGCCACCTGTCCCAATCCCACCTCCCCCTCCTGTGGTAAAGCCACAGCCTGCTGCTATGGAACAGGAACGTTGGGATGAAGATTCTTTCCATGGACTCTGGGATACAAATGAAGATAAAGGACTGAATTCAGAATATACCTCAGAAACAGGCCCACCATCTGTTTCAATGAAAGCGCCACCCATTCCTCCTTCTATTCCCCCTCCAAGCCCAATTCCTGTAGTTATGCAGTCAATGTCTAAACCTCCAGTGCAGCAGACAGTGGATTATGGCCATGGTCGAGGTAAGTAACAATGATTGACTTGTATCTCTAGTATTAGATAATGAGAAATATCAAGCAAGGTTTGCCCTGTGTCATGTATGCTTTATACAACTTCTACTATAAACCCAGTTATCTTATTGCAGTATATTTAACTGTTTCTTTGTGTTAAGTTGTGAAGCCAAACATTTGAGATTAGTTTTAAAATTCAGACATTTGATTCCTGTTCTTACTGGGTTTTTTTTATATTTAATTTTTTTCCCTCTATTACATGTAAACAAATTTTTTTAACATTTGTTTTTTTTAAAGTCTTGAGTTCCAAATTCTCTTCCTCCTTTCCTCCTCTCCTCCCTCAGTGAGAAGGCAAATTATTGGATATAGATTATTATACATGTTCAGTCATACAAAACATTTCAGTATTAGCTGTGTTGTAAAAGAAAATGTAGATAAAAAAACCCAAGAATAATAAAGAACGTAAAAAAAGTATGCTACAATCTGCATTCAGACTCCATGAGTTTTTTCTCTGGAGGTGAATTGCATTTTTCCTCATCAATATTTCAGAATTGTCTTGGATCATTGTATTGCTTATAGCTATTCTTATAGCTAAGTCATTCACAGTTGATCATCATCCAGTATTGTTATTGCGTATGATATTTTCCTGGTTCTGATCATTTCACTCTGCATCAGTTCACGTAAGTCTTCCCGGCTTTTTCTGAGAGCATCCTGCTCATCATTTCTTATAGTACAATAGTATTCTATCACAATTATATACCACAACTTGTTTAGCCAATCTGCAATTGATGGACATCTCCTTATACGACTATGGATAGCTTTAATTTATTCTTCTGAAAACTGCCTATTCACATCCTTTGACCATTTGTCAATTGGGAAATGTCTCATTCATATAAATATGACTCAGTTCTCTATATATTTGAGAAATAAGGCCTTTATTAGAGAAACTTGCTATAAAAAATTTCCCTCGGTTTCCTGCTTTCCTTTTAATCTTGGTTTTGTTTGTGCGAAATCTTTTTAATTTGATGTAATCAAAATTATACATTTTATATCCTGTTATGCTCTCTGTCTCTTATTTGGTCATAAATTCTTCCTTTGTTCATAAACCTGTCAGGTAAAATATTCCCATTCTTACTTTTAATTTGTGTAACCTTGTCACCGTCCCTCTTGCTCAGTAAAATGATGACGTACAAGTATATTTGTCAAAGCAAATAAGTATTCATGAGTTCAGTTGACATATCTAGAGAAAAGATCCAATGAGTTAAGAAGCATTTATTAATTAAAATAAGTATATGCTGCATGCCAGGGGCTATGCCATATGCTAGAGATATAAATATGAAGACTGAAACTATTCATATTCCAAAAGGAGCTTACATTCTAATGGGGAAGACAACAAGCACATATAAGTATATGGAGAATACATATAAAGAGAATATATGCAAAGTGTTTAAACACAAGGAGGCAACTAGATAGTAGGCAGGTATGTTTGATTAATAATACTGATAACAACAATAACTATGTAACTGAGACAGTACCTCCCCTGACTCCTATGTGGGGGATGGGAATGGGGTGGAGGCCATTTGTATGCAATACTGCAAGTAAAATCAGATTTTTTTTTGATGTGTTGCATATTTTTCCTGAATATTTTTTTATCCTCCTCTTTAAAAAAAACAAAAAATGAACCAGAACTTCATTATAATGGGTAGCTCTCAGGCAGGGGGGAATATAAGCACTCTAAAAACAATATATCAAATCATTAGAAAAACAATAGTATTTACTCACCACTTTAATATATTATTTAATCCTCACAACTACCCTGATAAAATAAGTGCTGTTATTCTCATTTTGCAAGTAAGGAAACTGAGTCTCAAAGAGGTGATGTGACCAGCTCAAGTCACACAGCTGTTTAGTGTTTGAGGCAGGATTTGTACTCTGGTCTTCCTGACCCTAAATCTAGTGCTCCATCCATGACATCAGCCAGCTGCCTTGTATTTATATGAGTCATGAAACTAAAATATTGGTAGAAAAAATTTTCCCCAAAGGCATTAGCTGAGAGAAAGAACAAGAGAGAGAACGGGAGAAACAAGATTGTAAACATTGTACATTTGGTTTGTAAGCACTAATTTTATTTTGCCATGGCCTAAGAAATCAAGTAGCCCACCTACTAAGTGATGATTCTCTTCATATTTAGGCTGCTCCTAAAACAAACATAGGCTGTTGAGCTAGAACCATATTGGAAACCTTTACCATGACAGAGCCTTCCAGAGCTTGCCTCCCTTTGATATAGCTGTGAAGACTCCAGGATCACCTTCATGCCACTTCAAGGCAATTTAGGAATTTAGTGACTAAGATGTTACCAAGCTCTCTTTGTGCCAGTCTTTCCTATGTTACTTTCTGCCTCTCTTTATGTCTTGTTTCCTCCATTCTTCTTTCCTCAAATTTATGTTACTAAGCGTAATTTAGTCTTGGTTTTTCAGTATCTGTAATACCATTCTAGCTATCCAGATCATTGAAATACAATGTAATACTGACTTGGATGTCATTTTTAAAAGTTGGTGTTAATGCATAACTTTTTGTGGATGAATTCTTTTCTGAATCCCATCTTTTAAGAAGTAAAGCAAATTGGCAATTATATTTGACATATAAGAACCTGGAAATGCTTTTTTTTTTCCTGGAAAAAAATTTGTTCCCTAAAGGCTTTAGCCCTTGCAGTGCAGGTTTCTACATTCTGGATTTGGTAGTCAACCCAGGAGTTCTCGTTGAAGATGTCCTGTGTGTGGTAGGACCGTGTGTGTATCAGTAAAGTCTCTGTCAAACTCTTTTATTCTTTCCCTTTTGCTATAGTTATAAAATACGCACCCAGAAGTCTTTCTTAAGGTCACACACACATATCAATGTGTTAAACCCATCCAGAAAGTTCATAGCACCTGAATCTTACCCAGTTACTTATCTACTTTAAGTGTCACACTAAATATTTTTATTCCTGATTTTGCTTACCAGACATATCCACCAATAAAGTTGAACAGATACCTTATGGGGAGAGAATAACTCTGCGTCCTGACCCCCTACCTGATAGATCACCTTTTGAGACAGGTAAGAAATGCCCTGAAATGAACCCTTTAAAACTTTTTAGGATGTGAATATTGTATGTTTCCTTTTGAGTTAGATAACAATTGCTTTTTTTTTTTTGGAAGGGAGGAAGCCAGACAATTGGGGTTAAGTGACTTGTCCAAGGTTATACAGCTAATAAGTGTCAGGTGTCTGAGGCAGGATTTGAACTCAGGGCTTCCTGACTCCAGGGCCGGTGCTCTATTCACTGCGCCACCTAGCTGCCCCAACAATTGCTTTTCTAACACCTCCCTTTGTGATATCTGAAAGTTCAAATTTTAGTTGATTACAGTAATCTGTAGACTAACTTCATCTTTAACCTTTGCTTTAGGTTTGAGGCTATTGTGTTTATTTCACATTATTCGTTTTTCCAGAGCACCCAGGCCAACGAGACCGCTATGATAGAGATAGGGATCGTGAACCTTATTTTGATCGTCAGAGCAATGTCATGGTAGATCATAGAGATTTTAAAAGAGATCGAGAAACGCACAGAGACCGAGACCGTGATCGTGCCGTTATTGAATATGATCGGGATAGATTTGACAGAGATCGCCGTCCTCGGGAAGACCGGTATGCTGCAGAAAATTCTCTTTACACAAATTACATGGCTGTGTTAGCCATGCAGATTACTATAAACCCAGGGTCCACAATTAATTAGTCAAGTAGGCTTTACAGAAACTTAATTAACTGTGTATTTAAATTCTTATGTACATTAATTTGCATGGAAAAAGGACTATGTTTTCTGGAATTCTCTGGAATAATAAGTGGGGGGGGAGGTAAAATTTGTTGGAAGAGAGAGGAGGTGACCTTGTGAAAAAAGCTGAGTCCCGTGCATGCTTAAAATCGGCAGATGACCTTTGCAACTCTTAACCTTTTTTTGAATGAATGTGTAAAGCTGATCTTTACTACAGTAAAGCAGTATAAAGACTGAGTATTTGACATGTAAGGCATCCATGATAAGGGTTAGAGTTATGGTTATTTTGCAAGCCAGAGTGCCACTAATTGTCTTTTTTTTTTTAAACAGGGCACCTCCTATCACACCCAGGACACAGTCTTACCGTGATAAAAAAGAGCACTCCTCATCCAGACGAGGTGGATTTGATAGGCCTTCATATGAACGGAAAACTGACAGGCCAGCTTATGACCACGGACCTTCTATGTTTGGAGGTAAAGAAATGCCTCAGTAAATACTAGCACATTGAGAATGTTACCATTGGGAGACCTTTTTCATTGTCATACATTAAGTTCTAAGAATGAAATTTATTCACATGTGTTTCTTTTCATTCAACTGAAACTGGTCTCTCCAGTGTTACCAGTGATCTTCCAGTTGCCAAATCTAATGGTCTGTTCTTATTTCTTATCATTATGGACTTCTGTGGAGTATTTGAAACTATTAATTAATCTCTTCTCCTCTGGGTTTTCATGACATTGCTTTGCCAGATCATTATTTATGTCTTGCCCAGTAACTCTGGGTGTGCCACAAGGCTCTGTCCTAAGCCCTTTTCTCTTTTGTTTCTGTAGTCTCACTAGATTTCATCAGCAACCTTGGATTCAGTTATATATTCAGATACATTCGAGCTATAGATCAGCCCTAGTTTCTCTATTGAGATCCATTTCCAGATCAAGAACTGTGTCTTGGACATTGATAAATGGATGTCCCATAGGACCTTAGTTTCCTCCGCTGTAGAATGGTGTTGGACTGCATAGCCTCTGAGGTCCCTTCTAGCTCTAAGTCTATGATCCTCTGATTCTAAGATCTCAGATTCAGTATGTCCAAACAGACTATCTTTCCTTCCCAAACCCTTTCCTTCTAAAATTTTCCTGTTACTGTCAAGGGCATTCATCTTTAATTTCTCCCTCTCCTTCTTTACCCCATGAACCCAGTCAGCCATCCTAGCTTGTTTTTATCTCTACGACATCTCTCAAGTAGATCTCCTTCTCGGTGGTCACACAACCACACAAATACTTCAGACTCTACTCCAGATGTCTTGCCTGGACTATTGTGGGAGCCTCCCAACAGGTCTCTTGCTCTTCCACTTCCTCTTCCACACAGCTGCCAAAGTGTGACTTTCCTAAGGCATGGATCTGACATTCCCCTCCTCAATAAATTCCGGTGACTGCATTAAATATGGAGTTTTCGTGCTGGCATTTAAAACATAGCCTGGCCCTTCTTTTCCTTCCATTCTTCTTACGTGTTACTTCTTCACATGCTCTGCGGCCCAGCCCTACCGACCTGCTTGCTGTTAAAAACAACTCACATGCACTCCATGACCCACCTCCCTGACTTAGTATTGGCACTCCCTCAGATCTGGAGTGCTCAATCTCTTTTTACCTCTGCCTCTTGGAGCTCCTGGCTTCCTTCAAGATAGCTCAGACAGGGACCTTTCCTGGTCCCCCCAGATGATGATGTCTTCCCCACTAAACCTTGTTATATGCTTGTTTAGGTATGGGTTGTGTCTCCCATTAGTATGTAAGCTCTTTAAGGGCTGCTGTTGCTTTTTTCTTCGTATCTTTAACTTTCAGCAGCGACTCACACATAGCAGGTGTTCAGTAAATGCTTGTTAATGGTGACCTGGTCTTCTTGTATAAAAGATATGTATAAATGTATAAATGTATATATGTATAAATTTATGTATAAATAGAAAACAGTGAGATCAGTATGCGTCAGGACAGGGAGAAATAGCTGTCATTGTAGGGCAATGTGATCCTCCTTGTTTCTTGATAGCGCAAAAAATCCAGCATCTCAGGAATGTGCTAAGTTGATTGTCCGATTAAGGAAAAGAGATTTTTTTACTCTTAAAACTGTGGAGCAGAAGTTTTAGATCAAACTGTAAGAATACGTAATATTTCCCTTTAGATTTAAAAAAGTTGTAGTATTTACTATGAACCAGTATAAATTAAGCAGACGGGCACCCCAAAGGCATCCAGATCCCTGGGGATATAATTAAAGCTGCCTGTTTCCCTCATTCTGTTTTATTTATATTAAATTTGTATAAGAATTAAATTAAAATTAAATCTTTAAAATAGTCTCTGAATCTTTAGGGTTGATTTAAATTAAATTACCTTTTGATGGCTAGAGGGAGTTAAGGTTGTTATTTAAGTAAAAAATAACATATTCAACTACTGGAATTCTAGGAGACCGAAGGACTTATCCTGAGGAACGGATGCCTATGTCTACACCATCACTAAGTCACCAGCCACCGCCGGCCCCTCGAGTAGAAAAGAAACCTGAGTCTAAGAACGTTGATGATATTCTGAAACCTCCAGGCCGAGAGAGCAGACCTGAGAGAGTGAGTAGCATGGAGTTGATAGTTTTCATATAAAAGTATGCATAATCCGTGTTTACTTCTTGCTTTTTGGCACTTTGCTCAAAGCAAGCCTGTAAGTTAGATGTTACATTGTTATCTCCACTTCACAGATGAAGAAGCTGAGGGGCATAGTGACTGGCTTGGGACCGAAACCTTGGTCTTTAAAGAATCCAAGATGTTTTCCATGATGTTATATAGTATCTGAGCCCCTTCAAATCCTGAATATTTTTAAGTTCCTATAGCATAAATATAACTTGACAAATGTTTCCTTCCCTGAGGTCATCGTGTATTCTGAATTTCTTTAAAGCAGTTGGAAAATCTTTAAGAAGCCCTGGTTTAATTAGACAAATAATTAGGGTTTCAAAAAACTTCTCCAAGTGCCTTGTCAAGACACTTTAAAGGACCTCTAAGTGGAGGTTAAAAATGGAAGACGTAGATTTTTAAACTTCCTTTTACATGAAGGAAAACAGGAAATAAAAAAAAAAAAGCAAGAGTCTTGATTAGATTGCTTAAGGAAAAGGATTTGTGTTTGTCATACCATGAAGTGGTCAGGCTCTAACTTAGTTATATTTGTTTGCTGATAATTGTAGAGAATTGTAATATGCTTCTGTAATTCACAATTGATATGGCAACCTGTCAGGTCCTCAGCTAAGTAAAGGTTTTTATTTTTCTGTTAGAGAGAAAGACCAAATTGTTTTTTCCTTTATTCTTTGTATTTCAGATAGTTGTCATAATGAGAGGATTACCTGGAAGCGGGAAGACACATGTTGCAAAACTTATTCGTGTGAGTTCAGAAAAGACAAAAGATATTTGTTATTAGGATTAGCCTTTTTTCTCAGCAGCATGCTATTTTGAGGTAGGATTCTTTTTTCTGTTTCTGTTGGTCCCCTGTGCTTCAGCTTGCTACTGCATGTTCTACATATTTTTGTTCTCTTTGCCCAAGCATTTCACTGTTGTCACTAAACATACTGAAAGATGAGAAAGAACCCAGAAAGCTCAGTGAGGCAGTTTACAAAACTGCTGGATCTTAGAGTTTGAATCTAACTCATCTATCTGAACAGCAATCCCCACTACAATACCTCCATGATTATTTAGTCTCTGCTTTTCAAAGATCCCAATAATGAGGAACTTGATGATTTTCAAGGCAGCCCACTCCACTTTTGAACAATACTGTTTGTTTTTCCTTCTGTCAAGCAGAAATCTTATGTATTACACCTAGCTCTGCTCTTGGGAACCAAGTAGAACAGGTGATTCTTCCATGTGATATCTTTTCTAAAACTTAAGCATAGCTATCATGTTCTTCTTGAGTCTTTTTTTGAGGCTAAACTTCTCCAATTCCTTCAACTTATTCCTTGTATGGCTTGGTTTCCAGTCCCCTTCTAGTTGCCCTTCTCTGGATATACTTCACTTTTTCAGCATCTTTTCTAAAATGTGTTTCCCAGAACTAAGCACAGTACTCCATTTGTGGTCTGATCAGGGAAGTATGCAGCAAGGTTATCATTTTCCCCTTTCTAGATACTACACTTCTATGAATGTGTCCTAAAATTGCCTTTCTGGTTTCTGAAGTAGGAAAATAAGTTTGAATCATTCCTTGGCCTTTAGAGAGCAGGCTTTGTTTTAATAGGAGGAAAATAATCCTTTTTTAATTGCTTCTTAGGATAAGGAAGTAGAGTGTGGGGGACCTGCACCTAGAGTACTCAGTCTGGATGATTACTTCATCACTGAAGTGGAAAAAGAAGAGAAAGACCCTGATACTGGAAAGAGGGTGAAAAAGAAGGTATGCTGTATTCCAGTAGCTGTAGTTAAGAAAGATAAATTTAGGAATAGAAACGTTTTTGAGAGGGAAGGAAAAAAAAAACTGTCCCCCTCCCCTTCTTCCCCTGCCCTAGACATATGTAACAGTGTTTTTGTGTATGGAAGCATTACTACAAAGTTTAGAGATGTGCTTAGGGCTAGTAACTGATTCTATCCAACTACTAATCAGATGACAGGTTTAAACTTCTTTCTTTATTTCTGATAAGTTCTAATTTTTCCTTAAACTAGGTGATGGAATATGAGTATGAAGCTGATATGGAGGAGACTTACCGTACCAGCATGTTCAAAACTTTCAAGAAGACTTTGGATGATGGCTTTTTCCCATTCATAATTCTAGATGCCATTAATGACCGAGTTAGGCATTTTGAACAGTTTTGGAGTGCAGCAAAAACTAAGGGCTTTGAGGTATATGGATAAGTTAATTTTGTAGTACCTTATGTTGTCACAGTAATTCCTTGAACGTATGCTTGATATCTGATTCTTTCTTTCTAGGTGTATTTAGCTGAAATGAGTGCAGACAACCAGACCTGTGGCAAAAGGAACATTCATGGAAGAAAACTTAAGGAAATCAATAAGGTGATTGTTTTGAAATGTATAGAATCATAAGCTTTTGAAGTTAGTTGGTAGAGCTTCATCAGGATCTCCACTGATGTGCTTGTGAAAGCCGGTCTTCCTTTAGAATGCCTTTTTATCTTTTATAAGATTTTTGCAGCCATCATTGTGTTTCATTAAGAAAGGTGTTGTTAATACCTGGACATGACCAGCTAGGCTTCACAACTCTTTTTTTTTTTAATTTCTTTTTATTTTTAGTTTGCAACACATGGTTCTACATAATTTTGAGTTCCAGATTTTCTTCCCTCCCTCCCCCCCTCCCTCCCCAAGACGGCATGGAATCCCATATAACTTCCACATATAACTTCGCATTGAATTAGTTTACACACTAGTCAAGTTGTGGAGAAGAATTATGACCAATGGAATGAATCATGAGAAAGAAGAAACAGAACCAAAAAAAAAAAAAACCAACCCAAAAACAAATACAAAAGAGAGGGAAAAAAAGGGGGGGAGAAAAAGGCGAGCATGAAGTGTGCCTCAATCTGCATTCATACTTCATAGTTCTTTCTCTGGATGTAGATAGCATTCTCCATCGTGAGTCCTTTGGAGTTGTCTTTGCACATTGTGTTGCTGAGAAGAGCAAAGTCTGTCAGAGTTAGTCCTCACAGAATCCATATATCTGTGGTTGTGTATAATGTTCTCCTAGCTCTGCTCCGCTCACTCAGCATTATGTCGTGTAGGTTCTTCCAGGTTGTTATGAAGTCCGTATCATCCCCATTTCTTATAGCACAATAGTATTCCATTACCTTCATATACCACAGCTTGTTCAGCCATTCCCCAGTTGATGGGCATCCCTTTGATTTCCAATTCTTAGCTACCACAAAAAGATAGGCTTCACAACTCTTAATTTTACCTTTTAGAAGCAGCATAGTATAGTGAGTATAGAGTTAGACTTGGAGTTAGGAGTTGTTTAGTTGTTTTTCAGTCACTTCTTACTCTCTGTGACCCTATTTGGAGTTTTCTTGGCAGAAAGACTGGAGTGGTTTGCCATTTCCTTCTCCAGCTCATTTTATAGATGAGGAGGCGGAGGCAAACAGGATTAAGTGACTTGCCCATGGTCACACAGCTAGTAAGTATCTTAAGGCAGATTTGAACGTAGGAAGATGAGTCTTCCTGAATCCAGGCCTGGAACTCTATCCACTGTACCACCTTAGCTGCCTGAAGTCAGGAAACTTGTGTTCAAATCTTCCCTTAGCTATTTGATGGCTAGATTGATCCATGAGAAATCACTGCACCTCTCTAAGTCTGTTTTCTTATTTGTAAAATGGGGATAATAATGCCTGTAGTGATTATTTCACAGAGCTGTTAAGTATTAAATGATAAAATGTATATAAAGAACTTTGCAAGGCTGTAAAAATGCTATTTAAATGTCATTTTTTATTATTTGTAGCATCACTCACAATAGCTTGTTGCTACGAACTGTGTCTGTGTCTTTCTTTTCCCATTCTACTCGAGCAAGCTTTGAATATTTAAGTGACAGTTGTAGACTTTCAGAATTGGACAGGCTCTTAGAGGACTTTTAGTTCATCTTGATTTTGCAGGTGAGGAAACTGAAGCGCAGGGAAGTCTCACAGCTGTTAAGTGACAGAGGCAGGACTCAAACTCAGCCCTTCTGATGTGGAGTTCATTGCTTCTTCTACAGTGCCCTGACCATTTCAATCTCTCTATAGATGGCTGATCACTGGGAGACTGCACCTCGTCATATGATGCGCCTGGATATTCGTTCCTTGTTGCAAGATGCTGCTATTGAAGAGGTGGGTACATGTCCTTAGATTTGAATGCAAAACAAACCTGAATCTTCATAATGAAAGAGAGTTGGAAGAGTAGGGTTTCTGTGTTTTCTAGTTTCATAGGCAATTGTTATAGGAGATGGACTAAATTTGTGTTTAGAGTGATATGCAAATCATCACTTTCTGGAGCTTGAGTGTAGCCTTTGTTTATTAAAAATACATGAGTAATGCTTATACCATCTGAGAATAGTTAAAGACGGGAACAAACTCTAGTTCCATTTACTGCCTGAGTGAACGAAAGGTTGCCCAGCTGACCATTAAGGCCCATCCGCATCAAAATTGATGAGCCTGTGGAATTGATTGTATAAATTCAAGAAATCATTTTCCCTTTTCATTTAAGCTGAAAATATACTAAAAGGCCTAGTCTAATTAAGAAAGCATCATGTGATATGAAAAAAAATTAGCTCTTATTAATTATGCTAGAGTTTATTAACATTGCCTATTTCATAAGGGAAAAATCTTGTCTTTACCAATTTTGATCATTGTGGTAATAGAATGCTTTCTCAGTTTCTAAGATTTTTCTATACTGAAGTGATTATTTTGTTATTAAAGACCAATAGTTGGTCAGTATATATTAAATACCTACTTTGAGCAGAACATTTAACTAGGTAACATAAGGCATTCCAGAAAGACAAAATGGAGGAAGATTTAGTAAAATACATTTCCTATTTTGTTTCACCTTGTCCTCTAAATTTAGGCTCTTACAGCCATATTGGATATTAAAGTGAGTTTAACCGAGTTTCTGTTCTGCTGATTGTTTGTGATTTGGCAATTTACCCTGTGTCCTTTTTCCAAGTCATAGTTCAGCATAAACTGTTTTTGTAAATGTTAACCTGTAAACACTTTTGGCATGGGATATCCAGGTGGAGATGGAAGATTTTGATGCAAATATTGAAGAGCAGAAAGAAGAAAAGAAAGATGCAGAGGAAGAGGAAAGCGAACTGGTAGGAGAATGATCAGCCAATTTGAACAACTTGTATATTAGAAGGGCCTAATTGACCTTTCAGTCTTCCATTCCCAGCACCATGGCTCCCCTACTACATACAGTAGAAAATCATAGATTCCATACTCAAGCAAGCACAAGAAGATGAGGAAACTCATTGCTTTGTTCAAAAATTAAAGACACCTCTGCTGTCTTTATTCATAGAACAAGTAACTTCTTAACAGAGCACATCTCAACTTCCCCTTTACACATACATCTGCAGGCTGTAGGTTTTGGTGGAGTAGTGCTTTTCAAGGGGATTTATTCCACATTTGAATTTTCTAAGATTAAAAAGAGGTAAGGTAGAATTACATTCCAGCAGGTATGTGGTGCGGTCTGCTTAACCACCACCTATATAAACCGCTGTTCTTGTTACAAAGTTTCAGAATTCCTTAAGAACTGTTACTAGATGAAGTGGCAGTTGATTACCACTTGCTGCTGGATTTGTCCTTCTAAATTCTATCCTATTCAAAGGGTATGTGAAAATATATCTTGTCTATATAGTCAGTGACATTGTTTGCTTCGTGTTAGGCCTGCATAGAGTGAGTCAAAAGGCCCTATGCACCTAACACAGCCCATTTTCCCCATAATTATGTAGTTGCTTTTGGCTCAGTCTATACTTCAGGAATATGACCTGTAGAACAGCTTGGCAAGTGGAAGAGCCCAAAGGGGGCTTGAAAAACTGTTGTTTTGAAATATTGCTAGGTTTATTCTATTCCTTGGCTCACTTGAGCCCTTCTTTACACTCTTTATTGAAAATCTGCAAAGAGCCCCGCTTACAGCCCCCAAAGGCTTAAGCGTTAGTATTCATACATAATCTTTAGGAGGCGAGGCCATGGAGCCCTTGTGTGACTTAGAAGATTTGAGGAAAACCATGTGAATTTGTAGAGATGATGTCAACCTCTAGAAACCATTTCATAGACTCCGAATGTGCATGAAAAAATAAGCTCTCAAGTTCACGGCATTTGAGTTTTAGCATGTTTTGTTTTGCGTTGTTTTTAAAGACATAATCTTTTCTTCACTAAACTGTGCTTGGACATTTTTAAATTAAACTATAGGTGGGAAATTCAAGTAAAGGGCCCATACTGTTTACTAAGATTTGACTGCTAACATCTGTTCTCTACCTGTAGTGTCAGTGCTGAGAAATGATCACACATAAAGTACATCAAGATTTAACTTTTAAAAGCATCATCTTCCCGATGGAAGAGAGAATATGTGCAGTTCACTTAAGGAGACTTTTGACTTGCCAGAATCTAGGTGCCAACTTGTACTTGAATATATTCTGTCTGTAAAAGAAAAGCATTATAGTAGTACTACTGTTTTCACTTCAGAGACACGACGAGAGAAGCAATAGAGTTTGTTCCTTCTTGTATTATATCTTCTGTTCCCAAGTTGGGCCACCTAAAGAGAGGATCGAGGATCAGAGTCACAAGAAAGAACTGGGTGGTATCAGCACACTTGAGGTGGAAATTAGTATATGCCTATTTTCTTCGAATTTTCTATGTTACAAGACTTCTGTTAACCCATTGGAAAAAGCAGGCTCTAGATCTGTTAGGGCCTAATCTAACTATATTAAAAGATCCTTGGAAAAATCCAACCATCCTGCACCCAAAGGGTTAAGAGTGAGTCTTACTTTAGTTGAATTATATAAATGGAACACACAGAATAACTGGCATTTTCACACTGTCCAAATTATTCCATTTGGGTAAGATCTAAGCTAACTGGTTAAGTTAATAGAATCATTTTTTTTCCTGTGATTAGTAGTATGATGCCATTTTGTCATCTTAGGACTTCATTGAAGCTAGTGGGTGTGGCTCAGTGTCTATACAATACATTATTCTGGTGATGCTAAAGTTTTGAGTTGATTTTAAGGTATAATTTACACAAACTGGATCAGGGTTTTACTTTTTAGTATATTCACTGCAGCATAGTTTTGTCTTGGTTCTGTTCTTATTTTTAAAGTGTGTTTGGTGAATAATCTAGTATAATTTATGACCTGATATAACATTTAGTAAAATGAAATTGAGCTGTCAGTGCTATCTAATGACAAGAAATGTATGACGCCTACAGGACTCCTAAAGCGATTGTGTATATATGCCCTGATGCCAAGAGCTGCTCTCACAGATATTTTGTTTACAGTGTGTGTTCACCTGGATGTATGAACTTGAATGTTTAAAGCAGCAGGATCTGATTGAGTCTTGAGAGAAATGCCATTATTTCTGAAAAAAGAATAATACTCTAAAATAAACCCCAATATTAGATTGAAGTCTGCACGTCAGTAGAGAACACATAGCAGAGCACCAAGTAAAGGGGAGTGGGATTCACAATACACATGAAAAAAAAATCAGCTTTACTAAGCAAAACCTCTTAATTGAAAACTGAGATATACTGAGGACCTTGAATTATTTGAAATAGAGACTTTCATAATATAATTGCTTATCACATATAAAATATATTCAGTAAGTTAATCTTAGATTTAACTTTACACAAAGAGAAATGTAATTTAATCAGTTGATCAATCAACAGGCATTTATTTAGTGCCAGCTGTGTGCCAGGCACTAGAACATGCATTACCACATAGTTTTTAACTGATAAAATGTACTTTGAATTGCTTTAAAATTCAATACTTCAATGAAGAATTAATTCAGTGAAATCTAACCTTTCTAAGATTTACCTGGTAAGTGACCAAGTCTTTTAAAAATGAGCTTGCACTTCACTGTTGGGTTCAGTGATACTAAGTTTTCTCTTTTCTTTTGAGTATTTAAAGCTGCAGTGAAACAAACCATGTCTTGCTTGAACAACACTCTTGGGAAAATATACCTAATCAATTTGAGGATTGAAGTTGTATTAAGGAAATAACCCAGCTCATGTGTTACATATTATAAGTCCTATAACTTTGAGCATCATCAGTATAGTAACCATCCATGTGCTCATGTTTTATGTGCTCACAGCTATGATTCAGCTCACATTTGTTAGGTCTGTGCTACAGCTACCCCCAGAGCGTCTTCATGATCATCCATAGTAGTTGAACCAAGTAGTCATATTTGGTGAATTCAGTAACTTAGGAGTTTCCTCTGCTGATAATTCAGGTTGTGCTTTACCCAAGGCAGTGTTTATAGCTAATGAGTGGAACTTGAATCTATTCCCAGTTTTAATACTGTTTCCAGTTCAAAAATGATATGCATGTATGTGTTTCTTTCTAACCCTTCGAGCTTCTCTCTGTGTACGATTTAGGGTTACATTCCGAAAAGCAAATGGGAGATGGACACATCTGAGGCAAAGCTAGGTGGGTATTCCCTTTTTCCTGTTTTTATATGTCTGATACCTGGTGGTAATTTACATAGATCTTCTATCTAAAAAGTAGGTTTCTCTGAGTCTCTACTCGATAAAACTTATTGGCACACATACTACATCTTCTACCATATCTTCTTGGTAGCCTGCAATTTAGCTGTTTTGATGCTTGAAAATTACATGCAAATGTGAACAGTATTATAAATGAAGTAGTTTCAATGCCACTTACATGTTAGACTAAGGAGAAAAAATATGAAATAAATTTAGTTTTGTTGCCAGTTCACAAATTGATCCTTTTATATACTCTTTAATATAGATCAGTAACATTGGTACCGACGGGATATCTGTTTGTTAAAGTGTAATGTGACCACTCTCCAACCATAGACTTCATTCTGAGTACATTAACCCTTGTTCTTAAGTAAAAGTAAAAAAAAGGGCAGTTATGAAGTTGAAGTCTCTGAGAAGAATGAGCCCTCCTTATAAGACTCTCCTGAAAGTAGAAGGAGACAGCTGCCTGAAATGACTGTCACAGTCACAGTTGGGTATAGTTCAATGCAAGGTTCTGGGGAGAGATGGAATTATGTATGCAGCGAAACTTTTACTACATTTAATTGCCATCATAAAGTGATATTTTGATGTTTTGGGTTGACTTTTTAAAATGTTTTTTGGAAAAAAAATCACATTTTGTGAAAATACAAGAGTATATGATGTATCCTGCATTAGTGTATAAGATACAGAATGCTTTTAAGACTCTGCTTTTCTCATATTCTTATACTGTTGATGCAATGGGGAAAGTGATAGCTGAATGTTTTCAAGCTCTTGAACTGTCTTACTACTTGAACAATATTCAGGTTGCTCACACCTTGTGTTGATTGTTTGGATCAGAATGTACATGCTATAAGCAGTTCCCTAGAAAATGCTTTTCATTTTGCCTGACTCATCTTTTAGCATATTAAACATTTGAAAAGAATGATGAATTGTAATTGTGTAATCAGTTGTGATATTATACCAGGCCAGGTGCTTTGTTATAATTTCTTGAAAAATTCTCTGGAACCACATGGTATATGTGGCTTGAAAAATATAGATAGTCATGGGCATAATCTTGTACTTTCTGGGCATGGGAAGTCATAATGGGAATTAGCTATCTCCTTTAATTTTTCAATCGGCTGCAATCGTCTTTAAAGTCATTTATATGTTTAAAAGAATGGTTAGATATATGAGTACATGTTTCTTTAAACACATTTTAAACCTGTTCTTCACCTAAAAGTTATCTTAAAATAAAATAAAGTTCCATACACTATATCGTTTGCCTAGGTTGTTTTGCTAACTTTGGGATTTTCTTCTCTCCCTTTCTTCAACAATTTACTATCTTTTTCTGTGAAGTCAGGGAGAGAAAAAATAGACTTAGACAAAAGAATACTAAAAAATATGGTAAATATCAGTTAAGCATATACCTTAAAAAGCTGTATGTGATCCAAGTTGATGATCCAGGATAAAATTCTGCAAGCTCCTAATTTCTAAAACATATGAAAAAATGAAGTGTAGTCATGGCATGTTTCCAAGCAGTTCTGTATTGAACTTGGAAGTCATTCCTGGAAAAATTCTGGGCTGTCTACCATTTGTTTATCAGAAAGCACATTTTATATATGTTCAGTGGATGTTAAGGGCAGACTCTTTAGATTGTGATTTTCAGAAATGAAATTATTTGTTCAAGTTTCTTGAAGAACTGATTACAAATCTGGAAAATCAGTACTAACATGTTTGCAATTAATCTGTTGTTTTAAACTGGAGTGATAATGAAATTCTATACCACTTAACAGTTTTCATCTCAGGCCACCGTGTTATTTTGGGAGATAGTCCATTCGTGGAAGGTAAATTAAATATGTGCAGTCTTGGAAGTGCTTACCTCTTTGAGTCTTGTGCAAGGAGACAAGTAGTCTGCCTAGGAAATGAAATTTACTTCTAAGAGGTGAGACTTTGGCAACCAAGAGAGCACATGTCTCACTTACCTTCCTGTTATCATTTACTTGAATGTTGTAACAACCTGTAGTAGGTGTTTATTAAATACGCATTAATTGATTTACCAGGAACAGCTTCTGTTTCTGAGTGCTCTACAGACATTCTCCAAGTATTCTTGAAACACCCTTGTGAGTTGGATGGACATAGATATCACTCCACTTTCCTCATGGCAAATTTTACCAGCGTCACAGCATAACAGGGCTGAGGCCAGACCTACTGTTCCTCATTTACAAACAAGTCACTGGCTACAAATACTGTCTTTAAACCAAAAGCTTTTAAGCAATTAAGTGTCTTGATGAGCTTCTCAGCCTGCACTCATTTAAGTTCCCCAGTGGTTCTCAAAGGGCATGCTGCGAAATTTGGCCAAGAGTACCGCAGATTACACTTGTAGTTGCAAGTGCATGTGGAACTCACGTGGGAATCTGCATGCATGAGTTTTCCATGAATTATATGGAACTTAAACTTGCAATCACATGTGTGAGTCTCCTGATCCCCCAAAGCAAAGAATAATACCATGCCATGCCATGAGCAAAAAAATGTTTGAGAACATTGAGGTACATACTAAGTTATACTCTTTTTAAAAGTTTTTTTTACAAGTTTTAAGTATATCTTGATTCTATTTGCAATGATACCATTTTAGTATAATTTAAAGTAAGCTATACTCAGGTGTGTTTTGGAACTGCTGGGAATTTTACCCTTGCCATCTTACAACAGGAACTGTGGCTCCTGCACAGGTGGTGACTCAAGCATCCTGCTTCATGTTAGATATTAGATGCCAGGCCAGATTTTATGCAAATTTGACATAGAGGCTTGAAGCTGCTACTTCACTGGGTAAAATACCACAATTGTAAACTCTTATTAGACTATGAGAACCAAAGTATTTTTGGCCATCAGTCAGCATTCTGTTTCATGTTTCAGCCTTCTAACAATGTTACCTTTTTGCCTCAATGCTGTTTGCCCATGCTGCTAGGTTGTTATGTATTGATTTTCTATGCTCCAGACAGAATCAGACCGCATCTCAATTTAGAATGTAATTCTTCCATTTGGGACTTACAACTGCTCTTTGTTCACCTGGAACAGATTCTTTAGAAATGCCATTTACTTTTAGAAAACACAGTTTAATTTCAAGAGAATTTTTCTCTTTTATTACATATTGTAACTTCTTTTGAAGATACAGTATGAGTCTGTGATCTGCTTAGATGCATATTTACAACTTCATCTTCCTGCTACTTTGAAACTCTAATCTCCCAAAGCCATTAATGTCAAATATACCTACATATTATTGATCTATATTTGCCATACCAGATTCTTCTTTACTTATCTCATGCCACATATCTATGTGTTTTGGGTTCCTAGGATGTCTTATGGAGGGGTGTGAATTTTTTCTTCAGACACAAGAAGGAAACTTTTAAACACTTTGTGAAGTACTAAAGTTTTCAATTAAACATTCTCTTCCTGAGTATACCAACTGGAAATAATGCTTGTTCTTTTGACCATGTTGCAAATTTCAAACTTTCAATATACAACTCCCGTCAGCCCATGTGGAAAAGTTGTCCTATTTCTTAATGTGCCCTTCATTGCTATTTTGTAGCCATGATACTTGGAGTTGGGATTTGAAATATGTTAATATCAAAACTGACCTCTTTTCAAGTCTTAAAGTCTTTTGGGGTTTTCTTTTAATGTATTCTGTGTTGGGGCAACTCTATTCTTCTGACTATACTGTATACTGTTATGAGACGAACTTTATTGGTGCATGGGTTTGTGTGTATGTGCGTGTGTGTGTATGTTTGCATTTTAAAGGTAATGCATATTCCTTCCCCCTTCACAAGTCAAGGAATTATTTCTCTGAGGTTCTGTGTGATTTGCTCTAATTCATACATATAGCCTTGTGGGTATAGTGTTGATTTTTGTTGTGATTAAAAGGATATACCTTTCTTGAACATAGTTGACTGACCCAGGAGATTTTCACCATAGTGAGATGCTAGAACTTTTTCTTGTAAAGAGTAAAGGGTAATTGTTTGCAATCCTGTAGATAAGATGTTGCTTTGCCTTGTTGGTTTTCAAGAATGCTGTGGTGTAGAGGGTCAAAGTTGTGCCAAATATACAAAATCTTACCCATTTTTGAAGTCTACTTATAATGCATTCATAGAGAGTTAATGTGTTAAACTTTACTGTAGCAAACATAAAATTATATATTCTTTTTTTGTCTCTGAAGGCCTCGACCGTGTTTCTCTTTTAGAGTTAAATTCTGCACAACTCAATGACAAAATGAATTTTTACGTTTGTGTATGACTAGATGTTTCTGAAGTTTGAGCCTCTTCCATGTTAGCTTGATAATGGTTGTTTTTACTGAAGTGTTATCAATAATGTAGCTTTTAAAAGAATTTTGATCCATGATTACAGTGCCACATATGGCTGCAAATAACTTAGCATAACACATGATTGCACACATGGCATTCTGAATCAATAGGAATAAATATTAACATTTTCTACAAGTAATGTTCTTGAAGTTATCTAGGCTGATGACGTACATGATTTTAAAATTATAAACTTCTTATCCACAGCACAGTGATGGGCCCTACCTCTTTGGGACTGAATGACCAGAAATTGTACCCAACACTTGGTCATTTTATTTGCCTAGCCTTTTGTCTCCTAGTCAAACAGTATTTGACTAAGAAACAGAAGGAAATGGTCTTTCATATTGACTTGTATCTTTAGAACATAAATCCATGGAGAATCCCCCATTTTACCATGACTTTTGAGACCCAGAATTCTGTGCTCTATAGAAACTTGATCTAAAATAATTTTGTACACCAGTTGACCTCTCTGTATCTTTGGCAGTACATTTTCTTGTGTTTATAACACATTACTAACATTATTCCAGATTGAATATGGGGTGATAATATTGTGTTAAACTATTAAATAGAAGGGATAACCCTCAGAAGTTCCCTGAATTTATTGCATTTTACCCTCGGAACATGACAGCTGAAATGCTGTGAATATTTAGGCTGTCACGCTCCTTTGCTTGTGTTTACTCATTGAACTGATCATTCAACTGACATCATTATGGCTGCCAAACCAGTGTGAAAGACAAATAAAAAAGATGGAGGTTGCTCAGAGTAAGATGTTATCCCAGCCCTGAAGACAATTTGGATCTACAAGTGACGCTGCTTTCAGAAATATGGATATCTTCTGAAAGTGTGTTCCAGCCTTTTCCCTTGTTTATGTGCTTTGTGCAAACTCACTCTGTCTCCCTTAACACTTCGGCTCTGTGTTTGTCCCTCAGACAAGTTGGATGGCCTGAGGACTGGCACTAAGAGGAAGCGGGACTGGGAAGCAATTGCCAGTAGGATGGAGGATTATCTTCAGCTTCCTGATGATTACGATACCCGAGCTTCTGAACCTGGAAAGAAGAGGGTAAGAAGCTTTGTCAGTTATTTTTCTGTGTGCTGAAAGACTCAACTTTATCTTAGACAACTAATAGTGAATGTTATATTATTGAGCCACATGCTTTTATTTCTGTAATCCAAAATACTAGATTCCATGAGTCCAAAATACTAGAGAGGCCTAAAGGAACTGCCAGATGAAACACTCAAATTATCTAAAAGCATTGAGAGTAGAGAACTTGAAATGGGATAGTATCCTGTTCAAGTCAAGTCAGTAAGCATTATTAAACACTTACTACACGCCAGCTAATGTACTTATTGAGATAAAGTGGAAGGCTAAGAAGAGAAGGTTGGTGCAATGTATTTAGAAAAATAGCTAGATTTATACATTAATAGAGAGGCAGAGTGTAAGACTTTTTTTATATTGGCTTTAAGAGAAACATTAGATTGTGTTCTGTGCATTGAGAACCCCTTGTTAAACGAGATACTATTTTATAATACTTGAATATTAAAAGTAACATTATAAATCTTGCTGACATCCAAAAACTATTGTAAGAGGAAAATATGTTTATGTGTGTATATCATATATAATATTATATATAAATATGTGCGTAGATGTATATGCATATATAACCAAACCTCTATTACAGCAGATGACATAGGAAAGAAGAGTGTAGCACCACTATTTACATGTTCTAGTGGATAACCTGTAGCTGAGCTTTCTGACTTGGTTGACCTCTAGGCCATTATCTATTCCTATACTCTTCCTTTAGATTTGTGGGGATTCTTAAAGGGGAAGGGAGTAGGACTGGCAGCCACATCTACCCTCCTCCTGCATAGTGAGTACTGTAGTACTACGTACATAGGACTGTATAATTCTTAGTAAATCAAAAGTAGTCCTTAGGAAAAGGTCATTCACTGGGAAGACCCTTTTAGTGATATTGCTTTGCAAATCTGGTAATGATCAATATTTTCTCCAGCACATTTTGTTCTCCGTAATACAAGTATTCAATTTGATGCTTTTCTGTTGTCTGGGCATTGCCATAACTTCTATATCTATGTATGTCATTACACAGTTGTATTACAGGGAACACAAAGGCACCTGAGAGCAAAAAGGAGAGTTCATTTTAGCTCCTCATCATTCTTTTTTTGCTACTAAATAGAAGTTACCTTTTAACTCTCCTTCCTTGCTTCTCACTGCAACCTTAAGCGTGCCCACCACTTAATGGCCAAACCACTTATTCAGTAGGAACAAAGGCATGAAGGATACACACATGTGTACATATAAACACACATACATATCTACATATGTACATATCTACGCATATACAGACACATGTAGAGACATACACACACACATACATATATATATAACACATTTCTCTTTTCCCTACTGGAGTCCACCCCTGTATAGAAGGTATGCTTCAACTGCATTTTAACACCAGGTCTTGCATCCTGGGAATATGATTTCTAGCATGCTCAGTCTGTGTTTTTCAGTATAATGAAATTATGCCACAAAACAATTAGGTAGTCCTCTGGTGTCTATCATTGTTATATTTTACCAAAATGCTTACTTAAACTGGAATTTGCTTTCGATTTCAGTAAAATTACTTCCAAGTGACATGGATATTCATTTAGTCAAAGGACATTTCTTATAATTATATCTTTTTTTTTTATTGTTCTGTGTGTTTCTCTGTAAAGAAGCTAAGTTTTTTAGTTCAAACTTAGATAAGCAGCTGTTTTAAATCATAGTTCTAAATAAGAGTGGTTATATATAATTTTCTACTCTCTACCCCTTTTTTGAATTGCAGGTTTTGCTTTGTTTGAACTTTAAGATTAAAAAAAAAAAAGCCCAAGGATGCAGCACATTACAATGGAAAGGGCCCTGGTTATGGAGTTGGAGGCTTGGGTTTGAAATCCCCCAATGTGACTTTTTTTTTTTTTTTAGGCAAACAGAGGTCAAGGTACTTGCCCAGGGTCACAGAGCTAGTATGTGTCTGAGGCCATGTTTGAACTCAGGTCCTCCTGACTTCAGGACCAGTGCTCTATCCACTGTGACACCTAGTCTCTCTCCCTCCTCCCCCAACCTTCCTTGGCTACATCACTTTCTAGCTCTAAATCTGTTATCCTGTGATCTTAGGCTATTTAAGGTCTGGATGGATTAATTGCACATAGGTTGCTAGCATCACATACAGAGAAGAGCATTATTCACTAGGCTTTGCAATAAAGCCAGTGGAGGAGATTGAACAAAATGTTCCACACTTTGAAAATTAACTTTTCAGAGAAGAATCAAGAATAATTAGCACCATTACCTGTGTAGATTTTTATTCTTTTTATTTTTCTCCCCACTTAATAGCATTTTAGTTTTTCCAATTATATGTAAAGAGAGTTTTTAACATTCACTTTATAAAATTTTGAGTTGCAAATTTTTTTCTCCCTCTCTCCCCTAGATGGCAAGCAATCTGACATAGGCTATACATGTATAATCATATTAAACCTATTTCCACATTAGTCGTGTTGGGAAAGAAAAGTCAGAAGAAAAGGGAAAAACCGTGAGAGAAAAATAAAAAAGAAAGAAAATAATATACTTTGATCCTGTGCAGATTTTCACTCCTGTTGTGGTGTTTTTTCTTTGCTATTCAGAATGTTCCTGGGCTACTTGCCTTCATCTATATCAAGCATTGCTCATAGAGAGCAAACTAATTTCAGTATCATCTTTTCAGATGATAATTAGGATGGTAGCTGTTCTTCAGAAAGGTTTACCCCACTGAAAATGTAAAAAATTCCCAAGTCAGAATAGGAATAACTTTTGTATCTCCTGTTTCACAGCCCTCTTTTATGAGTGTGCTGATAGATAGTTTTACCAAGCATAAGTATTGTAGAAATTGATGTGTGGCAGAAGCTTTTTCACATTCATTTTTATTTGAAGAGCTCTGTCAGTGTTTACATACTGTACTATTATACCTACATGTTTTTGAAATACTGGAGCAGTGACTTCAAGTGCCTCCTGTGTCTGACATAGCATGCTGGGCACTGCAGACACAGAGACAAAAAGGAGATGGTTCCTGCCCCCAAGGAGTTTCCATTCCACTGGAGAAGCTTTGTTATTAATATTCTTCATAATCCCCAAATATGATAAATTCTCCCCTAGAGAGGCTACTGGCATAGGAGAGGAAGTAGGATTCCTGTCTCCAAGGCCAAACCTTACCACCAATTAATATCATGTTCGTTATCATTTAATTTCTGTCTTGATCCTTCTTACTGATCTGTCTTCCCCAAGTATCTTCCTTTTCCATTCCATCTCTACTCAACTGCAAAAGTGGTGTTCCTAAAGCCTCAGTCTTACTGGATTGTTATGCCCCTGCTCAAAAACTTGTGACAGATCCTTTTTGCCTTTGGGAAAAAATGACACTTAAAGCCCTCATGATCTGGCTGCAGGTTCACTATTCAGGTTTGTTCCACAGAACTACTGTTTACATAGCCTATATTCCCACCAGACCATCCTGTTTGCTGTTCCTCACACACAACATTCTGTCCTTCATCTCTGTACTTTTGCACAGACTGTACCCATGCCTGGAATGCGCTCCTTTCTCAACTCTGCCCCTTAGAATCTGAGTTTCATTCAAAGCTTAGCTTGGGGCTACCTCTCAAATGAGGTTTGCCTGATCTTCACCCCCTGCTTTTGCCTCCAATCCCAGCCACACCCCTCCCCCAAATGACCTTGTATTTGCTTTACATATATTTTCATTTTTACTTATATATGTACATACTGTTTTCTTGATAGTGTTTAAGCTTTTGCAGGAACTGTTTCTTTTTTGTCTTTTTGTCTCCAGTGCCTAGCACAGTGCTTGGCATATAGTAGGCACTTAATAAATGCTTATTGTTGATTGATCTTTCCTTCTCTTTAAATAGGTGTGGTAGTGACAATACTCTCTGTTTCTGTCTCTGAGATGTCAGGACAAGTGAGATATGTGAACACATCAGAAGTGTAGTCATTATACTAAGTATTACATCTTATTTATATGGCGATTACTATGTTAAGGTCTGTTCAGCCCATCTTTTCTTTCAGACATGCTTATTCTTTAGTCATGGAATTCGAATAGAAAGTACATTAATATTCTGGGTGTTTCTCTGCTATATTCAAAATGAAAGTTATTGTCCTAAGAAGTGTTTCAAGAATTTTCTCTCCTGATACTCAAGGAGAAGAGCTTCTACCATTTTTCCTTGAATTATTTATTTTTAAATAGACTTCATTGTTTAAATCACTGATTTTAAGTTCATTTCCCCATACCATGGGATATTCAGAGAGGAGAGGAAGCTCACTATATTCTTGCATATTTCTTCTCCAAAGGCCCAGCCTAATGCTTTGTTCTTTGTAGGTAAGATGGGCAGACTTGGAAGAAAAGAAAGATGCAGATAGGAAAAGGGCCATAGGTTTTGTGGTTGGACAAACTGACTGGGAGAAGATCACAGATGAAAGTGGTCACCTTGCTGAAAGAGCCCTCAATCGCACCAAATATATTTGAGACTTAGTTATTGAATGGAGTCCTTATTGCCTATGAGGTAAGAGTATAACATTTTCTAAACAGTCTGTAAAGTAGTTGTTTCTGCCTAAAAAAATGACTGCATCCTTTCTTAAGAGGACTTACCTTCCTTGCATACTTTTCCAGTTCTATAATAGTTACTCATGCTAACAAATTACATACCTTTTTGGGTAATGACCTATAGATGGGTTTAAAAAGATTAGCAAGTTTGTATAATTACCCCTCCCCGCCCCAAGACTTGATCAACAAGAAAACTCAGACCTGCTGTAGACTTTCAAGAGGATATAGTGATGTAGGACCACCGTTTTGCAGGATTGTGCTTTCTCTTCTGTGAAGTTATGCTGTGTGACACCCCTTTCTTTTCTTTGCAGGATGATCGCTTTTAGGCACTCTGAAGTCCAGGACTCATGGAGATCCTTTGGGGGTCACGTCGCTTCCAAGTTCAATTTTATGTTTTATTTCTGCTGCTTTAGTTTTTACAAGTTTCTCTAAATATTGGCAGATGATCTCCAGTGTCCCCCAAGAGGTATTAGAGTCTTGCTGTACCTGAGCAAGATGCAAGTTTTCTTTTTAACTGTTTTGGGAGGGGAGGGATTGATAGCTTAGCTACTAAAGCCAGGGTGGGATCATGGGAGAGATCTAACAGAAGATTTCCTCCGCTGTACAAAGTCACAGACTGTATCATCATTGCTTTGTGGCCGTTTCCTTTTTATACTGTATGTAATTGGTAGCTGATTGTACTAGGATTAAGAAAAATAAACTTTCACTATAAAGCCAATGAGGTTCATGGGCTATACAGCATGGGCCCCTTTCTCTTGTTTTTGTTTTGTTTTGTTTTTTATCATTTTATTTTTTGTATTTAATGTTGTGTGTCCTTAATGTGTGCTAGCTCTACATACCAAACCTGTTTCCCTTGACAGTTGCAAAGCTTAGTGATTCTGTAGGACCTACATATTGTAAACACAAAAACTTAATGTTTGATCACACATTCTTGTCTTTGTAGCTGACTTCTTTATCTATCTTTGCCTCTTGATGACTGGTAGTGGTTAATTTCAATTTGCTCATTAGCTCCCTGGAGAATATCTGTTCTATAAGATAATGTTTTTCTTTTTTGTCTTCCTCTGTTCCGGTGTGTCCTTTAAAATCTTAGTGGCCAGGACTGATATGCTCCATGGAGCTCAGTAGGATGTTGCCTTAGTGTTGAGCTTGAAGTACTGCTTTTTTTCAAACAGAACGCTAGAAAATGGTATGAAGCGATGAGGAGTCCTCTGGAAATACAACCCTGAAATGTTTGGGTTTCTTCTTCTTACTAGATGACTCCTCTTCAATGAACTCTGCCTCCAACACAAAACTTAATCTTATTATATAGGTATGCCAGGCTATAACCTGGAAATTTCCCAAGCTAGAACCCAAATACCCCTCCCGTCTACAGAGAGAAGAATACCTCTTTTTACCTTTTTTTTTTTTTTTAAACAAAGGGAAAAGTCATTTTTCAGCCTGGGAGTTGGAGAGGAGCTTTCTTCCCAAACAGCATTCCCATTTCACAACCTAACACAGCAAGTCGTAAGTTTGTTTCTAAAAAGCTTGAATATTTAGACTTATTTTCCTTTACATTTACAGTTAAGAAATTGTTTCGTTTGCTTGTTTACATTCAATGTGGTGTAAAAAGAACTAATATTTGACTGGCAATTGGATAATACCATTTTTTGGACAAGATATTAATATACTTGAAATTGTAGCCCTGAAACACTAATTTAAGGTGAAATCCTTTTCTGTACTCTTCTCTATTCTGCAATGCTAAATGTTTAAACTTAAGATGCTTCTAAGTTCTTTAACCAGTCAATACTGAATGTATTATTTGCTACATTAAAAAAGAACCACTGTTTGTAGTATTTAATAATCCTTTCTCTGTTTGCTTATTGATCTAATTACATTTGTATTAACACGCTCTTTCAACCTTTTTCATTATGTTTCAATGAAAAACTTTTCACAGGGTGAATAATAGAAAATATCTCAATGTTTGTGCAAGTACTTGATGTTTATTTTGCAGTTTACCATTTCTACCCAGTGTCTGTTTTCATATAAACAATAAAGCATCCAGAATGGGTACTGTAATTCAGAAGAAGATATAGGCTTACTTTATTCCCACTAAGCTCATCTTACTGCCGTGGTTTTTATTTTTGTGTTGTGATCCACTCTTTTTTACTGTGTACAGAGTAAAAAGTGGCCATTGCCAATTCTCAGAGTGGGCCCTATTTTGTCCTTACAGGCAAGTTTCTCTTTCTGTGCTCATGTCTTCTTATGCAAATGAAAAACAACAACAGCACTTCTGCTTTGAAACATTTACAGGATCAGAAAAAGGCAGCTCTTTAAAGATGTGTTAAAATGACCTTGAGGAATGAATCCAAATCATTAATCATTAATGGCAAAGCCTTTTCTAATTCACATGAGGTTAGTGCAAAGGTTTATTTGGAGGTCAGAGGTCAGATAGCTGCACCTAAAAGAAAGTAAAATTGACTTGGAGGAAAAGGGTAAACTGACTTTGTGGCTTTGCTATTCGGGTTTCAGAGTGTTTCCCAAATTGCCACAAGAAATTCATATAGCATTTGCCTTAAAGATGTGTTATGGATTGTGAAGTTCGTAATAGAAAACATTGAAAGAATTTTAATGAATGCATTATGAATGGGAGCAGAATGAATCAGAAACAGCCATAGATGTATTGGAAAATACATTAAATATAATGTGAAATTGGTGTGTGTGTCAGTTTGTTGCTACCTCAGATCTGTTAACGTTTGTATTCTCTTTGGGAATACAGAGGACTGAGCTAAGATCTAAATTTTTCTCTATTCATTTAAATCCAACAAAAAGCCTATGCACCAAGGCCCTGTGAAGTCTTGCCCTTTAGGAGATTAAATTCTGTAGCCTTGGCTGGGGAGTGGGGGGAGGGAGGTACAGTATGTGTGTAAAGGGGGAAGGGTCCAGATCTAGGTTTCATTTCTCTAGCAAAGAGTTTCTAGTGAGGAAACTCCTTTCACCTATGGAGATAGGCAAGTGGTATCCTACTTAGAGTCATGGGGATTTATCTGGGGGCACTTAGAATTTGTGACATGCCCTTAGTCATGTCACATGACATGCCCTTAGCCAGTACATGAAAGACTTGAAATCCAGCTCTTCATGACTTCGATGATGGCTCTCTATTTTGCTATTCTGTGTTACCTCTCATAGAGTTCTCTATACTCTCTATGGTCCTAAGAATCTGGGGTGTGTGTGTGTGTGTGTGTGTGTTTGTGTATCTGTATCTACACATACATATATACATATACACACACACGTGTTAGTTTATTACATTTATTCTAGTAGTCTCCATGTCACTGCAAAATGAGTTGCATAATGATGGGGGAAATCCTAACACCTTTAAATTGCAAAGTGAATTAAGTAACCCATTACTTCAGCTGTACATGTAATTTCACATGTAATAAATCATCTCTGAACAAACTTTGTTGGAGCAGGGGTCTTCTTCCCTTTCGGGGAATCACTGAGATTGAGGTTGGTATTGCCCTTATCTTTTAATGACTGATAGCACAAGTCATTTATCCACACTAACCCATTTAATCGTGACACTCATTTTATTCAAAATTCACTAGGAGTTTTGTTTCCTCTTTATGAATTTGAACCTGATATTTGACATATTTTGTTCAAATATGGATTAGAAATGGAGATGTTTTAATGTCTGAAGTAAAAAAAATCCCCTATCTTAAGGTTACAACTCCTTTCTTTAGGAATGCAATAATTAGCTCCAACTTTTGAACAAGTAACAAAAAGCACATGCTAACTCTGGGGACAAATACTATAGAAATGCCACATTTTGAAAAGGATTAGCCAAGGTATACAGCTGAATTTTTCCCTTTGCATTGTAAACCTCCCACTTGGATGCCACATAAGCGTCTGCATTGTTGTTTTCTTCTGCAATTTCATGCCATATAGTAGAATTGACACTGACCTTGAGATCTAACCCCAAGAAGGGCCTACAGTTTTGAACATGAGGGAACAACAAAGGAAAGGTTGATAAGTTTGCCACTTAAGGTAGTCATTCCTGTTTATGAGAAGCTTGAAATCTCTCAAATATGCATATTTGGAGTTCTTCCTCTTTTGGCAATGTTACCTAGTATCCTCCACTTATCAAATATAGTGATCAAAGTCATCTGTATTTCCAGCTTAACTAATATTCCTTTTTTGAGAAAGATTTGTGCTCCATGTTTTTGACAGAATGGGTTCCTGTCTCTTAAAATGTAACTAGAATTTATTTTTCTACATGTTTTTTTCTTTTTTCCTATGTACAGTGTTCTTCCATAGTAGGCATGTATAATTTCTCTTTAGAATGTTGAAGCTGAAAGGCATCTTTGAAACCTTTTAGCCCTATTCCAACTTACCTGATGTCACATAGCTGGGTAGTGGTAAAATCAAGAATAAGATTCAGATCTCCCGGTCCCATGTTCTTATTAACGTTAGTCCAGGCTGATGACTTCCTTAGGAAGGACGTTAATCTTGAAGTTAGATTCCCTTTTGCACATCTACTGAAACCCTGGACTTTGCAGTATTCAAAATATAGATTGGGATGTGGCAAGTCTATGACACCAATCATTACTGTCTTTAATGCCATCCCAAAACACTTAACATGTTTGGGTCTATCACTTAATACATCAGTTAAATGCTTATTTAAAGAAATTCTCTGATATATATTCCCTGGTAATTACACCCAATCATAAACCTTATGGGAATGTTTATTACTGCCTGAAAACAGTGCAATTTCATATAGAAAAATCATATGGAAAAACATGCCTAGAACAGCATGTCAGGTAGTTTAGTTCTGCAAAGCAAACATCCAACTTCTTAGGCAGTGTAGTAACTTTTTGCCATAGCTTCTTACATGCTTTTCTCCCACTTTGTCCAGTGGCATAGTACATTTTGATTGCAAAATTAACACAGGTTGTTTTACTTCAAAAATTCTCCATATTTCATCTTTTCCCCCTTTCCAGTATAGCAGTAACTTAGTGGTAGATGTCTATAAATGCATGAATCAGGGAGGTAACAAGTTTAAGTGCTTTAAAAATGCATGTGTGTATAGGTGTTTGGGGGTGGGGGGGTGTAAACATTTTTGAGGGGTTAGAATTAAATAGTGCAATTCTAGTTATTTTAGGCAATAATGTGCAAATTGAGTTTTTTAAAAGCAAATTTTCCTTCATATCATGGAGGGTGGTTAAGTTTCTTTTCCCTCAAGTGCAGGAAAACAATAAACACTTATTTTATCATAGAATTTGTAGTTGAACATTTTTGTTCATTGCCTCCTTTAGTGTGAAAATACTGATAAGGGCCTTATTAGGTGTTGTTCTCCAATGTCCCCTTTTGTACACACACTTTTTGCTATAGCACTTACTGCACCTAAAAAGGGAACTTACCAGTACTGTCTAGTAAACAGGCACGTTCCTGCTCTAAAGGAAGAAAATAGTTTCCTTTGGTTAAATGGAGCAGCTGTGGCCTATGCCTGGATATGAATTTGACCTCAATATTTTGCTATTAAATAACTATTCTTTCATGTTGTTTCTGCCTTGGAAAAATAGAAGCACTTGCAGCCCCTCTCTGGCAACTAGCAGTTTGAAGGTTGGTATACTTTTGCCAGGTATTGATTTCTTAAAGTTTGTGATTTGTTACACTCCCTTTTCTATTGTTTTTATAAATTCCCCTGGTATGAGCGTGGGCAAGAGCCTAACTTTAAATTCTTTTCAGCTTGTGAAGTTTCGCCACCCTCCTTTAGGAGTCCTCGGTAATAACTGATAAAAAGCTAATAAATTTGAAAATATTTTAGACTGGAAAAAAGTAATAGCTGAAAATCAAAATAAATATAGTTTGGTGTAGATTTAGTCTGTGTTCTGATGGACTGGAAAAAAACAGACATTTCAGTTAATATGCGTTTCTTTTTTTCATCAAATACTTTCCCTTTGTTACCATTCCTCAGGACTAATATCATTCATTTGTTCTGTGCCCTGGACTTGGATTTCTAATAAATGAGGCAATTCTTTACCCAGAATAGTTGCGAAAGGAATAATGAAAAACTTCCTTGAGCTATCTGTGTTCATTACTTTTTACCTATTAGACTTGATCTGCCAAGGCAAAACACTCTAGTGAGCTTTCTTCTCACAAGATCAAACTACTTCCGTTAAATACGAACCTTCTATTTTAAAAGTATTTAAGTTTATAAGATCAGAAATACATTCTTTCATAATCTGAATAAGTGGAAGTTATCTTCACTCTAGTTCTCTCCCCTGAATTGGTAAGTTGTTAGCTAAGTGTTCAATACATATAACCTCTGTTGGTGTGTGTCAACTCAGTGGTTGCTGGACAAAGATTGCGTGGTAAGAAATAAACAGTTAAACTAATGTTTGTAGTGGACCCAAGAACTGTGTTATTCTTAGTCTCTGCCTGTTACCACCACTGAAAAAGAAAGAAGGGATTGCACAGGAGTGAGAGTAATTTTGTACTTTATATCATCACATGAAGTGGCCAAAAATATGTGATCTGGCTGCTAATTACTTGGTGAACTTTTTCATACTTAGGCTTGACCTCAGACTACAGACACATTCTGTTTTAGGGCCTGTACTCAAAGCCTATCAGTTTGTTAAGATTGGCTATAGCTTTGGATCCTCCGAAAAAGCATTGGGAACTTCTGTACCGTGATAAAACATAAGCATTGAACCTTATTAAGGAGATAGACTACTGTAGGAAGTGAGCCACCTTTATTGACATTCTTACCTGAAACTAAAAGAATTAAAGAAGTTTTAACTAAATGAAGAATTGACACTCTCATTTTCAGATCCTCTTTAGAAGAGTAAATAATAGAGTTGATAGAATTGGTTTCATAATGTGCCCAAAGACAAGAAGAAAATAGTGGCACTTGTCCGCATCCCCTTGTAGTGCTCATGGTGAATATGAGCAAGCACATTTCCATGAAGATAATTGCAGCTCTCGTGCCCACATTTCTTACAGATGATAGAGAAAACCTTTGAAGAAAGTGGCAAGATTTCTTCTAAACAAGTGAACATGTTTAGTTATGTCATTGCAGACTCTTGACAACAGGGAAGACAACATAAAAACATGGCAGGACATGTGGCTCAGGACTAAGAGATAAGAAGAAAAGATACTGATTTTAGGATCAATCTCATGCTTGTACACCAGGAAGTCATGCTTGTATCTTATTCTTTCAAAGAAAGATTTGTAAAGTACTGGATGGGACAAGCATTAACAGCATCATGAAAGTGAAGTTGACTATCAACATATGGAAAACAGAGATGTAGACATCTTTTCAAAGACAGCTATCTATATGGTCATCAAATTAGAAGAAAGGCTAAAGATAGACAACATAAAATGATCATAGCAGCTCAAACTTGACTAGATAAGATACCAACTCCAAAAATGTGAAATGAGCAAAACTAACGACATTGTTTCTGGCTTCCATTGTTTTTAGAGAAGCTTAAGTGATGGATTCCCTGAGACATCAGAAACCGTCCCAGCCAGAAAAGGTAATAACTTTGAGACATGGCAGATGGACAGCACAGATTTGAAATTAGTAAAAGTTTTATTGCAACACAAGTAAGATGAAAGATGGACAACATAGCCTTGAGAAATAATTGAAGAGTCTACAGAAAGCTTCACCTGAGATTTGGCTAACACAGTTGATCCAAAGATCATTTGATGATGAAACCAGGAGGAAGTTAATAAACAGCTGCACAGTTTGACAGACCTGCAGTAGTTTTCAGTAATCTATTTCCATCGACAGCAGTGGGAACTACAAATTTTTGTTCTACTACCTCTGTATCCAGTGTACTGTGAGATGATAGCAATAGAACTTTGAAAGATGAAGTAGGGAAGAGTGGTTAGGCCTGATCAAAAACATCCAGAAGAAATCAGTGGTGGAGGCAACACAATTTGAAGGCATTCAGAAATCTATTTTTAAGATATCTTGAAGGGATTTTTTTTAAATTTATTTATTTAACATATTTGGTTTTCAGCATTGATTTTCACAACAGTTTGAATTACAAATTTTCTCCCCATTTCTACCCTCCCCCCCACTCCAAGATGGCATATATTCTGGTTGCCCTGTTCCCCAGTCAGCCCTCCCCTCTATCACCCCCCTCCCCTCTCATCCCCTTTTCCCTTCCTTTCTTGTAGGGGGCGAAGGGATTTTTTTTAATGGAAAAGATCCCAGGTAGTAGTTTCATGCCCTGCCCCCCTGAAAAAAAACCAACAAGAACTTTTCCCAAAAATTGTTTGTCATGTTTGGGAGGTGGTGGGAGAGTGGTGCAGAGAGGTGAAGAATCTTGTATCTTTTTCCTTTTCTTTCATCTCCAGCCAAAGTGTGAATTATTCCTATAGTGATGTGCTGTGTGGCTGCAAATCATTGTACTCCATAATATTGAAAGAGTTAAAAGTTCAGAAAGAAGTGTATGGTGATCATAGATAGGTTGTTGTGATGATCAACTCTCCTGCATGTGAGAAATTACTTAATAAATTATAGAAAATAACAAAATTTGAATGATGCAGCTAAAGCAGGTGTGGAAAGAGAAATATATCTGAAAACTAAATAGGATGATTGAACTAAATTAGAAAATCTAAAATGAGCCCAAAAGAAAAGAAACTGGAAAATTAGAGAAATAGGTAAAGCTGGAAACAAAAAAATAAAATTTTAAAAGAGGTGGCCTTTATTAAAAAGACTAAAACAAAAATCAGTAAGCCAGCTAAGTGGTTTCTGTAGTGAAGAGCACTGGGCTTGGTTCCTGGGATAAAGCAGAAAAAGAAACTCCTACAGCAGAATATCATAATTATTGATGCAAAATTTATAAGTGAAATCTTAGTTAAGATCAGGGTTTTGCAACAGAAATATAACTCCCAAAGTTATTCATTATGACCAAGTGGAATTTATTTAGTGGATGCAAGGACCAAAGGTGTATACATAAAGCCAAGGGCAACAGAGAAACACTGAAAGCTTTCCCAGTAAGTACAGCAGTAAGTCAAGAATGCCTTTTATCCCCAGTACTGTTTGACATAGTAGTAGACGTACTAGCTACAGCAATAAAGCAAGAGAGAAGGTATCAACCTTGACGAAAAAGGAAAATTCCATTTGTAGATGGCATGATGGTTTACTCGGGAGATCCCAGAAAATCATCGAGGATAACGAATTAAGACAATGTCAGTAAAATAACAGGATATGAAATCCTCCCAAATAATTGGTGTTCGATGCATTATTAATAAAACTAAAGAGTAAGTGATAGAAAAATTCCCCTCAATATTTCAAAAATGCATAAAACCTACCAAGTCACACATAGGATTTACATAAATACAATTAAAATTGTAAGGAAAATTAGTAGAAAACTAGATCAGTGGAAAAAACCAGACAAGCAAGACCCAAAAGCAACTGAACGTAACATACCAGTATGATAAACCTATAAACACGAACTACTAGGGGAATGACTCCCTATTTGACAAGAACTACTAGGAAAACAGAAAAACATTTTGGCAAAAATTAGATTTTCTCCTTATGCCATATAAGTGGCATCCAAGTGGATGAGTGGCCACAATTGCTTAACTTATTAAGGGGGTGGGAGGGAGAGTGAAAAGGAAGCATCTTAAATATGATTAAAGGGGATTTCTCAATGAAACAAGGGGTCAAAATGTCCATAAAAATAATTATGATTTATGTAAAAAGGTTTGTGTGAGCAAAATGAATGAGAAACTTGAATAAGGCAAAAATTGCCTAAAATACCTGTGATCATAAAATCTGATATACAAGATATATAGACAATTGACACAAACATATAAACCAAAATGTTCCAATATAGGAATCAAAAGATTCCTGATCTTTTGATCAAAATAAATGAGTTTTCCAGAGAAGAATTGCAAACTATCAATAACCACATGCAAGCTTGCTCAAAATCATTAGAGGAGAAAAGAAAATTTAAATAACTGAGGTTTTGTGTTACACCCACCCAGCAAATTGTCAGTGACTTAAAGGGGCTGTGGAAAGATGAACATAACATAACATTATTGGTGGAACAGTGAATTAGTCCAACCATTTTGGAAAACAATTTGCAATTAAGCAAGAGGAGTGATTAAACTCTTCAGTATAAAACATACATAGTGGAAACTAAAAGCAAAAAGAAAAGTCCTGTAAATGCCAAGTGGTAGCAAAGAACTGAAAGTTAAGTGGGGGCTTACAGATTGAGCAATGGCTGAAAAAAATATGCTGTATGAATGATGAATGTAATAATGTATGTAATAAGGAATGTAATAATATCAAATGTAAAGAACCCAAAGAAACACATGATGACCTGTATGAACTGATACAGAGTGAAGAAAACAGAACTAGGACAATATAAATGAGAAAAGTAAATGAACATAAAAATAAAATTTAGTCAACTCCTATGTAATCATAATGACTAGTCTTGGCCCTGGGGAAGAGATGAATAAATAGGTGTCCATTTATTTGGGGAAATGAGGATAGGGAAGACTATGGAAGGCAATGTTGCATGAACTATATATATGGGTTGGTTTTAAGTTTTGTAACTGTTAAGGCCAAGGGGCACAGGGTGGGTGCAGTATCTAGAAATGACTATAATGTAAGAATAGTATCAATCAAAATTTTTAAAATAATATGAAAATAATACTCTAGATCATGTAAGAGAAATGCAAATGAAAACAGCTCTGGAATTTCACTTCATATCCTTCAAATTGGCAAAGATGATAAAGGAGAAATGTTAGAGAAGCTATGGGAAAACAGACACACTAATAACAGAGAATTTTGAATTATTCAAGAAAAGTCTCTAAATTGTTCTGGTCATACCCTTTGACCCAGTGATCCCACTTTTGGGCATAAGAAGTGGCCCACCTAGGCCAAAATACCAGAATTTTTTCAGAGAACAAAAAACTGGAAGCAGTTGCTGCCCTTTAATTGGGAAATGGATGGACAAATTATGGTACCATCCTCTAAAAAATGGTGACTAAGAGGAATTCTGAGATGACTGGCATATGATGAGAGTGAGATGAGAAGACCGACATAAACTGATGAATGCAGAACTAAGAACAATATACATGATCATTATAATTTAAATATGAAAAGGACACTAAGAGACAGTCAAAAGTGATTCATTATGGAAGTCATGTTTGACTAGAAAAGTTTGGCCACTCACATCAAGGATGAGAGCAAACAGTTGGATAAACAATGCGCTACGTTGATGTCACTAAGACGGTAAAGGAACCAGAAGAACGCCTCTAGTACACCAAATGGATTGTCTATGGAGGATTCATTAAAAGACGAAAATTGAACAGGATGACAAGATCATTTGCATCTTCCATCTTCCACTGATCAGAGGACACATGTTGAAATCTCAGCTCCTTATAAAGATCCATATATGACTCACCCATCCCTTGATGATTCTAACTGAAATATTTTGAAGGAAGTAATAAGGAAATAAAAGCTACTCATAAAACATGATCTGTGGTGCAGATTTTGAAGTTTCTCATTACAGCTCTAACCAGAGTGGATTTTTTGGTTGAATTCTTCAAGGGCAAATTATTTTCTGATTTCTAGATACCTATTATAAATGGAGTTACCTCAGCTTTTATGCCTACTAATTAAGTCAACATTTTATGCCAAATAAAACTAATGTAACCTTGCAAGAGTTAATGCACCTTCCAAAAGGACCTGACAGCCAAAGGGTAACATCAGCACAGTGAAATGCTGGCTTATTGTGTCTAAATAAAGTCAACAATTAAATGTACCTTTTTATTGAAATCATGTGTGTGCCCCAAGCCTGAAAACAATTTTAGAGCTTTGTAGTCATAATGGAACTAGAAAAAAAAATATTGTAGAAGACATAAGTGAATGAGTAATTTTTTTTTTAACTTGAGGGAGCAGAGGGGACTGGATAAATCTTTCCTGTGGCCTCTCTTTGAATTTAGAAGAGAAACATTGGTCTGATAGGGTTATTTATCTTTGTATTGATGGCCAACCCTCATCCATTTCCCCCAATGTGATAATATTTATTATATCAAAGAATGTTTTCAAAAGTGTGACTTGCTAAAGCAATTCTTTATTAGAGATTTGTGGTTTAAGGATTTTTATAAGAATATGTCAATGGCAGTGAAGACTCATTTGCTCCTCCTCCAGGACATGACTTTCCTTAGTAGCCATCATGTCTCCAAAACTTAGGACTACACAGAACTGAACAGCAGGAACCAGAAGTGGAAAAAGGAGGGAAGTATTTCAATGTGTTCAATGAACGTCAGCACCAACTTTGAAGACTTTGCATGGTTGGTCATCTTTGCTTTTACATAAAAGACTGCCCTTTGTACGGGTGGAGAAGAGCTAGCAGAGGAATGGCAAAGTATTTCTTTTTTCGGCTACATCATAAATTATTAGCTACCTTAACTATGACTGAGCATCCCCACAATGTTTTTGGTGGACTGCCTTGATATCCTGTCTTTGGGAATTTCCAGTCACCTGAAAGCTGCTTGACGAAATCCTCAGATTCCATACCAAGATGACAACCTACTTTTTCAACACTGAAAACCCTACAGGATCTCCAGAAGAATGAGTTGTTAACACTGAATGCTTTATGGTGAGTGTTGGTTGGTTAGTATGGTAGGTATAAGAAAACTCATTTAGTTTTTCATTCTAAACATGAAGTCAATGTGTTTGAAAAAGCTAAGGAAAAAATACCTCTTAGGCATTCACTAAGATTTTCTTTTAGTAGCAACAACAAGACACATTTAAATGTTGATTTGCTTGCAGTTTAAAATTTTTTTTATTTTCAAAATGTTATTGTCTCTGAAGTGTGATTTGTGACCTCACAACCAATATATATTTGCATACTACAAGCAGGGAATGAAGATATTTAAGCACATATTTGAGAATACTTGCTAAAGTGCCAAAGCTGTAGAGAAAGGCACATTTTGAAGTACAGGTTTATAGACTAAAAATGTATGAGGCCATTATTAAAGGAAATCAAAGTAAGCAAGGTGAGTTGAATCATTTTCAACTCCAGAGAGGACTAGGTGTTTCTCTATGGTAAGTCCCACTCTTAAATTTTTTTTTATGCTGTCTAGTTGTTGTCAATAAAATACAATCTAGCAAAGAGGTTTGTACCTGTGTGTTCATTGGAAATTTTGACATCTCATCTTCCCTGGAAACTTCTTGGCACCATTTAGCCTTTTGCCAAACAAGGCTTTGCTTTTCTTTCCAGTAGAGAAAGCTTTCTGTCATTTATGTACTGTTAAGTCCAACCTCAATAAACTCAGTCCTTTATGAGGCCAAAGGATGGGGACATGGGGAATGCCATGTGTGGAGATGCTTAAATAACGAGATAACAATGAGAATGTTAAGAATATTAAATACTACCAGATGCAGAAAAAAAGATACTATCTTTTTTCTTGTCATTTAAAATAGTGAGAACTTAGTAAAGCATTTAATATCTTCATCACTCTTTAATCTGTTTAAGAACTGATTAGCCTCAAACCATGTAATGCAGTTGTAAATAGTCTGAATAAGGAAGTCAGGGTACATAAATACAAGTCATTGAAGAAGCTGGGCTTAGAAAAAACCAGTGGCAAAGACAGTAAAACAAAGAGAGTTAGGGTGGAGAATAGCTCATGTCTCTGTGAAGAAAATAATCCTGAAGCCAACTTCTAAGAGATGGAAGAAGAAAACTTGAACCTTGTAAACATGACAAAAAACTTAGAATCAAGAAAGCATTGATCCAACTTTTTAAAGAGCCAAAGTGCTTCAGTTCTACTGCTGGTATGATAGTCATATAGAGGTGAAAAAAATGTAATCTACCAAAAACAGCTTGTTCAATGAATGTAGAAACAACCACAGAAAACGGTATTTTGAGCAACCAGTGGGGTGATTTTAGAAGTGATATATTGACTATAAACTATAAGGAAGCATTGATTAAGCTTTATGTGTGGTCAGCTTGAAAAGAAGCAAAACTAATAAATAGCAAGTGTGTTAATTTATATTTTGTATCAACCGTTTTATTGATTTGAGCTTAAGTTTTCTGCCTTTATTGTAATCATTTGCACTTTGTTAAAAAAGACATTAAATTAGTTACTGCTTATTAAAGAGTTTCAGAGTATGTTGATAGAGGATCCTAGTATCATATATTTAGCAGGAAGGGATCTTAGAGGTTGTCTGGTACAAACATCATTTTGCAGATGAGAAAAGAAAGGCCCAGGTGTAGCAGAGCCAAGATTTGAATCCAGGTTCTCTGGCTCCAAATCTAATACTCTACTGTAGGAGGCTGCCTCTGCTAAGCTAACAAGTAGGTAATATTTCAACACGAGTAGAAGTCCAGTTGTAATTCCAACCAGTGCTAGCTCATGGTTCTTGACTGCTGCTATGTACTATAAACACTGAAGTTAGAAATGAAAAGATTTTGGTAAGGGCATTGATTGAGATGGAAAAGCAAAGAGGTACAACTAAAGAAGTTTGAAACCTGAAATTATAAGGGTTAAAGACAATTTGTGAGCAAAGTATAAAACTGAAACTAGTGTTAGCAATGAAAATGTGTGTGAGAAGTAGATCTGTATGATTAGTATACTTTCCCAAGGATGAGTTTGGGTACCAGTAGTGGTTGCAGAGTGGGAAATTAGTTGTTAGGGAGGATTTCAAGAGTATCGGGATTTGGTATGAGGTTCTATATGGCAATGAAAGAAATGGGAGATCTGTACTCTTAGAGAATAGGAACACCTATTTGAGCAGGGATAGGAAAGAAATAGCTGAAATATTTAGGAAGAAGACAATACAGTAAAAGTGGACTAATAAAATGAGGGAGTGACAGATGTAATAAAACTATGACCGGAAAAGATGGTTTTTAGTTAAAAAAAAAAAAAGGAATCTCAGTAAAAGATACAACTATTAAACCACAAACACAAACCACAAAGTCTGAATCCTGACCTTTTCTCAACTTGTCTGTAATCATAGCTCTGGTTATTCAAATCTTTAAATTTTTTTCATGGCCTCCTAGACTCAAAATTTCATCACTTTTTTTTCATCAAAAAGGACAAGTATTTGGCCTGTTTGTATATGAGTGCCTGGGCTTTGATCACTAAAGATTTGTGGACTTCAGAAGCAGCTGCAACTTAGTCCACATTTATTGTCAAACTGATTTTTTTTTTCCAGGAATCATTTTGTTTGCTCTACCACCCAGAGTAGTACACATACAGTATGTCCGAGCACTTGACTATATTTGGTGCTGGTGTCATTGTGCTACCACATGTGCAGTTTATATCAAGGATCTGTAATATCTGTGGGAATTCCTGCACTAATCTAGATCATGACCTACCTATGATTTAATTGGTAAGTCTTAGGGCTGTAACTCAGCAGGCTTCAGTGACTTGCCCCTGATCACATAGATTATTAGTGTCACTTGCAGGATTTTAACTGAGGTCTTCTCGACTCCAGCATTGTATTTACTCAGCCATGCATGGATCTCCAAGGCAGAAATGATCAGAGCTCCCTCCCTCTCCTCTTTGAAAAACCAGAAACATTTTAAACCATTGCCTTGAAGTGGATTGGTCAATAAACATCTTGTCTTACCACCACCGACCTAGGTATTTTAACCAAGGTGTAAATTCTTGAAGCAGTTATCAATTATTGTGACACACTTGATTAACAGGTGTTATAACTTCACCTTCAGTCTTGGTGGAAATGTGTTGTTCATTTTAGCCTAATTATCAGGGTTTTTTCACTTTTTTTCCTCCCATTATTGTATGCTTTTCTCCTTGTCTTATGTTCTTTTTTACTCTGCATTGTGTGAATTCTATACACCTACTCACAGTTTTAAAACATCAGTCAAAGGCAGATTTCCGCTGTTCTGAATCCAGTCTGGCTTTGGGGGGGAAAGAGGCAGAGAAGTAGTCAATGAACCAAGGTTATGAGGATTAGAAATTGGTAAAGCTTTCATTGGAAATGTTGGCATTAAAAGAGATTCTTATAGACAAACATGAAATTCTGAAAAGCATAACTTGAATATTAAATTCAACAAACATTATTAAGGTTTAGTTTCTCCTGAATAGGTGGTCAATTAGCCTTGAGATTTAGGTGGTATGTGAAGGTTCTTTCACATAATCAGGTGTGGAAGTGACCCTGGGTTCTCAGAAGCTATACTAGCAGAGTACAAAGCCCTTGCAGACCCTATCCACCTGGAAAGACTTCATCTATGGACTCAGGGATGGATTCAGGGGTGGGGAACCTGAGGTCTTAAGGCCACATGGAGCCCTCTAGGTCCTCAAGTGCAGCCCTTTGACCGAATCCAAACTTCACAGAATAAATCCTTTTAAGAAAAGTATTCTGTAAAGCTTGGACTTAGTCAAAAGGCTTCATTCAAGGACCTAGAAGGTCACTTATGGCCCCAAGGCCTCAGGTTTCCCACCCCTGGATTAGATCATCTGAGGACTAGTTTAACGAAATTTGGAGAAATTTATCAGCAGGATGCCTTCAGGGTGTTGAATTTTTTGACCCTACCAACTCTTTTAAGTTATGGAAAGGGTGTGATTTACATCTGTAGAAGTACAAGGGAATCACAGAGTTTTGAAGTATTAGAGCAACAGAAGAGGATCCAAGAAGTTGGTTGAAATTCTCTTTTTGATTTTTGCCAGTATAAATCTAGAAACCCATGAACACTTTTTTTTTTTAATAGGGAAAGTCCTAATTGGTTCCAGGGCTTTGTTAATGGGGCATACACATTGTTATCTCAACATTTTGTTTTGCTCTTCCTCAGGTGGAAAGTGAAGAGTTCTATAACTCAAGATCGAAGGAGATATTGTCAGTCTTTCACTGTATAGGTCATGTTTGCAGTTATATGTGCTGTTAGAAAACAAGTCTTTATAAATAGTCCCTGTAATAAACTTTTTCCTGCATGGACCATCATTTAACTGCCTACTTTTAACTGATAGTTAGGCATTAAATCAGAATAAACAGCACCAGTGAGACCATGGAATGCTGTTGAAGGAATAAACAAATGTAAAATGTTTGAGGAGAGTATGTATGTGTGAATATTTTTCAATTTAGGAGAAAATAGCTGCCGATTATATCTCAGTGGAAAGAATGAGCAGTTCATTAGCAGTATTTGAGTTGCTAGAAGAACATAACCTGCTCAGTTCACACTCAAAAAGTGTTCCCAATGGAGAAAGTTATATGGCAGAAAAAAGGAAAATGCAATAAAATTGAATTCTTCTGTTGGCCTAGTAGATATGTTTATACATTCTTCTTTTCTTAGCGATGTGGTTAGGGAATGGTTCCTGGAAAGACTGTGGAGTGCATTTCAATTTTGATTTGTACACATCTAATTGAATTGTTTCAGATACGAGGTTCACTACCATGGAGGTAGTTTTGTTTTAGTCTTTAATGCTAATAAATTTCAGGTTTGGGACTCAAAACAGGACCTCTCTAGATGAGATAGTCATGTGAACTTGTAATCATTTCCCATGAATGACTTTGTAATGCAAGTTCTTAGTAGACATTGTGCTCAGTTTATAGAATATGGAATGATTGACTATGTTCATAGTGATACTAGGTTTTGTTTGTTTTAAAACTTTCCAATTTAGCATGTTTTTAATAAAGGTATTATAGCTGGAAAATGCAAGGGAGGTTTGAATGCAGTTGGATTAGCATGGCACTTGGGGAAGTTTTTTCTAAACCAAAACATAACTTTGAAAGCTTAGAAGTCTATCTTTACACTTGAGTTTTTACTCAAAGAACTCAAAGTTCTTTATATTTGAGAAACTCACCAAATATTTAAGCTGGCCTCAATAAAAAGTTTTCATTTCACCTGCTACAATGATTTCAGAAGCAGCAAGCAAAGTGCGGCAGCATGTAGAGGTAGGGCAGGGTGTATGTAGAGAAACAGTGAAGTCTCAGGCCTCCGCTAATTAGAATTACAGACCTCCAACTGAGTGGCAAGCCTATGCTGCTTTGTGAAAAGGTTAGCTCTGCAAAGGACATGCTTCTTTGCTTTGGGTGAGTCAGCAGTTTGCGGTGGACCAGAAAGTCAACTTCATAAATTCTTCAGTCTGTGCCGAAGATAGGCAGTAGACAGATATGTCACTGTGGAGTAGACAGGGTTCTACTGCCATTTGCAAAACTGTACTGACTAGTGTGACTTCTGGTGTGCTTGGACTTCAAACCGAGTGGACCCAGCCAGTATATTACAGTAGCCTTTGAGCTCTGGTTTTCTCTTCTTTATTGCAGAGGTTGGTCTCGCGAATGCCGTAGTGCGCAGCGTGCAGTGCCGCCAAGCTCCTGAGATCTTTGATGAAACCTTGTTTGCAGTGGGGGATTGCCATCACCAAAAGCTACCTCCCTGGGCATCAACCACAGTGGATAACTAGAGACTTTTGATAGCCTCTGGCTGATTGGCTGCTTTCCAGCTGATAGTAGTGAGTGAACTGCAGTGCATTTAAGGTCTATGACACTGTAAAGTCTCCTTAAGCTCCTGCAGCAAGTTGACCTGAAGCGCTATGTAAGTGTGTCCTGGATCCTTCAGCTAGGTACTAAACTACATCTGGGGCCTTAGCCATTGCTGGCTATCACTGACTTATTCTTATGTGTTATATGTATCCCAAAGAGGTGGGATCCTTACTGAATATAAATGTTGTGGACAACCTAGAAATCCAGTACCCAGCCAAAAGGGCCAGGATATAATCCTGGGGAATCCTTACTAAATTCCAAATACCACATATGAGATAATCCTACATAACCCGTGTGATGCTACCCAGTGGCACTTAACTGATGTAATTTCATAGTATGAAATCTTCTGAGACTCAGGGAAGAGAATACTGGAAAAGAAATGATAATAGCTCTATTTATTTTTTTGCTTTCCCATATGAGTAAAACTATATTCTTTGCCCTTTAATACAAATGCATGTTAAGCCCAGACCAGTATCTTTCTGACACATCACTCCACATTTCTTGTCATGAAAAAGGACAGCTGTGTTGCTCTAGTAGACTCTTAATTCTGAAGTAGCTCCTGTGGACAGCCAGAAGATTTGAATATCTCAGGGATGTCACTGTCCAGTTTTGAAATGATTTTATAAATGGGTTTCTTCCAGGAGGGATCTGAGTCTTTCCCTGCTGTGACAGCATTGAAGAACTCCCGCAATGTCAGGCTGGCAATTTCCAGGAACTGGTCTGGGACCTGCCGAGGCAGAGAAATGAAAGAACGGCAAGGCCACCACACACATACACAATATACATTCCATGGTGAGTGTTGGGCTGGGCATCATAGGCCTACTGAAGAAGGCACCAAGGAACTGAGATTCTCTCTGACTTTTATGGGATTCCCTTCAACAGGCACCAAAGAATAAATACAAACTAGATGGTGGCAGCAACAAGAATCTTCCCAGTGACCACACAAGGAACATCCCAGGTTACCATATTTGTAAATCACCTATAGGTAGCCTACTATTTTAGTAAGCAAGTGTAATACCTTGCTGTCATATACAAATCTGTGGTTATACACCATGGCTTTTTTTCAGTGTTTTCTTACAAGCCTGACATAAAGAATATATCTAAGTAATGGTACCTTTGCTCATACCCAGGCATTCCCTACCCCCCACCCGCAACTCCTTCCCTTCCAGGCTAACCCAAGTATCTCAGAATTCTTTGGTCCCAGTGCCAACTGGGAAGCAAGCCCAGAAATCTGATTCAGGCCAGACTATAGAAAGTGGAACCAAATTCCTGGAATGTCTCCATAAATGAGCAGGCTCCATCTGTTAATTCTGGGCTTGAGGACACAGGGCTTCATTGGTCTCTGCATGTCAAATGGTTGTCTCAAAGTTTGGAGATGTGGCATTAACTTTTTCACTTAAATTGTTACTCCTTTGTTTTTAAGTAAACCTGAATAAATCAAGTAAGCATCTTGAAACAGCTTTGCTATTTCATGTGCCAGCCAAAAGAAACTTTAGTGGATATAATAAGGAAGCAAACAGAATTTAAGAGAATCTATGAAGCATTGAGGGTAGAAAGTTCCCCAGGCAGTTCTATATGACCCTGAGGGATGAAAGAGTTGGATGCCATGGTTCCTAAATTCCATTCCAGCCCCGGATGACATACTCAAGACAAAAGAACATTTCCAGTTCAATTCCCTAGTTTCCAAAAGTCTCCTTGGAACTTCTAATTGAGCACCTTGCCAACTGAAGTCAATACCTCCCCTCCCAGAGAGGTAAGATGATAATCAGTGTCTAATCATGACCAAATATTGATGAATGGATTAACAAATCAGTTAATGGTATGGTTTTTAAAAGGGGAGAATTCATTATAGGATCAATTCTGGCTCAGAGAAAACAACATGTTAGTCTAACAGTGATTTGTCAGTGGCAGATAAGAGATTTGTCCTTTTCTTTGTGCAGAAACATCACTCAAACGGGTAATTTGTGTACTTGTATTGGCAGGTTTCCCACTAAGGTATACTACAGAGAGTGCCTTCTTTGAAAAGTTCCTAAGGGATTGGGAATTTGAATGTTGCATAAATATTAAGATTAAAGTAGATTTCTCTCTTCCCAGACCCAAGATAGTTTCTAAACAAAGGTCTGAACATAGTGGGAAAATGAAATGGAGGTTTGTTCCACTCAATTCCATTCCTAGTCTTTAGCAGTGGTAACTTCTGGGTTAACTATGTATAGGTCATTCTTAGTAATCTTCCATTGGTCTCTTAAGGAAAGCAACATCATATTCCCTTAAACTAAACTCAACATCATCACACAGGTATTCACTATAAGACCTTGTGGCAAACAAATAGGTAGTCTTACCTCAAAGTCATTTCCCTTATTGTAGTGCATGTTGAGAGTCCGGAAGAGTTCTGAGTTCCTTGGAACTTTCAGCACATTTGGGTTTGTGATTCCTTCAGAGATAGCTTGCCGGGCAAATTTTTCCATCTGGATGTAATAAAACTCACGAAAATTACTGAACCACTTGATGAGCTGGGAGGTGATGCAGCGATTAAACTGAAAAAAAATTTCAACAGGTCAAAAATTAAAATGTCCCCCCTATTCTCACGAGGCCCTAAAATATGGAACTATAAACAGCCGGTTCAGAATGATGGGGTGACGTCAACGGCTTTTTGGCTTCTCTAAAAGGCATTGCTTTTTTTTTTTAATTACAGGTGTCATGGGTATTTTTCATATTCTTCATTTAGAAATAGAACAAAATCAGGGTTGTGTTGCCTATTTATTAGGAAAGAATTGCTTCTTCAGCTTTCTGAGCTCCTCTTGGTTGTTGGTTTTTAATCCCTAAGGTGAACACTACATTGTATGCAGTTGGGAAATAGAGGCCACAAAATACAGATCAGCAGGTATAGGTCAGAGTTCTCATACACCTAGCTGGACCTCCTGGCTGCTCTCATTCCTCCTCAGGAGAGAATAGGATGTGGCTAATATTTGTAGGGATGGCATTCAAGGAGATAGCTTGTCAGCTACATGAAGCTGCGAGATGAATGTGTTTGAGGATGAGTGAGTCAAAGTTTGCTTCAGACACAGAATTCATGATAACCTATGAAAGTCTTTTCAATCACAGACAGGGTCAAGAACACAGGTCACTCAACGAATTTTTCTTTGATGATTGAGGGACAGGAATCCTATTTCCAATAGATCAAAGCTAGGTTTCCCTTTACTCTGTCATGGTTGGCACTCACAGATGCATATATTAGGTTGGCCAACCCACACTTTGAAACACAGGAAGTTGGGGATGGATATAAATTGCTAAAGGTACCAATCGTGTTACTTCTTCTAACCATCCTTTTCCAATGTTGGGTCTCACTGATTAGAACCTTTTCAGTGGGAATAGTAGACCCAAGGGCTTAATTTACTGGGGCATTTGAGGGCATTGGTCCATGTGAGGGTGCACATGGACTGGGATTCCTTTCCACCCCCACCCCCAGTTAAAAGAGGAAAACTAAGCAGTTTGAGGATCTGTTGATATCCACTGTTGATCAGGTCCTTCCAGAACAATAGGGACACTTCGTATGCTCAGATTGCTGCAAAAGCCACCTGAATTTGAATCAGCAAAGGGTTAGGGAAGAAGAAGACTACATTCCTATGGCCTTCCTCCAGGGGTATGCTGGTAAATGATTAACAACCAGCTTTGGGGGGGTGCAGTGTACTTTAAGCTTACTCTGCATTATTAACACTTTCTTAAGTCTAGAAATCAACAAAGCAATAAATCAAGCCCTGATTTGTAGAGTTTGCCAACATCGAAGGTGCACATGCTCACACTGAAAATTTAACAATCAGCTCTCATGCGAGCTGGCTCTAGCTGTGTCCAGCCAGCACACCCCTGCCCTGCCTGCCTGCCTACATCCCCCCTCTGGCTGGTGGTAAGTCAAGATCAGGACAGCCAGCCACTGTTAACAGCTACTCAAAAGAAATTGTGATTAGTTAATTTGGATTGATAGCTCAGTCCTTACCCCTCTGGATGGAAAGTGGAAGGTCTATGTCTGTGACCCTACTGTATCAAATTCCTGCAGGTAGCCCTGACTGGATTGGTGCTATCTACCGATCTTTCTCTGTATTCTTAGAACTTTGCTGTTCAGGTGAATGACTTGAACTAGAGTGGTGCGTGGTGGGAAGAGCACTGCCCAGAGACCACGGTTCCAGTCTTGACCCTGGCACTAGCTATTTTATGTGATCTCTGACAAGTCACTTGACCTCTACAGCAAGTTTCCTCAAATGTAAAATAAGAGGGTTGGATCAGATCACTAAAGGTCCCTCCCAGCTCTTAATAGTCTATGATTCTAAGGACTTCAAATAAATTTTTTAAAAGCTCACTAAAACTTGTACTTATTCTTGTCTACTCTGTGGCCCTTGTCTTGTCCTACTCTGCCTTCATAAGGTCAAACAAGGATCTATCTTATATACACTATTTCGGTGTTTTTCTATAACTAGCCACTTGGGGGAGCTAAAGTACATGATTCGAAGCAGTAGGACCATTTATGGCTGTCTTCCCCCTTACTAATGCAGTATTTTCAAAATTGTTGATTGGTTGCATTAGCCAAGCAAATGAGTTGAGCTGTTTTTACCTGAACGTCAGGGAAATAGGCTTTCAGGAGGCTGGAGCTTGGGTAACGGGTGAAGAAAAACATCAGCTTGGCCTTCTTCAGGTGGCCAGGGTTTAGCCCTTCCTGGATTTACCCCATGGTCAAGGAGAGATAATGTTTATCAAACACTCAGAGTTGTAAACTGTCTTGCCCTTTGTGGTTTTTATTTTCCCTGCAAATGGGTGCTCTTCTTCCTTTGCTGCCCAACTCAAGAGATTGAGTAGTATCATTTTTCTTTCCTGATATTCGGTGTCATGTATACATATTTTTTATTTTATAATTCACCTGTTTTACATTTTGAAACTTGAAATCACATAATATAACTTTATTTCATGGATTCAGCTCTGTTTAAACACAAACACACAGTAGTTTCTGTAATGCCACATCTCTAACTTCTGGAATACTTATTTGACGTGAGCAAAGAAGGCAGAATGGTGGGGAGGTTAAAATTTCTAATTAAGATTAAGCAAGCTTCTCCGTGCTTAATTAATGATTATATTTTGAGATACAGAAACCATTTGAGACTTTTTTTGTTATTATTGCTTTTAAAGAAGAATATACTATGTATGTGTGTGTGTGTGTGTGTGTGTGTGTGTGTGTGTGTGTATGAATATGCCAACCTATTTAAAAGTCCAAGCAGAAACTTTCCTTGCCTCTCTAAATTCCACTTTCCTTATTTGTAAAATAAAGAGGTTGGATTAGATAGATTTCTAAGACCCCTAACATTTCATGAATCTATGAGTTGTGTATGAGCAAATGCAAAATTTCGTTCAGAAATTTGCATCTAGACACTAGTAGACTACCTGCTGCTATTCAAGTAGTTTGAAATTATGTGTATATATATATATACATATATATATATAGCACTGATTAAGTCATTAATTTTGGCCCTTGTGTCTAAACAATATTTAATATGGAAACTTAATAACGGCTCCAATCTGGACTTGGTAGTCTAAGGACCTGTATTCAAATCTCTGCCACTTATTGCATGATCTCTGGGTCTCCAGTTTCCTCATTTGGAAAATGAGGAAATTAAACTAGTTGACCTCTAAGAGTTCTTCCAATTCCAAACCTGTGATTCTGATGTGGTGTCTTATATTCATTTCAGAAGCATAAAGGTCAGTCTGGGCGGGGGGAATGGGGAGGGGAGATGTGGAATTAGATGTTTGCTTTGTCCTTTAGGGGAGAAAAAGTTGTTACACAGGAATAATCAATTCTGAGAGAGTTTGAAGGCAACAAAAGTGAACAATAAAGGGGAGGCTTTGGGTTAAATTATCTACCATGTGAAGCTTTGGACTAAGAAACAATATATTATAAAATTTAGCAAAACAAAATCAGTTAAGGACAGTAATCCTTGAATAGTCTTGAAACAATGAAGTAGATAAAGATTATCTTCATCTTATTTTAATGTCCTCTACACTATCCTGCTGGCCTAGTCCCTATTCCTCTCCCACTGGATCTTGTTCCTAGTAATCCTCTTAAAGGGCTAACTGAAATGATTTAAGACTCTGCTACTAAGAGGTATGTATGGGTGTGTGTTGAGTGCTCTTAAAACCTGTTACGTTTTTGGGACCCAAGAGAATGAGTTTCTAACGAGTGGATATACTTTTGTGGGGGAGGGTTTGGAGGAGGGGAGGATATTTTGGAGTATTTTATTATCCTCAAGAATATTACCATATCGACAACTACTTTGAATGAAGTTTTGGCTGAGGCCAGCCCTGGAAATTCCCTCTGTCTTAGTGATAAGTATAAAGCTATGACCAAAACTAGATCAAAAAAGACCTTAGCAGGCTGGAACAGGGGGTTCACTCAGTCTAGCTAGATGAAATTTAGTAGAGATACGTGTAAGCTCAGCACTTGGGTCCAAAAAAATAATCAGCTACGTAAGTAAAAAGGTGGGAGAGATGTCACTTGATCTCTTACAATGGAGTGCAAACTCAAGAGATGCAATCAGTAGGATGTAGCAGCCCAAAAAGCCAGTGTAATCTTAGATGGCATTAACAGAAGCAAACATTCTAAGGGAGGAAGTAGTCCTGCTGTGGTCTGCCCTGGTCAGGCCATGCATAGAGTATTACATATTAAGTTCTGGGTATCCATTTTAGGAGAGACATTGACAAGCAAGAGCTCATCCAGAACAGGGAGATCAAAATGGTGAGGGGAGGAAAAGTCATGCCCTAAAAGGAATGGAAGGAACTGGGAATGTTTGGATTGAAGAAGGTATGTATTTGAACAATTGTTACTAACTAGGAAGAGAGGTTATACTTGTTTTTCTTGACCCCAGGAGAGAGGCAGAGGAATCCAATCTGAGGAAATACTTTTAGAAAAACCATTAGAGCTGTTCAACAGTTTGCCTCAGGAGGGGGTAGGTTCACTCACCACCAGTGTTCTTCAAACTAAGACTTCCAGAAATACTGCTGACATGCCCAGTATTCATGCCCAGATAAAGGTTGGATTGGTTGGCCACTGAAGTCCCTTCCCATCCTTACATTCTCACCATGGCAGCATGAAACAGAATTTTCTAGGTCTGTGATTTTATTCAATGCCATGTTAGAGTAGACATCTTTGGATCCTTCTCAGATAATGTTGGCAGTGCCTCCTCTCCTCCATTAATGGCCTTATGCAGGTGTTCTAGACATAAAGTTGTTAGACTTGGATCACCCTTTAGGCTACCCCCATCACCTAATTTAGTCTGTGACATTGTCATGGGGAGAGAATACCCCACGATTTGAAGTTCTCACCCCATCTGAGAATTCCCTTGTTTTCACCAGATGATTCATCAGTCTGAAAGACTCTTAACCAGGTAGTTGTTATTACTTGCCCATATGACATCTGGACAACAGGGTTAGATAGATACAGATTTTTTAAACTGGAAGGAATCTTAGTTATACTACTATTGTCTGGCACAAAGGGGCAAGGGACATGTGAACTGCCAAAGCCAGAAAGAGGTAAATTTGAAGCACATAATGGTATAAAATTTAGGTACTCCTTTTATCTCGGACCAACATCCAGGGAGTCATCCCAAACCAGGTCTGCCCTTATATATAAATACCTTGCAAGGCAGCAGTATCCTACTACTTAAAGCTTATGTGAGCTCAATAAATTTACACCTGGAAAAATCTCTCGGAGCAGCAGGGTAAATAGAAAGGAAATCCAGAAATCTGGCTTCTACTCCTGCCTTTGCCCCAGTCTGACACTGGGTAAAGCCATTTCCCCTTTTCTTTCTATAAAATTTGAATAATTTATCATATGCCAGGCTATTATGCAGATAAATGTAATGAGACTCAACCATATGTAAAATTTGCCTGCGCGCTTGCTTATTTCCTCTATGACTACCTTTTACCACCCCTTAAACTACATTCTTCCTCTTGTTCTGTCAGGGTCCATCTCCCCATGAACTGTCAGGTACTAATACTGTCTCCATAGTATCGTGCATGATGGTTTTATTCTAGCACTTTTACCTTGTATATATTATTTACAACTACCAGGATGGAAAGCATTGGATAAAAATTTTAAGGCATTGGCTTATAAATGACCTAAAGATAATTCTCTTTTCTGGTGTTAAAAGAACATTGGAGTGAGAAAATTCTTCAAGACCCAAAGAATTTAATTTCTAGTGGCAGAATGCCAGACACTATGGCAACAACTGGAGAGAATCATTTTGGTAAGAAGACTTCTAGAGTCCATGAATAACATAGGTAATTGCCAACTCTTTGCAAGGCTGGCCTTTGAATGCAATGAAAAGCTTTGGGTCGCTGTAAAGACTGGCATGGAAGAAAAGGCATGAGAGGAGCCATAAGAGAAAAGCCTTAGCTTTTCTCCATGTATCATGAAAGCCTCCCTCTATCATTTATAATTTTTCAGTTTCTTGGGATGGTGGCAAGACAGTCTCAGTGACCAATAAAGGATATGTGGACAGAAGAGAAAGGAATCACATCTGTGTCAGACTTCAAGTTGTGGTGTTCCATCTTCACTGTTGGAAGAAGAGCCAGACTTTCTACTTGGCTAGAGGTGAAGGGCCGTGGGTATTGCTGCTGGCTCATGCCTGATGACTGCCTTTTAATAGTGCCCCAAGGTAGGTCTAGAGACTGTGGGGAGGAAGTATCCTGAGAGGGAGAGATTTGGGAAGGGTTATAACTCCAATGGCCATTTCGACCATACCCTAACAATTGGCTAAGAATCTGTTTTTCTTGAATGTGAGAAGTCCTAGCTAAGTTTACTGGAGGATCCTGGTAGGGTTTCTGGGTCATTCTTGAATTGACTAGGTACCCTAGAGAATCTGAACACTTCTTCGTGGACAATGGCAAAGCACTTGTGTGGGCCTCGTCTTGTGATTGTGCCATATTCTGGGAGCTTTCCATAGGAAGCTGATTTTTCCTTGTGTTCCCTGTAGCAGTATAATATCCACTCTTTCTGTCTTGTCCTGGCACTTGGATGCCATTTACCACTTGAGTCTGGTAACCTGATGGTTTTGATAATACTTTTCTTAAGACTGAATCCACAACCTGTGACACAGCCCCAGTTAATTCTTTCTTTAATATCTCTGATAGAGTTTTCTCTTCATAAGTTATTAACCAAGGAGCCCTAGATTGGCTTTCCTCTTCAGAAAATTTGAGTTTCTCTCCTTTGGCAAAGTTCCTTTTGAGATCCTTGTACTGATTAATGCCTACAGCCCAGTGGCCATGGTTTGAATCATTCCTGTGTTTTAGAGAATCCTTTTTCGTTTCAGTGTCTTTCTGGCTTTGAGCTAAAGCATTGTGCTCAGAAAGCTGGAAGAGTCTCTCTTGAAGATGTCTTAGCTGCTGCTGTAGCATTTGAAATTGTTCCTTAAAATGGTGACTTTCTCCCTTCCAGTTACCTCTACTGACCCCTGACCACTCTCCCCTCTGGGGATTCTGCTGCTGAGGAAGTTTTTGTTTCCTCTTATTCTCCCTGCTTTTTTCTGTGGGATGCCTGCTATCCTTTTCCTTGGGATTGTTTGAGGGCATCAGTGAGTTTGGTGAAAGAGACATGCCTTGTATAATAGTTTCTACTCTGGCCCTTTTAGCTTGTATGTGTTCATCACAAAACCAATCAGAATCAACAAAGTTAGAAATGGTGATTTGGTCCCAGGGAATGGGTGAGTCTTGCCCACAGCCTCTGGAAGATGGGCTGCTTCCCTCTTCTTTCATAGATTCTCCCATGTGAGAATATGTCTGAGATTTAGAAGAAAGAAAAACAAAATTTGGATTCATCTTGATGGTTCTTTGCAAGCTTATCAAGTATCAAAAATTTAACTGGAACTTAGAACCAGAGAGTATTCCTAAGTGTTTTGTTTCTTTAAATTGGCATGGGATCTCTCTTTTCCTAAATACACAGAGCTAAAGCTTATAGGGCTATCCTCAGGAATGCACTGGTTCATTCAACAAGGGAGTTTTCTTCTCTGAAGTTGGAAGAAGGAGAAGGAACAGGAACAGGAAGAAAACTTTGACTCTTCAGTTCCGGGGTTCTAAGAAAGACCATAATAGGACCAGATTTTCAAATTCTGTTTTGCAAACTCCTGAAATGGAAGAGAAAGAGAACATAATTTAGGACCCCTAAGATTTGCCTTTCACAGAGGACCCTATTTGCCTGTCTGGATTTCTGCTCAGTTTTTTTCTCAGCTGCATTTTGGGTGTCCATGCCTGTGCTATTCTTTTCTTTTTTTTTTTTTTCAGATTATGATCATTGTCTCTCCTGACTAATTTTAGATGTGGTTACCTATTTTGTCTTGGCCTTACAGAGCATGCTATATTTTATATGGTCCTTTTTCAACCAGGAACCTTCTCAAAACTTGAGAGTCCATCAGGGTGGGGTTGCTGTGGCCTCAAAGGCCACATGTGGCCCTCTAGGTCCTTGGGTACGGCCTTTTGACTGAGTCTGAGTTTTACAGAACAAATCCTTTTATTAAGGGGATTTGTTCTATGAAGTTTAGATTCAATCAAAAGGCCAAATTTGTGGACCTAGAGGGCCACATGTGGCTTTGAGGCTGCAGGTTCCCTACCCCTGGCTAGATAAACCAACTTCCTTTCTCCCCTCCCCCCATGTCCTTTAAAAAAACTCAGTTCCTATGGTTTCAAGAGCAGGTTAAAAGAAACTCCCTCTCTTTGAAAACCCCCGGTTCCCATTATAGCCTTTTACATACATACTACCTAAATGGACTTTTTTTTCCCCCACTCCACAGCCTTTTGGGTTAATTTTATTAATTAGAATTGCCTTGTGTGTCAGGGAAATCTCAAGTCCACAACGGTGGCTTGTGTTCTAGGCAAATCCTATGTTGCTGTAGCTACAACAATATTGAAAAATCATACAGTCTCAGGGTTGGAAGAGATCTCGAAGGTTATTTAGTTCAATCTCCTCCCTGAAGCTTAAATCCCCTCTACAATGTGCTGATCATATAATTACCTGGCCTTCACTTAAAGATCTCTGTATGTGGAGAACTCATTGCTCCCCAGACTAGCACGTTCCATTTTTGGACAGTCAAGAAATGTATCCTTATATTGAGCCAAAAATCTTCCTCTTACTTACTTCTCTTACACCCATTACTCCTAGTTCTGCCCTCTGGAGCCAAGAAAAATAAGTCTTACCTCTCTCCTACATGATATCCCTTCAGATATTGAAGACAATCTATCTTCTCTTCACCTCTCCCACCAGAAACCCAGATTCTGCCTGGAACTACTCTGGGTTCTGAGAGGTGAGCTTTTGCCTTTATCTTGTCTAGAACCAGGCCTGTATGTCACTTCCCAGTTCTTTCTCTTTTTTTATATTTAACTTACTATTTTATTTTTTCCAATTACATGTAAAAACAGTTTTTAACATTCAGTTTTTGAAAGTCTGAGTTCCAAATTCTCTCCTTCGCTTCCTATCCCTCCCTGCCCCCCCCCCCTGCATTGAAAAGGCAAGCAATTTGATATAGGTTATACATGTACAGTCATGCAAAACATATTTCCCTATTAGTCACATTGTGAAAAGAAACACAAACCAAAAAAACAAACAAACAAGAAAAATACAATTTAAAAAAAATATGCTTCAATCTGCTTTTAGACACCATCACTTTTTTCTCTGGAAGTGAATAGTGTTTTTCATCATGAGTCCTTTGGAATTGTCTTGGATCACTGTATTGCTGAGAAGAGCTAAGTCATTCACAGTTAATCATCTTACAATATTGCTGTTACTGTGTATGATGTTCTCCTGGTTCTGCTCATTTCACTTTGCATCAGTTCCCAGTTATTTCTAAACCAACCTCTACTCCTCCAACGCCTTATTTATTTAGCTATACCTGATGTGTTTTCTCCCATTAGAGGGCAGGGACTATCTGCTTTCCTGTATTTGTATCCCCAACAAAGCACAATGCCTGGCACATAGCAGGCACTTAATAAATGCTTTGTCATCCATTCGTTCTCCAGGAGACCCAATTCCTTTAGTTGATCCTTATGTAAGAGGGAGTGTTCCATACTACTAGCTCAACAGTAATCAGCGAGCCATGACTTCTGAATTGAATCAGGTTAGGAGCTAGATGTGAACAAGGCCTAACCATCTCTGCTGAGTCAATCAGAGGTGTGAACAAGGTGCAAACAAGGCTTAGAAACATCTACTAAATCAAAGGTATAAGCTGTCAACTAACATGCCTTTGAGCTATTGGATGAAAGTTTCCACATAAAAATATCTTATGGTTGGTTGAGGAGGGTCAGTCATGCATCATGGGGCTGAGATAAAAACAGCCTGTCTTGTTCTTAATGCTGACGTTTCCTTTTTTATAATCCTACAAGCACAAGCCTCTAAATGATATTTATGCTTCAATGCTTAAAGGATCTGTGATTCAGTGTGGGACCCATCTATTTCTTAGTAGGTAAGTCTTAGAGAGTTTAAGAGGCTTACCTCAGTCATAACTAGTAAATGTCAGAGGTAGGATTTGAACCCAGGTCTTTCTAGGCCCAGTACTCTTATTAAACCACACATTTTCTCTAAATAATGTATTAATATTATGTCTAGAATTTTATCAGGATTTGCTGTAAAGCTCATTAGCCTATAGCATTGCCCTTTCTCTTTTAAAAAATTGGGACATTTGTTATAGTGTCTGAAACAGAATTTTGTTACTCCTAATTACTTAGTGTTACAGAAAATTGAATCATAGGTGGGAGAGTATTTTAGGTCATCAACACTATTAAAAAACACCAGTTTTAGGGAAAATTAGTGATCCTAAATCAGAGGCGCTAGATTGATTTGCTTTTAAATACTAGCACAACCCACAAAAATTTGTAGAATCTTGTCAGCCAACAAACATTCTGTCCCTACTGTGGGCCAGGCCCTATGCTAAGTAATAGGGATTAAAAGAAAAGCAAAAAAAAAAAATAGACTCTACTCTCAAGGAGCCTGATTTAATGGGAGCAGAGGGGGAACAACAACATGCAAACAACTACGTACAAGATATAAACAGAATAGATTGGAGATAATCAATAGAAAACATCAGTAGTAAGGGGAATTGGGAAAGGCTTTTTGTAGAAGGTGGGATCTTAGATGGGACTTGAAGGAAGCCAGAGAGGGAAGGAGATGGAAATGGGGAGGGAAAGAATTCCAGGCATAAGGGACAGCCAGAGAAAATGCCCACAGGTTGGAGATGGAGTGTCTTATTCAATAAGCAACTCAGAAGCCAGTGGTACTGGATCACAGACTACTTCAGAGAGTGTAAGGTGAAAGAACACTGGCAAGACAGAAGGGTGTCATGTTATGAAGGGCTTCAAATGCTAAATAGAGGTTTTACATTTGATCCTGGAAGTGATAGGGAGCCACCTGGTGTTATTTGAATAGTAGGGAAGTATCATAGTCTGACCTATGCTTAAAGAAAACCAACAGCTATGGAGAAAATAAAGTGGAATGGGAGAGATGTGAGGCAGGGATACCAACCAACAAGCAATTGCAGATAGTCCAAGTGTGAAGTAATGAAGGACTGGACCAGAGTGGTGGCAGTGAGAGAGGAGAGAAGAAGACAAATAAGACAAAGATCGAGTAACAGGGCTATCCCCAACATATAGCATAGGAGTATTGTTGTGTGTCTTGAAGGGAAGAAGAATAGACATCTCTAGTCTCTTCTCCCCCTACTAAAGCAGGAAGTTGGGGTCAAAAGCTTAGCCACTTTGCTCTCGTAAGAGAGAGAAGGCTACTGGGCTAGAATTTATCTGCTCCCTTAAATATTATTTGTCGAGGGGATGTGATTTTTCAGGTTCAGTCTAGCTTCTTGCTGTTAATTTCATTAATCGGGGGGAGCAGGACCCTGAGCTTTATATCTAAGGCTTAACTCCCTTTCCATCAAAACCCAGTTCCACAATGAACACACATAGTAAGAAGGTACCCAAGAAACCCATTTATCCAATTCGATAGCAAAAAGACAAAAACCAGAAAAAGTATATACACATATACATACATACACATACATACATATATAAACATATGTATGTATATGTATGTATGTATATGTATATATGTGTACACGCACACAGAAGAGAATATTTACCAGACAATACAGAGTGAAGAAGTTCCCCCACTGGGAACAAGGTAACTGAATTCAACCTAGAGATAGTCTTAGATCTTACCTAATGAGGCCACGAGTATTATATCATTTCGGCACTGACGGGTTGAATAGCCTATCTAACCATGATGGGACAATTTTTTACTCAAAAGGTCATTCTCTTTGGCTCATGCCCCAACCTGGCCTGGAGTACCCCAGGAAAATAAAATGCTCATGATATAGTTCACAGGCATTCAGTCTATAATTTGATATTGTGTATGCAATCGCCTTTATTTTGTTTCCTATAGAAGATGCATAAGATGAAAAGAATTCATAGAAGCCCGCAACAAATACAGAAATACAAATCACTCAAATAGTTTGTTAGATTCCCCTCAGAAAGTAAAAGACACTTTGGGGGCTCCTAAAGAAATGATCCCCATTTACCTCAGATTTTTACTGGCCTAGAAACTCATGGTAATATCAGGGAAGTAATGACAAGGTTCAGATCTCCTCCCCCCAGTCCTCAAGGTGACTTCAGTCCTCCAGCTGTGGAAGCTACATGCGCAGTCTTCCTTCTTCAAGAAGCACACTGCTCAGGAAATCTCCTTCTAGGAGGTTCCAGTGTCCTCAAGGATGCATGAATTTAGAATTACCCAAAAGGTAACTATTAAACATGGGAAAGTTCATTCTAAGGAACTCTTAGTTTCTGACTTATGCTGAGAAAAGAAAAGAAGCAAAAGAAGGCAGCCAGGAAATGGAACTCTTAAGCTTATTATATGCATCTCCTGGAAGTCACCATTATTCTCTCTTTAGAGTGCAAAAAGGGAGAAATTCCCCTTTTCCTCTAAATAAACTATAGCAAGAAGGGAGAGAATGTGCTAGAAAGAGGGTTGAGCCATTTCACAGCTCATTTTTTAAACTACAGGGTAAGAGCAGCTCTTTTGGTAAGAGTTCAATACCCTTCTTGTCCCAACCTCTTACATAATCAACATATCTGGAGGGGGTGTGTCTACATCATCTCCTATTCAGTAAATTTGAGTGGCTCCCCATTACCTCCAGGATCAAATATAAAACTCTCTTTGGCATTCAAAGCCTTTCATAACTTGGACCCCTCCTACCTTTCCAGGCTTCTTACTCCTTATGTAGAGGGGGAGAAAGAAACCCAGGGATGCAGGGATCCCAAACCAAAGTTCTCAGGAAGGGGCTGCCAGGAATTCGCAGACACAAGCATTCTTTAAGACAAGGAGGCAAAGATTTATTACGCTTTTTCAGCGAGCAAGAGTTCTTAGGGAGCCTGCAACCATACAGAGGTGAAGGGGGAATCTTTATAGAGGGTTAATAGGCAAAACACGTCAGTTTGGTGTTTGGGGGTGGGATTAGGGAGTGGTTTAGGGCGTGTTCTTAAAGTTCTTAGTTCTTAAAGGAACATGCACATTTAATATCTTCCGAAGGTGTATTACCCAGAGTTCTCTAGGAAATAGCCCACAGAGGGCTTTACTGGTCTTTACTGTGGAACGTCACTAAGTTCACTCTTGGTCGGGGCTAAAGGGAATATTTTCTCATCTACTGTCTTATTAGACAAAATACTATGTCTGGGATACATGTTAGAAAGGTCAGTGAATAGTAAATATGGTTATGGCACAGGGTTCAATCAATTATCAGCATCCGGAATTCAATCTATAGTTGCACATATTTGCTTACTGAGGAAGAAGCAGGTATAAGTTGAGTCATGCTGCCCTTTAGCTAGAGAGAGATAGCCTGGGATAGAATGTTTTGGGAATAAGATGTGTTTATGAGAACTGGATGTTTTGGAATTGGGGTTCAGGCACAGGCACCCAAGCAGAGGCTGTTAGAATTTAGGGTCCAAGCACAAGTACCTCATCACTTACTCCACATACTCTTCTATCCAGTGACACTGGTCACCAAACATCTTGGAGGTAGCCTCTGTCACTGAGACCCAATCAGAGGAGTTCCCACTGTCCTCTAAGCTTCTGCTGGGGATGAGGGAGAAGCACCATCATCCTTCGCCACACAAAGAGCAATGGCTTGATTCCATGTCATTAACCAGTTGGAAGCATGGTTTACATCCCATCCTCCCCACGGAAACCAATTATTAGGCTGGTCTCCAACAGAATCACACCTACCCATGAACCTTCCCCATTCCATCCTCTCTAAAGCTGTGCAAATTCTCAACCCTCCCTCTTCTGAGCTGGGTATCAACCCTTCACGGCAATTATAATCTAACACTCACCACAGCACTTATGCAGGTGGCATTAAAAGAATCACACCTCATCTTCAGCATACTTACTAGGAAAAAATAATTTATTGATTGTGCTCAGTCAAAAACATTTCTAGAGTACTGCTCTAAGCAAAGTGTTAGAGCGCATACCTGTTCCCATGAGAGGTGCCCTTTAGACAAAGGTCTATGTCCTGTAACCTTATCCAGTTGATTGTGGGGATTCATCAAATTGATCAGGATACTACATTGATCAACCTCTCTTCTACATGCCACAATCTCTTTTCCACCATTAATCTCACTATTCCATATGTTTAGAATATTTTCCTATATTTCTACCCAATCTATCTATATATATCTATATATCTATAATCACTCCAGTATCTTTGCCAAGAAAACCCCAAATGGGGTCATGAAGAGTCAGGCACGACTTAAATGACTGAACAACAAACTTGCCTTTACTTTGGAGAGAACAGTTTTAGTTGAGTGATGAGACCAGAAGCCAGACTGAGAAGTCGCTACTTCTATCTAGTAGAGGAAGTAGAAACAATGAATGGAGACAGATTTGTAGAAGACAAGGACCATGATTTATTTGTCTTCATATCTTCCCCAGCCTCTAGCACCATGCATTAGATATAGTATGCACTTAATGTTTGTTGAACTGAAAGGAAATCCTTGAAAATACATTCTCCAGACACTACAAATGGTATGGTACCCACAATATCTCAGAAAGGGTATGGATTTTTTTATTCCTAAGAGGGGAAGAAACCATCATGAAAACAAGTCATCTGTGTGACTATTGGACAGAAAACAATTTTCTGACATAAAAGATCTGAACATACATCAGGATATAAGGACAAATTATGGCTCTTCTCCAGTGCATATTACCACAGGGCAAGAAGGGCTTAGAATATATGAGTCTTACCATTCATTATCAGCAAAACCCTCATCTTTGAGCATTTAAAACCAAAGATATAAAAACCATTTCCTCTTACTGACTTTTGTTGTTGAATTGGATTAATTCCCTGCACAACGTGAAAATGGGATCCTCAAAAACCACATTTCAACCACTAGTACAGAATGGTCGGGACTCATGAAAAGCTGCAAGTCACCATTGTGCTTCCCTTGACAGCAGATGCAAAACACTGATGAAGTGGAATGACAGACACCCACGGAGTGTGTGAGACACTAAATGGGCAATCTCCTTTTGTCTGACCGAGGGTAAAGATATCAAACCACAGCAGCTGGGGCCCATAGAAGGTTAGACTGTGGTAGCTGCAGTAGCATCATCGAGAAAGAACTCCCAGTAAGCCACTTCCCTGCAAGTGTGTAATTCAGTAGTCTGCTGCTACGGGAACATGAGGGAACCGCTGCCCAAGTGGTTCCAAAGGAGAAAGCCAGGATCCCGAGGAGTATGAGTACTTCTACTGACTGGAAGATACTTATATTTCTGAGTGTGTGGGTTTTTAAGGAACAGGAAGGACTCTTCTGGTTTTTAATTTAGAAACAAACCAAAATAACAAGATACTTTGAAGTCTTTAGATAAAAAGTAACATCTGTTATGATTTTTGTTATCATAATCATTAAGCAAATATTTCTCAAGTACCTGCTATGCACAGGCCCTGTGCTGAGTCTGTGTGATAATCATCAATACTCTTTGTCATCATTTAGAGACCAACCCAAGTTGGTCCATAGAAGATTCAGTGATTTTGGTGTAGTGCAATTCCTTCCTTCTTTTCCTCAACAAAGCCTTAGTTATTTTTAGCATATTTAACTCAGTGAGTTTCTATCGTTAGTTTCTATTGGTTCCCCAGAAGAGACCCTTGCTCCCAGCAAGTCCTATAGGTAGGTGGATGGGGCAGCGAATAGAATCCTGGAATTAGAATCAAAAAGTTTCAGTTGCTCTTCAGCCATGTCTGACTCTCCATGACCTCCTTTGAGGCCCAGAGATATTGGAGTGGTTTGCCATTTCCTTCTCCAGCTCATTTTACCAATAAGGAAACTGAGGCATACAGGCTTAAATGCCTTGCCTAGGTTCACCCAGCTAGTAAGTGTCTGAGGCCTTCCTGAACTCAGGAAGATGACTTCAAGCCCAGCACTCTAACCACCATGTCACCTAGTTGCCCTTGGAGTCAGGAAGACTTCAGTTCAAATTCAGCTTCAGATACTTACTAGCTATGTGTCCTAGGCAAGTCTCTTAATTTCTGTCTGTTTCAGTTTTCTCAAATAATGATAATAATAACATCCACCTCCCCAGACTGTTGTAAACAAATGTTAATGTATCATCATTATGGTTAAGTCCTGCTATGAATCTACCTAATTGAGTGGGATAATAAGATTTAAGTATGAGATGACTCCCTTATCCCAAAATTTTCTCCCTTTCCCTCTAGATGCCATAATGAATGGGCGACCATTAGAAATTTCACTATTAGAAATTTAATGGTTTAAGCATTCTGGTGTCTTAAAATGCAAACACTCTTAGGAGAAGTAAGTTTCAGAGTTAGTGGCATTGAGTCATAATGACTACTTGCTTTCAGGTTAGTAGGGATCTATGAGATGCCAGGAGAGGGTGAATGAGCACAGGAGTGCGAATTAGGACACTTAGGTCTTGACTGCCACTCATTAGTTATATGACCTTTGAAACTTTCTGGACCTCATTTACAAAATTAGTGGTTTATACTAGATTATTTCTAAGGTGCTGTCCACCCTATGATTTTCCATCTTTGACTTTTAATTTGGTCAATTACACAATTTTGCCTATGGCCAGACTTGGCTTCTACTTTGTAAAAATTTAATATAGTTAATATAAGTAATCCACTCTAGCCACTATTAAGACTCCTTTTACCACTAATATGGGTAACTAAATTATTATTATTATTTTTGTGTGTGTGTACACATACTTATATGTATGCCTATGCATCTATGTGTACACATCTCTATTTGTATTGGCATATTTCCTGCCAACACTAAGATTCTATTTCGTTTTCAAAGGTGAAGTGACTAAGGTCCTCTATATTACAGTTTCCAATTGTTAGGAGCACAAGGACACTACCCACTTTCCTCTCCAACGCTATCCAGGGTCAGCACTCCATAGATAACCAGACAGAAGAGAATGTCTTGTGGAGGACAGAGATCAGATTCCAGATGGTCTTTCCAAGTAGCTTGACCCTTCTATTGATTTATTCAATAGAATGTAAGCTTATCCAATGGCATGGACCATTTCACTTTCATATTTAGGACCAATGATAGAAATAGTTACATCTAGAAACCTGACTGTATCATTGTTGCTGTTTGTAGATAACTAAATTAGTCTATGGTAGGATTAGGAGGTCCTAGAGAAATCAAGATTCCCAGAGCCTTTTCCATTCTTATCCCTAATTCTGAAATTATGCAATGTGTAGTCTGCCTCTTATATGATCTTATTCACTTCATTGGTACATCAGCAGTCAGGAACTATTTGGCTTCCTCAAACTTGTCTGAGATGAGTTGCTTCGAAGGCTTTTTATAGGATCATAGAATTCATATTTAGAATTGGAAAAGCACTTTGAGGCCATCAAGTGTCTGACATCCTCATCTTATGGATGAGGAAACTGAGAGAGAGAATCTAGCCTTAGTCTCCTCACCTGAAAAATGGGAATATTACCATTTGCCCATACTCATAATCATGCTACCTCAAAGCCCTCATTTTAAGTATCCTGAAGTGTTATTGTGAGAACACAAAAGTGCTCAGTGTAAGAGATTATTATTACTTACCCAAGAAGAAGTAGACCCAAACAATCTGGTTCCTGGTAACTTCGTGTGCGGGGGACATTTCCTCTCAAAGGTGCATAGGTAGAGAGGTGGTCTTGAGGCTACAAATCTCCCCACGAATATTTGCAGAAAAATAAACTTTATCAGGAACTGCCCTCTGTTTCCCCCACAGTAAGATCCTTTCACCGTGGCTGTGATGAATTGGGATGCTACCTGCTGGTGACTCCCAGGGTGTGGTAAGTAGGCTGAAGGGCAGGGCCCACTAACACAGTCCTGGAGCTCTCCCTCTGGCACTGAAAGCTCTTACAGAAGGCTAGGCAAGGGGGACTGTTCCAAAGCAGCCAACCAGCTGTGGGGGGCTTATGAATATGCAAATTTAGTACAGCCTAGTGAAAACTGAGCTTTTTTTCCCAGCATGTGGCTATGTTGCTCAGGTGCCCACAAAGCTCAGCTTAACTTAACAGCCTGAAAAAGTGGCTTTCTCATCCTTTCCCAAAACCTGCAGGGGCCTCTTTAGAGCAGAAAGGGACTTTAGTGGTTATCCAGTCCAATACACCAATTTTATGGATGAAAAACTCAAGGACCAAGAGAGATAAATGGTTTGTCCCTGGTCACCCAGGTATGAAGTAGCAGGTCTAGGATTTGGAAGGAGGTTCTCTGATTCCAAATTCCACCATATCACACTATCTGAGAGAAATGTAGATGAGTCCATTCTATTGATTCAATGAATAGAATGTAAGTTCTCGCAGGGCTATTTCACTTGTGCCTTTGAATTCCCAGAACCCCTAGCATGGGGCCTGGCACATAGTAGCAGCTTAAAAATGCTGGCTGATTGACTAATTGGTGACATCAAGTGGGGTTCTAGGCCATGACTTCAGAAGACCTAGGCAAATCCCCCCCAGAATGAATACCCCTCTTCTCTTCCGTTCAGTGTCCTGGCTGGAGTCTTTAGAAACCTATCCCTCAGCAGAGCACCTCATTTCAACTTTATGGAATGAACCGGGTGCTCAGATTTCCAGAATCCAGCTCTCTGAATGAGAGAGGGTAGGGACACCAGCTGAGCACAGAAATAAGAACAAAAAAGAACCATGAGGGATTTTGGTAGGGGGGCAGAATTAGGGAGAAGTCTTGTAATATTTATCCCCAAAGTTTCCTCAGCTTTACCGTCCTCTCCCTCTGGGACTTAAAAAGAAGAATAAGTAATGGACATTGCACAAGGTCTCTACCATTGAATCTTCCAGGGGAACATTATTTATCTGTTAACTAGAGCTTCCCTGATTGTCTCAGTTCAGAATTGGTTAGTACTTGGTACAAGCAAAAAAAAAATGACTTGCCAGCCCCTGTACCCTCCGTGTTCACACACACACACACAAACACACACACGTACACCAGTTGTACCATGTGAAAGAAGAAAGGAAAATTAACTTTTGGCAGCTGTGGTACAACACTCATCACAAATTCCCATCTCAGCAGATTGAGTCTTTGTGGAAACAGAAACTTTATAACTGAATGGAAGCCATAAAGCATGGAGCCTATTTGTATCCCTAGAAGGTTTGTGTAGGTGTATGTGTTTGTATAGACACTAACGTGTCCACAGACCATATTTGCCACATCACAGTCTCTCTTGTTTTAGGCTTATGATCAAAAACCTTAGGGGAAAAAAGTACAAAAATCTCTTGGAGAATTAAGTAGATGTCAAACCAATATTTTGTTGTAGTTCAGTCACTTTCAGTTGTGTCCCACTCTTCATGACCCCATTTGGGATTTTCTTGGCAGAGATAGTGAAGTGGTTTGCCATTCCTTCTCCAGCTCATTTTATAGATGAACCGAGGCAGACAGGGTTAAGTGACTTGCCCAAGTTCACCCTCAAATCTGAGGCCAGATTTGAACTCAGGAAGATGAATCTTTCTGATTCCAGGACTAGCACTCTATCCACTGCACCACTTAGCTACCCCAAACCAATCTAAATAGCAATAAAGATGAAAAATGAGTCATTTATTAGAAGGAGAATAGGAAAAAGAGACAGGAACTCTAATTCTAGTCTCAGCTCTACTGACTGTGTGACCTTGGGAGAAAGCGAGTTAATCTCACTAGCCTTGACCCCACCAGTCAAATGAGATGGAGATAACTGATCACTGGGATCTCTTCTATCCCTAACAATCTATGAGTTGGCTCTTTGCCATTTTTTCCAGACCACTCAAAACATAGCATCCTTCCTTCCTTCCTCCCTGCCTTAATAAAAACAAACAAATGAACAAAAACACCCGTTCTGCCATCAGACTTTTTTTCCTATTTCTTTTGGTGGTAACTACCATCCTTCTAGTCAGCTAGTTTCAAAACTTCCCCCCAGCCCAATGCTACTGATTCTATCTTTGCCATGTTTCTCAGGTTTGTCCCTTTCTTCCCATTACTATTGCTGCCACTCTGGATTAGGTCTTTATTACCTCCTACCTCTGTTGCCTTGCCTCCTTCCTCCTCTTTGTATCTGAAGTGCCAAGCACAGGGCCTCACACATAGTAAACCCTTAATAAATACTTGTTGGATGAATGGATGATCTTCCCGCCTCCACTTTCTCCCCATTCCTGTGTACCCCCACTGGGTTAATCTTTTAAAAGTATCACTTGGATCATGCTCAGAAACCTTGAATGGCATTTGATGTTCTTCAGAATAAAGGCTGAACTCCTTTAAATGGCATTCAAGAACCCCCATTGTTGTTGTTCAGTCATTCAGTCACGTCTGATTCTTCATGACTCCACGGACCATACTGTCCATGGGGTTTTCTTGGCAAAGATACTGGAGCAGTTTGCCATTTCTTTCTCCAGCTCATTTTATAGATGAAGAAACTGAGGCAGACACGGTTAAAAAGCCCAAGTCACACAGCTAGTGTCTGATGCCATATTTGGACTCAGGTCTTTCTGACTTCCTGAGCCCAGAGCTCTATCCACTGAGCCATCTAGCTGCCTTTTCTAGTCAAACTAATCTTTTATTTCTCTTCTACACATTGAACATGGCCAACTCTGTGCCTTTTCTTACAGTTTCCCTCATTCAGAACACCTCATCTCTTCCTGTCCATGTAACTCTCCATCTCAAACTTTACTGCCTTTGTGAAGGCAGTTACCTCGACCTTGATCAAAGTTATTAATCTCCTTTTTCCTCCTTGAACAATTCTTGTTTGTATCATGACTCGCTGTCTTGCATTATCTATTATACATTATCTGTCATAGTCCTTAGCTTATAACACACTTTTCATTTCCCCAGCTAGACTCTAAGGGCCACATGGTGTGAACTGTCATATATTGTACTTCCCATGTAGCACAATACCAAGAACATAGAAGGTATTCAATAAATGTTGATTGATAAAAGCTGAAGGTGAGCAATGACCTATGGCTTTCTATAAGGTGGATGTACCTCCGACTTTTCAGTAGGGCTAGATTGAAAACAAATTGACAATGAACTATAAATATACTTCTAAGCTGACTTATCCAACTTGAAATCTTTTTATCCAGTGGACTCCATCATCATCATCATCATCATCATCATCATCATCATCATTGTAAGCATTTCTAGAGTGCAATGCCATACTAAGTACTCTGTACATTAAGAGGCATAAGCCATCATCCCTGTTCTCATAGGGATTTATAATCTAATTCACTCAATTTCATGTTCATTTATTTACCAAATATTCAAGTACCCATCGTGTTCAAAGCATGTGCTAGGTATTGCTTTGGGGAACATTAAGTTCAAAGTAGCATATATGGTATTTTACTCTATCTCCTACATTCTTTATATTCCAGCCAACTTGAACCATCAGCTGTTACCACTTCTCATCCTGAACTCTCCTGCCTCAAGGCAATGCATTTTCTTTCTATCCCCAGCATTTAGCATGGAATCTGGCATATAACTGACTTTTAGTTAATGTTTGTTGTATGTTCCATATTTTGCTGGTGTTGACTTCAGAGGTGCTAGAGCACTTCAGAGAAGGACTGGAGTAGTTGGGGAATGCCTTTTGTAGGAAAGATGGATTTGAGCTGAGCCTTGAAAAGTCAGGATTGCGTTAAGCAGACAGAGAGTGAGAAAGAGGGCAGCAGCAGCAGGAGGGCACTGAAGGCAAGAAGAGTCGTATGCAAATGCATTCCCCTACATCTGAATGCACATATACAGCAAACAATAATGGGGAACCTGCTTTGATTAGAGGGTTTATGTAGGAAACTAACGAGAGGGTTATTCATTCATTTAACACTTGTTAAATCCTACAGTGTGCGGAGTGCTATAATTCCCCGCCCCCGGGGGGGGGGGCGGGCATGGAAAGTTTATTCGGTCTTTGCCCTGATAGACCTGATAGTCTAGTAGAGAGATAAGACACAAACACAAACAACTATAATAGCTTGTGTAAACTACTTTCCCAGCTACTTCCCTTGTCCCCTTTCCTCATATTTATTTTTTATTCTTATATATTTTCCTCATATTTCCTCTCTTAAAAAGAGGACACACAGAAGGCTGCCTTGGGATTTATTACTGGTGAAAGGAACCTGTGAAGGAGAGCATGATTTATTCTCGCAATTATGCTAAGACGGTATTGCTGTTATCTTAGTTATCCATAAAACATTTATTAAGCTCCTACTGTTTGCAGCGCACCGTGCTAGGTACTTAGGGAAATTAGAAAAGTAAACAAGCAATGGTGCCCGCCCGCCGGACGTAAGAGCAAAGGTTTTTAGGTGGGCGCAGCCCCGGGCTCGGCCTCAGTGCCTAGACGGCCTTCCCCCTCGAAGAGGTGCAATGGTAAATCCCTCGCCTCCCCTCCTCCTCGCTCACGTGGCACCGCCCATCGCGCTTCCGGCTGTTGCCGGGCCCTATATCCGGTGTCCGCCCGCCCTAGCCTCGGCTGCCGGGATCGAGATGCTGTCCCGGTCGCGCTGCGTGTCCCGGGCGTTCAGCCGCTCTCTCTTCGCCTTCCAGAAGGTAGGAACCGGGTCGAGTGCGAGCCGGAGCCGAGACCGCACGCCAGGGGCCCGTGCAGGCTCACGGAGACTGGAGGGCGGGGCGGGGCAGGCTGCGGGGCCGGCCCGGGCACCAAGGGCACCGGGACGAGGAGGCCGCGGGAGAGGCCGGAGCCACGGCTCTGGGCCGCCTGTCCGCCGGCCCGGAGAGGCGCCGGGCGGGGCGCGGGGCCTTGTATCCCGCCCCCTCTCCGGTCTCCGCCCGGGACACCTCTCCCGCCCCGAGGGCGGGCTCGGGGCTCTGATGCGCCCCCGGCCAGGCCTCCCTCCGTGCCCTCCTCCTGCTGCCGCGCCCCAGGAGGCGTGGGATTGACACCGAGGTCAGGCTGCTTCTCCCGCTCGTGATCTTTACCGAGACTGCCGCCCCCCGGACCCCCCAGCTGAAAGGGACTGAAGGTCAGGGATGAATGCCTTCCTTGTGCTATTATTAACGCCCCCGGGACCGGCCGGGGGCTGGCGTGCGGCACTCCTCCGGTGACCTCCTCGCCCCGCGGGTCCATCCCCGGAGCCAGCTGAGAAGTAAAAGAGCGAGGTATTTAGAGTGTGCACAGGGAGAGAGGAGGAGCACGGGTCCGTCTGCTCCCTAAGGGTGGAAGTTCTAGTTTTGGGGAATGAAGGTGATTTTTATTTTTCAAAAATTTGGAAAAGGGCATTGTGGCAGAAGGACTAGAGAGCTCGTGCTAGGAGGGCCTCGGTTCGAGTCCCTTCTCGTACAGATCATCGATGGTTCTGTATCCGTGGGGCTCCTGTGCCTGCAGGGACGGTGCAAACCCGGCTTCTGTAGCGGAACTCTCTCTACCCGGGAAAGCGTGGGTCCAGGCTCCATCCTTTCCACGTTGAGCCCTTTACACACCGGGCCCTCGTAAACCGCTTCTTTTTTTTTTTTTTTTTTACGTGAGCATAGGGGTAATTCTGAGGAGAGTGTGGCGGGGGGGGGGTGGGGGGGGGCAGTGATTTTTCACGTCAAGTCCCTTGAGAAATTCTGGTAATACTTTCTCTCTCAACAGGGGAACTGCCCTGTGGGGAGGCGTTCTTTACCTGGTAAGTTTTGTCCCTCCTATTGACAGTGGTCGGCCTGTAAATCCACGTGCTTTACGAGGTTTAAGGATACATGAGCAGTTTTTCCCCATGAGCTTATTGAAAATTATTGTCTGTAAACATTCTCTCTGTTGTAGGATGGAAACGAAGTACTGAAGTGAAAGGAATGTATCTTGGGCCACTGTGGGTTCTTTCAGGCTAACTCCAGAAGGTTTCAAAGGAAGGGATGGCTTTAGGATCATACATAAATCCAGCATTTTTTTCCCAACATTCCATGCTTCTTCAGTAATTCAAGCAGTTTTAGCATATGCTATTACAGAGAACACAATCCAACAGAATCTATATCTGTAGGGGATAGCCAAGTTACTGTATTTTTGCCCACTTGTAGAGAGTTAGCATAAATTGAGGACTTCTTATTTTAGGGTCTTTCTTTTCCTCAGCCAGGACAGAAAATAAAATGTTAATAGACTGAAAAACAGGAGAGACTAAATGATACAACATAAGAATATGTCAGTGGAAGGACAACTTTGGAATAGAATATCTCTACTTTTTAAAAATGTCCTCCCCTCCCCCCAAAAAACCCCCACAACCATAGAATAAAACAAAGGATAATGGAAAACAACAACCACAACCCCAAACCCTGTAAACGTAAGAAAACGGTTGGGAATAGTGGCACATGTGTAGGTATCTTTCTGTTTGGTGATTTGATAAAAGAAATGAAGACCCATGTGCAGTCTACTTGCACCTCTGCTTCTGTTTGCTGTTTTCTTCCTTTACTTAGTTGGTTGGCATATACTGTTCTTTTGGTTCTGCTTTTTTGCGTTCTGCCTTACTTCATGGATCTTCGAAAATAACATGTTAAACTTCTTAGACTTAAAAAGAAAAACACTTCATAATACATACTTACATCTTTATGTACAGTTCTCTTTTCTATTCTACATTGTACATAGACATACTTATCTATTTTGGTTTCAAGTTCAGAATTTCTTGACAAAGAGGAAAAGTGCTGCTGTGAATATTTTTATACAGATGGGTCCTTTCTTCCTTTTGCTTATCTCCTTAGGCCATAAACCTAAAAGTAAAATTTCTAGGTCAAAGGGTGTGAATGTTTTGTGACTTTTGTTACATAATTCTTTATTGCTTTTTTGCATAGTCATATTAATAATTCCTCCAGCAGTGTGTTAGTGTGAGTTAGGTTTTTCTACCACCCACCTTGAGTTTTGTCATCTTTTATCATCTTTGCTGTTTTGATAGATGTAATGTGGCAACTTAGAGTTTTACCATTTCTCTTATTAGTAGTAGTTTTGAACAGATTTTCAAGTGGTTGGTTGTTAATAGATTGAAGACACTTCATTATAATGTGGCAAAAAGGGGGTGACTGGACTGTAGAACAGTTTGGGGATGCAGAAAAGATTATTCTCTTTTTTGTTTTTGTTTATATTCTGAACAGAAACACCAAATAAAATAGATATTTTTATATACATTTTAGAACAGAACAGAAATGCCATAGGTGAAACTGAAGATTTATATTATGTACGGCTTACTTTAAAAAAAATTATATATCATATGAATATGCAAGTTATATAACATATATAAGTTCAACTTGTAGCTTTCCAAACTGTCCTGCTTCTGTGTTTTTTTCTGGTTTTCCTTTTGTTCCCTTCTTTGCATTAAAAAGAAAAAAAGATGCCTCAATGCCCCTTCGTTTCTGTTTGGTTTTTTTTTTTTTAGCTAGCCTGTCCCTCCTTACACTGCTACTCCTTCCCATTGCAGTTGTGAGGGGTAGGGGGAAGTTCTTATAACAGATATTCATAGATGAAAATGAATTCCTTTATTGGCTATGTCTGCAAACATATATCTTATTCTACATCTTGAGTTCATCACTTTGTCAAGCAGTGCTTCATCATCAGTCCCCTAGAGTTGTAGTTAGTCTTTGCATTAATCAGGGTTCTTAAGTCTTTCAAAGCTATCTTTACATTGTTCGATAAATTGTTCTGGTTCTTCTTACTTGTCTCTGCCTCAGTTCCTGTAGACTTCAGCTTTCTCAGAAATCATCCTTTTTGTTATTTCTTACACAGTGATATTCCATTATATCCATATACCTTAATTTATTTAGTCATTCCCCAACAGATGGACACTTCCTTAATTTCCAGTTGTTTGCTACTACAAAAAGAGCTTAAATAATTTTGTACACATGGGTCCTTTTCTTTGCGCTCTCTGGATTTAGTAGTGGTATCATTGAGTCAAAAGGTATGCACAATTTAATGACATTTTGGACATAGTTCTAAATGGTTTTCCAGAAAGGCTGGACCAGCTCTGCTAATATGTACGTTAGTGTGCCTTTTTTCCCCAAAGCCCCTCCAACATTAGTCATTATCCTTTTTTGTCTTCTTTTCCAATCTGATAGGTATAAGGTGGAACCTCAGAGCTGCTTTAATTTGTATTTCTCTAATTATTAGTGATTTGAGCATTTTTTCCATGAGTTTGTTGATAACTTACATTTCTTCCAGAAAGAGTTGTTCTTGCCTTGTTGAGAGTAGCTGAGCTAAAAAGTAGTAGAAGAAAGGATAATGGGGTTTGAATCAGATAAGTGGAGATACTGCTTGCTTATTCCCAAGGGAATAGGGACCCAGGGTCCCTGTGTGGTTTAAAAATGTTATGTACCAGTGATTGAAGCTGATCATATTGCCCTATATTAGGGATTAGAGAAGAAGCAGAGGAAACCCTCAGTATTTTTCAGTAGATGATAAATCAAAAGCTGAGACTTTTGGCTAATTTTTTTCTTTTTTTCTTGCAGGTATCTCCCTGTGCCAGGGACCGGCTTACCTTTATAGTAAAAAGATTGTGTAAGTGTTATGTGGGAGGCGTGGACATCCTTCTTAGGATATCTAGGAGGGCTTTTGATTTTTGGCTTCTAGGCACAGAAATCATAACTTGTTTTGAGGGTTTAGAATTATTCTTGATGGCAGCTGGTTTTAACTAATGCTTGAAATGTAAAACTATGTGAAGTGCATGTGCCATTGTATTCAGTAAACTGGGGCTTCTGTGAGATTAGAAGGCAGTGCATTCCAGCTTGGGTAAAGGCAAGCAGGAAGGCAGCAAAGATTTATTAAATGCTCACTATGTGACAGGCACTATGCTATGCACTGGCCATACAAATAAAAGCAAAAGGAAAGACAGTCCCTACCCTCAAAGAGCTTACTTTAACATACCTTACCTTTTTGGAAAAAGTTGTTTGACTCCTTTTGGGAGTAACTGTATACCAGATAGGATGCTCTAGCTTCCTGGTTTTGTTTGTGCTCTGCTAGAATTTTTTAGAACATCATACCTACTAGATGTCAAGTTCAATTAAAAAAAATCATACAATTTAATAATTTCCATTTTGATCTGAATACATTGTACCAATACACCTAACATAAGGATACATAAGTTACTTATTTACCATAATCTCCTCATAACCAAGAATGATCTTTCTCAGAAGAGTTGGGATTGAATATAGTTTTCTTAAAGGTAAAGTGATATGGAGGAGTAAACTGTATTTAAAAAAAAAAACAAAAAGCTTCATTAAAACTTCATAGGACTTAGTTCAGTCCAGTCTCTTCTTTAAGAGAACAAGAAGACCAGTCTGGTTTCTCTGAACACAATTGCATTTATAGAATGTAGTCAAGAGAGTATTACATATTATGTCCCCACATGCAGTTTGGAGAAAAGCTACTCAGATGATTCTTGGATTAATGCTTAGTTATAAATACTGGTTTTCTTCTCTGACCTCCTCTTCTCCTTTGTATTCAAATGCCTTGAGGGTGTGGAGAGGAGGACATCTGGCTAGTAACTATTATGGTGGTTTTCAAACCAGCTTTCCAGGGAAGATATACTACAGCAAGGATCATCACAAGTGTTAAGGGCCCTACTCAGTGTGCTATTGTTGAATCACAGGGTACTGATGTTTGAAATAAAATGTGAAACTACAGAGAAGTATGTGACATTTTATGACAATTATGACATTCACATGTCATTAAAAAATTCCATGGCCTCTTTGGTGTAGAATACATTGATACAACATAGATATGGGGTGCATGGTGCAATATTTATAGTCTGTATATTATCATTTAACAATTTGTAAGTTTAATGGAACCTGCTTTATCTGATCTCAATTTGTAAACTTCAGGGTAGGAATTCCATAATAACTGGTACATTGCCATATGTGAGCATGTAACAAATACTACTTGAATTAATTGGATAAAAGAGGAAATTTAAATTAAAAAGTTAAAAAAGAACTTGATTCTTTTGGTTAGGCTTTGGGAGACTGAGTTGTCCAGGCTGGCATTTGAAAGAATAAGACCAATCTGGTTTTTTTGCATATGATATGAATTATACTTACTGAGTGTGTGATACATATTGAGTGTTATTATAGCCATTGAAACAAAATTCTTTTGGGGTAGAATTTTGACTGTGAAGAAAACCAAAGAAAAGGAATTTTAAAATGAGAAGCATGCCAATTAAAGGAGTTAATTATTTTATGTGGTTTTTTTCTCTATAGTATAAATGACTCTGTCCTGAATGTTCGATTCTTCAGAACTACAGCAGTGTGCAGTAAGTACTTGTGAGTTAAACTGAGTTCCTTGCCCTCTTGGGAGAGGAATTTGAGTGAAAAGATAAACTAAATAGTCATAAAAGACAGCTATTCATGTGACTTTTTTCTTCCTCATTTAGAGAATGATGTTGTTACAGTCAAAACGCCAGCATTTGCAGAGTCTGTCACAGAAGGGGATGTCAGGTGGGAGAAAGGTAAGATTTGGTACTTTCTTTTTTATTCCATATGTCTAAGTATTATGTAGCAAATACTTCTCCAGCTACTAAGTGGATCAAATAAACATGTGTGTTTTGGTCAGTAGGAGCCTATGTCTGCTGTATATTTTCTTGATGCTTTTTCAGAAAATGGCCTTATCAAATATAGACTTTTAAAAATTTCCTCCTGTTATTAAGAGTTTTCCTTCTGACACACATATGCTTGTTTTTCAGCTGTTGGAGACACAGTCTCAGAAGATGAAGTGGTTTGTGAAATTGAAACAGATAAGGTAGGTTTAGTGTGTGTTAGGTCTTCCCTTGGTTCTTTAGGCCACCAAAAGAAGAGATGAAAAATAGCCTGTTAATGGGATAGTTGAGTTTGTGAGTAGATGGTGGGTTGTTTTTTTTTTTCCAAGCTGGGCCTGACTTCAAACTGTAACTGTGCTTAGAAGTTATCAGTATTAAAAATGGAAATCTTTAAAGGCTTATTTTGACTTTTTAATCACATGCCTGTCAGATGTTCTTAAAAGGAGTATCTTGTCCATGTGGTTTTATAGCTTTTGTTTTTCTTGGTATGGGCCTAGACAGCTGCTAAATTGTTCTTCTTAAAGCCTTCCTCTGTTCCAAAAGCCTTCCAGCAGCTCCCAATTCCTGTAGGTTAAATATGGACTTCAACTTTTAAAGACCTTCCTTTCTGGCTCCAGCTTACATTTCTACACTTTCATACAGAACTGTCCTGTAAGCACTCTTATTTTCCAGCCAAACTGACCTGTTTAGGGGTTCCCTGTAAAGGGGATTCCTGTTCCTTTTGCAGTACCTTTGCATGGTTTTCCCCTCAAGGTTAGATAGAAATATGCATCTTGTTTACCTCCACATTTGGAATCCTGAGCTTCCTGCAAATGTTCTCCTCATCTTTCCGAATCGTTAATGCTTAGACCTCCTAAACTTTTAGTATAGTTTTTATATTTTACTCTCTATGTCTATTTTGTTGTCTTTCATCTCAACAGAATGTAAGCTCTTTGAAGGCAGGGAAAATTTGGATTTTGATTCTGTGTCTGTAGTGCCTGGCACAGTGATGAATAAGAGCTGAAAATGCTGATTTCCTTGTTGTATTTTCTATTGAATACACTCTGGATTTGTTATTGCTTTGTAAAGAAAAATGGATGTCTTTTACCTCTTTTGTGTGTTGTGCTTGCTGTTGTCTATATGATTAACTTGATTCTAGTAGTGAATAAAAATTGACTCCTCCCCCAACCTATCTTCCTTTGCCAGACATCTGTGCAGGTTCCATCACCAGCAAATGGAGTGATTGAAGCCCTCCTGGTACCTGATGGAGGGAAAGTGGAAGCTGGAACCCCTCTGTTCACTCTCAGGAAAACTGGCGGTAAGGAAGGAGCTCCTGTTGTCATGGTCTCCAACACACCACCTTGGAGATGGGACTGAGAATAAAGTACTGATTCCCTCCCACCTCATAAGAACTCCTTGGCATTCCAGCCGCCTTAGGTGAGGGAGTAAGAGTGACAATATTTGTTCAGTGTGAACTTGAAGTGCATCTAATAGATAAGGAATAGTCAAGAAGTAGAACACATCCAAGTGCCCTCTCTTTGCCTGTATACATTTCTCATTCTGTACCTTATGTCTCTCCAAGAGAGAGTAAAGAGGATGATTTAGAGGTAGGAAGTAGCACTTTATATAGAGTTTGGATCCAAGACTTCAGAGGTTGTCACAGTTTCTTTTTCAATTCATCCTATGCTATACTGCAGTAGTTACGTTTTAAAGATAGAGAATGTGATTGAGTGCTTCTCCTCTTATTTTTTGGTGGACGTGACACTTATGGTAACAAGATAAAGTAGCTTTGACATTAGAATTCTGGAAAACTGCTCCTTAGGGATACCTGAGAGGTATCATCAGAAAGACCCTGGGAAGTAGCTAAAACAGGCTCTGGGCATGCCTGTCATCTCTGCTTTGCAAGTGAACTGAAAATTGTAAAAGTCACTTGGATCATATAGAAACTTAGTCCACTGACAAGTATGATAGTTTGGAGCCAGAGGACCTAAGTTAAAATCCTAGCTCTATTGCTACTTTTGTGACAATGAGCAAATCACTTAATTTATTTGGGCCTCAGTTTCCTCATTTCTAAAATTATAGGGTTGGCCTAAATGACCTCTAAGGTCCCTTTTAGTTCTGAATCTACGATCCTATAAATCTTTTTAGAAGCTTGTTTATAAGTCTGATTCAGGCCACAAAAGTTGTAGACAGGCATAAGAAAGATGGCACTAGTTACTGAAACTAGCCGACAGGCCCACGTGCTCTGCTAGCATACTGATGTACGTGGAAGTTGTCTTTCATCAGAGGGTAGAACCAGCCAATCACATGTGCTCCAGGAAGATGAAACAAGACTCAAAGCAGTGGGTCAGGGTCTAGGGTGGGACATCCTGACAAGGAGGCCATAGCCATGATGACTTCCAGGAGGGGCAGAGTCACGGCTAGGTCAGTGCGGGGTGGCATCAGGCCCAATGCTTCGTAATGCACTTAGTGTACTGCTTTGCACGTAGCAGGGGAGGCAGACAGAGAGTAAATAACTTGCCCGACGTCGCATAGCTAGTAAGTGTTCTAGGTCAGATTTGAACTTGGGTCTTCCTGACTTCAGGCCCCATGGTCGCATCCACTGTGCCTCCTCATAACATGCCATGGTGAGCCGGATGCTGTGCTAAGGCTTTAGAGCTACTGCTTCCTTTGATCCTCACCACAGCCCTGTGAGGGAAGTGCTACTATTAGGCCCATTCTACTGATGAGGAAACTGAAGGAGACAGAAGTTAAGTGACTTACCCAGGGTCACACAGCTAATTGAGTGCCTGAGGCCAGATTTGAACTCAGGTCTTCCTGACTCCAGTCCCCTCTATCCACTGTACCATCCAGCAGCTGCCCTAGGAAGGAAGGATTTTGATTTTTTAAATGCGTTTTCTCTGGTTGAAACTGAGAATATTTGTGTCAATAGGAACGTCACGTACGGGGATTATTGAGGGCAGGGACGTGTCTTGTACCTTTTTGTGTCTCTGCCTGCTTCAGTATCTGACATGTGGAAGCGCTCGGTAAAGAGTGATTGATTGAAATAGAATTTAGAACTGCAGGCAAGTCCTGCTTGTGGTTTTACTTGTTGATGCCCGTGCCATTTAGTTTTTATATGTATGTGTAATGAAGATTCTTTTTTTTTTTTTTAGCTGCTCCTGCTAAAGCCAAACCAGCTGAAGCTCCCCCTGCTGCAGCTCCTAAACCAGATTCTGTAGCAGCTACTTCTCCCCCTCCACCACCTGCCGCATCTATACCTACTCAGATGCCCCCAGTGCCCCCTGTGTCATCACAACCTGTCGATACCAAACCTGGTAAGCAACTCCTTATTTCCATGGAAATAGAAGCAGGGGTGGTTCATCAAGTTCCATGTGTCCCTTTTGTAATTGCTCCATCCAAGTCTGCAAGGATTCCTTCCTTTTGGATGGTCTTCCTGTCACTTAGGCCTGCTTGGATCCTTCACTGCATTTTTTGGGCAGAATTTTTATGTACTTTCACTAAGCACCCGCAGTCTACTTGATGCTGTAAAGGACAAAAGAGGTAGCAGGAGAAATCATTTCCCTTCCTAATGTGTTTGTACCTTTTCTCCATTTCCAGTGTCTGCAGTAAAACCCTCTGCTGCTGTTTCAGCAGCAGAGCCAGGAGCTGGCAAAGGTGCGCGTTCAGAACATAGGGTAAGCCGCTGAGGACTAATGAATGCCAGGTTTAGGGTGATAAGGGCACTACTGAGGAGGGGGGCATGGCAGTGACAGCTTCCACTCTGCTACAACCAAATCAACAATCTGCCTCAGGAATTTGTCCAGAATTTGTCCCCTTGGTTGTGTCTTCCTGAAGACTGGATCCATGATTATGTAGGCTTCATTATATTTCCAGAGCTCATAACTCCTCACTGATGTCAAAATATATTTTGAATTTGGACGAAATAGTTAAATCCCCAGACCAAAGATTAACATGGGGTGGTGAGCCAACTCGGTGAGAAACTGACAGAGATCATGTTCAGTTTTCACCGTATCTCAGGATCCTTAAGAAGTGCTATTCTACCAGCTTTCAAGGGATGAAGAAACAAAGGGGAGGCATGTGAGGAATTATTTAGAATTGTGAACGCTGGCTGAGGGGTACTGTATCGGAGAGGAATGATTGGCCTTGCAGCCAATTACAAGTGTAAAGTTCATTCTACCTCATCAATATCTCACAAACTACTGCCGCAGCCCTGCCCTGGTCCACAGTTAGTCACTTAAGTGGAAGCGTGTATGGCAAAAGGAACAATGCACTTGGGAACAGAAGGACCTGGATTGTAACCCTATTCCCAACACTTAACTAAAAGTGACTTAATGCAAGTCACTCTTATATGAATCTGCTTTCTCATCTGCAAAAGTTATAACAAGATTTATATTACATACTTGTTATGAGAAAAACACTTTATAAACTATAAAGCACCATGAAGGCTGCTTTTAATATAGTGTGAGGCAGCCTAATATAACGTCTTAGAGGACTGGTCTTCCGTGATCCAGTCGGGCCTCTGTCCTTACTGGCTGTGTGACTCTAAGACCTCTCAGTGCTCTGGGCCAAAGGTGTCAAACGCTGCACAACACTCCCAGCAGAACGTGATTAAAATGTAATTAGGAAATATTTAACATAATAAAAATACAGTAGAAAAGAGATAATGTTAGTATGTGGTTTTCTAACGTGACCTGTTTTCTGTTTGAGTTTGACACTGCTGCCATATGCAGCTCCCAAAACTATGTCTTACAGAGAAAGGTCTGCCCGAGTTGGTATGAGTTTCCTCTTCTCCGAGGTTCCCTATATGAATGAAATCACAGGTCCAGGTCCTACCCTTGTCCCTGTTATCATATTAGTGGTAAATAATAATAGCTAACACTCATATAGCACATGCTATTTGCCAGGCATGGTGCCAAGCACTTTACAATTAGTAAGTTGAAATTAACTGTCAAAGACATGACCTTTGTGAGTGATTCTTTTGCAAGGCCTCCAAAAGTGTTGGCTTGGACACTTGAGCGAGATGATTTAGGGGGTGCTTCTACTGAGCAAGGATGCCCAACATGTCTTTAGATACATCGTAGCTGCTACTGTCAACTAGGACAAAAACCTCAGGTGTGGGCAGAGCATGGGTTTTTTTGCCTGACAAGGCAGCACTGTCTAGAAAAACTGCCATTTCAGAAGTGCTGGTGTATGATTTCCTTTGCATGTCTTCTCTCCACAAGTAGTTGGTCTTGTGCTTGACTGGAGTTTGATTTTAAATTCAAACCATTTCCTGGGCCACAGGAAGCTGGCAAACACTTAAAGGTGAATCTAAGCAAGTAAGGTTTCTTTATCTTCAAAATGCCACCACCTCAAAGGGCAGAGTAAAGCCCCTGTTGTGTGCAATCACACCTTCCTACTTGTTTCTTCAGCCCTGTGCCTTCCAGTTCTGATACTGCTTTGAGCTAAACTGGGATCAGAGTCGATCTCAAGAGTCCAGGATTTTCTAGGCTCAACTTCTTTTCTATTTAAGGTGAAAATGAACAGGATGCGACAGCGTATTGCTGAACGTCTAAAGGAGGCCCAAAATACATGTGCAATGCTGACCACTTTCAACGAGATTGATATGAGGTAGGAACTCTGTATTTGGAAAATGTAGAAACAATGGCCATTATCCTAGACTTAGGAGAGATTCCAATGTTGGTATCAGGGAGAATAGGTTTCCTTAAGCCAAGACTGATTGTTTCCTTTTCTCATTGACTCTCCAGGCACTATATATACCTCTCAGATTCTTCAAGTCTGAAGATAAGAAGGCAACAAATTTCTAAATATATTCATAGTGGCAGGTATATTTGAGCAGAGAGGAGATTGAGTCACTAGCTTATTATGCCATTGTTACACTGAGGTTGTGTTATAAAGTGAAAGGAATACTAAATGTTTTTCAGTCGTGTCCTACTTTTCCACCCCACTTGAGGTTTTCTTGGCAAAGATATTGGAGTGGTTTGCCATTTCCTCCTCTAGCTCATTTTATAGATGAGGAAACTGAGGCAAACAGTTACATGATTTGTCCATGGTTGTCACACAGCTAGTAAGTGTCTACAGTCAGATTTAACTTCGGGTCTTCCTGTCTCTAGGTTCAGTGCTCTATTCTCTTTGCCACCTAGTTGAACCTATCTCATCTCCGCTCTCTACTATGTGATCTTTAGTAGATCGAGTCACCTCTTCAGGTTTTTTCTTTCATATGTAAAATAAGAAACCTGGAAGACTGGTCTTTTTGGGATCCAGTCTGGATCCTGCAAAAGCTCCTACTATTGCTTCTTTCAAACCAGAATGTGTGACTGCTATTATCTGTGTGCCTCTGGGCCTTCGATCCATTCCCAGCAAAATGTGGTGGGCACACTCTGTTGGTACCAGACCTAGTGAAGAGTCCCTTCAGGTCTAATATTCTGTCGTTCTACAAAGTGATTGTTAGTAAAAGTGTTCTGGGCCTGATAATCTTCCTGAGTTAGACTGTTCTCCGTTTTTGTGCTCAGTATGCTAAAAGTGGTTTATGTAGGCTAGAAAGCACGGCCCGTTCTTGTTCTGTTTTCTCTAAATTTCTCTAAATTTACAAAACACGATATAAAGCTGTGGTCCCTAATAGAAAGAGAATTTGCTTATTACTAATTCAGAACTGGCCCCGTTGAACTCTTGACAAATTAAAGCTGGCCTGCCTTTCAGATGGGAGAGATCAGCTTGTCAGCACTGCTTCTCCGCTCCTAGTAAGCATATTGCTTTCCCTTCATCAGTATTTTTGGGGGGAGGGAATATCGTCCAGCTTTTCAAAAAGAAATTTGATTTGAGGAAGACGGGGAGTTTATGGATAAGTATCCATGGTGTATGTCTAAGCACTTTCAGTGTCAAGATTTCCTAGTGTGTCACTTTTCTTGTTCTAATGACCGGGAGAAGTTGAGGCAGGGCCTGAGGGCCTTTTCTTTCTTAGAAGCTACAAGACTGTTCTTCTGTCCATTTGATGCAGGGAAGAACCTTGTGGGTAATGGATTAGAAAGGAAAACAGCTTGTATTACATAGTGCATTAAGGCTAAATTGTACATAAATTGAATTGTACTTTGAAATTCTACCCAATTCCTTAAGACAAAACATGTAAATATTTGTGGCTGTGAAAGAGAGTTGACAAAACAGAAGGGGAAATGCAATATCTCTAGCTCTTTTTAGTAGCTAATCGAGGTGTCACTTTACAATGACCTGGGGTCTCAGTACATCTGGTAATCTGGTTTGGTTTGATTGCCTTTAGTGTTTATGCCATTGCCTCACTCAAAAGGGGCTTCTCTGAGACCACCTCCTCTCCCTAGTTGCCTCAGCCTCTGTTACCAAGGGCCAGGACTCAGAAATAGAAACTCCTTAATGACCAAGGCAATAGAATTTGGGTAGGTTTGAGAGCAAAGATGGTTATCACTTCTCTTTCCCTCTTCTGCAGCTCTTGTGTCTTGGGAACCAGTAATGTCTTTAGGTGGTAATCCTAGCAGTAAATAAGGTTAGGCTCAGGAAAACATTGTAAACCCAATCAGCCCCCCTAGGAAAACTTCCTTTTTCAAAGACAAAAAGGTCTGGAGGGGAAAGTTAAAGTTGTGTCATATCTTATCTTTCACTTTAATGTTATATTAGGCCTATTACATAGGGAGAACTAAATTTCAGGACTGGAACAGACCTAAATTCAATTTCCATCACAGGAATCTATTCCGATAAATACAGATATCTCAATGATAAAATTATGGGGAAAAGCCATTTCCAGACTCTGTAGTGCCTGTGAGAAGAGGGGAAGCAGGTGGATAGAGGCATATTTTCCAAAGACTTCCCCTCGTAGATGGGAAAGGCTGAAGCTGAAAGTCCCAAGCTTTGTATCAGACAAAACCTCGTTTCTTAAATGTCATGCCACTTACCTGGCCCAATGAATCTGAGAAAGTGGGGGATATATTTATTCGTGTTTAGTGTGACACCTAGAAGAGTACCACATTATTTTAATAGCGATCCAAAGTTTGATCATGGCCTGCTTTGGGTGCAGTTTATAGGACCTTGGATGGAGAGTTAATTTGCTTACTCAGGGGCCTATGTGCTCATGTTTGTCAATTTGATGGGTTTAGTGCCCTAGCCAAAAAAGGAACGATGACTATAACAGATGTAAATTATTCCCTAGTTTTGGGACCCTTGAAAAATATATTTCTAACAAAACTGCTTCTTTTTCTATCTGGGTCCTCAGTACACAGACATTATATGATCTTTCGTTCATGTTCTCTTCCAATGAAAAGCTATGCAATGACTTTTGAAAAAATGATGGAAGAGAAAGAACTGACATGTAGAATTAAGTATTGTGTAGTTTCATATACATATACATATACATATATATACATATATACATATACACATATACATATACATATATATATCTGTGTCAGATGTTGGCCTTCTCTAGTGCAGGGTTGGGAAGGAGGGAAACATCTTGGAACTTTAGTATATTTTTTTTAAAAAAAGCAAAAGTGGGACACTTAAAAGGTGGAAGACCGAAGAGTCTACAGTATATTAGAGGCAGATTGGCATTGATTCCTTCCTGCCTTTCATTGTACTAGAGCAAATTAATCACAGTGACCTTTAGTGAACCATTTCACAATTTGTTTAAAGGGAGCACCATGGAGAGGTTGGGAATTTTAGTAGAATGCTTGCCTAATCTGTTCTTATTTCAGTAAAAATCTGTGATTCTTCATCAGTGAAGATGCTTTAGTAGATGGTTTCATGATTGGCTGTGGTCAGAAAGAATAACCTAGTGGCCAGTATTCTGGTGATGAGCCTTTCTGAATTTAGGCTGACGCTTGGATGATAGTAATGATAGTTCTGAGGCCCATCCCCAAAGCTTTTTTATTTTTTGTTGCATTTGAGTAGCCTGCCTTCAGGAATCTAGGATCTGCCTCATGCCACAGTGAGGCACTGGAGTAGGACTTTGGTAGATGGTAATGTATACATGAAGGTAGAAACATGTAAAAGTCAACACTTGATGCTTCCCTTGTGTTTACAATGTGTTTTTGCAGTAACATTCAAGAGATGCGGGCCCGACACAAAGAAAGTTTTCTGAAAAAACACAACCTGAAACTAGGCTTCATGTCAGCATTTGTGAAGGCCTCTGCTTTTGCCTTACAGGAGCAGCCAGTGGTGAATGCAGGTGAGTCCACTTGGGCCAGGATGCTCACACACACATGTAATAGCTATCCCAAAACTAAAAAAAAGTCTTTATTTACTGGCATAGAAAAATGTTTTATATAAGAGCTTCCTCATTATCACTCATTTTTAGTTTCTTAAAACAGTAGCATAATGTGTTTCAGCCTACATGTCAGTTCTCCCATTAGTCATTGAACATGTTTTTCATTTCCAAAGGATGTTTCCATTTCATTTCAAAAGAGTTAGTCTGGCAGCAAGCAACTCTTGGGGGGAAGGGGAGAAAGGAATAAACATATAGCATTTACTGTGTGCCAGACATTGTGCTAAGCACTTTTACAAATATTATTATTTGGCCCTCACAAAAACTCTGCAAAATAGGTGCTATCATTATCCCCATTTTACAGTTGAAGAAACTCAGGCAAATAAAGGTTAGATGACTTGCCTGGGATTACACAGGTAGTAAGTGTTTCTGAGGGCAGATTCGAACTCAGATCTCCTGACTCTAGGCCCAATTGCTTTATCTACTGCTCTACCAACTACCTTTTGGGAGGCCTTGTTCATGCCCAAGTTATCTCATTCAGGCAGGAAACTCATAAGGGCATTCTTCCCCCACCCTCAGTGTTATCTAAGGAAGTGGCCTCTGTACATGACACATATTCCATGGCAAACTTTGATCTCTAGGGAATGAATTTACCAGGAGGAGTCTTTGTGCTGCTTCTGGCTTTTGGACTTGAATTCTTCTTCAGCTCTTTAGTATAGAGTCAAGGCTTTTTTATTTTCACCTTAGAAGTCTTGATTCAACAAGACAGTATCATTTTTTCCTTCCATTTAGATAGCTTTCTTCCCCCTGGTAGATAAGGTTAAGTCAAAGATCCTTTTGCCACCCATCAACAGAGCCAAAGGTTCCAAAGAATTGTAGACAGCCTTGAGAAGACTAGTCCATGCGATTTTTTTTTTTTAATGAAAACATTTTTAAAATTTTATTTTTATTACTCTGAACTTGATAAACACAAATTAACAAACGCTTCTGTATACAATAAACAAAAAAATTATGTAAAACTGCAAATCTATATAAACAGCTCCCTTTTTAAAAAAAGCACATAATAAACTCAGCATGTTTCAAAGTTGTCTGTATCCATCTGCGTCTAACTTCTGTTCTATTACGTACATTTTTTTAAAATGCTCCAACGTTGCTCTTCTCTTTCTTTGGGGGAGGGCCTTCACTCTTTCTCACTCCATCTCCTCCTCTCTCCCAGTGAAACAAAAACAGCCCTTCTTTGTAACAAACAGTCACAGTCAAGCAAAACAAACCTACACTTTGACCATATCTGAAAATGTGTATCTTGTTCTTCTTGAGTTCACCACCTAGGAGTCATGAGGTAGATACCATGTTTCATCATCAGTCTTCTGCAGTCACGGTTAGTCATTGTACTGGTCAAAATGTGTAAGTCTTTGAAAGTTATTTTGAAACACTACAGTGTTGTAGTCATTGTATAAACTGTTTCTGGCTCTGCTTACTTTGTTCTGTATTTCACATGACTCTTTCCAGGTTTTTCTGAGTCCTGTCATTATTTCTTATGATGCAGTAATACTCAATTGTATTGCTACAACATAATTTGTTCAGGCAGCAATGGTGCAGTAGAAGAGCCCCAGAGCTGGAGTCAGGAAGACTTGAGAGTTCAAATGTGATCTCAGATACTTCTTTTCTGTCCCCAACTTCAGCCAGTTCCTCAATTGAGGAAATGCTTCTATACATATTTTTGCAGGTCATTTAATCTCTGTCTGCTTCATTCTCCTCACCTGTAAAGTGGGAATAGCAGCAACACCTACCTCCCAGGGTTGTGAGGACCAAATGAGATCATCTTTGCAAAGTTCTTTGTACGGTGCATAGTACATTATGCCTGGTGCATAGTAGGCACCATATAAATGCTTCTTTCCTTCTCTGCTCCCTTTTTCAGTCGTTCCTCAATTGATGGGCACCCCCACATTTTCCACTGGGCTAGGCACTAGATATTCAAAGACAAATGAAAAATAGTCTCTTTCAGGAGCTTGCCCTTTCATTTCTACCTGTGTTTGTAAGAGCCCTTTTTTTGTTCTGTCATTTTTCAGTCACATCAGTCTTTGTGTCTCCATTTGGGATTTTCTGGGCAAAAATACTGGAGTAGTTGCTACTTCCTTCTCCAGCTCATTTTACAGATGAGGAAACTGAGGCAAAGAAGGGTTAAGTGATTTGTCCAGGGTCACCCAGCTAGTAATTCTCTAAGGCAGATTTGAACTCAGGAAGATGAGTCTTCCTGACTCCAGGCCTGGCACTCTATCCATTGCACCATTTAGAACTAGACATTCATTTGGCTTCCTCTCACTCCTCATAAGCAAAAAAGACGGTGGATGTGGCTTTCAACTGGTAAAGTCTTCATTCCTTCTTATTTTGAAATGTGGAGAGGCTCCCCTCTTACTCTTGTTCAGGTTAGGAATAAGGGCGTATTCTTTCCTTCTTAAACTAAAGGATACTGTTCCCACTCCTCTGCTAAAGTGAAGAATCATGCAGTGTTTGTAAAGTTTATTGAGTACCTACTGTGTGCTTGGCAGTATATTAGGGGAATGTTGGAAGATGCAAAAAATGAAAGTGTTGGGACCCAAGAATTGGAATAATGGTGACTGATTGGAGTAGGAAATGGAGAAAAATCAGCTTTGCCCTGCAAACATTCCTTTATTCTAACTCCACCCTCTGCTCTGGGGACTGTGTATAAATAACCTTTGCTTTTTCCCTCACAGTGATTGATGATACAACCAAAGAGATGGTGTATAGGGATTACGTCGACATCAGTGTTGCTGTGGCCACTCCACGGGTATGTAGTTTGGGTTTGCTGTATTAGGGGTTATGGCATTGCCTCTGAAGTTAGAAGACGTTGGCTTTGGAGGTGCTGTTTTCTTTTTCTGTGGTAAAGGGCAAGGTTTGAGAAGTTGAGACCTGGTATAAGTGAAGCCTATACTGACTTTATTTAGATTCTGCCTTTTTGTGTCAGGCTAAATCTCCCTACCATTCTGAATTTCCATATGCTGTGGATCATAGTGAAACAGTGTAACTTTTAAGGGAAGGTGCTGGCCTCTGGAATCAGTGGAACTAGGTCCACTAGGAATTCTGGTCCATCTCTCATGTGGACAATTGTCTTATTTTCCTATCTCTAAAAGTTTTTTTCTAGTAATTTTAATGAATTACTACCATTATGAAAATGCCTCTGGCTCCTCAGAGGAAAGGTGTTATAGAAAGGTCAATAAGTACAAAAAATACATTTTTAATTCTTTCTGTAAACCAATGCTTTGCTTCATACAGGGACTTGTGGTACCAGTTATTAGGAATGTGGAAACTATGAATTTTGCAGACATCGAACGAACCATAAATGAGCTGGGAGAGAAGGTAAAACTTAATGAAGAAATGAAAACACAGGTTACTGGGAAAGTTAAGAGGGAGGGCAGCAAAAACTGAAGATCCCCAGCACCAGCCTTTGCTGGACTGTGTTCATTGGTGAGACCAAGAGCCAAAGCCAAAGCCTTCCTGGTGACCTGAAGATAGAGTGAGAGGCAGGGGTTGTGGAGCGCAAAGGCAGAAGAGCCACTTGTGGGGTATTGTTTTAGTTTGAACTCCTAAATGAACCTCTTCATTCTGAGCCTCTGATTTATTTAAGAGAAGCTTTTTAAGCCCATCTCAGTTGAAGAACTTAGAAATTGAACCAGGTCCTCAATATCTGATTAGAACATGATTGAATCCCCCAGTAAAACAAGGACCTAGGTTTTATTTGTTCAGCTTGCGAAGAGGCACTGTCTGAATAGATTTTGAAACTTGTCTTTTTCAGGCCCGAAAAAATGAACTTGCCATAGAAGATATGGATGGTGGCACTTTCACAATCAGTAATGGAGGAGTCTTTGGCTCCCTCTTTGGGACCCCAATCATCAACCCCCCTCAGTCAGCCATCCTGGGCATGCATGGCATTTTTGATAGGCCTGTTGCTATTGGCAGCAAGGTAGGAACTGCTACATGAGGTTTTGTGGTGATATTGCTTGTCCTGTACCATAAAGACTCGTGGCAGGGTACAACCCATTTGGTAGAACCTTCTGATTTAGAGGGAAATCTAGCCTTTGTCTAGTTCAGCTCTCCTGATAGAGCTTTGTAGTAGATTCACCACCATATCGGGAAGCAGTTCTCCTGCGTAGTACCAGGAACTATGAGAGAAATTATGCTCCTCCTAAGATCAGCCAAAAGGTATTTGAATCTTACTCTGTACTTAGTAACGTGCTCCAGGAGTGGGGAACCTGCAGCCCCGAGGTCACATGTGGCCCTCTAGGTCCTCAGGTGTGGCCATTTGACCAAATCCAAACTTCACAGAACAAATCCCCTTAATAAAAGGATTTGTTCTATAAAACTTGGACTTCGTCAAAAAGGCTCTACCCAAGGACCTAGAAGGCCACATGTGTCCTTGAGGCTGCAGGTTCCCCACCCCTGTGCTAGGCACTGTGGTGGTACAGAAGCAGACAGTCCCCTCTCACAAGGAGGTTACTTACAGTCTAGTTGAAAGATAAGAACTTCAAATTGGGAACTTGTAAAAGCCAAAATGACTTGATAAAATTGTGTGCTGTAGGAGATTGGTAGTTGGAGTGCTGTTGTAGATTGGGAAAAGCTTAATGGAGGAGGTAGATCATGAGCTGGACCTTGAAATGTCGGTGAAGTTTGGTTAGCTGGAAGGGAAAGGAGAGAGTTTCTAAGGGTGCCCTACGATGAGTAAGAAGATAGCCTTAAGAAAGCAATGTTCAGGATTCCCTGGCTGCAGAAGGATCACTCCTCTGGCCTGCAGCAAAGTTCCTAGGAGAGAGAAGAATATGTGAAGATTTAAACCTTCTTTGTCAAAGAACAGTGTCACTGAGTGGGGTTTCCCATCTTAGGAGCCAGACTTAATGTAGAAAGAACCCTAAGTGCACAGAAAGGAAAATTCCGGAGGGCACTGTCATTAGAACTGGATCTTTGGTCTTTTTTTTCCTCATGCAAAAAATACAGAATTCTTGATACAGAAAAGATTGTCCCTCTGTCTCTTCTCTATAGGTGGAAGTGCGGCCCATGATGTATGTAGCACTGACTTATGACCACCGACTGATTGATGGCAGAGAGGCAGTGACTTTCCTTCGAAAAATCAAGGCAGCAGTGGAGGATCCTCGTGTCCTGCTACTTGACCTTTAGGGAAAGTCACACTCCCTAAAGCTCCAACTCACCGAGACTGAAAACCAGTCTTCCCCTACCCCCTCATGTGTACCTGGGTCAGCTGGGTGGGAGACAGCCTCATGTGCTGCTGGCTTAAGGGAAGCCAGAGCACTAGGTAACCAGCAGCTACAGCTCCTTTTAGGGCGTTCCTGTCCCTCTCTCCACTGCCTTTGTCTTAACACGAATGCTCTTCCGTATTATACCCAAAGGGGGGAGAGAGAGAGTATTGATGGAGCCTCATTAATATCCTAGCCTTTCTCCCATATATTCTCCCCAGAGATGATTTTGCTTTTTTCCTGTGGCAGCATATAATAGAGAAACCACTAGAGAAATTGTAGCTCCTCTGTCTTACACCTGCCCAGTTTTAAAAAATCCAACATCCTCAGCGGCACAGGGGGAAGATCCTGGCCCCCAGCATTATGAAGCTATAGCCCTGGCTCTGATCTTTCCAACCCTGGGCCCTGTGCAGCTTCTTTACTCAAATACAGGGGAAGAGGTGCTGCTTTGCTTATTAAAGGGCACCTTCCTGCTTAGGTAGCCTTGGTTGGCTTTAAAATGCCTCTTCTACCTCTTTGGGAAGCACAGCCCAGGTGGCCTGAGGTTAGAGGGAGGGAGGAAGCGGGGGAGGGGGGGAAGAAGGTGAGCTTGCTCAGAAGACTTCAACTTGAGATACTCTTGTCTCCAGAGGTGAGAGTGCATCCATTTTGCACTTAGACCATGGGTCTTATCTCCAGAAAGGCCCATCTCTGCACAACCATGCACAGTCCTGCTGTGCTCGCCTGCCTTTCTTTATAAGTTCTTAGCAATCATACCAGCAAAGGGGTTGCATTTAGAAGCATCTTCATTCTCTGGTGGAAGTGGACCTTGGAGCCAGTGGAGGTAGAATTTGAGAGGGATAGAAGGTCTCTAGTAAAATGCTGCTGCCTATTGTTTTTCTGGACTTGATTTGAAATTAAGTTCAAATTGGTCTTTCTGCTGTATGTGGACAGATGAGGGCACTAAGCATGACCAATTCTGGTCTTAACGTTGTGGGCTGGCAGGGGAGAGGAAGCAATATTGGCTCCTCCATGCTTTAACACAGGGCCAGGATAAGGATAGTATGCTTCCTGAAGTTCTCCACCTTAGTGAGAAGCCAGCTGTGAGTTGTTAGTGTAAGATAACAAAACATCTGGAGTCATCTTTAAAGTACTGCCCAATGTTGGTGGGCAAAATCATTGGGGTCCCTTGGAAAATGTTTCAACGTATACTTCTATTGTGAGGGCTACTGGAAATCCATCAATATGTATCCAAATATACCTAGTTCTGAGGCTGCTGGAACCATGGGGGCCATTTATTAGGGCCCAGCATGATAGGGGTGAGAAGGGTGGATTCCAGTACTGAGTGCCTGCAGTGTCTACTACTCTATCTCCAATACACAGAACTTGTAATTAAAATATTTAAAGAAACCAATTTTAAATGAAATTAAAGGGGAAATGTTCTCAAACTGTGTCTTGGCTTCTGGCCTCCTATCAGCAGATAAAGGGCAGACTTACTAGTTTTTAAAAGAACCATTAGCCCATAGGGTCACAGCCTGTCCTTTTTTTCACCTGTCTCCTGTTGCTTTTGGAGTAAGTTGGTCACAGTACTCAGATTGGCCAGAAGAAAGAGCTATGCTACTGGCTGCTCATAGAAGAAAAGGAGCTTTCGTACTTGAAATAGCGTATCCTTGCAGGTACCTCCCTTCTGTCCCAGAACTTGCTCTCCATGCTTTCGTGTGTCTGTTTACTTTTCAAAAAGACGTATTTGCTGCTTTTCCTTAGTCACTTTCCCTAAACTAGATTCAAATGTGGAGTAGCAACTAGTGTGGTGGGCCATTTGACCCTAATTGTGTGTTCAACTACAGCTGATTGCCATTCACAGGGTCTTAGAGACATTTGGATGGTGGGATGTAAAAATATCTGTTAGAACCAAACATCCTTCCTGCTGAAGTTTTAGTGTTTTGAGCCTGGCGCACCAGAGATTTGCTGTTCAGAAGCAGAGCGCAGCAGAATGGGAGTTTATTTTCCATGAGACTTTTTTTAAGGCTATAACCTGCTTTTGAGCAGTATCCTGGAGGGCAGCCTTTAGATGCGAATGTGGGAAGAGGGTTGCTGGACTATCCTCAATGATCAGGTGGCTGCTATCATGACTACATTTGCTAAGTAATATTTGGTGGTTCCACATAAAGTATCATTCAGCCATACTCATTTCGGATAAGTGGTCACCCTTGTCATCGAAGGGGAAAACACCCGATGATCCACACCATGATCAGCTTGTCTGGATTACCTGCTGCTGTCTAGGGTTTGCTACCTCTAGGGCCATTGATTTGGAAGAATAAAAATGTGCCCCAGGCCTCTTCACCCAAATTTACTTCTCATGAGTCTGATGGGATCCCAGGGATCATCTTGTCAGCTATAAAGTGAGAAGAAAGACCCAGAGATCACACATAGTAAGCAGAAACAGGATTCCAACCCAGGCTCTTTGGCTCCAGATCCAAGACCCTTGGTGCTTAGACCATGCTTCCTCTGTGGGGCTCAACTCTAGACTGAAATAGCCCAGACCATCCCTATGCTAAAGCACGTAAGGCAAGCAGGAGAGTTGTTTTTGCACATCTTAGTTCTTGTGAATTACTACCCTCTTTCATCCCCAGGGAACTTAGAACACTCCCCCTTAGTATGTAGGAGCTTTTCCCCTCCCCATGGAATTTGGTTCTGGGGATCCTTACCCAATCTCCCTTGGTAGGATGATGATTGTATAAATTAGACACTTATAGAACTACGAGTTTTATTTGGGATGTTGAACATTTGGAGGGGAAGGGTGTTGGGGGAGGGGGAGGTGTGGGCCACAGTCTTGTGTAGGTCAGGCTCTCCTAAGGCCTATGCCCTAGAGACTGCCTGAGTAATATCTTAGATAACTCTTATCTACACGGACGGATGCTTTATGACACACCAGGATTTAAGTACAGGGAGAGATACTATCTAGAGGTGTCTGGGTGAAGTACCCTGAGGCAGGAGAGATGTGTTTCAGGTTGTCTCCTTCCATCCCTAGACCTCAGAGACCCCAACTCCCATTCTCTCCTGGCCTTGGCTAAAACAACAGGGTTAAATCAGTTTGGACCTCAGGACCAGGATGCAGAATCACATGGGAAGGACAAATAACCAACTCAGAGACAGAGCCCCCTCACTACCCGAGAGCCAAGATCTGAACCCAAGTCCAGCAACTACCCGCCCCCACACTGCTCTATCTGCTCTAGGTAGTGCCTGTCATTTGGGATACTGATATAAATTAGGAAACCAAATTTGCATCTCCTCAAAGAAATAATTTCTCCTGCAGTCACAGAGAACACTTTGCCAGGAGCTCTTTTCTCCTTTCCTCTCTTCCTCTGCCTTGGGTGGGTGGAGACCCAGTGCTTGGGGAGGGAGGGAGAGGGTTAAGTAAAGCAGGTTTCCGGGCCAGGCTTTCAGCACCTTTTGGTTTACATTTTCACGCTGTCTGGTGTATTCCCCCAACCCTTCCTCCTAACCTCTCCTCTTCCCCTCTCCTATTTGTTCCAAGACTGAAAAGCCTGAACTAGGCCAATGGGGGCCAGCGTTGGGAGGCTGGAGTAGAAGGAAAAGCATCATTCCAGGGCTTTTTGTTCATTCACCAAGCCCTTCATAGATTCACTTTTCCAGTTTGGGGAAAACCCTGACCAGCTGAGTTGTATTTGGTTTATGCTAACGTGATCAGAAGTTTCAGTTTCACCAAGATGGTCCTGTCTTACAACAGCCTGTGCCAGTGAGTAAGTATCTCCAAGGGGTTTCCCAAGAATTTCCTGGGCTGGGACGGACAACCTTTAAGCTTTCCCTTCCACCTTCTGAGAAATATGGTGGGTCATTTGTTGAACTACTACATCTTGGAAGGTGGCAACCTGGTCTGTCACTAGTTCTGTGCTACTTTAGCAGTTTATCAACAGCTCAGAGCTCCAGGACACAAAGCTGATTAACCTCAGAGAAAGGCACCCTCTAGGTCTGTGAGGTTTTGAGCAGGGAAATCTAGACTTGAGGAACCCTTAGGGGGCCCAAGTCCCCACTGCCCCTCCCTCTGCTTTGGCTAATTAGAAATACAATCGCCTTGCGTGTTATCATAATCTCTTACATTTATATAATGATGTACAGTTACAAAACGCTTTACCACAAATCTCCTTTGACCCTCATGATAACGCTATGAGGTAGGCAAGGCAATTATTGTTTTACAAATGAGGAAACAGGCTCAAGAGAAGTGTGGTGAGTTGCCCAATGTCACACCTAGTAAGTGGCAGAGGTTAGATTAGTTTCAGTATTTTCCAACTTCCGAGGTTCCTTGTGGGTCTCTCTTACCATGCTTGGGTTCATTTGGAATAAGAATGAGAAATGGGAAATGAATAGCCACAGAGTATGCTTCCAAGGCCGTAAGTGAAACAAACTCACAGGGGAGAGGGAATCAAAGGCATGGAAGAGAGACCGAAGCCTGTGCTCCTCCAGAATTCAGGATTCCTCTCCTCCACCAAATGGTTAACTCCTCTCCTTGGTGGCAGGAGGAATCCCAGGGTTTCAGACTGGGGCCTTGGACCCACTGGACTAGAGTTTTCCCGTGGACTCTGCTAGCCCAGAAAGTCAAGGTGGGTCTTCCCAGGAGTCTCTTTGCCTCCCCTCTTTTGACCCTATCCCACCAGCTTGTTCCACTGGATGGTGCTAAAAAATGGGTGGGATTTGAGCTTGTTGACACCTCCTCCTCCAGCACCGAGGCGCCGGCAGGGATCAAACTGTAACAGCTGAAGAGGAAAAGGCAGGAATCAGTCATGAGCAGAGCCCCAGTGCCCACCCTCTCTACTGCCCTGAGTCCCATCTTTATCATCTCTTCATCTCTGCCTACTTGGGGAAAACCCTGACCATGATCTCTCATTTCCCCTCGTTTTGTGGGTACTGGGGCTCCGAGCATATCCAGTGGCCCTCTATAGGATCTGGGGACAAGGAAGGGAAGGTCCCTCCTTCCCTCTTGCTGATGTGCAGGGCTGCTGGGTACTCTGCTTGATTTTCTTTTTCTCACTATCTTTGACCTAGTAAACATCTCCCAGGAAACGGGATGAGAAATCAGGTCAGCAAATTTTCTCCTAATATCTTGCTGAGGCAACAGCCTTTTTCTACTGCACTGGCTCCATTCCAGTTACCAGGCTGTTTGGCCAATAAAATCACAAATCTTTCCTGTCATCTGGATTCTAAGAACATCTGGAATCTCCCTGAGAAATCCCAGATCTATCCTTTCACACCCCACCACCCAGTAACAGCAGTAGTAGTGGTGGTAGTGGTAATAGTAGTAGTAACAGTAGTAGTAGTAGTCCTAGTGGCAGTAGTTGTAGTAGTGGTGGTGGTGGTGGTAGTAGTAGTAGTGATAGTGGTAATGGTACTAGTGGTAGTGGTGGTAATAACATTTATATAGCACAAGTTGGCATGGTGCTTTACGTATATTATCTCATTTGATCCTCATAACAATACTGTGAGGTCGGTACTATTAGTATCCCAATTTTATGGATGAAAAAACTTACTGGGAGAGCTTGAGTGATTTCCCCTACCTGGCCCCATTGAGGACAACGAGCCTCAAGGCCTGGCTTGTCTAGAGAAAAGTTTCTTCCCTTCTGTCCCTGCCTCCCTTCCCATCAGTCCTCCCAATTAAGATGGGCTCATACCTCGGTGAGCAGGGATGTAGCTGGTCGGCTGAGCCACTCAGGCAGATGGAGCCTGGTGTGCACGTGGATTCCTGAGGGGTGGTTCTGGGACAGCGACTGGGGAGAGAGAAGGTGGGCAGAGACTTTAAAAGAGAAAACCCCAGAAAACAAGGTGAACAGGAGTAAATTCCTAAAATCCTTGTAGGACTAAGGTTTTTGCCTCCTCGAGGGTTATTTTCCCCAAGCTGTAGAGGCAGATCTTCATTCATCATGAGCAGGATTGGACTCATGTCAGTCCAGCAAACCAAGAAAAAAGTCCCCTAGTGGTGTTGCATGGTTTCTTCCACCCCTCTCCTGCTCTGTTCAATTTCTTGTGGACTATGAGGATTTCACTACAAACAAAATTTTCTTTAATTTTTTTTAAAGTGGACTTCAGAAATGTTAATGTCATAATTGATTAACCAGCTACAAAGTTGTGGGAGACAGAGAGCCTTGACCAAAAGGCAGAGACGTGAAGTTTAATTGGATCTGTTGGGAGGTGATTCTAGGTCTAGTGCTGGGAGAGACCTTAGAGATCACCTAGCCCACCCCTTTACCCTCTCTTTACAAATGAGTAAACTCATTTGCCTTGGAAGCTAAATGCCTTGCCCAGGGTCTCACAAGTTATAAATGACAGAGCCAGAATTAGAACTCAGGTTCTAGGGGCAGCTAGGTGGCACAGTGCATAGAACATCGGCCCTTCAGTCATGAGGACCTGAGTTCAAATCCAACCTCTGATACTTACTAGCTGTGTGACACTTGGTAACTTCAATTGCCTTAAAAAAAATAAGAAAAGGTTCTGTGACTTTGAAGCATTTGGCTCAGCTTTGGTTCCTTTGCACCATGCTTAGAAATTGCCGGGCTGAAGGGAACAGTCATTTAGAAAAGGCATGAAAATGGGGAATCACTAGAAAGGGGCAGCTAGCTGGGTAGAATGCTGGACCTGGAGTCAGGAAGACCTGTGTTCAAATCCTTAGACAGTCACTAGCTGTGTGATCTTGGGGAAATCACTTAACCTCTGTCTGCCTTGGTTTCCTCTACTGTAAAATGGGGATATTAATAGTATCTACTTCCCAGGGTTATTATGAGGATCAAAGATATTAGAGATAATATTTGTAAAGCACTTTGCAAACCTTAAAGCACTATAGAAATGCTAGCTATTACTGGTATTCACTCTAGAGGAGAATTTGGCAAGGTAATCAAAGAGATTTGAAGGTCTGATAAATAGATACTGGAAGGAATTCAGGGAGATTAGAGATTAAATGGCTGCACAAAGATTAGCTTCACTGTGGAACCGAGGAACGGTTGAGAAGCCGGCCACTAGAAGCAGCTAGGTGGTGCAGCAGATAGAGCACCCACCCTGGGGACAGGAGGTCCTGGGCTCAAACGTGACCTCAGACACTTGTAGCTGTGTGACCTTGGCCAAGTCACTTACCCCCCAAAGAAGCAGTAGGTCGCTAATAATAATACAGTGCGTACAATCACAGAATATTAGGCATTAGAGGGGATCTCAGAGGTCCTTCTTAGTGCAGTGCTTGGCGCATAGTAGGTACTTCATCAATGCTTGTTCCCTTCTCTAGTAATAAGAACAGTAACAACATTTAGATAACTCCAAAGTTCGCAAGGTGCTTTATATGCAGTAACTCATTTGATCTTCCTAACAACCCTGGGAGGTAGGTGCTACTATTATCCCCATTAAGGCAGAGAGAGGTTAAGTGCTTGCCCAGGATCACACAGCTGGCAAGTATCTAAGGCAGGATTAGAACTCGGGTCATCTTGACCCCCTACGCACTGTACCACCTAGCCGACCCATTGACGTTATACCATTAATGGCTGCCCTTCGGATCTCTCTTCAAGAGGGTATGAGTTTATGTGGAATCGGACTGTACTCTTGTCTAGCTCACTTCTTTCCGTCTTTTCCACAAGGATAGCACGAGATACTTTTGTCAAGTGTTTTGCTAAAATCTAATTAAATTATATTTACAGCATTCCTCTCATCTATACATCTAGTAACTCGTCCAAAAAAAGAAAAAGAAAAGAAATGAGGTTACAAATCAATTCAAAGGTCTCTTTCAGTTTTAAACATATGATCCTATTAGCATTCTGAGGCCTCGAAGGCCATGGTCTCCACAAAAGCAATGGAATTCCTGCTGGGGCTTACTGTGCCCACCCCCACCTCCAGCCCCCAATCCCATCCCTTCTCACTATGCTCCCAACACTCTTTTCACACAGGGCTGAACTTACCATTCCAGTTAGAAGTTCATACAGTAGAGACCCAAAGCTCCACCAATCACAGGCTTCTGTCAGCTCAGAAATCCCACCCACTTCTGCAGGGGCAAGAGAACACCTTTATACCTGGACTTCCAAGATCTATGTTTCAGAGCTCACTGACCTCACCCATTAGCACTCATCTCCTCCCACCCCCAACCTCATTCCACCCACTTTCCAATCCCTCTAGCCTCTCCTAGGTGCCCAGTCTCTTCAGCCTTGCCACAGTGGACACAGACAGACAAAGGTGATGCCTTAGTGGAGGCATTACTGTTCCCATGGAGTTTTTAGAGAGGCTCTCAAAGGTATCATGGCATGGTGATCTGCCTCTTGTGGAGACTCGAGTTCCCCTCCTTCCAGGCCCCTCTCCCCAACTCCCCAGTCTAATTCAGAGGGGCTTGGTAAAGGTAGCTAGTCTGTCTCCTTGCCTGGGGCACTGTACAGGTTTTCCAAAGCTTCGCTGCAGTACCGGGGCTCCACCTCAGTCCACTGGCCAAAGTAGGTGAGACGGATGTGACCTTTATCCCCAGCATTGGAGCAAAATGGAAGGTGGGAGGGTTGGTAATCGAGTGGGGAGGAGAGGAGAAAGGAAAGATGAGGTTCACAGGGAGCAAGGAAGGAAAAAAGGGAGGGAGGGAGGAAAAAAGGAAGGAAGGAATGGAGGGAAGAAAGAGAGGGAGGAAAAGAAAAGGAAGGAAGGAAGGGGAGGGAGGAAAAAAGGAATGAAGGGAGGGTAGAAGGAAGGAAGAGAGGGAGGGAGGAAGAAAGGAATGAAGGGAGGAAGGACAGAAGGAAGAAAGGAAAGACGGAAAGGTAGGAGGGAAGGAGGGAGAGGGAGAGAGACTAGTTAAGATCATTAGGAACTGCAGCATGATATAGTGGGAAAAATCACTGGATTTGGAGTGAGGAGCCCTGAATTTTCATCCCACCCCCTCCCTCATTTCCTAGCTGTCTGTGAGTATGGACAAATAACTTAATCTCTCTGCACTTTCATTTCTGTATCTGTACGATGGGGAGCAGAACCCTTAATACTACCTCCTTTTCAGGGTTCTTGAGAAGGGGAGGGCAGAGAACCTTTTGTAAATCATAAAGTCCTACATAAATGTGAGTCGCCATGCATGAACACATCTCCAGCTGGGGTCAAGGATGCCTTCATCATTGACTCTTTTTTTTAAAGGGAAACCGGTGGGTCAGGTAGGTAATCAAAGAGCCAGAAGACCTGAGTTCAAGTCCCAGTAATTTAACCTCTTTAGGCCTCAGTTTCCTAGTCTTTACATGAGGAGATTGGAGCAGTGAGCCTCCGAGCTCTCTTCTAGCTCTAAATTTATGAGCCAATGACCTTTCAGTCATCCCTGAGCAGGCAGTTAGGTGGTACAGTGCACTGAGTATTAGGCTTAGAGTATAGAAGACCTGAATTCAAATCCTACCTCACATATTATTAGCTCTGTGACCCTGGGCAAGTCACTTAAGCTATCTGACTCAGTTTCTTCATCTGTAAAACGAGGGTAATCATAGCACCTGCTTGCCAGAGTTGTTGTAAAGCTCATATAAGATAACAGTTTGCAAACCCTTAAGTGCTGTGTAAATGTCATCGTCATCGTTAATCATTCCCGCCCTATGAAGGGCCAGGGCTCAAAACCCCTTTGGTATTTCCAGGTATAAAAATGACACTTAGTTGTCCCAGAGCAGTGACTCGCAAACCTTTTGACCTTTATACTCATAAAAAATTGAGGATTCCCCCACCTCTTCACAAGGAGCTTTTTTACGTGGGTTATATGGGTTATATCTATTGATAGCTACCATATTGGAAATTAAAACTTCTTAGTATTATGAATAATCTTTACCACCCCTTGAAAGGGTCTTTGGGATCCCTAGAGATCCCTGGTGGAGTGCAAAGGAAAAAATTCTTAAAAGCTGTCTTTGGTTAACTGAGCTCCTACCAGTACAGACGTCTAAGACAGATGAAGGGAGTCGCCTGCTTGGTGGGGAGGGGACTGGCTGACCTCTTGAGGTGGCTCTTGCCCAGGGAGCCACTGTTTCCTTGTCATAGGATTTTGAGTTGAAGGATAACTACCCTCCCCTCTGAGTAGCTATCTAGGATGGTGGTGGTGGGGTTCAGCCACTTAACAGGGCCATTTTACCCCCTAAACTCTCTCCCTCCCAGACAAAGGAGTGCCTACCAGTGGTATCCAGCAGCAAGTTCCTGGGGTTGAGGTCCCGGCATAGCACACCCTGTTGATGTAGACCCTCAAGGGCCACCAGGGTCTCCGCTGCCCACTGCTTGACCTGTTCTTCCTTCACACACCAGGCTCCGCCCCTGTGGCCTGGACAGGCCTGGTTAGCATGTGGACAGTCCTGACCTGGGAGCTCTTTGTGCTGGTCACTCCCGTGACCATAGCCCTCTAGTACCCGGCCTGCCCCCTCCCGGATCCAGGAGAGACCTCCCAGGGGCCCCCTGTTGGTACTCCACCTAGTACTCCGCCCGGCTTGGTGTTGGGACCGACCTCTGCCCCGACCTGGGCTGCTGGTCTTTGCCTCATCCCTTCTTAGGGCCTTTGGAACTAGGCCAGAAGGTGAGTTAATATCTTCTGAGGCCAGAGGGTCCTGTTCAGAGGAAGGAACATCTGTCCTGAATTTGTGTCTTCCAAAAGCATCTTCACGGGATGATACTCCATGGGACCTGAACACCTGGATTTTCCTGGATGGACTGGATACTTTGCTTCCAGGGTTCAGGTCAGAATCCTTCAAATCCTTTGACCCTTTCTGATGGTCAGGAACTCTGCCTTGAGGCCCTGATGAAATGTCAGAGGGCTGGAGTGATGCCTCAGCTGCAACACTGAGCTGGTGGGTATGATTCTGGGGAAGTAGAACCGGGGTCAGGAGACTGAGACCACTGTCGGGGGAACCGGGGCCAGCTTTCCCCTTCTCTCGGTGATCACCCTGGATAGAGCTGGGCTTCTGCTGGGTTAAGTTGCTGGAGGCCTCCAGCCCCTGGGGTCTAGGCTGAGAGAGGAGATGGGACCAGAGGGTTCCTCCTGAACCAAGCAGAAGGAACAAAGAAAGAGAGAGGGGTGGAAGAGGTGGAGTAGAGGAGAGTAAAGTCCTGGATACTTTCCACTGGCCCCCCCCTCCCAACCCTTCTCCCTCCCAAATCCCTCCATCAGCAGTGTGTAAATCTTTTGGACTCCCCTCTAGTTTTATCTTCTTCCACTCACCTTCAGACCCTTTGTACCAGCCAGACTGGTCTGCTCACCAAGCCCTGTCTGTGTCAGAAACTTTCACACCTCCTCACTTTTGCTCACCACCACATCCATACTTAGAACACCCTTTTCATTTTTCTCAACCTCTCTAAATTTTATCCAACCTTCAAGACCTAGCTTAAGTTCTGCCTCCTCCAGGAAACCTCGAGCTAGTCCATGCTATGTGGATCTCCGTTCTCTTGATAACACTCATTTTGTACACTATATCTACTGGCTGTGCCCTGACCATGTTTCTTCCAGCCATCCATACTGGCCATCTCTTGATATGTCTACCTGTCCCCTACTCTCCCCAACTCTTTTCATATACCCTTTTTCCTTCTCACCCCACCCTGGTATATTATTTCAAGGGTTCCTAACCTTTATGCTATGCCGTATAGAGGTAAAGCCTAAGAGCCTTTCTCAAAGATGTTTTATTGCCTATGTTCATAATTGAAGGAAATGCTAATTTTCAGTTAGGAGTTAATATAAATAAAGATTGTCATTCTTCCCTCCACCCAAGGTCATGAATTCCTTGAAATCTATTCACTGACTCCTTGCGGGGCTATGGACCTCCAATTTAAGAACCTCCATCTTATTAGAAGGCAAACCCCCTGAGTGCAGGGGAAATCTCTTTTCTAATCTTTGTCTCTCCATCATTTAGCACAGTGCCTGGCACATAGTAAGTGCTAATAATTTTTTTTTCAATAATTCATTCATTTTTTCGGCACTTTAGTGTACAGATTTCAGCTCTTCATGTGTGTTTTTGTCTTGTCTTCTCAGCTGACCTGGAGGCTTTTTGTTAGCTGGAACCAGGCCTTGCTCTTTACATGGAGAACATACGTTAAAGTACCTTGCCTGCAGCAAATGCTCATGAGAGATTGGCTAGTTGAGGCAGCAGAACCCAGGATGAGTAAAAGAAGTCAGACAGCCCCAACTCCACCTGATTCCATTGGTTCTTAGAGGAGACAGACCATGGACGGCCCCGAGGTGCCTACCTCTGTTTATGAGAATAAGGGCAAATTTGGTCCCCATAAGACAACTCCCACTGAATAGGCAAGCAAATTCCCATGCCTTTTTGTCACTGGAAGGAGTTTTTAGATAGCAGCAAGCCATTCTTGGTGCTTCAGCCCTTCCAGAAAAAAAAATAAACTGTGGGACTTTTTCCCACAGACAAATTGGCTCCTGATTGCTTTTTGGCATTCAAGTTCATCCAATCCAACAAGCATTGATTAAATATTTATTATGTGTGTGCTAGGAGCTGGGGATACAAAAATGAAACAAAAAGTAGTCTTTGCCCTCAAAAAACTTCCATTCTACTGGAAATGTCTAACTCTGGTTCTGGCCCACTGAGAAAGGATAGAATCTGCCAGTCACCAGGAATATAGAATAAAACCATCATCCGGCCACGTGGGCTCCACCTTAAAGTTTGGGGTTCATGCCTCCCTAGGGACCTAATTCTAGACCTTGTCCTGGAGACCTGACAAAATTGGCTCTGGAACTTGGATCCTGGTCGCTTTCTTCCAGCATTGTAGGAGGAGGGGTTACCTTACCCCTAGAATCAGTACAGAGGGTGGGAATGAAAAAGGAAACATTCAACTATAAGCCTAAGAATACTGTTAGAATAGAAGATCCTTGGGCTCAGCCACTTTCATTTTTTGGTATTTGTATCCCTAGCACTTAGAATAGTGGAAATAGCTAGCATTTATATAGCCCTTTGGGACAGCTAGAGGAGGTGGATGAAGTTTGCAAAGCAAACCTTTGTACACATTATTTTATCCTATTTGGTCCTGTGCTTGGAACATGGTAAATGCTTGATAAGCTTTCCTCCCTCCCTCCTTTCCTTCCTTCCTTCCTTCCTTCTTTCTTTCCTTCCTTCCTCCTTCCTTCCTCCTTCCTTCCTTCCTTCCCTCCTTTCCTTCCTTCCTTCCATCCTATTCCCTTCCTTCCCCTTATAACAATGTCCTTCCACTCTCCCCTCTCTCCTCCACATTAAGGTATTAAGGCCTCCTCAGTATTTAACATTTTAAAAGAGGTAAGACTGAAGCAGATGCCTTAATCCAAAGGAATGAATATTTAACAGATGGAATTTTAGGCACTGACAGATCTCCTGGAGGAGGTATTTTTGGTGGGCCAGGATCCTTTAGGTAGGCAGTTCTCCAAGTGTGGTCAAGGGATCCCTGAGGGTTCCTGAGACCATTTCATGTTTTCCATTAGGTCAAAATTCTTTTCATAATCATACTAAGATCTTTGAATTTCTAATATGGTAAATATCAATAGATGTAACCCAGATAAACAAAAGCTCTTTGAGGAGGTCCTTAGTTTTTTAAGAGTATAAAATGGTCCTGAAACTAAAAAGTTTGAGAACTGCTGCTTTAGGTATACCTAAAGGGAAAGGGGAGAGAGTAGGGGTGAAGAGGAGGGAGAAGAGAAGGGAATGAAAAGCCCCTGAGAAGGATTCTGGGTTGGTGGAGGCAGCCCTGCTAGATGGACCTGGATCTAGGGTTCCCACTCACCCTGCACATGCTCCAAGTGCAAGAAGATGGAGTCCTCACTCACAGAGTATCTAAGAAGCTTGGCCATGTAGGGGACGCCGTTGGGGATGATGGTTGGACGGTCCCAGGTCTCTACGTGGCATTTGGGAAGGCTCTGGGGAGAAGGGAAGCCAAATCAAAACAAGGAGAGACTGGGCTCAAGGAATATTACCCCAACAGAAAGGCAGGGGGCTCTCTGCCACCTGGGTCACCCCAGTCTCAGCAATGTCTCAGCAATGCCAGAAGTGTGGCAATGGTAGAGTTGGCTGGCAAAGGAGCTGGAACCAAGAAAACATGAATATGTTAAGTATGTAATTGCATAAGATTAGAATCAAAGGCAATGCAGCTGGGGCATATCCTCCTTAGTTGGCCTCCCTGTAAGAGCCTGCAGCTAGACTTTTCTGCTGCTGGAATCTGATTTCGATCTATCTACCCATTATGGGCCAAGTTCCTATAGAAAGCAAGAAGGATTTTATAAGTGGAAGCTTGGGAAACTGACTGGCCATGGTGGATTCCATGCTCTGTTTGCAAATTAAGGTGCCTTCACCCAGGCCGTGTCCTGTAGAACATTTTGGTCCCAGAAAGGTGTGTCCTATTTGTGTGATCTCCAGAAAATGGAGGCCCTAGAGTAGAACCTCCATTGGTCAGTACATGCTCTTTCTTCGTATCACCAGAGCTTAGCATAGTACCTAGTATATAGTGAGGTTTAATAAAGGCTTATTAACTGACCAAATTTTTGGCTGGGGGATAGCCTTGAAGGGAAGTGGGGGAGGTCCTAGGAATGAGTAGGAAGGCCAATCAGCTTAGGCTAATAGTCTAATACTCCATGTGATGGAGTCAAATGCTGAAGAATAGGAAGGTGGGTGGTTCCAAGAGGGAGAGATAGGCTACTGAGCTACACTTACCTTAACTACAAAGGTCCCCCCAGTGGCAGGGTCCTGGACCAGCTGAACCTATAAATAATGGAAAAAAAGAAGGTCAGGTGGTCTAACCAGGCTCTTAGGTAACCTAGGACCTGGCCTTCCAGTTGTGAAATGCCAAGCCCTCCCATGTTCTCTGCACTAGAATCAAAGAATGTCAGAGCAAAAGGAAACCTCCAGAGAGCATCTAGTCATTGGGACTCTTTTTTTTCAGATGAGAGAACTGAGAGCCAGAAGTAGTAAAAATGACCTCCTCAATCCATAGATGAGATTAGTGGCAGAAAAGGGACTGGCAACAATTCAAGTGCATATAATGTTTTATGATTCAGGAAGCTCTTTCGTCACAAATATCCTGTGGGGTAGGTAATACAAGTATTATTACCCTCATTTTACAGGCGAGGAAATGCTAAAGCTAAGCAGTTTGACCATGGCCACGCAATCCTTAGTCAGCCAAGACTCAAACTCAGCTTTATCTGACTCCAAGTTCAGTGTCGCTCTTTTAGTAATACCTCCTAAGTGGGATGGAAGGGACTTTTGGCAGCCAGCTAGTACAGTGGATAGAACTCCGAGTCTGGAGTCAGGAAGACCTGAGTTCAAATACACCCTCGGACACATAAGTGTAAGCTAGTAATAGCTGGGTGACCTTGGGCAAGTACTTGACCTCTGTCTGTCTCAGTTTCCTCACCTATGAAGTGGTGATAATAACACTGACCTCCCAGAGTTGTTGTGAGACTCAAATGAGATAGTATTTGTTAAGTGCTTAACAGCTGCTGGCACTCGGTCGGTGCTTCATAAAGGTTTCCTTCCTTTTGCCATCTTTTCTTTTTAGGAGGGAGTATTGTAGGTCTGCTTCTGTGATTTTATCAGGGTAAGGAACTTTGGGTATGGAAACTCCCTCCACTGATGCAGATTGGGCCACTGAGAAGTTAAGTAACTTGCCGACAGTCACACATCTTGTGCTTCTGCCTGTTTGTCTCTTTGAGTGGAATTCTCCTGGGCTGAAGGAGCTGATTCACAGAGAAGGAAACTGGTGATCTTGAGATGAAGAAATAATTGATTACCCTGTCTCTCTCATATGAGGCCTTACAAAAAGGGCAAGAAGATGTGGGAGCAGAAGTCACCCAAGAGCAGAGCTTCCCAGAATGGGACAAGACCCTCTCAGGAGAATTTCAGTGCCTGAAATGATTGGATTTTTGGAGGTACAGTTCCTGCATTTATAATACATTCACTTTAAAAAAAAGACAACAAAGTTCAATAACGTGGCAAATTTGCTCTAGGGGGTGCGTGTGGCAGAAGAGGAGAGCATAACAATGCACCTAGTCTATGGGTTTTGGGGGATAGGCTACCAACTTTCCCTTTGCTCTGGGTTCACAGACCTTGGTGCTCATCTCTTTCTCCCATTCTTGGTAGAAGAGGAAAGGTGTCTCAGGCATGCATGGATTGGGAGGGGGCAGGTGGAACAAAGTTTATATATTTCTTTTCTTTTGAATTTATTTCCATGTTATTAAAAACCCATGTGAATACATCGTGGTCAAAAGTGTCTGAATCTACAAAAGCCTCAGGATGTGACTTTTGAGAATGAAATATTTCACAGGGAAGGGGCTCAGAGTTAGAGACAGACTGCTGATTTCATATTTATTGGGAATATTTTATTTTATCCTGGAGGTGAGATGGGGACTGGGCCAGCAACGGAAGGGGGTCCATAAAAGTAGCTTAAGCAGCGGGCTGAATGCCCCTGGGTGGCCACTCAGGATACTGTAGCCCAGAGCATCTCACAAGACCTGGGCTGGTGGCTTGAGTAGAGTGCCATCTGGTGGGCAATCTGTATACTACACCCAGCTAATTCAACTTTCTTGTTGGATACTAACACAGCGAATCACTATCTTTCTATAAGCTTTAGGAGGGCAGCACAAATCTCACAAACCAAAGAGCCTTTTGTGGGAGCTAGCGTCACTGTGGGCCAGAAGCAGGATACGAACCCAGATCTTCCTGGGCAATAAAGGCCAGCTTTCTGTTGAGTGTGAACAAAATGCCTGGCATCTAGGGCCCGCTACAGTCTGACCTCTCCTCCATTTTCCAGTCGGATTTCTTTTGTTCCCCTCCATACACTGTCTGTCCCAGTTCAACTGGCCAGTGAGCTATTCTTTCCCTGTGGATCAAAGAACTGGCCTATATTAACATATAACCAGTATCGGTCATCTTCCACCCACCAAAAATAAAGGAAACTAGGCAAGAACCCATGCTTCCAAGGGGATCGGACCAGCCTTCCAGAGATGAAAGGTCGCTTCTCCTCCCTGCCTGACGGAAAACATCCACAAAGAGCAAATTACCCGGGGCCTAGGTCATTGGATACATGATTTCTCTTCTGTGTGTGGGTCAACCCAACATGCGATCTCCCTAATTGGCCAGCGCTGCAGACCATAGAATCCTAGATCTAGAATCAGAAAAGGATCTCAGAGCCCATCTATCAAGTCCAACCACCTTATTTTTCAGATAAGGAAACTAAAACCTGGAGAAGCTGTGACTTACCCAAGGTCACACAGCTAGTACATGGCAGAGCTAGGGTTTGAACTCAGGCCCTGTGACTCTAAGGGCGGTATGTGTGGCTTATATTTGGATCAATATGGTAAGTACTACATTGTATGCAGTTTACATACAATTAGGGAAACTGGGTAGCAAAGTGGATAGAGCGCCAGACCTGGAGCCAGCAAGGCTCACCTTCCCTGGACTCAGACACAAACTAGCTATGTGACTCTGGGAAAGTCACTTAACCTTTGCCTCAGTTTCCTTACCTGTAAAATGAGCTAAAGAAGGAAATGGCAAATCACTCCAGTATCTGCCAAGAAAACCTAAATGGGTTCACGAAGACATTAACGAATAGCAACAAGCCGTGATTCCAAATCCAGTACTCTCCCCTCACTGTGCCACAGTTTTCCATAATGGGGGAACCATTGTCGTCGTAGGGGACGCCGGGGTCTGAGGCAGGTCCTTGATCATGAAATCAAGAGTGTAGACTTAGAGCTAGAAGGAACCTTCAAAATCATCTGGACTGATCCCCTCATTTTATAAATGAAGAAACTGAGGATCGGAGTAACGGATAGAGGAATGGGTCTGAAATCAGCAAGGTCAAATCCAGCCTTGCATGTTTATTAGCCAGGTAACTTTGGGCAAGTCATTTAACCCCTGTCTGCCTCAGTTGCTTTAACTGTCAAATGGGATAATATCAGCTACCTGCCGGAGTTGTTGTGAGATAATACCTGTAAAGCACTTAGTACAGTGTCCAGCACGTAGTAGGGGGTTATTAAATGCTCATTTCTTTCCTTTTTTCCCAGCTGGGACTCTGACCTGAATCTTCTTTTTTTTTCATAGCTGATCTTCAATCCACTGCAACTACACTGTCTATTCTTTTTTCCCAAATGAATTGTTAACACCCGCCCCCCCCCCCCCACTCTAACAGCATACTTATTGTTGTTCAGTAATTTAAGTTATCTCCAACTAATGACCTCTTTAGGGGTTTTCTTGGCAGAGATACTGGAGTATTTTGCCATTTCCTTTTCCAGCTCATTTTACAGATGAGGCAAACAGGGTTGTGACTTACCCAGAGTCACACAGTAAGTGTCTGAGGCCAGATTTGAACTCAGGAAGATGAGTCTTCCTGACTCCAGGCCTCGTACTCTATCCACTTTGCTACCCAGTTACCCTAATTGTATGTAAACTGCATACAATGTAGTACTTACCACATTGATCCAAATATAAGCCACACATACCGCCCAAATGAAATCTTGAAAAGGAAAAAATATGGCAGTAGACTAGAAAATAACATTGATTTTAGGCCACATACAGGTTTTATATGAGCCAGATCTGGAAAAAAAAGTGTGGCTTGTATTCAGATTGATTTAGTCAATGCATTACTGTGTCCTGTTTTCTAATTATTTTCTTTGTCTTACACTTGCATGCCTTACTGTAGCCTATGCTCGTTGAGGGCAGGGGATGTCTTCTGTTGCTTCTGTATCCTCCACAACATCAGACAACTCACTCAGTGTTTATTAAACGATGGGGCTTGGGGAGCAGTTGAGCAGTGGGGAAACATTCACATCAGGGGATTTCTCTTTGGGAGCTTTTCATCTTATACACATTTAACCAGGTTCTTAAAGGCCCCTCTGGTCCATCCCTGGCCTGGCCAATTTTTTCTCCCAGGAAAGAAATGGATTTGAGTTACATTTAGAGTTGTTCAGTGTGATAGCATTGTAGGAGGTTCTGTCTTCCACAATTCATGGAGAAGTCAAGAGAGGCCTTAGAATCATAGAATTTCATGAAGCACAGCAGCCACTCAAGGGTCCAATTCCTCTACTGATCGGCTCTGTTACCAGTCTGAGTGGTTTCACCTCTCCTTAGGCACCCTTGAGGCACACTCTATTACCAAGGCTTCACCATGGTTCTGGCCTAAGTATGGACACTCAATCTACAAAAGCTCAGAACTCCCAAGCTCAAGCAAACCACTAGCCTCAGCCTCCCTGAGTAGGAAAGAAATAAACATTAATTAAGCATCTACTATGGAGCACATAGTAGGTGCTTAATAAATGTTAATTGTATTGAATTTCCAGGAACTGTGCTAAGCTCTTTACAAAAGTTATCTCAAAAATTTGATCCTCACAACAACCCTGAGAAATAGGTGCTATTATCAGTTCCATTTTACAGATGACAATTCCGAGGCAGTTATTGTTTAAGTGATTTTTCCCAGGGTCACACAACTAATAAGTGTTTGAGGCTGGATTTGAGGTTAGGTCTTCCTGACTTCAGGCCCGGTACTCTGTGTACTGTGGCGCCACCTAGCTGCTAAAGAAGGTAGGAGGGATAACGGGTGTGCCACTACACCCAACGGCCTTTTTTTAAAAACAGAAAAAAAAAAGGTTACTTTATTCTATAAGCAAAAAAAGTTAAAATCCTTTTCTTTTTGTAGTTCATTGGGGAAAAGTGATTGTAGGATCATAGATAAAGTGCTGCCGAGGCCCTCAGAAACCACCTACTCCAGTCCTCCACTTTACAGGTGAAGCAACTGAGGCTTAGGAAGTGAGGTGACTTGCCCAAGGTGGCACAGGCAGAGCTAGGATTCAAACCCGGGTCCTCTAACTCCAAATCCACCATTCTTTCCTCTCCATCACACTAGACATGATTCGTCTATCACTGAGTCATCATCCTGTTTGGGTTTGGGCTATTTTGGCATGAGTTTGGAGGGTCCAGATGTTGGGATACAGGTGACCCACAGTTGCAAGGCATGGCATCCCTGGCTACCAGGCAATCTCTAGGGGGTATCAGAGGACTGGCACAGAGGGGCAACTTTAAGCCTTAGTGAGTGATTAGAGAGGGTGGGAAGAGGAAACCCAACCTCATCGTTCCATCTCCACCCTCTGAAACGTGCCTTGGGGAAGCCAGATAGCCCAAGAACATAGCCCAAGTCATGTTGCCCCTCCTTGACTAATGTCATCTGGGAACAGCTTTAATACATCCTGAGCAAAACCCCACCATGAGAAGCTCTCTTGTCACATCATGTTCCAAGGAACCTACTTACAATTAATAAATCAATAGAACTAACTGCCCCATAACATCTTTTTTCAACTATTGCCACATTTTCACAGAAGTTATTTCAAGACATTAGACAGGCTGATCCTGTATATGGTACCAAAGCCTCTTAACCCTAAGGTTCCTTTCCTATTGCAAGTCACTTCATGGTTGATTACATTGAGAAAGAAAAGGCCTCCGAGAGGGCTGGAGAAATCCCCACCATGTCAGGATGCTGGGCAAGGCTCCCTGAGGGATTCAGTCTAACATGTTTTTCCTAGACCCTTGAAATGTGCAAATAATGTAAGAGAATCCCCACTCATGCTACCAAGCAAATGCCTTTCTACCCTCTGGATGAGTCAGTCCCACCCTGGACTTGGGAATGCTGTTCTTGCTATGAAAACCTGAAGGAGAGAAGATTTATGTGGGCACGATAGCCAGAGTGGGGAATGGAAGGGAGTATTAACTTTGGAATTAACTCAGAAGAGTAGAGTTTGAAACTTTGAGATGCTACCCCTACTTACTAGCTGTGCCTTCCCTCTGTTAATTACTTCCTGTTTATCCTGTGTATAAATACACAAATTTATCCTTGGTTTGCATGTATGTTTTTACTTGTTGTCTCCCCCGTTAGATTGTAAGTTCCTTGAGAGGAAGGAATGTCTTTTGCCTCTTTTTGTATTCCCAGCGCTTAGTATGGTGCCTGGCACATAGTAGGCACTTAATAAATGTTTATTGAGTGGATGAAAATTATTTCTCTTGATCTATAAACATTAGGGCATTGGACCCTAAGTTTCCAGTCCTAAGTGCTATGATCCTGTGTATATGAAGGGTGGGTGTATGGAAGAAGGCTTAGCCATGTTTGGCTTGACCTCAGAAGTCAGAATTAGGGCAAGTGGAGTATTAAAAGAGTAAGCTTTTAGTTCAACATAAAGAAAACTTTGTAACTATTAAAGTCTGAAAGTGGAATGGGTGCCTTAATGGGTACGTAGCTGCCTCTTGGGATCATCCAGAAATGGTTGAATGGCTACTTGTCAGGGATATTGTAGATGGGATTAGTCTTTAAGGTATGAGTTGGACCAGACATAGTCTGGGTGACAGTGGATAGAGGGCTGGACTTCCTGCCTCAGACATTGACCAGCTATGTGACCCTGGGCAAGTCAGGTACCCTCTTCTGCTCCATAGTTCTCTCATCTGTAAAATGAAGAAGTAGGACTTGATAGTCTCTGTGGTCTCTTTCAGTTCCAAATCTATGATCCTGTGACCTTTGAGGTATCCTGGATTTGGAATCAGAGAACCAGAGGACTTAGAATCCTGATCCTGTTACCTTGGAGACCTTGAACAAGTCATTCCTCTTCCGTGGGCCTCAATTTTTTCATCTGTAGAAAGAGGCAAGCTTAGACCCTGGCTTCTTAATGTGTGTGTGTGTGTGTGTGTGTGTGTGTGTGTGTGTGTGTGCACGCGTGTCTGTGTGTACGTGTGTGACATGGACCCCTTTTACAGCCAATAGATCTCTTCTCCAAGTAATATTTCTGAATTTGTAAAATGAAATAGGATTAAAGGAAACCAATTATATTGAAATATACTTACCAAAATACATTTTTTTAGAAAAACCTCCTCAATTAAAGGGTTAAACATCTCTTGGATCAAATGATCTCTGAGGTCCCTTTCAACTCAAAATCCTCTGGCCCTCCTTGTCTCTGGATTCCATGATTCTGTTTCTTGAGCTATTCTGTTCTTTGACTGCAGAGGTTGTTTCTCTTCTTTCACCATTAGGTGTCTATCTTGTAATTACAATAGAAATCCCTCTAACCAGTTCCATGGACCAACCCAGCCTGCACACATCTGTACGATGTTAAAAAAAAAAAGGCCCTGATGGTCTCTTGGGAAGAAAGTTTCTCAAAAATACTAAAATCCAAGATAATTTTCCTCCATCTGTTGCCAATGGGATTCCCCACCACCTTAGCCCAAGAGAAGTGGTTCTGATTTGCAAAGTCAAATAAATAATGAACTGGAAACTCTACCCCAAAATATGGAGACACAATCCCCTTCCCTGTAGGACACTCCTATGCCAAAGGAGGCAGAACCTAAAATGTAGACTCAGGGCTGGAAAGAATCTTAGAGAGCATCCTAGTCCCATGGAGCAAGGGAAGGGAAGAAAGAGAATAAGCATTTATATAGTACCTACTGTATACCAGGCACTGTACTACATGCTTTTTACAATTATTATCTCATTTGACCCCCACAACAACCCCGGGAGGTAGATTCTATATTATTCCCATTTTTAAATAAAGAAACTGCAGGGATTACGTGACTTGCCCAGGGTCACATAGCTAATAAGTGTCAGAGGCTGGATTTGAACTCAGGTCTTCCTGACTACAGGCCCAGTACTCTGTCCACTGCATCACCTGGCTCATTTTTCAGATCAAATGAAATCATGTGTATTACACATTACAAAAGATTACAGATGAAGCAACCCAGAGGTTGCTTTGGAGTTTAATGGCAGAGTCCAGACATCCTGGCCCCCAGCCCATCTCTTTCTCCTGTACCACCACACTGCTTTTCACACAGGTAGGACAGGGGCAAGACAATTCGAGGTGTTTTGATTGGATAAGCCTTCTCGTTTTGCTGTCTTTCTCAAGTATCCAATAGTCTTCTCAGACCAGAAGTAAATCCCAAAAGAGTTTTGGGGTAACAAGCACAAACATTTGAAGGTATATACACGGCAGCGTGATCTAGTAGACAGAGGACTGGATCTAGAGACAGAGGTCCTGGGTTCAAATTCTCCCTTTGGTTCTTATCGTGTGACCGTAGGCAAGTCAACTAACTTAACCTCTTGAGGCCTCTGATTTCTCATCTGTAAAATGAGGAGGTTAGGTGGTCTTGGAAGTCTCTTACAATTCTAAATCTGTGATGCTATGATAAATGAGGAATAGCCATTCCTTGGAGACAGGGACTTTTTTGCCTTTCTTCACGTCCCCAACCTAGCACAGTGCCTGCCACGTAGTAGGCACTCCGTAGAGGCAGCTAGGAGGCACAATGGATAGAGGTCTAAGCCTGGAGTCAAGAACACTGACCTCTGACACTTACTAGCTGTGTGACCCTGGGCAAGTCACTTAACCTCTGTTTGCCTCCTCTTCCTCAACTGTAAAGTGAGAATAAAAATAGCACCTATCTCCCTGGGATGTTGAAAAGATCAAATGAAATAATATTTATAAAGTGCTTATCATAGTGTCCAGTGTATAGTAGGAGCTTGATAAATGTATGTTTCTTTTCTTCCTTCCTAAATGCTTGTTGACCGCTACTGACGGTAACATATTTCTCTGGAGAAGATCCAAATATTAACACCTGAGGCAGCTAGGTGGTGCAGTGGATAGAGCTCTGGACCCATAGTCAAGGGGACCTGAACCTCAGTTCAAATCCAGCCTCAGACACTTACTAGCTGAGTGACCTTGGGCAAGTGTAACAGCAAGCACCCTAGCATACCCAGGATGGCCTGCTAGCACAGGTTCTTTAGTCTGCTTTACTAGGAAAGAGAACTTTTTAGGGGTCAACAATCTTATTTAATTACATTCATTAGTTCAGGGGAAAAGTCAGCACCCTTACCCTCAGAGAAAATATAAGCAGAGAAATTAGAGCAACAGACAGGGCTCTGACTGCCTGAATCAAAGCAATTTTGCTATACAATTTACATACACTGCTGGATCGAGAAAGCCTTTACATCTGAGCAGTTGGGGAGTTCTGAACATATGGCTCCTCAGAGTCTCGACCAGGGAATCAAAAGATTCTTCTCATAAGTGAACCCCCAAAGCAAAATACCAACTCAGAGTGTAAATACACTGCTCAGAGCCAGAAGGCCATCACAACCCTCATGACTCAGTGCCTAATCGACTTAGTACCAAAAGATGTGAAAGCCTTCCTACAAGCAAGCCTCCCCTAAGCAAGCTTCCCTTAATGGGCTCCACATGAGGCCTATTAATGGGTGAGGAAGATCTTCATAACCCATTAACATTATAGCAAGTCACTTAATCTCAATTGTCTCCAAAAACCAAAATGAAACAAAACCAAGTAAGCCAGAAATGTTCCAAGACCCTCAGAAGGGACTCTGATAACTCCCTTCCCTTCGTGAACACTGTGTCAGACACTTGATCTGTCTTATCTTCCTTATACCCTCCCTTCTCAGAGTAAGCTGACTCCTTTGTGATTCTGCTGTTTCTTCCTTACCTTGTCCACATTTTGTGCTGTTATGCTTCCCTCTCTCCTCCACCTCTCCCTGCCATATCCTGCCCTTACTCCCCTAGTGTTATATGGAGCTCTATCCACCAACTCCAGGATTCCATTCCTTCTGTAAGTCCTGGTCACCTCATGGCTGGTTATATTAAGAGAGAAAAGTGCCTTTGTGAAATGCTGGGCAAATTCTTACACCTGGTTAGCCTCTTTGTTCACCAGGGTTCACCACAACACCTGAGAGGTAGGTAGCCCCACTTGGTGGATAGAGAGTCAGCCCAGAATCAGCATGACCTGAATTCAGGTCCTTCCTCTCACATTAATGGCCGTAAGACCCAGAGCAAACCACACCTCTTGGTGTCCTCCAGGAAACTCTCTAAAATTATAAACTGCAGACAGATTGGCTAGATCTAGACCTCTAGGTCCTCAAGTGGGGCCCTTTGACCGAATCCAAACCTCACAGAACAAATCCCCTTAATAAAAGGATTTGTTCTGTAAAACTTGGATTTAGTCAAAAGGCTGCACCCAAGGACCTAGAAGGCCATATGTGACCTTGAGACCACAGGTTCCCCACCCCTGGGCTAGGGGAAAAGAGGTGTCTCTTGGAAAAAAAGTTTCTCAAAAATTTTGTACACATATGTTTATAGGGGAGCTAGGTGGTGAAATAGATAGAGAGCTGGGTTTGGAGTCAGAAGTATCTGAGTTCAAATCTGACTTTAGAACTTTGTGACTTAGGGCAAGTCACTCAACCTGCTTGCCTCAGTTTCCTCAACTGTAAAATGGGGATAACAATAGCACCTACCTCCCAGGGTTGTTGTAGGGATTGAATTTAATAATATTTTAAAGTGGTTAGCACAGAGCCTGACAGATTTTGTTGTTCAGTCATTTCAGTCACGTCTGACTCTCCGTGACCCCATTTGGGGTTTTCCTGGCAAAGATGCTGGAGTGGTTTGTCATTTCCTTCTCCAGCTCATTGTACAGATGAGGAAACTGAGGCAAACAGGGTTAAGTGACTTGCCCAGGGTCGCACAGCTAGTAAGTATCTGACTCCAGGCTAAGTGCCCTGTGTACTATGGTACCACCTAGCTGCCTGCCTGGCATGTAGTAAGCCCTTCATAAATGCTAGCTATCATTATTATATAATGATATAATATAATATATATAATTATAATTATATATATAACTATCATCATTATTATTATTAGTGTAAGATTTGATTGGTGTGAGGAATGAGGAAAATCTCCCTGTCGATGCAGGTTAACACTTTATATCCTTTGAGAAATTTTCTCTATTCCCATAAAAGATCGCCAAAGCCTTTTAAACAATGTACAGATATATACCTATATATCTACATCTGCATATATCTTTGTATGTATATTTGTATGTGGTTATACACACACACACACACACACACATATATATATATATGTACTATACATATACACACACATGTATATATACATACATATGTCTATAGCTATCTATCCCTGTCCCCATTCCAAAGGTCATAACAAGGACCTTTATAAGGAAGTGTCTTGAGGTTACAACACCTTCAAAAGGTGCTTTTAAATGTCTCTGTGGCAGACAAGAGTAAAACCTGCAGTCTCCATAACTGGGAGGTCACCACTGTCCAGAAGGCGAGGTCTCCTGGTTGACTTTGTTCTCCCTGGATTCCCATGTAGCAGCCCCATGAGAGTGACCTGGATGGTGAGGAGGGCAGGCCTCTTGGCTCCCAGTCAGGGATTCTCAACCTGCTGCTCGAGAGAACAATGGCCCTCAGTACCTTTCCTAATTTGGGGAAAAAAAAAGTTGTTGGTGCTCCTGGTTTAGGAATGAAGGGAATGAAAGTGTGGGGGAAGAGAAAGAACAGAGAATTCTTTGGAAGGAGAAAAAAAATAAATGACAACTTGGAGACTGGGAGAGCAAATGATTTGCCTGCATCCATCCTGCCTGCCTGTGGTGGGAGAAGAGTAAAGATTGCTGCCTGATGCACTAATGCTTTATTGAAGAGCCTTTGTTCCTTCTCCCAACTTCTGGTGACCTCTCTCCCAAACTCATATTTATTTGTAGTTCTTAGCTTTCTATTTATTCTGTATATACACATATATGTTTATTATATATTTATATTATAGGTGTATGTGTATATATAGCATATATATGTGTACATACATATATAGATATATATGTATATATAGATAATTTCATTCTTTGTATTTCTTACCCCAGCACCTGAGTGCCCGGTGTGTGATAGGTGTTTAATAAATGCTTGCTGAAAATGTGGCTCGAAAGGAGTGATGAGACCCTCTCACCCCATCCCTATGCAGAGGTGGCATGTCCATGGGTCTGGTGTATTTTGAGACTATTCCCATGTATTGATCAGTCGTGAAGATTTTTCCTTCCTTCTTTTTTTCCTTTTTCTTAAAAACCCCATTTGTTATACGGATGGCTCTCTGAGAGAGGGAGGGGGAGGGGGAAATTATGGTGATGTAAAAAACTGGATATCAATAAAATTTATTTCTTTTAAAAAAGAAAAAAATTAATGCTTTTTGATAAGTCGCTCGGAAAAGATTTTATCCTCTTGCAGGGTACTATTCCCAAACCATCACACCCCTGGAAAAAAGCTGAGAAGCCGTGCTCCTGAGATGAAGCTAGATGATGCAGTGGTTAGAGCACCGGGCTTGGAATCAGAAGGACTTATCTTCATGAATTCAGATCTGGCCTCAGACACTAGCTATGTGACCATGTTTGCCTCAGTTTCCTCACTTGTAAAATGATCTGGGCAGCTAGATGGCACAATAGGTAGAGCGCTAGGCCTGGAGTCAGGAAGTCTCATCTTCCTGATTTCAAATCTAGCCTTGGACGCTTACTTACTGTGTGACCCTGGGTAAGTCACTTAACCTAGTTTACCTCAGTTTCCTCACAGAGAGTTGGACATGACTGAAACGACTCAACAACAACAACAAAGAGGTCTTAAACCTGAACAGCCCATGGTGTAATATTATATGGCGGCTTTGGGAGAAGAGGCTACTTTCCTGATTCCCTCTTCTCCAGGTGCTAGTGTCTTCCTTCCCAAACTACCTTGCATTTAACCTCTTTGTAGATATTTGTACTTATTAGCCTAATATTTATGCTGTACTTATTTTTATATGTACTTGTTCCTCTCCTCACTTCTTCTTTGTTAAGTTCTGCATCTGACTCACAGTCTCTCTCCATCTCATCTCCTGCCCTCGTACTAAGGGAGTTCAGCACACATATTGATACTCCCTCAAACACCTCTTAACTTCCCAGTTCCTCAATCTACTCAGTTCCCATCACCCACTCCTCCACTCTACCTAAATTACACACACACACACACACACACACACACACACACACACACCACATATATATCTCATAAATATAAAATATAAATATATAAAATACTTTGGATCTTGCTATCACCCACAAGTATTCTTCCATGCTCATGAATTTAGAAATTTCTTCAGCTCATCATAATGTCTTATCATTGCATATTTCCTTCTGCTTTATGACCCCTAACCCTGTTCTTCATCCTCACCATGACTTCACATCCCTCTACTCCTATGTCCTTTTTCAGGCTATCATCCATGCCCTGGTTACACTCTACTCTCTTTCCTATCTTGACCCTTGTAGAACCATATATCCTTTATACATTAATCCTTTGCTCCCTTGTCCCATCACTGATTATGCCTTGCCAAATCCTAGCCTTAGGTTACTCCCACAGCTATTGGCTTCAGTCATGTTCACATCCTGCTAGAGAAAAATCATGAAAGCAAACTAGATTGGATCTACTACAAGTTTATGTTATATAATCTCAGTTGGGTTCTCACTGCAGCAAGGCAATCTTTTTACGCCTCCCTAATCAATTTGCTCCCTCATTTCCCAAAGCAGCTATCACAAACCTTTTTACCCATCCCTCTTCAAACCTCCCACGCTACTCCTTTCCCTATGCTCTCAGCTGAGAACCTAGCCTCATAATTTGATGAAATGGAGGCAATTCCCCAAGATCTAGCTCGCTCTTGTCTCTTCCTTCTTGTCTCGTATTACTCAGACTCTTTCACCCCATGTCATATGAAGAGATGACTCCTCTTCCTGCCAAAGCCATCTCCTTGGCAAGCGCCCTGATCCCATCCTATCCCATCTTTCCTAGCAAATTTTTCTCACTACTATCCTTACTTCCTCTTCAATCTCCCCCTATCTCCTGGTTGCTTCTCTGCTTCTTACAAATATGCCCGTACTTTTCTCATCCTTAAAAACTCTAATTTAATTCTATTATCCCTATTAGCTATTGTTCAATACCCCTCCTCCCCTTCATATCTTAACTCCTTGAGAAAATTATCTACAATTGGTACCTCCACTTCCTCTCCTCTTACTCTCTTCAACACCCTCTACAATGTGGCTTCCAACCTTATCATTCTCTCCAAATTTACGAGTAGTCTCTTCATTGCCAAATCTACTGGTCTTTTCTCAATCCAGATCCCCCTGGACCTCTCTGTAGCCTTTGCCACTGTCAATCACTTTCTTCAGCCAGATACACTCTCCTGTCTAGGTTTTCATGATACGGCCCTTTCCCACTTCTCCCTCCATAATTTCTTCTGAATCTCCTTTGCTAGATCTTCATCCAAGTCATGCTTGCTAATCATGAGTGTGTCCCAAGGCCCTGTCCTGGGTCCTCTTCTCTTCTCCTTTAATCTTGTGTCAATTGATGATTCCAGCAGCACCAATGGGTTCAATTATCATCTCTATGTAGATGATTCCCCAATCTATATACCCAGACCTAACCTCTCTCCTGAGCTTTAGTTTTTTCATCAATACCTGCCTTTTGGATAGCCTTAACTGGATGTTCCACAGATATTTTCACAAATCTAAAATTGAACTTATTATCTTCCCCACCTCTCCCTATAAACTTCCCTTTTCTGAATTTCCCTATTCTTGTTGAGGACACCAGTATTCTCCTAAGCATCCAGCTCATGATCTCTATGTCATCCTAAACTCCTCACTTACACTCACCCCATATATCCAATCAGGGGCCATCTCCAGTCATCCTGATCTATAACTTGCCACTTGATCCAGATGACTCCAGAGCAACAAGTGAGGCTGGCAACCTTGCACAGCCCTCCCTCACTTAAATCCAATTCACTTGCAAGTCATGGCATCACCTTCCTGATGTCATGGTCCTGTTCAAGAACAAAGAACAAGCAACAGCATCAACATATATCCAATCTGTTGTCAAGTCTTTTGGACTCTATGTTCACAATAATACCACCACCACCACCACACAACAACAACCACCTCACCTATATAATGCCTTCTCTCCAGTCACACAACTGCTATGCTGGTGTAGGCTTCATCACCTCCCACCTAGACAGAAGTCAATGGCCTTCTAGTTGTTCACCCTGCCTCATGTCTCTCCCTATTCCAGTCTATCTTTCACTTAGCTAACAAAGTGATCTTCCTAAATGCAGGTCTGACCCTCCTACTCAATAAAATCCAGTGGTTCCTCTTGTCTCCAGGATCAAATACAAAATCCTCCATTTGGCTTTTAAAGCCCTCCACAACCTGATCCCTTCCTACATTTCTAGTCTTCTTACTCTGTACTGGTCTCCATGTACCCATCCAGCCACATGGGCCTTCTTGCTATTGTTCCTCCTACATGATGACATAACATGCTTTTGAACTGGCTGTTCCCCAAGACTGGAATGCTCTCCCTTCCCACCTTTACCTCATGGCTTCCCTTCCTTCAAGACTCAGTTTAAATCCCACCTTCTGCAGGAGGCTTTTCTCAGTCTCCATCACTGTTGAGATAATCTTACATCTTCTAAAAAGAAGATGTATAAAAGTTTATCTTATGTGTACCTGGTTATTTACATGTCTCCCAATTTGAATGTGGGCTCCTCAAAGGTAATGAATATGTTTTTTTCTTTTCTTTGTAGTGTAACTTACATAGCACATAGCACAGTACCTGGTATATAGTAAGTGCTTAATAAATGTTCATTGACTGTCTGGAACTGGGATTTCTAGAAAGAGCTGTTAGAAAATTTCTGGAAGAAAGATGGTAGAAGAGGTTGAGCTGAGTTGACAGTGAGAATTTAGGAGTTTGTTCTCCATCTTTGGACCATGTGGAAATTCCAGGGTCAAGTTCTGAACTGGATTCCCAGATTTGTTCTGCCTTTCTCTTCTTCTCTGGAGGAAGACTAAAACCAGTGGCTATTGTTGCTTTTGCTGCTGCTATAGTCAACAAATAAATTACTGGACTGATGCAGACCATGGTTGGTGAAATGATCTAAGTGACCCCTCAGAGACAATTTTCTTTTCCTATGACTCCAAGTCAAGAAAAGAAGCAATTTCCATTAAGTGATCAATTCCCCCAAGTTTTTGCCTTACGCTCTTCCTTGTGAGGGGAATGATCCTCAATCAATAAAAAGACAATTTCTATTATAATTAGCAGTACTTATTGCAGGCCACATGGATTCATAAGCTTTACCCCTCCATTTGTGTTCTCTGTTTTTATTGCTATTGTTTATTCCCTGCTTTACATAAAGAAAACTATTGTCTGTTAATGTTCATTTTGTGGTTAATGTTATCACTGGGGAGTGAAGTTTGGGGGAAAGTATGAGTCCAGCAGTGACATATCTCACCTGAACATAAGGTTTGGGGAGACAGCAGAGGTGGTGATTCCTGTGCCATCATGGAAAGATGGCACTTTGATAAACACACTTTATGGAAATCATAAACAGTTTAAAGCATCTTATGATAGTAATCCCAAGCCAGCTCTAGTTGGTAAGTGGAAATAGTTTTAAGCAGAGAGATTAGTAACTGAAAATAAATCAAAAGCCCAAAGATATAGTAGTATACATTTCCAAACCAGCCTGGACCTGGGATGGGCAGGAATATTACTTTGTTAATCTTTTTTGTATTCTTCACTGGTGTTTATATGAGATTCCCATTCCTACCCTCACCCCCCTTTCTAAGATATCCCTGGTGATGGCTTCCTGTCCCTTATCATTATTACAGACAGTGCTAAATAGAAAGTTAGAAAGATAGGTAGATAAAAAAGATGTGTTAATAGGTATATAGAGAGGTAGCTAGCTAGCTAAATGGATAAATGGGGAGAGAGAGAGAGAGAGAAAGAGAGAGAGAGAGAGAGGGAGCATTTATTAAATTCTTACTATGGTATAGGCACTGTGGTTAACACTGGAAATACAAATAAAAGCATGCTGGACAGTTCTGGTACATGAAGAGCCAACAAATTACAAGAGCTCCAAACAACATGAGCATTTACGTGAGAGGGCATCCCATACCACCTGCCTTGGCCAGCAGTAATCTTGAGGTGCCCCCAGCCTCTCTGGGCTCCACCAAGCAGTCTTTCAACATTGTCTTCGCATTAACCCCTTGATTGTCATTTGTGAATGTGACAAGCATAGGCCTTCACACATGTTACTAATTAAAATGTTGAATGGCCCAAGGTCAGGGTCAGACCTCAGGAGCACTGCACTGAAGACTTCCATCCTGGTTGACATCAGTTCATTAATCACAACTCTTTGGACCTGGTCATTCTATCAGTTCTAAATCTACCTAACTGAACCATCGTCTAGCTCAAATGATTCCATCTTGTCAACAAATATCTCACATGAAGCCAAATACCAAATCCTGGTATATCATGTCTCTAGCATTCCCTGATCTAGCAACCCTGTCAAAAAACATTCTACTGATGGTGAGTTAGTAGAGAATTGTAGACTGTTGGAACTGGAAGAAACCTCAGAGTTCCCCTAAGCCAATCCCTTTATTAGACTGATGAGAGAACTGAGTCACAGAATCATAGATTTTAGAGGTGAAAAGGATCTCAGCAGCCATCTAGTCCAACCTCAAAGGAATCCCCACCGTAACATATTTCATATGCAGTCAGCCAGCTTTTGCTTGGAGATTTTCAAGAAGAGGGAACCTACCACCTCTGGAGGCAACTTATTCTACATCGAGACAGCGGTAATTTCTAGGAAATTTTTCCTGAAGTCAAGCCTAAATCTGTCCTCAATTTCCACCCATTCCTCCTGGTTCTGCCATGTAGGGCCAAGTGGAACAAATCTAATCCCTATTCCTCATGACAGTCCTTCAGATACTTAACCATAGCTATCATGCTCCCTGAGTCTTCGCTTTTCCAGTTGAAACATGCTCCATTGCTTTAACCAATCCTCATTTGGCATGAACTGAAGACTTTTCACCATCTGGGTTGTCTTCTTCTGAATGCTATCCAGCTTAATCAATATCCTTCACAAACTATGGTGCCCAGAACAAAACACAGTATTCAAAATGTGCTATGACTAGGGCAGAACACAACAGTATCATCACATCCTAATCCTTGGAACGCTCTCAATGAAGCCCAAGTTCACATTTGACCTTTTTGGCTACCACTCTATACTGCTGACTCATGTCGAGCCTACAGTCTGCTAGAACTAAGACCCAGAGGAGTGAGATGATTTCTCCAAGGTCACAAAGCTTGTTAATGGCAGAGCCAGAGTTATAACTCAGGCTCCCTGACCCCCTTCCCCTCCTCCCCACAATTCAGTCTTCTTTCCACTATGCCTAATTGTTTTCCCTGGGACATCATCTTTGTATGTAAAGGATAGTACACTGTGTTCCACTGCTTGTATGTAAGGGATAGTACGCTGTGTTCCACTGCTACACTGTACTTTGGACTCTTGATGGGACAGCTAAGTATTATCCATGGTATCAGGGTACAGGAAAAAACATGGAGGAATTTAATTTATGGATGATCCAAAACTCTCCTTTGAACTGAGAGTTTTGTCCTCTTCCTCCTCCTCCTCCCTAACCAATTCTAACAAGTAGCCAAAGGGAGTGTTTGGAATTTCATCTCCTGCTCTCTCCCTGCCCACTCCCTGGAGAGAAAATGGTCAAAAGGTGGGCAGTGGGAGAGGAGAGGTAGAGAGCAGCCAAGGGCCCGGATAATCCACAAGCTAGGTAGTGGGGAACCGGCCCCATGCTCTCCAGAGGAGAGAGCATCCTAGGACCATAAAGCCTCCTGCTTTCTTCTTGGCTAGGAAACCTTGGCCAAGCCCCTGGGGGAGGTGATGGGTGGCTGTGGGAAGTAAGAGGAAGCCAGCCTGCAGATTATTGAAGTGAAAATTGGCAGGATTTCCTAGGTACAAACAGCATCTTCTCTAGTTCCTGCTTGACTTCTCGGTGGGAGCATGTTGCTCTGTGTGTCTGGAATGAAGGGCTGTGGAGCTGCTATTGTCTGACTGTTGGCTACTCTAGTATTCTACCTTCTTTGAAGTGTATGGGAGGGAGTCTGGAAAAAAGTGTCTTTCTGGGATAGGACCCCCAGAAGGCCTGGAGGGAAGTCTGGCCTCCATCTAGTCTCTCTCCTTACGGTGACCATACTCTGGTCTCTTCCTGGGGATGAGAAATTGCTTTTAACCAAAGAACCACCTTCTTCCCAATGTCCCCCTTCCCCACCTTCAAGAAGCAGTTTCTCAAAAGAGGAACAACCCACTTACCTTTTCAATGACCCCCACTACCTTACAGCACCTCAGATTCTCCACTGCTGAGCTCAAGGTACGGATGGGCCGGAGCCTCAGGCTGCTGAAACCCTACATGGGAAAATGAGAGATGGGGAGACATGAGGCCTTGAGCCTGAGTGACGCAGGGAGCTTCCCTAGACTAGGACTTACTGCAACCTTGGCTCTGTGGCTATCCTTTTAGGAAGTGTGTCAAATGTCTGGGGCTGGATTTGAACTCAGGTCCTCCTGATTCCAGGGCCGGTGCTCTACTCACTGCACCACCTAGCTGTCTCTTATATAGGGTAATTTAAAAAGGGAAGGCACTAGATTAAGAAGAATCTGGCAAGGCTTCTTGCAGACAAGGAAGGGTCTTAGCTGAGACTTAAGGAAGCCAGCAGGGCAGAGGCTGCATGTCTGCCTTCACATCCATATTTCTGTCTCTCTTAAGTCTCTGAACCCTTCACTTCACTGGGATGGAGAGGGGACTCACAACACCTTCTTGCTTCTCTGCTAACTGCAGGCTCCTATTTTTTTTTAAAGCTAGCCAGGCCCTCAGGTTGTGGGTCTGTTGATGTTTTGGCTGTATCTCTTTCCCTGCTGTGTCCCAATGGGACACTGAAGAGAATGAATAGTATACTCTAGAGGGAATGGCATCAGATGAGTTGAGGGGGAGACTGAATAAAAAAAAAACAAGCAGACAAGAGTAAAGCTGTGGAGATCTCAAGGAAGGAAGAAGCCTCTAGAGGGTTTACCGTCATTTTTCACCAGGGGAAGTGACACCAAAATATTGGCCAGCTGTTGAAGTTAGTTTTCACTTTGCCTGAAAAAACTATGGAGTACGGAGCTGAGCCACAGTTTTCTGATGCGTATGAATAGGAGGTTGGATTAGACAACCTTTGAGGTTGCCTCCAGCTCCTAAAGGATTCATTGAGGAAGCATCATGAAGAAGAGAAGAAAGCTGGAGGGAGACAACAAAAGCCACCTCAACCTTTGCTCTTCCTACTAGTAGAGAACACTGGGCAAACACAGGGCTTTGGGAGCATGAATTGGGACCTTAGATTTGACCTCTACATTTTACACATGAGGAAAAAAGCCCAGAGAGGCTAAGTGACTTCCAAGGTCAAACATGTGACAGATGGGATTCAAATCCAGGTCCTTTGACTCCAAATCCAAGGCACTTTCAACTTCCATCAAAGGAGTCCCTTACAAGCTTAGATCTACAAGTGCTTCTGGGGATTTACATATATCTTCAGGATTAATTGTGTTCTTCAGTCCTTTCAGCTCTGTCTGACTATTAGTGGCCCTATGGCAGAGATATTGGAATGGTTCGCCATTTCCTTCTCCAGCTCATTTTACAGATGATGAAACTGAGGCAAACAGGGTTAAGTGACTTGCCCAGCGTCACACAGCTAGGAAGTGTCTGAGGCTAGATTTGAACTCAGGTCCTCCTGCCATTTTATCCACTGTACTATAATGGTGGCTTGCCTATTCGAGGGCTTCTGGTTTGATTTTTTTTCTCTTTTTAATAAAACATTCTTTTAAGCAACTGTGAGAATTCTGTCTTTGTTTACTGGAAGTTACCATGTACACATTTTCCTGGGTTCCTGGGATGTGAGCTTTGAGCCAAGAGAAGTGAGGAAAAAAACCCCAGAATGGACAAGTGACTTTAACGTCATGACTCTGACACATGGGTTATATTGGGAAACCATGTAAAGTTCTATTAGAATAATTAGACAGACGGGTGGCGTACTGGATAGAGAGCTGGATTTAGAGTCTGGAAGAGTTCTAAAGAGTTCTAATCTTGCCCACAATGCTTGGTGCCTATGTGAAGGTAAGTCGCTTAACCTCTCTACAACTCAGTTTCCTGTAAAATGAGAGTAACACTAGCACGTATCTCATAGCGTTGTTGTGAGGAGTAAGTGAGATAACACGTGCAAAGCACTTTGCAAACCCCAAAGCCACTATTGCCGTTTCTTCTCACATGGTGACATGAGGTCGTCGCTTTAAGGAATCCTGGAGACAGCTTATCTCCTTACCGTGCCAGGGCTGGTCCTGTTCCCCAGCGTCCTCTGCAGGTGGCAGTTGAAGATCTCTTCTGCCCGCCTCAGGTACTTGGTGATCTTCCTCTTCACCGCCTCACGCCGCTCTTTGTTGGGATCAACTGATGGAGAGATATTGATCACCCCCTGGGTTCTCAACCCCCGAAGGATGAAACCCCCTACCAGACCTGCCTTCAGAAGCACGAGTGAGTTGGGAAGGATGGGGAGACCACTGTGGGATATTCTAAGATGCCTCAGCCCTCAGTGTTGTCACTATTCTCCATGTTTCATATCTAGGGTCTGGAAGATTTATACTGCAGATGGGTAGAAATTGTAGTCTACAAGTTGGCTTTTGATGGTCAACCTCGCAGCTCTCCACCTTACCTGCTGTTGGAACCCCTCAACATCAGAAGAGCTAGGAAGGGTTAGGGACACCCACGAGCAAGAAAAGAAAAAATACAACAGATAACAACAGACTGGAGAGTAGAGAGGAGTACAGAAATGTGTGTGTTTCTTTGGAGGAGCCTCTAGAGTAGAGACCAATTAGTGGAGTCCTCTGATTAACTTTTTGAGCTTACAGAGAAGCACCCCTTTGTTTAAGATTTTGATTATATTTCATCTGTAAGGGATGATTTAATGAAAAGAGTAACCCTTCTGCTTTAGGCCTTTAAGAGGGAGTCTTAATGACAGAATTGCCCTCTTTTCTGAGACCAGAGATGTAAGAGTGGTCCCTTTGGGGCATTGGGGGTTAGCGTAACCATAGGAATGTGCTAGAGTTAGCTTGAACTGGCTTTCATTAAACCAGATTGTTGAATGTTCAGTGTGAGCATTTACATCTTGGAAATCAGCAAAATGCTACAAATCAGGGCTTGATTTAGGTTTTGATGCTTGTCTAGACTTAAGAAAATAATGGGGAAAATGTTAATAATGCAAATTAAACTTTAAAATACATACTTTTTGTTTTGGAGAGCCAGTTGTTAAATATTTACCACCATACTTCTGCCCAATTCCTATCCTTTACCCCTCACCCAAAGTGCCAAGAAGTCATCTCTAGCTCAGCTCCAAAGACCATTAGCCTGGGTACTAGGAGGCTATCAAGAGTTCCTAAGCCTGGAGACCCTGGATTCTGAGTAGCTGGACCAATCCCTAGTAAGGAAACATGGCAGTCATACATGCTTTGAATGATACAGCCCCAGGAGGGAAGAACCACACAACCAAGATGTAGAGGGTTCCTAAGCCTCCGCCTTCTAGAGAAAGCAGAGATCTTGGGCAGCCTTGGGATACCTCTCTAGCAACCCTAAGTACAAGAGCTCTAGGACTGAGATTTTTAGAGGAAGAAGGGCAGGTGGTGCTTGTCTCTTTGGGGGAAGAAGATTGTGCAAGTGAACACCATTCACATAGTTGAACAAATACTAAAGGACTAAAGCCAATATGAGGAAGCAAAAAAAAAAAATCTGGACTTTACCTTCCCTTACTATCATGAGTTATTTGACAATAAAGGTCTAATGGGAAGTGAACCTCATTCCCTCTCAAACACCATTCCGTAGTGGAATGAGGAAACTAGGAGTCAGAAAACTCGGGTTGAAGTCTTTCCTGGTTCTGCCATTCACTAGATAAGTGACCGGGCAAGTGACTTATCTTCTCTAGCAAAACCACGTTTATTTTCCTTCTTTGGGGGACACTAGTCTTTAGGGTAGTATCCTAAGGGTGAATATTTATATGGATCTTTGGGAGTAAAGGTAAGATTCATTCAAGTGTTAGGGGTTACCTGTCTAGGGAGCCCAGGTACATTTCCCTTCCAAGGGAACTACAAACCGTCAGGTTAGGATCTTAAAGCTGATTATTTATGTGGAACTGGAGTAAAAGTGACACTCAATGAAATGTCAATGGGGTTTTTCTTGGGAAAAACCTAACTTCATTCCCTTTCCTAGGGGAGTCCAAACTACAGGGTGTGCTATTTGTCTGGAGGAGTGACTTGTACACAATATATGCATGGTTACTTTGAGTGCTTGCGACGGACTAGGGATTCTTTTACCTAAGTCTGAGAAGACTCAAGCATAAGCAATTTTCACAGATTCCACTGAGGCAACTCTGAGTGAGAGCAAAATGAACCAGAAAAATATGACTTAGGAGGCCAACTCCGGGATTAAACCCACTCTATATAGAGGCCCAGAGTTTGGAATGCCGGGGTAAAGGTTACTCTAATAAGGTAAGAAAATTAACCCAAAGTGTTTCTAAGCTCTTGTTTTGAAACAACTCTTTTGCAAAGGGGGAAGAGGAAAAATTTGTCTCCATGACCAGTTTTCCTTTGAGGGTGGTCAGAAGGTTGCTTTCTCCCAGAAATGAATTTGTTCAGTTTACCTTCAACCTTAACCTTATTCCTTTGAAACACCATTCTGTAGAGCAAAGAGGAAACTAGGAGTCAGAAAACTTTGGTTGAAATCTTTCCTGGTTCTGCCATTCACTAGATGAGTGACTTGGGCAAATGGCTTATCTTCTCTAAGCCTCAGTTTTCTTGTCTGCGAAAAGGAAATTGTAATACCTGCTTTGCATATTAATAGACTGTTGGTGGAACTGTGCATTGGTATAGCCATTCTGTAAAGCAATTTGGAACTATGTCCCCTAAATCACTACACACTCTTCGACCTACTGATGCTACTAGTAGGTTTAAGAGAAAAGGATCCATGGGTACAAAAATAGCCATGGCAACGAAAAAGAAACTAAGGGGGTGCCCATCAATTGGGGAATGGCTGAACAAATTTTTGTATATTAATAAAATGGCATGCTATTATGCCATAGGAAATGATGAAAGGAGTGGTTTCAGAGAAACCTGGGAAGGTTTGTATGAAGTGATACAGAGTGAAATGAGCAGAACTGAGAGAAATATCTGTATTATATATCTATATGTATATCAATGTATGTGTATATATACAAACATATATAAACATAAATATACAATACACATATGTATATGTGTGTGTATACATACATACATATACATATATATAATACATGTATATAAACAAAATCACTGTAAAGACAAACAACTTTGAAAGACTTAAAAACTATAACCAATGCAATGACCAACAACAATTCCAGGAAAAGTGAAGAAGCAGGCTACCCACTTCCAGATGGAGACGTGATGAACAAGAGATGCAGAACAAGACGTGCATTTTTGGAAAAGGCCAATGCCAGAGTGCATTTTGCTTGACTGTGCATATTTGTCACAAGGAATGTATTTTGTTTTTTCATTTCTTTTGAGGAAGAAGGAAGGAGGTAGAGAAAATAGATACTAATTAAGTTTTACAAAGTAAACTAAAAGGTTTTTTTTAAAAGATACCTTCTTTTTTATGTGAAAGTACTTTCTAACCATGAAATGTTTTCATATACATTCATGCTATAATACATGTAAACTGTTGCTTTCCTCTCACCAGACAATTCACAGAGTCCTCTTCTTCTCCTTCTCAAGTTACCCAGTGCCCCCTCCCATATTCTCCAACTCCCCACACCCAGCCCCAGTACCTTGTACTCCATTGAGTAGCACATCGACCCCATTTTTATAGTGGTTGAAAGCTGCCTCATAGTCCTCGCTCACGTCCCGCTCAAGCGCCAGGCGGATCTGTTTGGCCGCGTCTACGAGGTAATCACGCTTGCCAATCCCATGAATATCAGGGCTCTCAGGAGACATGTGGTTTCGAATCTGCTCCAGATATACTTGGGCCTGGGACAGTGCTCGTGAGCAAGACTCGGTTTCCAGGCCTGAGGTGGGCTGTGGGGACACTTGACTCATGGTTCCACCATATGTAGAGTGCTCCTAACCTCCATTGCCACCTAGAGTGGGTACAGACAGGCATCTTGAGCCTCCCAGGCCTGGGACCCCTGTTCACCTCTATCTTCTCGCCAAGGGCTCTCCCTCCCCACCATCTCCCCGCTCTCCTATTTCAATTCCTCTTTAAATTCAAAACTGTCATTCACCAATGGGTCTTTCACAAAAGGCCCTGATCAGTGTACTCCCCATGGCTTATTAAGGATTAAATTATCTTGCTGGGGTCTTTGTATACAAGGGAGTGGTGGGGAAACTTCAGGGGAATGGGATGAAGGAGAGGGTCAGGCAGAGCTTACTGGGGAAGGCGTAGTTCCAGATATAGAGTCTCTGGCTGAACCAGAGCCTGATGGGACAATGTGCTGACCAATACTTAAAGAAGGCTCAACCCTAAAGCTCAGTCATCCATATTGTATAATTTCTGAGGCTTCCTAAAAGACCTTGCCTTGTTCCTGAAATGCTTTTGATGGTAGACAGTCTTTCATTCCACAGCTAGAAAGAAGATGCACAATATGGATGCTTCTGAAAGAGCAAATGGATTTGAATTCATACTAAGTTATGAATGACTATTACATCCTTTTCTTATGGTTTTGATAGAGGAGAAGAATAGAGAGTACTGAAATCCCGAAGGTTCAGGAGGAGGAGCTGTAGGAACGAAAATGAAAGACTGGGGCTGCCTTAGACAAATTCCGCTGAAATCGAATATAGTGATCCCTTGAGGCATATAATGGAAAGCATGGTGGATTTGGGGTTAGAGGATTTGGGGCTCAAATTGCAACTCTGATACTTTTTATCTGTGTGATAATCACTTATATCTCAACATTTCTGGGGCTCAATCTCATTGCCTGTTAATTGAAGGGGTTCATTAAATGATACTAAATACTCTATTTCCAATAAATATTTGTTGAATAAATTGAATTTAAAATTTTTCAGAAGGCTGGCCCCAGGTGGGAGTAGAGAGATGGGAGCTTCAGGTTGGCCAAGGTGGCTCAGTGGGTGGGGTGCTGGATTTGAATTCAGGGTGACCTGAGTTGGAATGCTGTCTCAGATACTAACCAGCTGTATGATCCTGGGCAAGTCATATAACCCTTCTCAGACTGTTTCCTCCACTGTAACATGAGAACAATAATGACGTCAATGTGACAGTGTTCTTGTAAAACTCAAATGACACAAGCTGTGAGAGAAGTACTGTGCAAACCTTCAAGTGCCATATAAATGTGAGCCCTTATTGTTGTTATTAACACAGCCTCTGACATCCCTCCCAACTCTGAGTCTTGTCAGCTTCTGGGAAGCCACCATCAAACCTCTAAGCCACTTCTGCTTTTCCCTGGTCTCCTAGCCAAGAGGAAGTGAGCAAGATGGAGCTGAGCCAGGCAAGGGTGAGGGAGTGGAAATCACCCACAGACCCAGGCAGCTGTGAGTTGAACCCTTAGCACTTGGGGTATAGGGACCCCAATGACCCTAAAGCCTGGAGGAAGGGAGGGCACATCCTTTACCCCAAAGCCCTGGCTGAGAGGGAAATGCAATTACTTTTGGCTGTTAAGCCCAGCTTTAGCTGTTTTCCGGAAAAGAAACCCTGGCTGGACTTTGATGCAATGGGCTTCGACACAGCTTTTCTGGGGAACCCCAGTTCTGGGTCTCTGAATCAGCTGTTTCAACCATAGGTTCAAGTGACCTTAGCAGGTTTCCAAGTTCTAGTGCTCTGGATGTCACTAGAGCCCCAATGGACCAAGTGATTATGGGAAAGGGTGAAAGGAGATGATTACAGGTAAAGACCTTGCCAAACTAAGAGAGGCAAGCCGTCTCTGGGGATCCTGTTTGTAGCATGTAATTAGGCCTAATGTTGAATGCACTGACATGCCAGCTAGCATCCGATGGTCTGCAAATTCCCTGCACAACCCCGATCTGTTCCTGTGGAAAAACCAGACTCAGTATTTGGATGATAAACAGGGCCTATGAAGAGACTAGGCTGGCAGGTCCCACCCAGCTAGCCAAGGCCTGCCAGGGGGCGGTGCCTCTCCTGAAGCCCCCCACTTCCCAGGTGGTGGGATGAGGAGGGGTGCACAGGTTGAAAGCAAGGTGGCAAGGAGGCTTGGGAATGTATGCGGCCAAGTCAAAGTGGAGAGCACCCCCTGCCCCACCCCACCGTGCAGAAGGAAGAAACGTGAGGCAAGCACCCTACCTGTTCAAACCATAAGCTTAGTTTTGTTCGTGCAGGCTGAAGTCATCTCTGCTACCGCTTCCCCTCCAAGCAGCCTGACCCTGAATCCCAATGGAGCATCTCTGCCTTAACTCTCCAGGCAGGTGTAAGCCTCTAGCTGGGGTGCAACGGCTCTATGATTGGCTGCAGATGATCTCATCCTCTTTTAGTTAGAATAAAGCAGCCAATGACCAGGAAGCTGACTTTCAGCTGGCCTCTTAAAGATGCAGTGTCAGTGGGTACCGGAATGCTTGGGGGTTTGGCCAGGGATGGGAATGGAGTGAGGGTCTGGAGGGGGATGGGGTGCCCCAGGGAGATCAGGAATGGAAAGAAGGAAGGGGAGGGAAGAAAGAAGGAAATGGAGCAGGGAGAGGGAGGGGGGCAGAGAATGGAGGGAAACAGGAAGATGTGGGGAAGAGGGAGGTAGCAGAGAATGAGGGAAGGAGGAGAGGGAGGAAGAGAGGGGAGAGGGCTGAAAGAACAGGGGAAAGTAGGAGGGGGAGAGAAGCATGGGACAGGGAATGGGGGAGAGAGGGAGGGGAGGAGAGTGCAGTCAGTGAAGGGAAAAGCACCAAATGGGGAAAGAGGGGTGGGGGTGGGGAATGGGAGAGAAAGAAGGAATGGGAGAGAGAGAGAGAGAAGGGGTCAGGGAATGAAGGGAGAGGGAAGAGGGAGAGGGCTTGTGAGAGGATGCTTCATTAGTCTGGGATGATAGTGTCACATTTCAAGAATATTTTCAGTGAAATTACTCATTCAATGCCTGCTACAGTGGAATTGACCTACATGGTCAGGACCAGTTCCTAAAGAATGATCTAAAACACCCCAAACTTATATGGGTTTGAACATTGGAAAGGGTTGGAGAGAGACATCCACATCCTTCTCCTCTTGCCTTTTGTTTGGAGCCTGCTTCTCAAGGGATGGGACACCCACAATGCCCACCGTTTTATATTTAGGTCAGATCCTCTTGGACTTGACTATGCGGCCGCTTGAGGTCAGGTCAGATCTAGTGTCCTATTTATGGCCTTTCTTCGAGGAGGTCCCCTCCAGACCTCCCTTCCACTAATGACCTGAAACCTGCTATTGAAGTGAACCCCAAACCTGCTATTGAAGTGAACCCCAACTAGTCTTACTTCTGAGGCAGGAGCTTGGATGGAAGTAGTCTCTAGAGTTCCACAACACAAACAGGCTCAACATCTGCATCCAGGCAGCTCCACCCAGCTATCAGCCTTGGAGACCCAGGAAAACAAGCAGGAGACTATCATTCTTCATGTGACTGAGGAAGCCTGGGCGGGTGGCCCCCAAAGCACAACTGTGATCGAAATATAGCTCATGGGAAGCCTTTCCTGATCTCTTGGCTGTAGATCTCCCCACCCATCAAATTTATACCAAATAAATATCTAATATTTATTTTGCAGGCATTTGTCAACTCCTCCAATACAATGCAAGCACCCAGAGGTCAAAGGCTATTTCCTGTCTCATTATTCTCAGTACCTAGCACAGTGCCTGGCGCCTTCACTGACCCTCAATAAATACTTGTTGACTGACTGGGAAAGAATGGGTGGGAGAGAGATAGAAGGCAAGAGCTGACTCAGTCTTGGATGCTATCCCGTGATGGATAGATGGGCTGTTACAGAAAGAAACGGAGGGCAGAGAGAGAAGAGTGGGAGGGTTTTCCTATGTGAGGAGACCTCAGTGCCTCACACATAAGTCTCATTCATTCATTCATTCATTCGTTTGTTCATTCAACTCCGAGAGCCAAATGGACAAATGAGAATTGCATCCCAAGATGATGTGAGTGTGGGTTAGGACTAAATCTGGAAGGTGCAGCTTTCCAGTAGCACAGTAGACAGAACACCAGCCATGGAGTCAGGAGGACCTGAGTTCAAATCCAGTCTCAGACACTTGCTAGCTGTGTGACCCTGAGCAAGTCACTTAATCCCAATTACCTCCAAAAGATGGAAGCTAGAGGCAGCCAAGACACCGTGGGGGCAGGTAGGAGGAATAATAGTAATGATAGCTAGCATTTATTTAGAGTTTTAAGGCTTGCAAAACACTCTGCATGCATTATCTCATTTGATTCTCACAACAACCCTGGGACATATATTTTTTTTAATTCCTATTTTATAGATGAGGAAACTCAGGCATAGAGAGGTTAAGTGACTTACCCAGGGGATCATATAGCTAATTTGAGGTAGGATTTGAAATCAGGTCTTCCTGACCTATATTCTATGCACTGTACCACCTAACTGCACTAGGAAGCTAGGAATGTCCAGTTCTCCCCATAGAGACAGGAGCATGCAAGACATTGTAACCATAGTAAGTTCATGAACAGTGAGAGGGTTAAGACTGCTTGGCAACCATCTTCTGAACCTGAGTGCCCTCACATCACTGGGTCCAGCACAATGTCACCTGGCTGTACGTTGGTGCAGTGGAAACCAAATTAGATTAGGAGTCAGAGGCTCAGGTTCTAGTTTCATCCCCTTCTCTACCTGTGTGACCTTGTACAAACCAAGGGTAAGGGAGCACTGGGCTTGGAGTCAGGAGCAGCTTGGGTTTGAATCCTTCCAAGATCATTTACCAATGGTTCCCTATATCTGTTTAGTCCTTCCATTGATGTTGCCTGTTGTATGTATTTGTTGGAGAGTATGCTCCAGCTTTTGGGTGGAGACAGCTTTTTTGCAGGTTATAATTTGTTGCAACCTTTCTCACTGAGCCAATTCATTAAATGGGCATGTCTTAGAATTAAAGACTCTCAGAGCTGGAAGGTGTTTCCACACCTATTTACTCCAAACTGTACCTGAAGAGGAAGCTAGTCTAGAACATACCCAACAAGTGGTCATCCAGCCTTTGCTTGAAGACCTCCAGGGAGGAGGAACACACTATCTTAGTAGGTGGCCCAAATTTGCCATTCTATAATTTCCACTTGTTGCTCCTAATTCTGTCATTTGAGGCCAAGAAAAACAAGACTAATTCTTCATCTATATGGCAGCCATTCAAATGTTTGAAGACATCTATCATGACTCCCATAAATCTCTTCTCCAGGCTAACCAGCCCCATTTCCTTTAACTGATTCTCATAAAGCGTGATTCCAAGGCCCTTCATCATCTACTGCCCTCAGGATGTTCTCCTGGTATCTATGTAAGGGTGTTCCATTAAGCTGAAGGTGGCCCACCCACCTCCCTCTAACTCATGAACAGGCTAGGAATGTGTGCGATTAAGCTGGTAGAAGAGAAAATCACCTTGACCCCTGGGTTGAGGTCATCTTAGTAGATATCCACTCATTTAGATGGGAGAACTCAAGAGGCCTGGGGTTTAGAAACTGGGGAACCAAGAACCCTAGAGCTATTGGGCAGTCATTGGGGAAAATAACCATTACTTTGTTAATTGTCTAGACCTCAGAGATTAGAATTGGGATACATATGAAATTCTCATCCTAATTTGGGGTGAAATCTCTGACCAAGAACCCCTAGAACAGGAAGAGGGCCCCCAAAAAGACTAAGCCTGAAGGCATGAGCAAGCTGGGAAGCCTCTGTTCTTTATTCTAAAGAACTTGGCACCTGGGGCAGCTAGGTGGTACAGTGGATAGAGCATTGGGCTTGGAATCAGGAAGATTCATCTTCATGAGTTCAAATCAGGCTTTAGACACTAGCTGTGTGACCTTGGGCAAATTGCTTAACTCTGCCTCAGTTTCCTCATCTGTAAAATGATCTGGAGAAGGAAATGGCAAACCACTCCAGCCTCTTTGCCAAGAAAACCCCAAATGGGGTCACGAAGAGTAATACATGACTGAACAGTAGCTGGCATCTGGGGCTGAGGATGTCCAGCTGGGAGATATGAAGCTTCCAGTAGTGAAGACTTTGAGGGCCCAAGACAGAAGAACTTGAAGAAAGGCTTTTTCCTAAAAGAGAATGACAATGCCCACTCTTATCTTGAAGGAGACACAAGGATTTCAGCTAAGCCACAAGCTTGAGGGAGTGGAGCAATTTATAGAGAAGCATTGGGTGGAGACTAGATGTCCAGGAGGGCATCATTCAGTAGAAACTACAGCTCTCACAGAGTGGACTTTGATGGAGACCATGTCTCCAGCAAAAGAGCTTCAAGCAGGGACTCCCAGACCAGAGGGGAGCAGACCCAGTGGGAGCAATGACATCTCTAGATGTGACTAGAAGACACATCAGTAGGCCCCAAGGAATTAGTTGTCCTCCCAATGCATGTACCCTGGCCACACATATTTCCTACATGTCTGCTTCTTCACATATGTTCCCTATATCTTTCCTCTCTTTCTATTGATGTTGTCTGTTGTATATACTTGTTGGAGAGTGTGTCCCAGCTTTTGGGGGGAAAACAGCTGTTTCACAATTATAATTCGTTGAAACTTTTCTCATTAAGCCAATTCATTAAATTGTTTTATAGGCAGCTTAGTGGTGTAGTGGATAGAGCACTAGGTCTGGTGTCAGGAAAAAATGAGTTCAAATCCACCTCAGACACTTAATAGTTATGTGACCCAAGTCATTTATCTCTGCCTCAGTTTCTTTATCTGTAAAATTGGGGATAACAGTAGCACTTACTTGGTTGGGTTGTTGTAAGGATTAAAGGAGTTAATATTTGTAAACATCCTAGTGTGTAGGGGATACTTAGTGAGTGTTTGTTTCCCTTTTCCCTTTGTTTTGAACTAATTATGTCCTCTGGCTGAGTACTACGATGGTTTTGGAGCATCTACACCTTGATCTTGGGGTAGCCTTTCTCTGGGGAACCTGCCCTGTGAGTTCCTGGAGATGCCTCCAAGTGCTACATCATTGTCCTTCCTAAGCTGTGGTGCTTAGTACTGAAGGTAACATTCTGGAACGCTGGCCAGTAGACAGCCACTTCCTTATTCCTGAATACTGCGCTTCTCTTTATTAATCATATTAATAGCACGTATATAGCACCTTACATACATTTTCTCATCTGACCCTCACGACAACTCTGGAAGATCGTTTACTATTTAGTCGTTTTTCAGTTGTGTCCAACTCTTTATGACCCAGTTTGGGGTTTTCTTGTTAAAGATACTGGAGTGGTTTTCCATTTCCCTCTCCAGCTTATTTTACAGATAAGGAAACTGAGGTAAACAGAGTTAAGTGACTTGCCCAGGGTCAAACAGCTAGTAGGTGTCTGAGGCTGAATTTGAACTCATGAAGATGAGTCTTCCCGACTCCAGGCCCAGTTGTGTTGGTAAGCAAAATGGGCTCTTAGCACTTAGTTCAACAAGTGCCCTTGAAGAGTTTGGTTTGTTTCCTTTGAGTAATTCAGTGTATTTCATTGAGCCTTACTAGGTGCTAAGCCCCAGGCCCAAACCTCTATTAGGTGTAGAACCTATGTGGATGTGGATTGGTAACTAAGGTGGGGCCCAAAGTGGGGCCAAATCAGGGGAGGGCCTAGTTTACAAATAAGTTTGAGTGATAGGTTTGGGACATCAGAGGCTCTTAGACCACGTGGGTTTAAGTCACTTCTTTGTGACGATTTTAGGTCTAGGTCACGTGGGTAAGTCGCATGTGTGATTCACCCCTGACGCTGAAAAAGATGTAAAACCAGGGGTTGGCCTTCTCTTCTTTGGAGCTCTTACCCACAGCAGTGGTGGCTCACATGACTCTGGGCCAGCCCTTGTTCTGAGCTCCCAGGCTGAACCTAGATGTTGGTAACTATGAATCTGTATTTGGTCTGTCTGTTGATGTTTGTAATTTGTTTGTAATTTGCTATGAAGTTCAAGGTGCTGGTTTTTCCCCTGAACTAAGTGAATGATATTTGTATGGTAAATTAAAGTAAGCTTGTCAACCCCTTAACCTTCCTTTCCTTAGTTAAGCAGATCAAAAGAACCTGTGCTTTGGCAGCTTTCTGGGTGCTGGCTGTTGGTGGATCTTACACTCCCACAGAAGCTGCTAGCTGGATTGTTGAAACACCAGTACCCACCTAGCTGTCCTTGAAGTAGGTGCTATTAATATCCCCATTTTTACAAGCGTGGAAATTGAGGCATAGAGTATCTGATACTACAGCTCAGGTCTTCCACACTCCAAGTCCAATAATCTATGCGTGTATTACTTAGCTAAGAGCTCATTAGGTATTTTCATATGATATCATCATATCATAAACGTAGACTCTTATTAAACTTACAATCCACTGAAACTCCCATGTTTTTTTTCAGATATATTATTATTTAGTCATGCCATCTGGTTGCAATGGTTAAGAGTGCTGGGCTTGGAGTCAGGAAGACCTGAGTTGGAATCCTGCCTCAGACACTTAATAGCCTTATGTAATAAAGATAACACAATAACAATAGCGCCCACCTCCCAAGGCATTTGTGAGGCATAAATGAGATAGCATATGTACAGCCCTCAGCAAACCTTAAAGCACTGTGTAAATGCTAGCTATTCTATGGTTATTAATTATTAATTAATTCTTATTAATGACACATTGCCGAGGTTGAGATTTCAAATCACTTTGCAAGTGTAAAACTATTTTTTATCAATATTGAATTTTATTTTATTAGATTTGGCCTAATATTCCGACCTGTCAAGATTTTTGAAATCTTTGTTATCATCCGATGTGTTAGCTTCCCTGCCAGCTGCGGGCCATCTGCAACTATGATAAATGACACCATCGAGGTCTTTATTCAAGTCATTGATAAAAAAGTGAAGCAGCACAGATTCCTAGGGCAGTTCATCTGTCTGAGTTTCAATTTCCTCATTTGTAGAATGAGAATAATGAATAATAATGATAGTACTGATTCCACAGGGTTGTTGGGACGATCCAATAAGATAGCGCATGTTTGTTACAAGTTGGAAACCTTAAAGCACTTTATTGTTATTATCAATCACTTTTCCTTCCGGTTCTTGGGTTTCCTCATGTGTCAAATGGAAATAATCTAAGACCTTCTCTGTGTCATCTGTGTCAAAGCACTAAGGCATCATCATTGTCACTCTCAGAAAGTAGGACCTGTCTGGAGGAGACAGTGGGTACGCAATGACTGGCGTCTGCCCGAAGCTGTCAGCATGACAGCTCATGTTACCGTGATGCCTTCACAGAGGCACATGGGTGGTCTGAGCAGATGGTGCATGTGTGTGTGTGTGTGTGGGAGAAAGGGGAGGAGGAAGGAGAGAGGAGGTGGAGAAGGAGGGAGGGAAAGGAAGGGGGAAGGAGAGAGTGGAGGAGGGGAAGGGGGAGGGGGAGAAGGAGGGAGGGAAAGGAAGGGGGAAGGAGAGAGTGGGGGGAGGGGGAGGGGGAGGGGGAGAATCAGGGACAGAGAGGGAAGGGAGAGGGAGAAGAAAGGTGGAGAAAGAGGGAGGGAAAGGAAAGTAAAAGGGAAGGAGAGAGTCAGGGGGAAAGTGGGAAAGGGGAGTGAGAAGACAAAGTAAAGAAAGAGACAGAGAACTGCCCCCTCCTCTGAGCTTGACTACTGTCTGTTGGAGGAGTATTGTGCTGAGACTGAATCAGTTAAGGAGGAACCCTCATCCCCGCCACTGGTAGGTAGGCTCTTGCTGAATAGGGAAACTGGTACAGGATTTCAGGCAGCTAGGTAGCCCAGTGAATAGAGCACATAGCTTAGAGGCAGGAAGACCTGAGTTTGAATCTGGCCTCAGACACTTGCTAGCTGTGTGACCCTGGGCAAGTCAATTAACATCTGTTTGCCTCAGTTTCCCTTTCTGTAAAATGGGGATAATAATAGCACCTGCCTCCCAGGTAAGAGGATCAAATAAGATAATAATTGTGAAGCATTTAGCACAGGTAAGTGCTATATAAATATTAGTTAATATTATTAGGGTTAAGGTTCTCTTCCAATGCAACATCAACAGAGTCTCTAAGAGGAACAGTGAGTGAAGAAGTGATAAGATGCATCTTCTCACTTCCTGTAAATGAACTGCTTCCATAGACCAAGAACACACCAACCTCTTGGAAGACACCCTGGTCAGACTCCTGGATAGAGGCCTGATCAGAAGATGGGGCCTATTTGCCTATGAGTCAGCTGTCTGCGGGAGGGAAAGTACTCTAGGCTTACCTCAGAAAGTTCCCTTTCTCCTAAGATGTGCAGACTGGGACACCCATCCTGTCTGGGTCTTTGGCTTCCCTAAGAGTATGTGGAGCTCATCCTTTCTGCTTCTCCAACATCTTTGTCCGTAGTTTCTCTAGGGTCCTGAAATAGCCACTCTCCTCCTCTCCCTTCCCTTTCCCCCCCCTCCCCTCCCTTCTCCTCCTCCCCTCCCCTCCCCTTCCCCAAGTCCCTCCTCAACTGGCCAATGTGGTTGTTATTGTGTCGTTTCATTCATGTTTGATTCTTTGTGACCCCTTTGGTTTTGTGTTGTTTTTTTTTTTTTTGGCAAAGATACTGAAGTGGTCTGCCATTTCTTTCTCCAGATCATTTTACAGATGAAGAAACTGAGGCAAACAGGGTTAAGTGACTTGCTCAGGGTCACATAGCTAGTAGGTGTCTGAGGCTGGATTTGAGCGTATGTCCTCCTGACTCTAGGGCTGACACTCTATTCACTGTGCCATCTAGCTGCCCCTGGTACCAGCCAGTACCTAGGTGTTTAAGGAATGGAAAATAATTTTATTATAAAGTAAAATAAAGATGAAAAACAAAACATACTTGGGAAGGCAAATGCTCCAAAAATACTGCATGATACATTTCCAAAGCCAAATACCATTGAGCATGTGATTATTTACTGGGTGAGGGATCACTTGTTCCCAACTTCCTCAATCCATTAGTGGAGACAGTTAATAGTTGAAAAGATGCCCAGAGCCAGAGCCTGGGTGCAATGGCACTGAATGGAGCGATTGGAACTCCCCACCTCTATAACCACAGGGCTTCAGAGACACACTTACCCTTCTACTCCAACTGGGTGATGAGGTTCAGGAGCGCCTTGATGAGGAGTATTCCCAAGACTACTAATTCTGGAACCCAGTGGACAACTGTGGATGTTTGGGATTGCTGTTATGAGCCATCCTGCCTCCAAGTAGAACCCTCACTAGCAATTTTTGTACCAGGGTCTAATAGCACAAAATGTGTCTGGGGCAAGGAGATTTACTTGTTGCTATTATGGTTGGCCGTGGGGGTGGGGGAAAGGATCCTAGGAAAGAGATTACATAGGGTGTAACCAGAGATGCCATCTGGTGGCTTGTATTTTAACTATTTATTCTTCTTATTTTTTGCTGCCTTAATGCTAAACTCAATTGTTTCTTAACAGCTGAAAGACTACAAATGCTATCAGTACCATCTTAGTTTCAGCTCTCTGGGGCAAAGTCCCACTTGCTCCACCCTCGTTAGAGCTCTGCTTCAATACCTACCCTCCACCTGTCATATCCCTTTTATACACACTTCATTCCTCTACCCACTCTGTATTTTCCTTCTCTCATGCTCCTATCCTATTTTCCTTTTAGTGGGGTCAGGGAAGAGAACAGAGTCTTTGAGCCAGTGAACTTGATTTTCATTCCTGGGAAAATTCTAGAAAGGATTATTAAAGAGGTAGTTAGCAAACATCTAGCAAAGGAAGGGGCAATACTGAAGAGCCAGCATAGCTTCATCCAGAACAGGTCATACCAGATTAACTTTATTTCTCTTTTTGTTTTGGATAGGCTTACTAAATTGGTGGATTAGAGAAAACGGGCAACTAGGTGGCTCAGTGGATAGAGGGCTAAGCCTGGAGTCAGGAAGACCTGAGTTCAAATGTGGCCTCTGGCACTTACTAGCTGGGCGACCCTGGACAAGTCACTTCACCCTGTTGGCCTCAGTTTCCTTATCTGTAAAATGATCTGAAGAAGGAAATGGCAAACCATTCCAGCGTCTTTGCCAAGAAAACCCCAGATGGGGTCACAAAGAGTCAGACGCAACTGAAAATGACTGAACAACAACAAAAATGAAAGAAATGCCATAGATATAGCTGCGGATAAAACTCATACTTGACTTGCGGAAAAGACAGCTGTGGATGAGTGCTAGTTATAGTTAAATTAATTTGGACTTGGCAGATTGGCCAGACTCAAAGGAGGCATCCAATGGAGTTAGCAGAGATCTTCCTTACCCCTGTGCCACTTCATAGTTTTTTTTTTATCAGTTACCTAGATAAAGGCATACTCATTAAATTGGCAGGTAGCACCGAGCTAGAAAGGAGAGCTAGCAGCCTGGATGCCAGTGAGGATCCAAGAGATCTTACCAGGCTGGGGCCTGGGCTCATCCAATGAAATCGAATAGAGATAAGAGTCCTACACTTGGTTTAAAAACCAACTTCACGAGTACAGGATGAATGAGGCACGGTCAGATTGCAGTTTGTCTGGGGGGAAAGGGGATCTAGGGATTTCAGTGGCCCACAAGCTCAGGGTGAGTCAGGGGTGTGATGGGGCAGGCACAAAAGCCAGCGCAAGTTTGGGCTGTGTTCAGGAAAGCCCAGCTTCCAAAAAGCAGGAGATAATAGTCCCTTTGTATGCTGTCGTGATCGGATCACCTCTGGACTACTACATTCCATTCTGGGTGCCACAATAAGAAGGACAGCCAGGACGGGGATGGGCCTCGAGCCCGAGTCTTGTGAGGGATGGTGGAAGAAACTAAGGATGCTTAACCTGGAAAAGACAAGGCCGTTGGCAGAGTGGGTTTGGAGAGGGAAGGCTGGTTGTGTGCAAGCACTTATAGGCTCTTATACAGAAGAGTGATGAATTTGTTCTGTTTGGCCCCAGAGAGGAGATGGAAGCTGTGAAGAGGTGATTTGACAAGGTGCTGATTTGGTCTCAGGAATAATGTTCTGACCATGAAGGTTGTTCAGAAGTGGAATGAGTGGCCCTAGAAGTGGGGGAGTGTCCCCCTCACTGGAGGTCTTGAAGCAGAGGTTGAGTGATGACTTATCAGGAGTTATAGAAGGGATTTCTTTTGGGTATGAATTGGAACAGATGGTCACTGAAGTACCTTTTAACTCTATAATCAATAATTCTGTGCCTACTCCAAGAAGGTATGGGTATACCTACAGGGTACTGGGCACTCAGCAGGGGGCAGGGTGGGTGAGAGCACGAGGAATTGAGCTGGGGGACAGGGCAGGGCAGGGGATCACTGGGTTTTGAATCCTGCCTTTGCCTCAAGTTTCAGCCTACTAGAGACACTGTTCCAGATACTGACCCATGCTGAGACATCTTACCAGTTGGTGCAGTATGTTGTTGTTCAGTTGTTTTAGTTGTATCTGACTCTCTGTGACCCCATTTGAGGTTTTCTTGGCAAAGAAGTGGTTTGCCATTTCCTTTTCCAGCTCATTTTACAGATGAAGAAACTGAGGCAAACAGGGTTAAGTGACTTGCCTAGGGTCACACAGTTAGTAAGTGTGAGGTAGGATTGTAACTGGTGAAGATGAGTCTTCTTGACTTCTGGACCAGTGCTCTATCCACTGTGCCACCCAGCTGCTCCATTGGCATAGTATAACAAAGGCATTTTCCCAGCTGGTTGGCTAGTGGGTACTGGCCAAGGGGAATGCTGGCTAACTTTGTGAAGGAATGTTTCCCCAATCCTTCTCTGAGACTGCTCTCTACAAATAGAGATGAAAAAGAAATAAGGTACTTGGGTCAAAATGTCTTCCCAAGGTATCTGAAGCAGATCCTGTACATCAACAGAACATTTTTCTCACAATAACCTTGTGAGGTAGGTAGTGCCAGGCTCATTTTACAGAAGAGCAGATTGATGCTCAAAGAGGTTAAATGACTTGTTTGCATACCTCAAAGTAAGTGGTGAAGCCAGAATTGAACCCAAGAGCTCTCATCTTCAATCCAAGCCTTCTATTCTACTTTGCTTTTAATTTATATGACCTTTGGGAAATCACTTCACCTCCTGGGCCTCAGTTTCCCTATCTGTATAATGAGAGAATTGGACTAAGTGATTCTAAGTGCTTTTTAGTGCTAACATCCTGTTATTAGGGAAGACAGCCCAGTTTGTCTGATTAACCAGGCTGAAAGTACACTTTGAATTATCTCTTTTTGCTTTCTACTCCAAACAAATGACCCAGAGAAGATACTTCATGTCCCTCCACTTTGTTGCAGTCTAGGCACAGTCTGCATAGAGTATATTACTTTTCTGGTCCCTAGGAGATTCTCTCCTAATAGTCTCCTTCTTTCTATCCAGGGGGTCACTGGCATATGTGGAAAGTATTTGTGTGAACTGGGGAGACTCAGAGATGCTTTACAACAGCTGTCTAAGTGTGGTCCCGTGACCCTTGGGGGTCCCTGAGATTCATTCAGGGAGTCTACAAGATCAAAACTATTTTCATAATAATACCTTAGTTTTAATTCCTAATACAGCAAATATCCATAGATATAATGATGTAATCTACAGAAAGAACATCTCTTTGAGGGCAAGGTAGAGGGACTTCATAATTTTTTTCTTGACTCCATAATTTTTTAAGAGTGCGAACGGGCCTTGGGCAGCTAGGTAGTACAGTGGATGGAGTGTTGAGGCTGGAGTCAGGAAGAATCTTCTTCCTGAATTCAAATCTAGCCTCAGACACTTACTTGCTGTATGACTGTGGGCAAGTCACTTAACCCTGTTCACCTTAGCTTCCTCTTCTATAAAATGAGCTGGAGAAGGAAAGGGCAAATTACTACAGTATCTTTGCCAAGAAAACCCTGAATGGGGTCATGAAGCATTGGACACAAGTGAAAAAAACGACTGAATGAAAAAAGGGGACTGGAAGTCAGTGAGTTTGAGAACCACGGCTGTAGAAGGTTGGGCCAGTATTCCCAGGGATAGTTCAGTTGTTCTGGCCAAGTAGATGTTTTACTAAGTAAGGATGAGTTCCTCCCAGCACTTTAAATAAGCCAAATAATCCTTACTCAGGACAGCCCCACACCAAATTATGCAGATCCAGGTCTCTGGGTCCAAACAGTTAAAAGAAGAGGAACTGATTCCCTTTCTGGAAGTGATCATGCTTGGGGTCTGAGCAGAGTCTCCCTCTGTGATATTAAGCCAGGAACACTTCTTGCCCTAAAGTCCCCTTTCAGGTTCCCTGAATCATTGCAAATGCCGCACCCATGGTAGCTGACTCACTCCTTCAGGCCTAAGAATGACCTTTTCCCACCCTTATCCACTCCTTCCCAGTTGGCCCATCAAATTGGGTCACCCCAGGCGGAGACTGTTTCAGGCACATGTTCCTGTTCCATCTTTAGGATGTGTATCTTCCCAGCCTCAGTGAAGTCCTGGCCTTAAATGGGCTAGATCGAAAAAACAAAAACCAGAGTGGAGGACAGGTATCATAGGGATTGGATCCAGAAGGGACCTTAGAGGTCATCTTGTCCAATCCCCTGCATTTTACAAGCCAGGAGACTGAAACTCAGAAGGTTAAGTGATTTGCCTAAGGGATTGGGATTGGGATTCAAACCCAGGTCCTTTGACTACAAATTCTGGGCATTTTTGCAACAATGCCTCTTTTTCAAAAAATTGGGCAGGAAGTTACAGTAACAGTCCAGTGGGAGCCTCCCTGAAGTTAAGATAGAGGTGGGGAGTTGCTTCTGAGGCCACAGGCAGACAGGATTAACTAGGAAGGAGTATGATAAAGCAAGACTTTTGGGGGAAGGGAAGAAAGGGAAGGCAGGAAAGGAGGAGTCTAGCCGTTAGGCTCCCTGACTACCCTTGTACCCTTCCAAACAGATGTTCATCCACATTCCAGCCAGAGCATGATGGAGACATCTCTTCCAAATCCTCTGGGGGGCCCCAAACAGGGGGATCTTCTCTAACCTGGCAGAGTTCCCAGTTGGACTATGAAGGTCTGTGTTGGCTCTTGGGAGCAGCGCTGGTCAGCCCATCTCCAGTCAGGCTGAGGGTAAGAGTATGGGGGTTGGAGGTGGGGACAAAGCCTGTTACTGAATGGGAACAGGAGGTTGTTGCTGAATTTAGTGGTGTAACATGTCGAGTAGTGACTGGGGTGAAGGTTAACTAGAGGACCCCTAAACAGCAGGCTTGTCCCCCCAAAGCTCCAGAACATCTTAGAAAGGACAGGTCATGGGGGAAGCTCCCCCTTCATTTCTTGATTCCGGGGCAGAATCCAGAACTATGCAGGAAGCAACTGGTAAGCTACCCCAAGATGGCCCCATAATAGGACATAAAAAGACTAACTATGTTAGGGATCCTTGTAGCAATCTGGTAAAGGCAAAGATTTTGGGGGGCGGCCCACATTCATAATTGAAGGAAATGCTAAATTTCAATGAGACGTTTGTGAAAATAAACATGTAACGTTTTTCTGTCCAGTTCTTGGACTCTCTGAAGTCTATCTGTTGAATGCCATCAGGAACCTCTGCCTTAGTGGGTGACCTGTATAAGGAGAAAGGGGGCAGCAGATCTGAGTTCTGGCCTCAGCTGTCTGACCTTGGATATATGTCACTTTATCCTGTGCTTCTGTTTCCTCAGCTTTCAAATGGGGATAGTATTGCATGCCCTTTTAATCCAGATTCATAGGAATTTGCCCAGCCTTAACTGAGGAGATCATCCTTTCGTAGCAAGCAATCATATTTCCCCAGGCGAAAAACAATTTTGGATTAAAATACTTTATTTAAGAGAATCTGGCTTTTCTTTGGCCTCCCTGTGCCCAGTGAACATGGTGGTCAGGAAGAACTTGTGTGATACATTTAGGAAGATCCCAGCTTCCTCCCACCCAACTCCCCTCGAAAAGGAACCTGCTCAACCCATTTCACAGAAGGCCTGGGTATATAACAATGCTCCTCAGTGGGCTGGATGCCCTGTCCAGAGAGCCTGGGAGCAGGGTCTTCCTTGGAGTCCTCAGTACTTTTCCTACATCTTGACCATCATTCCCAGGGCTAAGGGCTGTCTCTGCTTGCATCCTTTTGGCATTTGTACCCATTGGTGCTTCCAGTGGGTCAGAGTGGCATACGGGGGCTCTTTGGGCCAACATCCCAGGCCAGGACATAAATTCCTGCAGTCAGGTTGTAGAAAAGAGTTGCAAGGTCCTGGGAGAAATAGGAGACTAGAGGAGGTTCCCTACACACCATTGTATCCAATGTTCTTCAAAACTGTCCCAGGCTTGGCTCTCTGAGATTCTGAGTGGCTGCCAGGATGAGAGGGCACTTGCTAAGAAAAGTCTTAATTGTTCCAGCCAATTTTCTCCTGAGACACTAGAGGTCCAGGGTTTTCTTCTCTTCCACTAAGCAAAGGTAGCTGTCCTCCCTCAGACACCCCAGTTCAGGTACCACTTCGTGGGTTCCTTCTTACCTACCCTCTTCCATTGTGAAAAGTGGGCTAGGCTAGACCTTCCCAGCTGACCCTTTCCATATAGGGCACAAGCAGCTGTTTCCTTTCCATCAAAAGAACGTTGCTCAGAGCTCAGACAAGGGATACTTTCCCCTTGAAGGTCCAGAGGTCCCTGCTCCATTCAGAAGCAAGAACGGGTAAAGGAGAGGATTCATCCACTCCTTCCTCCCCTCTGTGCTCCAGGTTCCATGGAAGTTGCTGGGATGAGGAAGGGAACCCTCCCCCTCCTCCACTGCTCCTGAGTTGCATCCCAGACCAGGGGCACACGTGTTCAGTGTTTAGGTACATCCCATGACCTTGACTCTGGATCCTCCCGAAGTCTCCTCTTTTTCTTCTTAAGGCACCAAAGTCCTGAGGGTCAGTCTCCCCGCCAAGGGAGAAGTAGACATTCAGCAGGGGTTACATTTGGCTAATAAATAGAGGGGCTGTGGTCAGGGAGGAAATTGAGATTGTGAAAGGGGCAATAAATATAAGCTGGGCAGAGACTGCTCTCTCCAGGGTCCACTGGGTTACCTTTGGGGAACAGCATCTTCGCACCTGCCCAAAACAAAATGCAGAACCGGAGTGAAATCTGGGAGTGCTCTCTTGTAAAGGGGCCTGAAAGGCAGGGTTCCTGGGTTTCTAGGTGTCGTGGGGCCAAAGCTGAGCTTTTGCATTTTAGTGCCCTGTTTGGGTCATGGAAGAGAACAAAGGGCTCTTTCCACCTAGGACCTTCTGATCTAAGTCCAGACCCTGGCTGTCATTAATTGTGTAACTCTAACTAGGTACTTCTTCTCCCTGTGTTTCCATCTCCCTAAGAACCAACTGTGGGTATGAGATTAGAGGGCCTCAGAGGTCACCTGGGCCAACCCGCTCATTTTACAGATGAGAAGACTGAGGTCCAAGGAGTGGGTTGTAAGTAGCAGAGCTGGGCTTCAACCTTAGACCCTCTGACTCCAAATCCTGGGCTCTTTCAATTTCACCATGATTGGATGGATGAGGGATGAAGGGCCATGGAACCTTTCCCTCTACCGCTGGCTTCTGCAGCCTCTTCTGAGTTTGAAGGAGGTCATTCCAGAGGGAGTAGAAGAGATAAGTGCTTCAGGGTATAAAGACCAAGATCCCCTAATTTCCTTAGCAATTTGGCAGACTGTTTCAATATATGAGCTCTAGGGTGACCAGGTGGGCTCCCTGCTGCCCAGATACTCTTCTCCTCCTCACCAAAGGATTCTCTCTAGACTCTGGCTCCTCTCTTCCACCCCTACCAGCCCCAGAGGCCCCAGCCTCCTTGTCTTCCCCTCCCCATCCCACACTCACTGATGACAGTCTCTGGGTCTTTGCTTCTCTCTCTTCCTCTTCCCTCTACCCTTGAGTCTCCTCCTGTGTAAGAAACCAAAAGGGTCAGGACACATTGGCTCTGGATGGGACTGGGGGAGAAGGGTAAGGGCCGTCCTGAACTGGAGCCCAGCTCACTTGCATCCCAGACCAAGGGCACTCACCTTTCTGGCTTCATCTTCTCCCTCCGAGGCCTGGGTAGAGAAGAGAAGGGAAGGAGATGAAGATGAGTTGGGAGAGATCATGTCCTCAGGGCTGGTCATTGGCACTGGGGCCTCTAGAGAGAGGGGTGGGCTGGGAAACCCTAATTCCTGGGGTTTAGTTGGAGTCGGGGGCAGAGAGCCAGCCTGCATCCAATACGGATCATCCCTCTCCAGCTGGAATGGAGTCAGATGGCTGAAGGGGAACGACCAGGTCTACCCAGCCTGGGGTTGGGTTTGGGGGTGGAGATAATAACAATCATTGTGATCAGAACTCACATTTATATGGTGCTTTAAGGTTTACAAAGCACTTCCCTCACAACAACCCTGTGAGGTAGGCTGTACAAGCATCATCATCCTCACTTTACAGACAAGGAAAGTGAGGCTCCCAGCAGGGAAGGAGACCCCCAGGCTCTCATGGCGAGCCAGTCAGTGGCAGAATTGAAATTCAATTCCAGTCTCTTCCCAAGTCCAACACTCTTTTTAGCAGCATCCCCAGATAGGGAGTTCAGGAGGAAATGCTGCCCTTCCCCTTCCCCTCCCCCGTCAAAGTGCAGAATGCTCCCCAAAGCAGCCATCGGCCAAGTGGCCGAGTGCCCTATCAAACCAGCTTCCCCATTCCCTAAGGCGCCAGGGGCAAGAAGTCCGGGAGTAGGTTGAGTGTTAGCTGTTTTTACTAAACATGGTCTTTGTTTATAAGAAAGGCAAGGCTCTTGGAGGCATCATGACTCAATGGAAAGGGGGGTTGGCCGTGCAGTCAGGAAGGCCTGAATTCAAGTCCTCCCCCTCACACACACACACACACACACACACACACACACACACACCATGTGACCCTGAATAAGTTACCTCTCAATGCCTCCAGTCAACTAAGATTTTTGTAACATCAGAGGGTGTTTCCATGTTCCACAACCTCTGCCAATGAAATCATAGATCCACACAAAAAAGGGGGAGAGGGGTAGGAAATTCTGCTGGAGAAAGGGGTATTAGAAGTGATAGCCATATAAAAAATAAATCAATATAAAACATTTTAAAAAATTAAATTCTGGGAGTGCCAATATTTCTGTTGGTTCAGTCAGTGGCTTCACACCTTTATCTCCCTTCCGTTTAATACCTTTCTCATTTTTTATTTCTAATCCTTTGTTTTTTATAAAAAGGATGCGTAAAAGATTGGGTAAATGTCTGGGTTTCAGCTCTCTTCTTTGGAAAAGGAGGGAGAGAACAGAGTCTTTAGAATCGCTAGTTTATACCAAGTCATCAGTAATATTAACTGGTTCTGAATATGAGCTCCTGGTCTACACCGGCAATACTTAGGGGCCAGAGACAGCTCTCCATTTCTTTGGGACAGCAAAGAGACATAGGGACATAGATACTGGAGGCCAGAACACCAGCCATTGTCAGGGAGTATATGAAAATCAAGAGTGTAGAGTCAGCTGTAACCAAAAGAGCCTTCATCTCTCAGGCATGTGGTGACTCGGCCTCACGGTAACTGTAGCTGCCTGACTGGAAGACAAAGTACTCCCGTTGTGTTCTCTCTTCTTGTTAAGAGGCGGAGAAGAGGCCAGCGAAGCTCAGAGGATGTGATGACATCGATCTGGTGTTCAGTTTGCAGGTGAGAGTGGAGAAGAGTGAGGGTCCTCTTAAGTGCTCCAGAAGATGCTTCAGAGGTCCTGCTCAAGTAGATGCTTCAAGGGTAAGCCTTGCAGGAAGTGAATCTGCTCTGGTGTTAAATCCTCAGGAGGTGGATCTCCGAAGAGAAGTTATAGGTGGATTGCAAATGACATTGAAGCTCTATGTGTGTTGGGGGAGGCCGTGGGATTGAGGGGAAAGGAAATTGGTCTAGGAGTCAGAAAACTGGAGCTCTCTCATTCCCACGTACTAGCTTTATGACAATTGACAAGTTGATTAGCCTCGCTAAACCTCTGTTTCCTCATCTGTAAAATGGGAATGAAAATTACACCACCTACCTCTTATGGTGGCTTGAGGAAAGCATTTTGGTAACCTTACTATGTGGCAAACGTGAGCAAAGGTCACAAAGAATGATCAGGCAGGCATGGGTTGCTATTTGCATCATTGGAAGGAATACCTATTTTACTGAGTGTGAGTTTCTTGGGCAGGTCACTTAACTTCTTTGGTTTCATTTTTAGAATAGATATCATAATAATCTACCCCCTGCCCAAAAAGTACCCCCCCACACACACAGCCCTTTAGAGGGCTGTAGTGAAAATCAATTGAGTTCATGTATTTGGAAACACATTGAAATTGGTTATATAGATATCGGACAAAATTACTAAGACCAGATCATTTGGCTGAAAGGAATCATGGCATAGTGGATAAAGGTCACTACTTTGGAATCAGGGTAGCCTGGGTTCCAGTCCTGCTTCTGAAACCTGCTGCCTATATAACCCTGAGCAAATCACTTAACCTCATGATACCCCCAGGAAATCTTTGAAAAAGTTACAGAAGAACTCCTTATCTACAATGATAGAGGAAATTTCCTGACCAGAAGGTTCCCTCCAACTATGAATGAAACTTTGGTCTAGACTGACCCCTCCCCAAAATCATGAGGTGTATCACCAGAGGATGGAATAATAGCTAATCTAATAGTGATAGCTGTCCTATAGTGCTTTAAGATTTGCAAAGTGCATCACATATATTCTCATTTGTTCCCCACAGTGACCCTGTAAGGTAGGTGTTATTATCATCACCCCTATTTTATAACTACAGAAACTGAGGTTGAGAAATGTTAAATGACTTGCCCTCATTTGTACAATCAGAAAGTGTCTAAGGCAGGATTTGAACTCTGGTCTTCCTGACTCCAGGTATAGTGGCTATATCTGCAAGGGTAGGAGAACGTATTTGCTACTCACTCCAGTCAACGCTGAGGCAAAGCCTGGTCCTGTGCAGCTCTGAGTTGGCACGGTGAACAAAGCAATGGTAGTGATAGGTGTAAAAAGGGGAGGGGGAGACAAAGGCCCCATCAAAGGCCTTGCACTGGATGGGAACCACAGCTAGACAATTTAGGGGTACCCCGAACTATTGGATTTGGTTACCTCTAGCACAGAGCCCAAGGAATAGCATCTTCTAGCAACTCTCAGGAGTTCCTGATTCCCGAGGATGTCAACTCTTCCTGGCCCCTTGTACTAGCAATAAGGTCTGCTGGTCTACCCCCTGGGCCGCAGGCACAATGAGCCATTCTTTCTATGCCTCTTGAGCTCAGGCGGGAGTTCCAGGGGCCCTATGATTCAGGGGGAGGTTTTGGCCATGGCCTGGAACTTTAAAGAAACCACATGTGTTTCCCTTTGACCTAACAATGAGTCCCTTCCCAGGGTGGGCTGTGCTCAGATGGACTTGTCCTCTTATTCTATCAAGAGCCTATGGAACCTGCTCCAATTTTCCAACCATAATTGCCCCGGAGCTCTGATCAGCCTGCAACACTTTTAAGCTCCATCAGGTCCCCAGCGAGTGGCCGCAGTTTGTGCTTGGTTGCTAGGGTTCCCAGGCCTACAGCTTCCTCCCAGCCCCCCCAGGGCTGAGCACCCCAGCACTTGTAAAGCCCTACATGATTAGCAGTTGTTCAAACTTCTCTTTCCTGCCTTTGGGAGAGGACTCAAAAGTCCTCTTCCCATTCTGTCGCACAGCTGTAAACCAGCTGTTGGTTCTACCTCTCAGGCAAAGGCTAGAAGGGGAGGATGGGGGTGGGGGATGGGGGGGAAGAGATGGATAAAGGAGTAGGAAATTAAATGCAGCTGCAGCCAGAGTGCCTCTTGGTGAGTTAATTATTTCCCTGTCTCCAAAAATCCAGGAAACCAAATGCAGGAGGCCTCAGCAGAGACCTGACCACCCCTCTGTCTCAGCCACTGATTTGCTGATCAAGAACAAATGGAGGACACTACGCTTTAAGCAAAGGGCCTTGGTTTCCAAGCAGAGAGAGTCTAGGACCCTGAGGACAAGCTCTCAGAGAAGTTAGTGAGCAGTCCGGGTTGTGGGGCTACATCCGTGATGCCCTCTGAATAATGGCCCACTGGGACAGTAAGTGTCCCCCTCTGCTGCTAATACCCACCACATCTCCCAGAATCACAAGTCTTTAACTGGCTCTTAGGAGCTAGATTTAGAAAGGACCTTACAGAGATCGCTTAGGCCAAGCCCCGCCCCCCTTTTTCTACAGATGAGGAGAACGAGGCCCAGCAAAGGTAAGTGATTTGCCCAAGGTCATATAGGTAAGTATGGACAGAACCAGGATTTGAGTTCTGTGAGTTTCTACCATCCCGTCTCCCATTCCCTGTTGTGGGGAGGGGGCGGCGGGGTGGGCAGAATGGTAGGAATGCTAGTACCCTCCAGGGCAGGCCCGAGAGTGCCCAGGGCCTTGGTCACAGCCTGTGCCATGTGGGTGGTGAGAGGCAGGGATCCCATACCTGCACTCACACCGCACATGCTCAGTGAATGCTAACTCCATGTAAGATGGCTGTTCCCCAGACTTGATCTTCAGAAGCTGGAAAGGTGAAAAAGAAGTTGGTTATAAGATTTGAAGGAGAAGGTGGAATGCTACAATTCTCCATCTATCTCCCCTCTAGAATAGCGGATCTTTAACAGTGGTCTGTGGATAGATTTCAGAGGATTCAAGGAAGTTGGAAAGGGATAAAAATAATAAATTTATTTCCACTGACCTATAACTGAAATTTCACTTTTCCTTCAATTATGGAGGCAACAAAAATTATTCGGAGACAGGATCCATGGGCTTCATTAGACTGCCAAAGGGGTCGATGGCACCAAAAAAGGAGGGGAGGTCAAGGACCCCTGGTCTGGAAGAGCCTAATTTCTCCTCCCCCCAAAACAGAATTTCTCCCCATTGCATTCCCTCCTGCTTCCTTGGGAAGAAGAGACAGAGTGTGCCTCCTGAGTCCTTTACACCATATACCCCTGCCGAGTGCCAGACAAGCAGCTCACCAGGTGCCAGACAGTAGCAGCACCTACAGTGGCAGACTCAGGCTTCATCAGTCCCAGACATTCTTCCAGCTGATCCCATTATAGAGAAAACCAGGACCAGCCTGAGGGAGTTTGTCCACCTGCCCCCAGCTAATAATACCATCAATTACTGCCTTATACAAATTGGGGGGGGGATGGAAGGGGGAAGCTCTAGAACTTGGGTTTTTTTAAAAATAGTAAATATTTAATAAAATGCCTAATGAATGAATGAGCGCATATTTCAATATCTAGGACTGCTGCGGGACGGGCAGTGAGGGGCAAAAAACTGAGTAAGTTCTGATGATGGGGAAGGAGGAGAACCTCAGGAATGGAGCATCCTGGCCTCAGAACCAGTGTCAGAGTCTAAGGGAGCAGGTAGAGGGTCCAGAAGCAGGGTGGTGGGTGTACCTGCATGGTGACATTGGTTGTCTCCACTGCAACACAGTGGAGGTTCTCATCTCCACAGCAGCCAGTACAACGCCTCAGTGAGACACAGGATGGGCTGAACATGTGCTCCACTTCCCCTGGGTACTCTGATGAAACATCTACCAGCTTCTCCAGCGAGCGGCAGAAACTTCGACCCCACACCTCCTGGAAGGGCAACACTACAAGTAGACAAAGAGAGTTAGGGGCTGAGATCTAGAGGAGAGGAAAGATTCACAAGCACCGAAGTCGAGGACAGGGTAGGTTAGACACACTCAGGCCTTATCCGTTTTCTTCACAGACTCTTTCAACATATTGCTTCCTATTTATTCCCCTACCCATCCGTATACAGTACTTTGCACATGGCATACGCTTAATAAATATTTATTGAATCTAAATGTATATTGAATCCTATGAGGCCCGATTCACTTGACATTTCTTCCTTGAAATCTTCCCTGACTGCTATATCCACACTGACTTCAAGATAAACATATAGAGTGAGAATAGCAATTTTGGCTGCTGGTAGAAAACAGAGAAGAAGTCATCAGCTCCACCTGGCTCAACATGCATGGTAAGCAGGGGCATTAAAGGAACTTGAAAGGAATTTCCTCCTCCCAGTTGATTGGCAATTTTGCTGAGTGGAAATGATTTTGAGGGTACTCAATTTCCTGCCAAGGGGATATAATAGGAGTTAAAAGGATTTCAGACCCTGACTCAGATAAGGGTCAGACTGACTCATCCCAAACACCAGGAGCAAAAGAATAGGACTTCAAGAGGCAGACAAAAACATCTAAAGCTTTCTCTCGCTGACTGGCCAGGATTTGAAGCACAAAAGAGCAAAAGGTGGCCCCTGGAACTATCAATCTGAGGACCTGGCATACCATTCCTCCTATGGGGAAAGAGACTGCACAGTAGCCAAGGACTGGCAGATGACATCAGAGTGCAGAGGCAGAGATGTCTGTCAGAAAGCAACATGGCTAGGAGAACTGAGAGACAGAATATATAGTCCCAACAGAGGAAACACAACCTTGATTATATCAGTAGGCAGCTCTGGTGGTTCCACAGTATCACATGTTCTCTATACATGTGCCTTTCTAATAGTGGTCCCTGGTCACATCACAGTTGTGTCCTGCATATGTCCACTACCCTGTTGTATAGTATAAGCCATGGTGCAGTGTATACCTGGGTTTATAAAGACTCTTTTTTGTTATTTATTTTGCTATGTTATTTAAATGTCCTTACACATTATCTGCATCTTCTTCCATAATCTCAGCAGCACCCAGCATATACAGTTGATTCCCGATAAAGATATTGTAGTGAACTGAGTTACTGAATTGTTTTCTTAGCCTGAGTTCCATTGGGCTCCTCTAGGATGGGTGTGAAGTTGAAAGCTCTTCACCTTTAACCATTTTTCACTTCAGATACTGTGCCACATGCATAAGCCCATATCCTTCTCACCTGCTTAGAACCCACCATGATAACTGCAAACCTCAAAATGCCATGTAAACAGAAAACTAATATATTTATGTACATCATCACATGTGATCCTCACAATAACCCTGAAGGTACAAATTTACTATCCCCATTTTACAGCTAAGGAAGATGAGCCTTAAAGGAGTTGTGACTTTCCTAGAGGTCACATACCTGTCAAGTGGCCAAAATGGAACTCAAACTCTGATCTCAAGTTCAGGGTCCCAAGTTCATTTCCCCACCCAGCAAATGTACAACACAAACGGCTGCTGAACAATTTTTTTTGTGGTAGCAAAAAACTAGAAACAAAATGAGTATCTGTTGATTGGGAAACAAATTGTGGCATATGAATGTAATGGAATATTACTACACTGCAAGAAATGATGATAATGATTAATTCTGAGAAAGAAAGGAAGACTTCACTTAGGATTTCAGAGTTGGAAAGGAGGTCAGAGGACATCTAAGCTAACTCAGGAAAGGTAGTATATGAAGCAGCCTGTCAAACTCAAACAGAAATGAATCCCTTCAGGCCCCATACTGACTTAGAAAACCACAAATTAGCATTATCTATGCCATATTGTATTTTTATTTATTTTGTTAAACATTTCCTAATTACATTTTAATGAGGTTTCTGCCCCCATTTGGCTGTGAGTTTGACACCTCTGGTGTAAAGGATGAAGTGCTGTTGTTTTAGAGTCAGAGAGACTTAGGTTCAAATTTTCAGTACCTGGCCAAGTCACTCAACCTATCTGAGCTTTAGTTTCCTCATCTGTAAAGTGAAGTCTCTTCCAGCTCTAAATCTCTGGTCCACCCTGAAAGAGCATTCTCTCTAGAACATATCAGATACATTGTAGCCAATGATGTAAAGAGAGGCAAGGGGAGCAGAACTATTAGAACAACATACATCACAGCTACAACAACGTAAACAATAAGAACATGAAAATGAATTTGAACGCTGAGTAGCTACAATGACTAACACTGGCTCTGAAGAAGAGATAAGTAAACATCTTCCTCCTTTTGGCGGAGAGGTAGGTGATTATGAGCACAGAGTATATACAGCATTAACTGTCAAGTGTGGTCACCATTGGGGTGTATTTGGTTTAAATGTTTTTCTTTAGTACAAGTGAGGGCTCTTTTGCCCAGAGTGGGAGTATATAAAAAATGAAAAAAGAAAAGAAAAGAAAAAGCATCAATAAAATTTATTTTTAAAATAATGGTTAATGAACTCCGAGGATTTTCTAGCCCCAATCTGGTCTGTTATAAACGCTGTAGGGTTCAGTTGAGAGAAGCCAGTTGGGCTCCCTGGTCCTGAAGACCTTGAGAGAGTAGGTCTCAGATCTCCCTGGGAAGGTCGGGAGCGGAGTGCCATGACCTCTAAGCATCATGTCACCCCCCAGCTCAAAAACCTTCAACAGCTGTTTCCTAATAAATGAAGTCTGGATTTCTTTGTCTTTCAAGGCCCTTCAGAGTCTGGCCCCATGCTCCCTAGCCAACATAAACTCCATGGTCTAGCCTGGTCATTCTCCTTGCTATCACACAAACACACCATGTTCTATATAATCTATACCAGCATCCTGTTCTCTCTTATGTGTTTTCCTTCATCATTCCAAATCCCACCATCCTCCAAAATCCAGTTCAGCTTCCATCTCCTCCACTAACCCTAACTCTGAACTCTCAACCCAGTGAACTCCCTCTCTGTGAGTGGACACTCTCGTCTCAGCTCTCAACCCAGTGAACTCCCTCTCTGTGAGTGGACACTCTCCTCTCATCTCTGAACCCAGTGAACTCCCTCTCTGTGAGTGGACACTCTCCTCTCAGCTCTCAACCCAGTGAACTCTCTCTCTCTGTGAGTGGACACTCTCCTCTCAGCTCTGAACCCAGTGAACTCCCTCTCTGTGAGTGGACACTCTCCTCTCAGCTTTGAACCCAGTGAACTCCCTTTCTCTGAGTGGACACTCTCCTCTCAGCTCTCAACCCAGTAAACTCTCTCTCTCTCTGAGTGGACACTCTCCTCTCAGCTCTCAACCCAGTGAACTCTCTCTCTCTCTGAGTGGACACTCTCCTCTCAGCTCTCAACCCAGTGAACTCTCTCTCTCTCTGAGTGAACACTCTCCTCTCAGCTCTCAACCCAGTGAACTCTCTCTCTCTCTCTCTGAGTGGACACTGTCCTCTCAGCTCTCAACCCAGTGAACTCTCTCTCTGTGAGTGGACACTCTCCTCTCAGTTCTCAACCCAGTGAACTCCCTCTCTGTGAGTGGACACTCTCCTCTCATCTCTGAACCCAGTGAACTCCCTCTCTGTGAGTGGACACTCTCCTCTCAGCTCTCAACCCAGTGAACTCTCTCTCTGTGAGTGAACACTCTCCTCTCAGCTCTCAATCCAGTGAACTCTCTCTGTGAGTGGACACTCTCCTCTCAGCTCTCAACCCAATGAACTCTCTCTCTCTGTGAGTGGACACTCTCCTCTCAGCTCTGAACCCAGTGAACTCTCTCTCTCTGTGAGTGGACACTCTCCTCTCAGCTCTCAACCCAGTGAACTCTCTCTCTGTGAGTGGACACTCTCCTCTCAGCTCCCAAAATGCTTATAGCCTATTGAGAATATGGTACTCATATGCATGAAACAACAGAGAACATTATAAGACAGTAAGTGCCATCTTCATTAGCATAGGCATGATGGTATAGTGCAGAGTTTGCTGGATTTGGAGTCAGTTCTTTACTACCTGGGTGACCTTGGGTAAGTCATATCTTTTTCATGGGTAGGGAAGAGGGGAGATAGATCAGGCCCAAAGCAAGTTGTACTTTGGCTAGAATCTTGGTTCTCCAATTAATAATTCTCCAATAGAGATCTGGAGCTGGAAGGGACCTCAAAGGCCACCTAGCTCAACCCTCTCATCTTACAGATGAGGAGACTGAGGCCAGAGGAAGTTATGTGACTTGCCCAAGGTCATAAAGGTAGCAAGTGTCAGAAGCAGAATCTCAACACAGCTCCTCAGACTGTAGAGTCAGTATTTTTTCCCTTGTTTCATGCTGACTCCTTTCAGGGAAAAGGATCCCCATGTGTACTAGCTACACAGATACATGTATCATCCTTTATTGGTACCCAGTTCTTTCAGCTATCTCAGCCTCAGTTTTCCAATCAATACAACAAGAGGGTTGGATCAGAATTTAAGCCCCCTTCCAGCCCTACACCTTTAAGTTCTCTAGTTTATAAGTTCTTTCGGGGCTGGAATGAAGTTTTATATTTCTTCTATATCCTCTCCCACGTTTGTAAAATGAACAATCAGCCTTGGGATCTCCAGGCTAGCCTGCTTCCCAGTGAAGAACTATTGAAAATCTCCAGTGATCCAGAACCACCTACTTGCCTCTGAAATGATTTATAACACCCCGAAACCTAGACCCAACCAGAAAACAAAATGGTTCAATAAGGTATAGTAGGAAGAGCTCACTCTCAATCGAGAGTCAGTAGATTTGACTTCTAGGCTCAGTTCTGCCATTACCCAAATGGACAAGTCTTTGAATCTCTCTAAATCTGACTTTCTTCCTCTGTAAAATGAGTGGATTGACCTAGATCAGGGGCTCTTAATCTGGGGTCCATCAGCCCCCAAGGGATCTAGGGATAGATTTCAGGGAGTCTCTGAACTTGGATGGAAAAAAAATCTATCTATCCATCCATCCATCCATCCATCCATCCATCTATCATCTACCTATCTGTCTGTCTGTCTTTCTATCACCCATCTATATTATATGTATATATACATACATACATACATTATACATGTATATGTATATCTTTATTTCCATTAACCTCTAACTGAAATTTAGTATTTCCTTCAATTATTAATGTAGGCAGGGCAGTTAGGTGGTTCAGTGGATAGAGCACCAGCCCTTGAGTCAGGAGGATCTGAGTTCAAATCTGGCTTCAGACACTTACTAGCTATGTGACCCTGAGCTAAACATTGCCTCCAAAAAAATTATTAATGTAGGCAACAAAACACAATTCTGAGAAAGGGTCCATAGACTTCACCAGATTGCCAAAGGGGTCCCTGACACACAAAAGATTAAGAACCCCTGGATTAGATAAATTAGATAAGGTCCCTAAATTCTGTGATATTCTATGAACTAGGACCAGACTAGTCTTAGGAATGTAAGGAGGGAAACAACTATTTGACCCATCATACCCAATGGTGGCCATGCCCACTTTGGACATCCCCCTGGGGTGCTGGTGGACAACTCTGAGTCCCTAATGCCTCACCTCCTGCTGAAGTCTCCCTTCTCTGCCCCTGCCCCCCACCCAGCCAACACCTCCCCTTTGCTTGCTTGTTATTCGGAGACAATGGAAGGGGCCAGAGTCCGTTCCATCGAGCAGATGATGGCATGGGTCTTGGGGTAATCCCTGAGGAAAAATAAACCTTGGTCCAAGCAGAGGCCATTGGGAAAGGAGGAGAGTCCATGGAAAATACCCAGGACACAGCTGTCCACGTGGCCTAGACAGCCTCTGCAGAGCCAATGCACTGATGCTTATCTGGGTGTCAGTCACACTCTAGGGCTATGCTGAGGGTCAGAGAGAGAGAGAGAGGGTAGACCAGCTATCCCTGGCTCTGCCTTCCAAAGGCCCAACCAAGGCTCTCAGCATCAGAAGGGTGGAAGGGTGGAAAGGTGGGGGTAGGGGGGAGACAAGGATCCTCTCTGACCAAAAGAATGGAGCTGGGGGCCCTTGACATGACCCATAGAGCCTTGGTAGAGAAGAAGGGCAGCCTCCAGAGACAGGGAATAGCACTTAACATTTTTAACTTCACAAGCTACATGTTTAGTCTGAAGCCCTCATGGCACATTGACGTTATTCTGAGCATTTAATCTCGTTGAACTGAAAATATAAATAATATTTTAAAAAAAGATACAGAGACTAAAGCAAATTAGACAACACTTCCTGTTGTCCTAGGACAGATTTTCTTCTAAAAGTGGCCTCTACAATCCAAAAAGAAACATTCAGAACTGTCCCCAACCCCATCCTCCAGTTCACTTTGAGCTGGCGACAGCTTTTCATACAGCCATGGCCAGAGCGGAGCGGCTGGGTTAAGCAAAAATGACTGTCTTAGCAGCGTAAAGAGACAATGATTTCCCTTTTCCTCTCTCTTTCAGTGTACATGCAATTTCAGCAGCTCCTGTAAGGCCTGATTTCCCCAGGTGAGAGGCAAGGAAGCTTCAGAGGGCAGAGGTTGGGGGGAGGGGCGCATAGTCCTCTATTTTACCAGGACCATTCACAACACTGAGACAGATGAGGCGATTCCTCCCTCAAATCCCTGAGACGTATTTTTGGAAAGTGAAGGTAGCAAGGAATGTGGGACAGACACAGGTATCACTGACCCACTCTGGCCTTCCCAAATAATAGTAGTAGTAGTAGTAGTTGTGGTAGTAGTAGTAGTAGTAGTAGTAGCAGTAGCAGTAGCAGCAGTAGTAAATAATAATAACAAGAATAGGGACAGGACTGATGATTTAATCAGTGGTGGTTACACCCAAGTGAAGAAACTCCATCTACCAATGCATCTTCTCTGCAATATATGGTTTCAGAAAGTAGTCTAGGATACTAGGAAGTTAAGTGACTTAAACTACTAGGGTCACATAGCCAGCATGTATCAAAGGCTGCACTTGAACTCAGGGCTTTCTGGCTTCAAGGCTGGCTGTCTATCCATGATGCTATACTATCTCTATAGACTCCATGAACTTGGGTTTTTGCTTTTTTTAAAAAAAATTGTGATAACTGCATTTCAATATAATTGGTTTCCTTTGTAATATTATATATTTTATTTTATACCTTTAAAATATTATTCTGAGAAGGGATCTATAGGATTTTCCCCAGACTGCCAGGGGGTCCACACTTAAAAAAAACCCTCAAGATAAACAAAAAACCCCCAATTTAAGAATTCTCAATCTACATTACTAATAATAGTTCCCAGTTATACATTACTTTAAGATTTGCAAAGTGCCCTGCATACATCACCTTTGCTAATCTGGGAAGCCACTCTGTATGGTGCTTTCTTCTCCTATTCTCTCTCTCCATTTTAGAGTTTCTTGAAGCTCTTCCCAACTCACCCCCAGACTCTTCCTCATAGACAGACAGCTGGCTACACTTGGAGGCAGGGAGAGCAGAGAGTGCCAGGCAGGCCTGCTTGGTGTCTGGCTGGTTTAGAGTGACCAGGGAGCCCCCCTGAGAGGGATTTTCTTGGTGTAACCAGAGGGTTTTTCTATCTCTCTCCCCCTTACACGAAAGCCTCCTGCTGAACCCATCTGGCTCCAGTTTCCCATCCCTGCTGGGCGGAGACCCAAGAAGGGAAATGTTCAGTGCCTGAAAGAAAACTTTTCATGCTTGTTGCCTGCCGGGAGGGAAGGGAGAGGGGCTGGGCGGGGCTGCTGGCTCCTGGCCTAGTGCACAGCAGGTGTCCCCGTGAAGAGATGTACCAACCCAGGCCTGACATGGAGAGAGCCTCCCACAAGAGTGGATACAGTTGGAAAATCTTCCTGCAAAATCTTTTGTTTTGACCTAGGAATCTTTCTTCACTGATAACATCATATTCCTCCAACTCTCTCTTTTCATGGATGGGCAAGAGGGGGAAGCTAGGTCAGGCCCAAAACATAATGTACTTGGGTTGGCCAGAATCTTGGTTCTGCAATTGACTGTGCGGTCCTGGGATTATAACAGTGTCAGTCCCAAGACAATAGACTTAGAACTAGAGGGCACATTTAATACAACCCTCTCTCATCTTATGGATGAGATTCATGGCTTATCTAAGATCACAGGAATATTATGTGTCAGAAGCTGAATCCGAACCCAAGTCTTTGGACTCCTTTCCACAACACCACACTGTTTCAGTAAAAGGAAGCAGACCTTGCTTCTTTATAATGTGGACTGTGGAGGTGCCTCGATTCCTTTATGCATTTGCCTCGATGAGTCCTGAACTGGGTTGTGAGTATTTCAAAAGCAGGAATATTGGGCACCTCCCCATACCTCTAGGGTGCCTAAGTCAGTGACAGGCACACCTGAAGTGCTCATTAACTTGGAAGATTTGGTTGGCTACTTCTCTCACTTGGCTGGGTTCAAGAGGGTCATAGAACACAGAGCAGGTAAGTCTGTCTGGGGAAGGGAGAGGAAGGGAAGGCAGGGAGGGGATGATGCCGGCAGGCAGAGGGTGTTTCCTGATCTGAGACAGGATATTATTCTGAAGGGGAACAGCACGCGTGTTCGTGTGCCTGTTTGTACATGCTTCCTCCCTCACAGAAATGTCTCATTTTGGGGGTGGGGGGAGTGACTCTCAGGGGTTAAAGCGGTGGCGTGTGGACACTCAGCACGTTTCTGTGAAGAGCCTGGCATTGCACAGCCGACTTTCTGCACGTATGCCTGCTTGGCAAACGCCTGCATGAGCTTTGAAGATTCCCTCTCCACATAAGTGAAGGAGGGTGTTACTAGGGTTTTGTCTGTTTGTAATCAATGGGAGGTTCTGGTCAGACTCCCGAGGTTGGAGGTGGGAACACTCATCCCCTCCTGCCCCTCATCTTTTGCCTTATTGACACCCTGGCCCCTTCCTACCCTGCCTCTGACCCAGTGTAGGGGTCATGGAAAAAACTCTAGACAAAAACTCGGGAAAACTAAATTCTGGATCCCACTCTGTTACCAACTAGCTGCCTGACCTGGGGCAACCCATTAACCTCTCCAAGCTCAGCTTCCTCCTCCGTAAGAATGAGGGGGACGGAACAACTCAGCTTTTCCAGCTTTGCCACCACTTTAGGATTCACAGATTTTAGGGCCCCTGGACAATTTCTCTTCTTTTTACCCTTTCAAGCCAAACCAGTGTGGCTCTTTTACCCCTGTTTCTTACCCCAATAAGCATTTAGGGGGGAAGCCAGAACATGAGTCCTGGTGGGCGCAAGTTTGGAAGGGAAAAGGTTAACTCCCCATTCATCTCCATGGCCAGCTTACCTTCTACTTCTGCTGTGCTGTTCTCAGGAGGTACATCCCACTGCTAAGGAAAGAAATGCATGGGAATAAGGAAAGGTTAGTGTCAGGCAAAGAGTCCCCCCACTGCAGAGCACTGGGGCATGGTTGCTTTGGCAGGTGAGTGGTCAGTTATTTATTTACAAGGCCTTCTCAAGAGTTATTTGGCATCTAGACACCTGTGAACCTCTCCTTCTTCCCCAACTCCTTTCACTTGCACATTACCTCCTATATCCCCCCTCCCATCTTTCAGGCCTTGGCCATGGCCAGCTGTGAGACCTTGGGTAAGATGCATCAACCGACTGGGCCTCAGTTTCATCACCTGTTAAAAAATAATGGGGCTGAGACTAGATGATCCCAGTGGCCCCTTCCAACTCGAGCATTCTACAGTCTATAGCTGCCTTCCCCCTCTGCTTGTGCTCTGCCTCCCTTCTACCCAACCCCCTTCCTGTGCTCTCCCACACGAGCCTCTTGGCCCCTTTAATGTCCCAGCTTGGCTAGGTGCCAGAGCCCTGTGGGGAGGGAGATCAGCTGGTGGGAGCAGGGGGCCACTGGTGCTGGTAGCTGTAGAAATGCTATAACAAGGCCACTCGGCAGCCTGGCTCCCTCAGGGCCATCCAGGGAAATACAAGTCACTCCCCCACTCTGCTTGGGAAGTGATCCCCTTAGTTTCCTGGCCTGTCTCCCACTCTTCTTCCCTCCCCTCCCCATCCTAGCCTCCCAACAGCCCTGCTTTCAGCATTAAGGACCTGGGTGGGAAAGAGGACTTCCCTAGGCAGTGGGAAGGGACGTTATTGCCTTTGGCAGGACGTCTTTACCCAGGCTGGAACTGAGCCAAGGCCCTGAGCCACATGCCCTAGCTCCTGGGAAAAGAACTTGGGAGCTTCTCTTGGCCCAGGGACTCAGGACCTCTGGGTCAGCTGCCAGCAGATGGGGACCTTGGGGCTGGGCTGACCCTGGAGGAGTGAGGTCAGACTCAAGAAGAGAGAGCATTGTCTCCTTAGACTACCTGAAACCCTTCCGGGGGGCTTCCGACCCAAGACCAAGCCATGGAAGAGGCATTCCAGTGTCCCCCTTTTCCCCCAGGTCCCTCTTGTCCAGGTTGGCCCCCTTGCACTCAGCAGTAACTGGAGTGATCAGGCATGGGGCTGGGATATTCCCCAACCACCCAGGGAGTCTACCTCCCTGGTGACCCTGCCCCCTCCAGTTTCTCTGTTTCCCCAGAGCCTGGCTGGGTCAGAGGTCCCAAAGGCATTGGGCTAGTCACTAGAGCCTCGACCCTGACCACAGGGCCAGAGCCCAGCCCTGGGATTAACTGGGAGATGCTTTTAGCAAAACCACCAAGGCCCTGGGGCCAGACAGGAAGCCTCCCTCCCTTTGCTGTGGTTTCCCTATAGTCTCACCCCTTCACCCCCTCCACCCCCTCCCAGGATAGAAACCTTAACTAGAGTTGGTTTTCCTCTAGGGGGGCTGGCTTAACCTGAGTTCTTCATTCAGGAGGTGAGGAGGGTTCCAGCTTCTAGGAAGTACCTGGAGACCATGGTTATCTTTTTCTCTGGGGTGCGGGGGGTGTCTGTGTCCATGGAGGTGCCCTCTCATCTCTGCCCACAGCCTCTTCCTGGATTCTCTAGCCCACTGCCTGACAGATGTTGGGGATGAGGAGGGAGGGGGAGCTAGGTTTGGGGAAGAGAGGATCCTTACCTGGGGGGATGCAGCAGGCAGGGACAGACCAGCCAAGAGCTGCAGGAAACACGTGAACAGCCGCATGGCTGACATCGCCTCAGAAGTCCTGGGGCATGGGGCTTGAGATCCAAAGGAAAACCAACATACTCAGCCCCACGGAGGACCCCAGGTGGGGGTGAGAAGTGGGAAGGAGGAGAGGAGATACCAAGGCAAACTTTTTCTTGCTGGGATGGAGTGGGGGAAGAGACCCTGGAAAGTCCACTTCACTTGGGTCTGTGAGGCAGAGGGACCAGCACCCATAACCTGAGCATCTTGAAGCGGGTTCTGGGAAGCTCCAGGAGCAGGCAGGTGAGTGAGGTCGTAGAGAGATCTTTAAAGAGAGCCTGCAGGGAGTTTGCGGATGACTGTCCCCAGGCTGGTGCCTCCCTGCCCAGATGCCCGATTGTCAGTGAGCGGCTCCCAGCTCAGTCCTGAGCGCCTCCAGATTCCCTGCCGCCTCAGAGATCGGCTCCCATCTGAGAGCCGCTGCTGTCTGCGACTCTGTTTCATGGGCTGGGATCTGCCCGAGGGTGGAGCTCCTCCTCCCAAGTCCCTCCCCTCCTTTCCCTGCCGCCTCTGTGGTGAGGCAAGACTCCAGCCTGCCGGCCTAGCCTACAACCCTGGTGGATGGGGGCTTCCACAGAAGCAATAGGCCCTTAGCAGAGCCTCCCAATAACAAAATAGATAGCCCCAAGGGAGGTAAGTTGGGGTGAACGAAAGGGACTCTCCCACTGCTGTGTTCCATTTGGGGTGGTCCCATTCAAAAGAAGTTCTCATTCAGGGCTGCCTGGCCTGCTGTAGACGTGGGCCAACCCTGCACACATCTTTATAGCTGATCTTGAGGAACACACAGGTAACTCAGGTGTGACCCGTACCTGGCCTGGCCTCGGGCTGTGGGTGGTGGGGAAGAACAAGACTGTCCTTTTCCAGGGTACTCTCTCTCTCTGCCCTGCTCAGCACTGCCCCCTGGCCCCCTCTATCTCACCCTTCCTTTCCTCTGATACTCCTGCCACCCCTCATAGCCCCTCCCTTCTCAGTGGCTCCCCAGAGCACCCAGATGAGTACTTCAGACTTTGTGCTGTTTGGTGGGAGCCCCAAGCAAGGGCTGGCTCTGGTCTTTGTCCAGAGCCCTGGGAAAGGGAAGGCACTCCTTGTTTCAGGTAACTTCACACAGCTGAGGACAAAGCTAGGGGACTGGGCAGGAGATGTGGGGGATAGAGTATACCCATGTGTATGTGTGAGGGGAAGGCATGAGGTACAGAACGCACCTCATTACTCTTACCCTTCCTTAATACACATGTCATGTTATATCTGTAGGTTATCTGAGATACGGCCTATGAGACGCTAGGCAAATGCAGTTCCCAAAGCAGGAGTCCTAGCAGGATCAGATTTGGTACAATGGATAGAAAACTAGATTTAGAAGTCAGGGAACCTGGATTCAAATCCTGACTCTGAAACTCAATACTGTGTGTGACTACCCACTTCCTAATAAAGAAATGGTAGACTCAATATTCAGAATAAAGCATGCATTTTTTTGGACATGGACAATTTCTTTTTCTTGACTATTTGCCACAGGGGGTGGTTTTCTTTTCTTTTTTCCCTCAGGGGAGGGGATTGGGAGAGAAAATAAGATACTTGTTAATAACAAAACAAAATTTAACTTAAAAAACCTATGTGACCTTGGGCAAGTCTCTTAAAGTCTGCTGTCCTCAGTTTCCTCATCTGTAAAATGCATAGGGGTAGACTAGATGACTTTAAGATTCCTTCCAATAACTCCAAATCTATGATTCTGTTTCCATGACCCGGGAGCAGTAAGATACCAGGAATACTAAGCTGGTAGGGAGGGTTCTTCAAGCTCTCTGCCCATGGCTGCTTCCCTGTCTAGTGCTGGGAATGTGAGAGAAATGAATGCACTTGATAAGTCAGGCCACTAGAATGAGGCCTCACTGCCCTCTGGGTCGGACCGTTCAGCTCATGTAAGTCTTAGGGGACAGTGAGAAGCTCCAGGACCCAGAGGTCACCAGGGTTAGGGTTAGGTCTAGAAGGGTGAACCACAGGGGTTGGAGGGCAGTTCATTCCTAGCAGCCTGGATCACATCCCTCTCTTGGTCTTGATTTTCTCATCTGTGTAAAATCTTTATCCCTGCAAAGTGTTTCATGAAGAAGAGAGGAGACAAGCTCTATGAAGAATGCCCAGGGCGGCCAGAAACACACCTCAGGGCACCTGGCCTGGGAGTCAGCCATCTATTTTCCTTTTTCGGAAATGGGTTGTCTCCCTAGCCCTTCCTGCCTGGGCTAACACTGGGTGGTGAGCACTCCTAATGAGGCATTTCCTCCTCATCCACAGAAGGAAATCCTCTGGCGAGTGCATGTAAGGGATGCTGCTCTGTCCTCAAGATCAGTGTGAAGATGTGTGTGTGTGTGTGTGTGTTTGTATACATGGGAGAATTATGCAGAATCGTGTGTGTGTGTGTGTGTGTATGTATGTATGTATGTATGTATAAGTGCTCTCAGAGAAGCATACGTGTGTGGACACAACCCCAGAATGGTTGGTGTGTGTGTGTGTGTGTGTGTATGTGCATGTGCACACTCCAGCTGTCATGGTATCATTTCACAGCTACCCTGACCCACCTCTGCCCCGTCCCCTCCTCTCCCCAATTCCCCCATGTCATCCTCCACCAAATGTGTTGGTGGGCTCTAGGTCAGAGGGTTGGACTTGGGATGGGGGCGGGCCCTGGAATAGAGCTTCTGCAGGCATACATTCCTGTGGGAAGAAGGACAGGCAGGGCCAGACCTAACCCTAACCCTGGTGACCTCTGGGTCCTGCTTTCCTGCCCACCCACCCTGTGGCTTCCAAATGCACTCCACATCCTAGTCCCTGAACCCAGAGTGGGGGAGGAGAGGAGCATGAAGAGCCAAGCTGGGCCAATGACCAGCTCTTCTGGGGCAAGAGAGATTCATTTAGAGAGAGAAATTCCAACAAGTTCTGACATGCTGGGACCTTTAGGAGTTGGTTAGACAGACTCCCAGAGGCCAGGGCCAGGGGAATGTGGGTATGTGTATGTTTCTGTGTGCAGTGTGAAGGCACAACGTGCCCATTCCCTTACCAATTATCCCAGGGCTGTCGAAGGCCCACAGTTTTCTTGGTCTGTGCCTCAACCTCCCACTCTGTAGAGACTCCTCCTCAGTATCTGGTTTCCTGGGTTGTGGAGTTTGGAAGCTGAACCAGAACAAATGTCCTCTGTCATTAGGCACCCCTCGTTTTCCCTCTCACATTTTTTACCTTCTTTTGCCTCAGTAGAGCAGCCGTATTAATTTTCTTAAAGCCTTAAAGACGTGTACAGGACACCACTACTTAAAATTTTCTTCAAGATGTGTACGAGACACCAGTGTTCTTCCAAAGGTGTGGCCGCTGGCGGTGGAAGTGGGTGTGTACGGGGGCGGGTGGGAGGATGCCACGTCCTGGGCCTCACCCCCAGCCTGACGCTCACTTCAAACACAACGCCTTCTCCAGCCCTTTTCACATCCCATAGGAAGGTTTGGGCAGAAGAAGCTTAAGGACAGCAGGAAGAAGTCATTATTTTGTCCCAGAGAAGAGTAGTCCTGCCTCCACTAAACATGGAAACAGCAACATCGCCAAGTGGAGTCAAGAGATCTGGGTTTGAATCCTGCTGGCTGCATGACTTTGGACAAACCATGTGGTTTTTCTGAGCCTCTCTTCATCCATAAAATGGGTACAATAATTTTTTTTTTACTGTTTTTCTCAAAGAATTGTCAGGAAACACGTAATAAGCATTAATGAAGCGCTTACTGCTTACTGTCAGGCAGGCCCTGCGCTAAGTACTGAGGACACACACAAAAAGGCAAACGGGTCCCCTGCCTCAGGGAGCTCAGAGTCTAACAGGAGCGTACGAACACAAGATGAAAGGTAAACGCAAGGTTAAGCCGAGCAGAGCCGTTGTTCGGCGGGTGTGCGTGTGTGCGGGACCCCTAGGAAGGCACCTTGAAGAAGGCAGGATTTGCACCAGGAGGCAGGGAACCAGCGAAGAGGCATCACGGCGTCCAGAGATTCTCGTGCCGGGAGCAGCAAGAAAGCCGGGAAGGAATGGTGCAAGCACAATCGGGCTGCGTGGGATGGTCAGGCGTCGGCGTTCACTGAGCTTCAGCTTTGTGCGCAGCGAGGTGCTGTGGAGGACTCTCCAGGTCGATGTAGTGCTGCTCCAGGTAGTCCTTCCTTACGCACGGCCGCATTTCCTATTCCCTATTCATCTTCTCTCTCTAGGGAGGCTGCAAACTCCCAGAGGACAGGAAGCGTTCCACGTTTCATCCGTGTCCCTTAGAGGGCATGACACAGGGCGAGGCAGATGCGTGATGACCTGGATGGATGCTCGTTTGATGGCTCGATGATACAAAGGATACAGGCATCTCTCTCATCTGTCCCACTTTCCCTTTCCTCTGCCATCATACTAGTAACAGGACCTCATTATCACCCTCTTTGGACAACATTAATTAGCTTCCTAATAGGTCTCTCCACCTCCAGTCAGTCCATCCTTTTTCCATCTTCCTAATTCATCCTTCTGTTGTTTGTCCTTTGTTCTCAGAGAGGACCAATGACATCAGGAGGGCTGTGTCTTGACTTGTGAGTGAATTGGATTTAAGTGAGGCAGAGCTGTGCAAAGTCACCAGCCTCACTCTCTCCTCCAGAATCATCCAAGTCCGGTGGCAGGACAGTCAGGACCACTGGCGATGGCCCAGTCCTAATCCATCACTTCAGTCACAGAACACCCCAGCTCAGAACCTCCCACTCTCTTTCCCCGTCTCAGTCTTATTCCATATTTTAATCTTCCTCACTTATTCCATGTTCTAGTCAAACTGGACTACTCAGTGTTTTCCTACTTATATATCTTCAACCATGCTTATTTCCTATGCCTGAGGTATCCTTTTATTTCTGAAAACTGTAACTCTCCTGTCTTTCCTCTATGGGGTCTTCCATGCCAGAAGTATTCTTTCCTTCCCTAGGAAACCTATTTTTTTTTTTTTTTTGGAGAGGGGAGGCGAGGCACTCAGGTTTAAGTGATTTGCCCAAGGTCACACAACTAGTGTCAACTGTCTGAGGCTGGATTTGAACTCAGTTCGGAAGAACTGAGAATGACTCCAGGGCTGGTGCTCTATTTACTGCACCATCTAGCTACCCCCAAAACCTCATTATTCTTACCTTCCCTTAATACATATGTCATGTTACAGTTATTTGTGCATAGCTCATCTTTCCTATTAGATTATAGGCTTCTTGAGAGACAGAAACAATATTTTATTTATTTCGGTATCCTCAGCACTTAATATACATTGAACATAGAATATACTTAGTAAATATTTATTCTGTGATTAAAGAATGAATGGAGAAATATGAGGAGTTTATGTTCTAATGGTTGAGGCAACATAAACACTCAAGTACGGACAATATAAACAGACCTTACCATCTCTGATTTTTCTAAGGATTACCTATGTGAGGTTCCTGAAAATGCATGAAGGTGGTAAAGGAGAATAAAGGCTCCTGTGTCTTGGTTGGGATGGGGGAGGGGAAACCCCTCCATGTGCTGGGTGAGAGGCCTATTTACAGGTGTAGTGGCTGTGTGGAAGTTAAAGAGCAGCTCCCAGTGATTAGGAAGTCATTGCTGGAGTGTGGCTTTCCCTTCCCTCTGTTTCCTATGAGGGAGGGCCCTGCTGTGAAGGGCTCCTACCAGGTCCACTCTTTGGAATAAGGCCTGAATCCTGTCCCCAGGACTCTCCTCTCCGTGCTCCCTCAGGGTTCAACGACCAAGGGTTGATACCAACCAGAGGCCCTACCTTCCTTTCCAAGCCCCTGACTTTCTGTGCCTCCCCACTGGGGAGGAAGCCTGCTGTGGAAGTAGAAGACTTTGATTTAAGTCACTTTTCTGACTTAGGTTCCTCATTTATAAAATGAAATGACCAGAAAGGTCCTTTTCTTGCACTGACCTTCTGAGATGGCCCAACCTAACCCTCAAACTCGAGTATTCTGAGTTGTGTGTCATTTTTTCCAGGCCCTGTGTGGTGCAGGGGAGCCTGGGAGAAGCTGGTTATGTTTGCAGTGAGGGAGGGTAGTGACTTGGGTCCAAAAGGTCCCCATAGGGCTTGTGAAGTACACAGGCCCAGCACCGGCTGCGTTTCTGCTATCCGATAGCCTGGCAATCCCAGCCCAGCTGTGGGCCATCTGGAAGGCCTTGCCGTCAAGGAATTGGGGCTCTTTGTGCGTATCCTCCCCTCCCCCATCCCATGCCCCTAAACCCACGTCTTTGCTCTCTTTCGTTTCCCCTCCTCATTTCACACCTCCTTTTGTCTGAGTTCTTCCCTCTCCCCAGCAGCCCCCCTTATAGTCCCAGTACAGGCTCTCCTACCCACTGACCTTCCATGGTCTCTTTTTCTTCAATATTTCTCTTTTCCTTGCTCCTTCTTCCCTCTTTCCATTCTATCCTGTATTTTTTTTCCCTCACCCAATGTGATTCCCCCACCCCCATCTCTCCCTCCCTGTTGCATCTCTATCTAAGCTGCTGTGGGTAGGAGAGGGAGGGAGGGAGAGAAGAGAGCAGGGAAAGGCTCCTTTTCCTCAGAACAATCATCCCATTCTCTTTGCTGTGTAACTGATACATTAGAGGAGGAAACTATATTTGTAACTAATTGGCTGTGACTACCCAACACAGCCCCCCTTACAGTCCACCCCACCGCTATCCTGCTAATCGGAGAAACAGGCAGATAGCTCCGGGCTGTCTCCTCTGTTGGCTGGATGGCTCTTCATTACCAGTCATCACTTGTCCCCCCTCTCTCCTTCCTTTCTGGGAAAGCCTTAGAGATGGAAAAAGACCAGCTAAAGAGAGTTCTGTTAGGGAAAGAGAGAAGGGGAAGGGAGACTGAGCTAAACTAACTCTCTGTCTCTGTCTCTCTGTCTCTGTCTCTCTCTTTTTCTTTGTTTCTCTCTCTCTCTCTCTCTCTCTCTCTCTCTCTCTCTCTCTCTCTCTGTCTCTGTCTCTCTCTGTCTCTCTCTCTCTGTCTCTCTCTCTCTCTGTCTCTGTCTCTGCCTTTCTGTCTCTCTCTCTTTCTATCTCTCTCTCTTTCTGTCTCCATCTCTCTGTCTCTCTCTCTCTGTCTCTACACACACACACACACACACACACACACACACACACACACACACACACACAAATAAACAAATATATATTAGACCAGACAGAGGATCTATAGATTGACAAGACCTCCCCAAGGGGTTGGAGCGCCCTAGAGGCACATGTAAAGGTCCAACTCTGCCTGTCCAAATGGTTCTACCTTGATGGCATCTCAGATGGGCACCCTGTAAGCTGTGAAACTCACTCTGTGTGTGTGTGTGTGCGCGTGTGTGTGTGTGTGTGTGTGTGTGTGTATGATAGTGGGAGCTTTGAGAACTTGGAGGTCAATTGTCTCTCTGATCCCAGCAAACTTTCCTAGGGAAGAACTCCATTTGACTTTTCTTGTGTACCCCACAAAGGGCAGGTGGGCTCCCCTTCCTGCCATTCACCCAAAGGCTGCCTACAAAGGGAGGAAGCAGTTGCCACCTGTCACTCACAACTAGCTATACATCTCTCACTGCAAAAACCGTCCATTCCAGCAAAACTGGTCCATTCACCCCCTTCCCAAATTATCATAAGCATTCTCACCTCCCTTGCCTCTACCCAAGCATTCTATCCCGGCTGAAATGCCTTCTCCTCTTTGCTTATCTAAGATTTACCCACCTTCTATATGGTCACAGATCAACATCTAGAAGATAACTGGGAGTCCATCCTGTCCAATCACCTCACTTTCCAGATGAAGAAACTGAGGCCCAGAAAGATTAAACACCTTGCCCAAAGCCGAGGTCAAATGACATTTCTTAGGTGAAACTTTGCTTGACTGCATAAGCCTTCTTTCTTTTCCACTATTACCACTTAGTGTTGGTGCTATTCATTTGACCGTTATCGTATAATATTCTATACTAGAGTTAGAAAACCTAGTCTCTACTCCTAGTACTGCCTGTAGCTATATGACCATGAGCAAGTCACCACCCCTCAAGCCTCATATTTGTACTACGCGTCTCACAGGGTCTTTGCACTCCCCCAGGAATCTCTTTATCCTGAAAGGTCGCATCAGCCTTTGGACTCAGATCTCTTCAGCATCTTCTGCCTCTGGGGATCCTCTGTCTGGTTGAATGACTCCTCTCAGAACCGCCATTAAGGAGGATGCCTAGACTAACACGCCTTTATTCTTCTCCAGGCTATGCTCCAGATTTTCTCTACCATGGCCCCCACATCAGCTTCCAAAATCTACCCTTTCCCCTTGAGCTTCCCTTTGTGAGCTACCTTCCTCCATTAGAATATAAGCTCCTTTAGGGAGAGACTGTCTTTCCGCTTATGTTTGTCATAGCACGTTTTTGTTGTTGTTATTCAGTTGTTTTCAGTCTGGTCCAACTCTTTGTGACTCCATTTTGGGTTTTCTTGGCAAATATGTTGGAGTCGTTCACCATTTCTTTCTCCAGCTCACTTTACACATGAAGAAACTGAGGCAAACAAGGTCAAGTAACTTGCCCAGGGTCACACAGCTAGTAAGTATCCGAGGCCGGATTTGAACTCAGGAAGATGACTGACTTTAGGCCCAGTACTCTATCCACTGTGCCTCCTAGCTGTGCCAGAAAAACTGTTATTTTCAGTTGTGCCTGAGTCTTTGTGGTGTTTTCTTGTCAAAGATACTGACTTGAGGTCCTGCACTCTATCCAATGTTCCAATTAGCTTAGCACACAATAAGTGCTTAATAAATGCTTGTTGACCATAAAGCTTGGAAATTGAGTAGGTGGTATGATAACATCCACTAAGAAGTTTCTTCATAAGGTTTTATGGATCAATATTAAATCTAGTGAATCGTGGGGAAAAATGAGGTTTGTAATAATGGTTCCGTCCAGCATAGCTCATTGGTGGAATTCCCAAGGATATGTTAAGATCTATATTTGTAATGTGAAGATTTGTCATCCGTCGGTCTATGAAAGATGGAGGGTTTCTTTCTAATTGCAGCACCAAATCATGTTTTGCTAGGTATTCTACATTTTTTAAATTTACCACCTGAAGTAATTAACATGTTGGACAGATTCCACAGCTTTGCACGAATAATCTGCTTTTCTACATAATTGTTAAATCCAGGCTCCTTAAAGAAAACCCTTTTGTAATTTCTGATAACAATGGCCTAGTCCAAAATTGACATTATAATCCTTATTTCCACAAATAAATATGCGTGACTAAGACATTTGTTCACTTCTTTGTTGACATGTTGTTGACTTAGTTCATGTGGATATGTTCTATGGAGGCCCTTTTAATTCCATTCTTGGATGTTAGCCATTTCATATGCTCTGCCCAGAAGGAAACTACTTTTGGTTACATTTGACAATTCCAATGTCATCAGCCTTTACTATTGCTTGGTGAAATGATATGTACTTCTTTCAAAAGTATTTCTACAGGTTTTTGATTTGTTTGTCATGGGCTCTAAGAATGCCTAGCCATCCCTTTCCTCCTTTTTGATGAGGAAATGTGGACCTTTCAATGACTGTATTAACAGTGTGTTTGTGTTCTTTGTGTTTCATTAGCATTGTGCAGGTTTTTGTCGGGATACTTTCAAAATCTGTTATGGCGCATTTTATAGCTCTAGAAGTATACATTAAAACAAATAATGCTTTGCTGTTAATTAACTTAAACATATTCTTCCTATTCGGCTTTGATTTCAGGATGCTAGTAAGTCTCTTAACATATTCACACACAGCCTTCTTTTTGTTGTTGCAACTTGCCCAGAGGAGACAAAGGTATCTATAGGTATCACCTTCACAGATTTGCATTAATGTGACCTCCAGGTTCAAGCTTGAAGACTTTAGTCTGTATCTTTCCTCTATATACATTAAAGAATTTGACATTTACTGAGGCTAAATGATATTTTTACATCATTGGAGAAAGATTGCATAAACTTAGCACATCTAAAATTAAGTTTATAGTCTTTCCCCAAAATCCATTTTTCCTTCTGATTTGATTCTGTCTGTGGCACAACCTGTTTTCACTGGTCTTATTTATATATTTCTACATTGCCTCTCCCAAAAGAGTGTGAACTACTTGACAGCAGGGATCATTTTATTTTATTTTCTGTCTTTGTATCCCCAGATCTAGCACAGCATCTGGTACCTATTAGATGCTTAATAAATATTTATTGGCTGATTAATTGACAAAGAGGCCATTTAATGTGTGTTAGTGGTGTTGGTGGAACCCTAGTTGATGTCATCCATATACATCAAACATGTATATATGAGTAAGATGTTTTGATTGGACTCTCTATTAAATTTGGAAACCATACTTAGTTCTATTTAGGAAAAATGACGTTATATTAAAGACTTGGGAGAAACATAAAGGGCTTAACCCCTGTCTTCCTGAAAAATACCATGTTGTTGTTTATTTAGTCATTTCAGTCATGTCCAACTCTTTGTGACCCCATTTGTGGTTTTCTTGGCAAAGATACTGGAGTGGTTTGCCACCTTCTTTTCCAGCTTATCTTACAGTAGAGAAGACCGAGGCAAAAACAGGGTTGACTTGCTAGTATCCGAGGTGGGATTTGAACTCATGAAGATGAGTCTTCCTGATTCCCAGCCCACTGCTCTTTCTACTGCACCACCTAGCTGAAAAATACTACATTTTATGTCAATTGTTCTTGACTTTATTGTGTTGGTGGCATGTTTTAAATAGGGAACATCTTTCTTTGTGGATATCATATACTCAAGAATTCTCACTATACTTGGCTCTTTTTTATATATTTTCCATACATGAACAAGCTATGAGAGAAGATTTGAGTCAAAGACTTTGTAATAATCAATGAAGGTGCCCTCATACTGCTTGCTCCATAATTACAAATGGATAATACATTCTTTACGATCTTCACCAAGCCAATAGACAGCAGCTGTATAATTCTATCACACTGTTGGAATTTTAAAATATTTATAAATATAAATTTATACTTCCTAAAGAGCAATGAGGTGTAAATATTTCTTTATACTTCCTTTAATTCCTTAAGGTGTTAGCACATCAGTGTTTAGCACAGTGCCAAGAACATAGCACGCATTTAATAAATCCTTGTTGACCTGTAACATTTCCCTCAAGTCCTATAATCTCATCAGGTAGGCTAGGAGGAAATCAATTGACCAGGGTCCCTTAATCAACCCCCCAACTATATTTATTATTTTACATTGTATTTACCGAACTAAAGTACATCCTCTTTGAAGGGAGGGACCATACCTTAACCTCATCCCACTTTAGATTCTCCAGCACCTAGCATGGTGCCTTGCACATAGAGGGCATTTAGTATGTGTCTAAGATTGGATTTCTCCTGTGAGCATCTGGGCATTTGTCTAGGAATTTGCATGGGTGAGGGGAATGAGGAAGAGGAAAAAGCCATTTGTATTTTTAACACATCTCTAAGGGACAAAAGTGGCCTCCTTTTCCAAAAACAAATATAGCTTGCATTTCATTCCTACAAACATTTAATAATGGTCCACATGTGAAAGACAGCATAGCACAGCGGATAGAGTCCAGGAATCAAGACTGGGTTCAAATCCCGCCTCTGACACATTTTAGATGTGTGACTACGGGCATGTTATTTATTTAGCCTCTCAGTTCCCCAGGCAATCTCTAAAGATATAAATTATAGAGGAGGTGCCAATATGTATCAGTAAAGAGAATTTCCTCACTGAAAAAGGTGACTATCTTTCTGACCTATGAGAAAGTCACTTAACCTCTTATTGCCCCAAAGCAATTTTCAGATTCTTAAGTTACAAGCAAGGTGCCGTATGTATTAGTGGAGAGAGTTCCATACCAGGAATTTCTTAAACCAATGAAATCATAGATCTTCCACCCCCCCAACTCCTCCCCCATCTCCACCCCCTCGAAAATGAAAGGAACTATGGGTACATTACAAAGGCTTACAAAGTACTTTTCTTATAACCTTGTGGGAGTAGTTAGTGCAAGTATTATCACCATTTTACGGATAAGGAAATCAAGGCTCATAGAGTAATTATGTAGAGGTCAAGTGACTCGGCCAAGGTTGCATTCAGTGTTATTACCACTGAGCTGTGGGTCAACCAAATAATATGAGAGTTTGCCCAATGTACTCCAAGAAACAGATCTTTCCTTTAAGAAGCTTAAAATCACCACATGTAGATGAAGGAGCCCAAATCTTAGCTCAGCTGGGTGGCTCAGGCAGGAAGTACAATTGGGAGATGGCTGATCATCACCTCACCTCTAAGTCTGAGGTCCCAGGGAGCCATCAACTCCCCTTAGCAGGGCTTTGTTATGAACTGTGATAAGAGATGAGCGACTGTATAGACTAAACATCTTGTAACTAGAGCAACCTAAATCTTGATGATCCTTGCTGATTTCTGCATCTTCTCCTAACGTCACTCTTTGGAACACCGTCTGCCAAGGAGCTCGTTCATGGCCTGAGATGAGTCAGTAACATTGTCATGCATTTATTGACCCTGAGCTCAGATGCAGAGAAAAAGATGGTTTCATGACCCGCAGCAGCATCGACTGGGACTAATTAGTATGGGATACAATTAGCTGCTTTTTTTAGGTAGTGATTTGTCCTTTGGAAAGAGCATTAAGAAAGCATCTGGTCCAGCCTTCTGCCTTCAGGCAGGTGAACAGCCCATTCAGACAGATCACTATCTACTCTTTAGCAGGAATTCTTTTTTTTCTTTTTAAAATATATTTATTTACTATTTTATTTTCCCCTAATTACATGTAAAAACAATTTTAGCATTCATTTTTCAAAATTTTGAGTTCAAAATTCTCTCCCTCCATTCCCTCTAATCTCTCCTCCTATTTAAGAAGGCAAGCAATTTGATATAGATTATACACATGTAGTCACTTAGCAGAAGTTCTTAACTCAGATCTGTGAACTTAAAAATACATTGAAAAATGTATATATATAATATATAAATGTATATAATTTGTTCCCTTTGTAATATGATGTATTTTATTTTATACATTTGAAAAAATTATTCTGAGAATTTTTTTTTTATCTTTATGAGGCTTTATCAGACTGCCAGAGGTTGAAGAATCCCCACTCCAGGAGATTTCTAGGGATGTAAAGGATAGAATGTTTAGCATTTCTATGGTGTGTCCAGGTTTGCAAAGCAATTTACATTTGTGAACTCATTTGATCCTCACAACAACCCTGTGAGGTGAATGCTAATATTATCTCCATTTTACAGATGAGGAAACTGAGGCTGAAATAGGCTAGTTGCCTTGCCCAGAGTCACACAGCTAATAAGTGTCTGAGGTCACATTTGAACTCGGCTCCTCATGACTCCAAGTCCAACACTCTATCCACTGTACCACCTCACTGCCTCAGAAAATGTTGGAAAACAGGACAATTCCCCGGCAAATTAGAATGGATTTAGAGAAGAAAAAAAAAGAGATAAAATGAGTGAGAAGTCCCTTTGAGAAATGCATCATGTCTGACAGCTTCCATACCCCCTATAATGCCTAATATAATGCTTGGGTGTAGAGGAACTCAATACATTGTGACTGGTTTGTCAGGAAACCGGGATGACTTGGGTACTAAGACAATCACACACTTATGAGACAGACTCCCCAGACTCTGTGCAGTTCCCCCTAGTGTTAAATCCACTCCTCCTGACAGTAGCCCCAACACATCTTAGAACAGTAGAATGTTGTAGCTGAAATGTTGTAGCTGAGGAAGTGATTTTTCAAGGATCTTCTAATGACTTATGATTATGCCTTGCCTAGGTGGCACAGTGGATAGAGTGCTGGGCCTGGAGTCAGGAAAGACCTGAGTTCAAATCTAGCTTCAGACACTTACTAGCTGTATGACCTTGGCTGAGTCACTTTACCCTGTTTGCCTCTGTTTCCTCATCTGTAAAATGAGCTGGAGAAGGAAATGGCAAATCACTCAAGTATCTTTGCTAAGAAAATCCCTAATGCTGTCATGAAGTACTGAACATGACTGAAAAATGACTGCACAACAACAAAGTCACATTGCTAGACAATGACAGGGATGGGTCTAGAATCTTAGGTCTCTAGCAGATTTTCATCCTTTTTTCTAATTCTGAGCCTTCCATGGTATGATTCCATCTGCTTTCTGAGTGTCTGCTCCTGCTTAGAATCTTAGAATTCTTAGAAACTTAGAATCCTAGAATCCCAGAGCTGGAAAAGATTTTAGAAGTCTTCTAATCCAAACCCTTTTACGGAAGCATGAATCCCCTTTGCAACATCCTTAACAAAAGAAGTTAGTATGGCCCATTTTCCAATCCCCTCACCACTTTGGTCACTCCCCCACCCCTTGAAGGTGCTCTGGCTTGTCACTGTCCTTCCTTCAATGACATGCCTACATGACACCATTCTCCAGGTGAAGTCTGACTGGGCCACACAGTATAATAGGGATAATTACTTACCTCCCTGATTCTGCCAGTATACTACATAGCATGACATCTTTGGCTGTCATGTGTCCCTGCTAACTCATATTGAGCATCCAGTCTACTAGAACCCCCAGGTTTGTTTTGATTTGGGTAAACAAGAATAAAATTAAAAAGCCCACATTTGATATTTTTCAGTTGTTTTACAGTCATGTCCAAGTTCATGACCCCCTTTGGGGTTTTCTTGGCAAAGATACTGGAGTGGTTTGCCATTCCCTTCTCCAGCTCTCTTTACAGATGAGGAAACTAAGGTAAACACAGTTAAAGTGACTTGCCCAGGGTCACACAGCTAATAAGTGTCTAAGGCCAGATTTGAACTCAGGAATAAGGAAGATGAGTCTTCCTTACTCTAAGCCCAGTGCTCTATCCATTAGGCCACCATTAGGCTCATGTTTAATATTAGTCATTTACAGTTACAGATGAATAGAAAGCAGTGTGATGTTGAAGAATATGCAAGTGTGGGGAACCTGTGGGCTCGAGGCTACATGTGGCCCTCTAGGTCCTCAAGTGTGGCCCTTCAACTAAATCCAGACTTCACTGAACAAATCTCCTTAGTAAAAGGATTTGTTCTGTAAAACTTAAACTCAGTCAAAGGGCCTCACTTGAGCACGTAGAGGGCCACATGTGGCCTCGAAGGATTTGTTCTGTGAAGTTTGGATTCAGTGAAAGGACCACACTTGAGGACCTAGAGGGTCACATGTGACCTCAAGGTCACAGCTTCCCCACCCTTGATTCTAGTGGATAGAGTTTTACACTTGAAAGTGAGGAAGACCTAGGCTCGGATATCCTCCTCTGACAAGTCACTTAACCTCTCTAAGCCTCAAGAAACACCTCAGTTTGAACTATTAGGTCATAGACTGGCTGCATGTTCTAACATTGGTACAAGAGTTCCCTGTGCTGACGAAATAATCCTACTTCCTTCCTCTTCCTCCACAACTCAACAGCTGTACCTGCATATCTTGTTAGTATGTACACCTACATAAAAAACAATGCTGTTAGTCACGTCATTTATGGACCTTAGCAGACTGACTGTATCTCCCCAGGAAGAGCCTTGTCTCCAACAAATGTTTCAGAACAGGTGTGTTTTCCATTTTCATTGTCTTTGAAGGGGTTCCTGATGAGCAGACAGAGATCCCTACAAACTGCATTCCACAGGTGCTGAACTTCCATCAATGGGGGGAGACCAGCTGACTAAATTTTCTTTCTTTGAATGAGAGGGTGTGTCGAGATTGTTGATCACCCCTTTTACTATATCCATTGTTATTGTAAGATTATAGTTGGGAAAGAAAAAAAAAACCGAACTAAACATTGTGTAATTCTAATAATCAGGCTTGGCCACAGAAAAGAGTTAAGAAAATAAACCTCCCACCCTTCTTTACAGAGGGTGGGACTAGGAGTATGAAATATTGCATTTGTTATCAGACAAGATCAATGTATTGGTTATTTTGATGAACTGTCTTTTTGTTGTTCATCTTTAAACTTTGTTACAAGACATGTGGTAGAGGTAATCCGGTGCAGTGGCTAGAGCTTGCTTCAAGTCAGCAAGAGCTGGGTTTGAGTGTTGCCTCTGATACATGACACCCCATGCCTGGAATGCTCTACATCTTCCTCTCTGCTCCCTGACTTCCTTCAAGTCCCAGCTAAAACCCCTCCTTCTACAGAAATACTTTCCCCCTTAATTCTAGTGCTTTCCCTCTATTGATAATCTTCAATTTATCTTGAATGCATCTTATTTGTACATAATAATTTGTATGTTGTTGAGCTCCTTGAGGGCAGGAACTGTCTTTTGTCTTTCTTTGTATCCTCAGGGCTAAGCATAGTGCCTGGCACATAGTAGGCACTTGATAAATGTTTATTGACTGACTGACACATACTGACTGTGTGATGCTGGGCAAATCACTTAACTTCTCAGTTATTTATTTTTTTTAAAAAATTTCTTTATTATTTTATGCTTTGAGTTCCAAGCTGTCTCCCTCTCTCCCAACCCCACACTAGAGAAAGCCAATATTTCACACACACACACACACACACACGTCACACATACACACATGTATATATACATATATGTATACATGTGCTGCATGTGTATGATTGTGTGTACACACTTAACATGCCATGCATACATATACATGTATGTGTGTGTGATTGTGTGTACACACACATATGAGAAACCATACAACACATACTACCATATAGCAGTTATTTCTCTGGAGGTGGATAGCATCTTCCTTCATAAGTTCTTTGTAGTTGATTTGAATATTCCTATTACTCAGAATAGCTTAGTAATTCACAGTTACTCTTCAAACAATATTGTTGTTACTGTATACAGCATTGTCTTGGTTCTGCTCGTTTCACTCAGCATTATTTCATGCAAATCTTTCCATGTTTTTCTTTCCTTTTTTTTTTGGAGGGAGGAAGGCAGGGCCATTGGGGTTAAGGGACTTGCCCAAGGTCACATAGCTAGAGATTCAAGTGCCTGAGGCCATATTTGAACTCAGGTCCTCCTGACTCCAGGGCTGGTGCTCTACTCACTGTGCCACTTAGCTGCCCCTTTCCATGTTTTTCCTGCTGATCATTTCTTATAACACAGTAGTATTCCATCATAATCACATACCACAACTTAATCAGCCATTCTCCAGTTGATGGGCATCCCCTCAATTTCCAGTCCTTTGCTGCCACAAAGAGAGCTGCTATAAATATTTTAGAACATATAGGTTCATTTCCTTTTTCCCCTAATCACCTTAGGAAACAGATGGTATTGCTTTATAACTCTTTGGGCATAATTCCAGATTGCTCTCCAGAATGATTGGATCAGTTCACAATTCCACCAACAGTGTATTAGTGTTCCAATTTTTCCACATTTTCTCCAACATTTGTCATTTTCCCCTTCTATCATTTTAGCTAATCTGATAGGTGTGAGATGGAATCACAAAGATGTTTTAATTTATATTTCTCTGATCCATAATAATTTAGAACATTTTTATATGACTATATATAGCTTTGATTTCTTCTTTCAAAAACTTTCTGTTCATATCCTTTAACTATTTATCAATTGGGAAATGACTCACATTCTTATACATTTTCCAAAGTTCTCTATGTATTTGAGACAAGAGGCCTTTATCTAAGAAACTATCTATAAATCCCCCCACCAGATTTTCTGCTTTCCTTCTAATCTTGGCTACATTGGTTTTATTTGTATAAAAACTTTAAAATTTAATGTAATGAAAATTATCCATGTTCTATCTCACAGTGCTCTCAATCTCTTTATTCATAAGTTCTTCTCCTGTTCATAAATCTGGTAGACAATATGTCCCATGGTCTTCTAATTTACTTGTGATGTCTCTCTTTATGTCTAGGTCATGAATCCATTTTGACCTCATCTTGGTAAATGGTGTAAGATACTGTACTATACCTAATTTTTGCCAAACCACTTTAAAGTTATCCCAACAATTTTTACCAAATAGTGAATTCTTATCCCCAAAACTTATATCTTTACATTTCTCAAACACAAGATTACTATGATAATTTACTTATGTGTATTACCTATCTATTCTATTCTACCGATCCACCATTTTATTTCTTAGTACCAAACAGTTTTGATAATTACCATCTTATAATAAAATTTAAGATGTTACTGCTAGACCTCCTTCGTTTATTTTTTTATTAATTCCTTTGATATTCTTGACCTTTTATTCTTCCAAATGAATTTTTAATTATTTTTTCTAGCTCAATAAAATAATTTTTGGTAATTTAATTGTGATTAGTAGATTAGTTTAGGCAGAATTGTCACTTTTATTATATTGGCTTGCTTCATCCCAAACAATTACTATTTCTCCAATTATTTAAATCTGACTTTTTTGTATAAAAAGTGTTTTATAATTGTGTTTCTATAGTTCCTGGATTTGTCTTGGCAGGTATACTCCCAGGTGTTTTATATTGTCTATGGTTATTTTAAATGAAATATCTCTTACTATCTCTTCTTGCAAGGCTTAAAATGTTGATGATTTATATGGGTTTATTTTCTATCTTGATACTTTGCTAAAATTAATGTTTCAATTAACTTTTTAGGTGAATCTCTAACATTTTCCAACTATACCATCACATCATTTGAAAAAAGAGTTAGCTTTATTACCTCATTGCCCATTCTGATTCATTAAGTTTTTTTCTTATTGCTATTGCTAGCATTTCTAGTACAACATTGAATAATATTGGTGATAATGGGCATCCTTATTTCACCCCTGATCTTATTGGGAAGGTTTCTAGCTTACCCGCATTATAGATAGTGCTTGCTGATGGTTTTAGGTAGATGATTCTCATCATATTCATTTATACCTATGCTTTCAAGTGTTTTAATAGAAATAATTATTGTATTTTGTTGAAAGTTTTTTCTGCTTTGTTGCTTAATATAATTGATATAATCATGATTATTATTATTATGTTTGTTATTGATACAGTCTATTATGTTAATAATTTTCCTTATATTAAACCAACCCTGCATTCCTGTCATAGATCTCACTTGACCACAATGTATAATTTTTGTGACATTTTCATATATATTTGTGATAATGTCTCAGTTACTTGGGTAACTTTTTAAGACCATTAAATTACAGGGAAGTACTGACTTGAATTGGTAGGACTTTCTTTACCTGAGAGTTCTTTTAACTAGTGAAATCACAGATCTAATCCCCACCCCCTACAAGGGATAGTTCACTATGTAGAAGGGAGAAGAGGAATATATTTGGAAGTGAGGGTGACAGTAAAACAAAAAAATGTCAATAAAAATGGGATATACACTCCAAAAAAATGTCTATTGGTTTGATGCTTTTTTTGTGAATTGTTGACCTTTCTTTTGCCCATATGTCTCTTCAATTTTTAAGTGTCTTTGCAAGGAATAAATTGATTTTGAGATTATGGAGTTTTATATAATTGCAAACTAGATATGAGTCAATGCCTTTGTTTCCCCCACCCTTACAACATCCTCTCTTCTTCATATCAGAAATATTATTGCTACCATATTTGGTCTCCAGTATTGTTCCTGCCATAGCCTCTTTTGGGGCTGAGATCAAACAGCAGGGGATGCCCTGAATTTGGAGTCAGATGACCTAGGTTTGAATACAACAGGTAGTGTGACCATGGTCAAGTACTCTCTCCCTGTATTCTTTAGTTTCCTCATTTGTCAGATGATGAGGCTAAATTTGGTTCCAGTTTCAAGTGTAGCTGGTTGTTTCCAGTTCTAAAGTGGAGGACAGAGGGTGTGTGAACATGACTTATGGACCTCCCCTATATTTATGTCTGTTTTTTTTTTCAACGTTGGAGACATGGGGAGAAGGGGGGAGCTCTAGGGGTCTATTACCTGTCTAGAAATTCTTTCTGCACTTGATGGCATGGGGAGAATTTGTTTGAGTATACTTGTGGAGGTTTTAGGTCTCCTATTTACCACTATACTCAGCCAGAAAGGAGGCCCTGCCCCCTGCAGGCAGAAGTGAGAACTGGCTTTTCTTCTCCCAGTTTGGTTTTGGACTGCTTGTCTAATCTTGGAAATAAGTCCTTTAAAAACCAACAGCTCTGGGCCTCAGTTTTCCTACCTGTGTAATGGGGATAGTAATCTTAGTCTCATTCTTAGCTGACTGGTATAAATGAAGGAGGATAAATGAAATTAGGATTCTGACTGAGTATTCTTGAGCCTGTGGCAGGTCCTATGTTCTTCAGCTTGTCCAACTACAGCATCACATAAACCCCAACAAAATCCAGACTTTAATGAAGTCCACACTCTTTGCAAAGCCTTATAATCAGCTTACAGCTTAGGGGAAGACTGTCAGTTAATGTGATTTTGTGGAGGTGTAAGCCTCCCAAAACATATGAACCATGCAAATGCTAAGTAGGTGAAGACTGTGTTATCTATGTCCTTAGTGTCAAGAATACTGACCCCTGCACATGATTAGTTCCCAGTTATTTTGACTGCTTAATGACAGAGGGACAAACTGCCCCTATTTGGTTCAATCGACTCTGTTAGCTATTGGAATTCTGTCTTCTGCCTTTCATCAGAATTGGGAGATGGCAATTTAAAGGAGCCAATGCCCCCTTAAGAGGTGATGGTGTGCTGCAGAAAGACAGCCCAGATTGAATGGCTGAACAAGCTGTGGCATATGAATGTAATGGAATTCTATTATTTAATAAGAAATGATGAGCAGGTAGATTTCAGAAAAACCCAGAAGGACTTATATGAACTGATGTAAAATGAAATGAGCAGAACCTGGAGAACATTGTACATAGTAACAGCAACATTGTGTGATGATCAACTATGAATGACTTAGCTCTTCTCAGCAATACAATGATCTAAGACAAAGAACTTATGATGGAAAATGCTATCCACATTCAGAGAAAGAACTATGGAGTCTGAATACAGATCAAAGCATATTATTTTCACTTTATTTTTTAAATTTTTTTTTCCTTTTGGTCCGTTACTTTTTTGACAACTATGACTAATGTGGAAATATGTTTTACATGATTGCACGTATATAGCCTATATCAAATTTGTTAACCATTTTGGGAGATGGGAGGGGAGGAAGGGCGGGAGAGAAATTTGGAACTCAAAGTTTGTACAAAACCTTTTTAACTTAATGTAATCCAAGTTATTAATTTTGTATCCCATAATACTCTTGTTTGGTCACAGATTCTTTCCTTATCCATAGATCTGACAGGTAAGATATTCCATGTTCACCTACTATTATAATTACTGTGTATTTCCTTCCATTTTACTCTCCCCTCACCCTGTTCGTCCTCTCTCCTTTTACCCTGTTCCTCCTCAAAAGTGTTTTGCTTCTGATCACAACCTTCCCCAATCCACCCTCCCTTCTATCAGTATCCCCTTCTCTTATCCCTCCCTCCTACTTTCCTGTAGGGTAAAATATATTTCTATTACCAACTGAGTGTTTATGTTATTCCCTCTTTGAGTCAATTTTGATGAGAGTAAGGTTTGAGCAAAATTGCCCTTCCCCCATCTTCCCTTCCTAAAAGGGAAAGCTCTTTTGCACTTCTTTTATGTGAGATAATTTACCCCATTCTACCTCTCCCTTCCACCTTCTCCCAGTGCATTCCTCTTACTTATTCCTTAATTTTGCTTTTTGGATATCATCCTATCACAGTCAACTCATACCCATGGTCTTTGTCTAATACATAGACTATGTAACTAATAACTGCCCTAATAATTAAAGTTCTTAGGAGCTACAAGTATCATCTTGTTTCAGCAATCTGGCTAGCAGGTGTTGTGGGGGTGAAAGACCAACACAGGCCCAACAACAAGCATGCTGCCAAAACCCAGGTTCTTTTGATCTGCTTTACTAAGGAAAGCAACGTTAAGGGGTTAACAAGCTTATTTTAATCCAGCATACAAATATCACTCACTTAGTTAAGGGGAAAAAGCCAGCACCCTGAACTTCGAGAGAAAAATACAAACAACTTACAGACATTGACAGACAGATCAAATATAATTCATAGTTATCAACATCTAAGTTCAGCCCGGGAGCTCATAAAAAGGGCTGGCCCAGAGTCCCACGCGCCACCACTGTTGTGGGTAAGAGCTCCAAAAAATAGAAAGCCAACCCCTGGTTTTATATCTTTTTCAGGGTCAAGGGTGAATCACACATGCGACTTACCCACGTGACCTAGAATCATCACAGCGACTCACCCACGTGACCTAGAATTGTCACAAAGAGGTGACTTAAACCCATGTGGTCTAAAAGCCTCTGATGTCCCAAACATGTCACTCAAACTCGTGTAAACTAGGTCCTCCCCTGAGGCAAGGAGTTCACCAAGGACTCCCAAATCTAATCAAGGAAACAAAGGCCAAACTCTTCAAGGGCACTTAGCTGAACTGAGTGCTAAGAGCCCATTTTGTTTACCAACACATATCTTCCCATGTAGGAATGTAAATAGTTTAACATTATGGAATCCCTTATGATTTCTCTTTCCTGCTTACTTTTTTGTGCTTCACTTGAGTCTTGTATTTAAAGTCAAATTTTCTATTCCACTTTTGTCTTTTCATCAGGAATGCTTGAAAGTCCTCTATTCAATCAAATATCTATTTTTTCCCTGAAGTATTATACCCTGTTTTGCTGGGGAGATGATTGTTTGTTGAAATCCTAGCTCCTTTGCTTTCTGGAATATCATATTCCAAGCCCTCTGATCCTTTATTGTAGAAGCTGCTAAATCTTGTGTTATCTTGACTGTGGTTCCATGGTATTTGAATTGTTTCTTTCTAGCTACTTGCATTAATTTCTCCTTAACCTGGGAGCTCTGGAATTTGGCCATAATATTCTTTGGAGTTTTCATTTTTAGATCTCTTTCAGGAAGTGATCAATGGATTCTTTCAATTCTATTTTACCCTCTGATTCTAGAATATTAGGGTAGTTTTCATTGATGATTTCTTCAAATATGATGTCTAGGCTCTTTTTTTTTTATCGTGGCTTTCAGTTAGTCCAATAATTCTTATATTGTCTTTCCTGGATTTATTTTCCAGGTCAATTATTTTTTCAATGAGATATATCACATTTTCTTCTTTTTTTATTCTTCTGACTTTGTTTTATTATTTCTTGATGTCTCATGGAGTCATTAGCTTGCTCTTGCCCCATCCTAATTTTCAAGGAATTAATTCTTCAGTGAGCTTTTGTACCTTCTTTTCCATTTGGTCAATTCTGCTTTTTAATGAGTTCTTCTCTTCAGTGGATTTCTGTGCCTCTTTTACCATCTGGCCTATTCTGGTTTTTCTTTAAGGCATTGTTTTCTACAATGTTTTTGTGCCTCCTTTACCAAGCTGTTGACTTTTTTCATGATTTTCTTTCATGACTATCATTTCTTTTCCCAGTTTTCCCTCTACATCTCTTATTTGATTTTTAAAAGCCTTTTTGAGCTCTTCCAATAATTCTTTTTGGGGCTGAGACCAATGCACATTTTTCTCCAAGGATTTGCATGTAGTTGTTTTGACACTGTTATCTTCTTCTGAGTTTGTGTTTTGATCTTCCCTATCACCATAGCAACTTTCTATGGTCAGATTATTTTGTTGTTGTTGCTTGCTCATTTTCCCAGCCTATTTCTTGACTTTCAATTTTATGTTACAGTTGGTCTCTGCAACCAGGGTGGAAGGAGCAGTGTCCCAAGCTTCAGATTTTTCATGCTGCTATTTTAAGAACTAGTTGTGGGGGTCTGTAACTTTTCAGTTCTTCCAAGGAGGTATGATCCAAGGAGAGCCATAGTCACTGCTCTCCTGGCCTGTGCTCTGGTCTTTGAGCCACCACAAGCACTATTTTCTGCTGTGGAATTGCGACTAGGGTCCCTGCTCCTGCTAGTGCTCTTCCTCACCCTGGGATTTTGACCTAGAACCCCATATGGGCAATGCAACAGTGCCAATGCCAGCAAAGGGTGCCCTGTAATCTCTGACCTGCTGTCTGACCACCTTACTGTCTGTGGGGTGAAAGCTTCAGAAGCTGCTACCACTGATTCAGCTGCTCCCAAGGCCTGCTGCTGGCTTGCTGGGAGGTGGTCTGTGCTAGACTGCACTCCACTGTCACTACAGTGTGAAAGACCTTTCCTGCTGACTTTCTAAGTTGTCTTGGGCTGGCAAATTGTTTCACTCTGTCCTTTTTTTGGTTCTGCCACTACAGAATTTGTTTTGAGGCATCATTTTAGTGTTGTTTGGAGGGGAATTTAGGAGAGCTCAGGCAAGTACCTGCCTTTACTCCACCGTCTTGGTTCTGCCCCACCCAGCCTTTTCTTGAAGGCCTATACAGAAGAGAAACCCACTACTTCCTGAGACAAACCATTTCACTTTTGAATAGTTCCAGTTTTTCCTAACATCAGGCTGAAATGTGCTTCTTCACAACTCATGTCCATTGTCTCCCTGGCTTGGCAAGATAAGCAAAATGATATACCCAGGTTTCAAACCTGAAGCATTTGCATTTTTCAAACTGAAATTTTTATTTTCATTGGCTAGGAGAAAGATGACATAACAGTACTTTCCTGAATGAGAGGGCAGAGTTGGTTCAGGAACTTTGGAAAAGGAAGAGATATTTTATTCTTTCTTCCAGAGGTACACACATTGTTAGACTCCTTTTAGATAAAGATCCGTGGAGAAAGGATAATATTTGAAAAGCACGTATGTAGGGGAAAGTTGTTTCCTTGACATACCCATGACTTCTAGCTTCCCTTCCTAGATAGGGTGAGGGAGGAGGGTGAGGTTAGAGCCTCGGACTCTTCTACTTGGGTGAGTTCAGGGCCTTTTTCTCTCTTGGTTAGGCAAGATCTCAGCTTCCTCCCATCTAAGAAGCTCATTCATTTTGTCTAGTTTTTGATATATTCTAATCTGTACAACTTCTCTGATTTCTATTTGTTATCTGCTTGGATAAATGGGTTTACTTGTTATTTACTATTTGTGAAGTAAACTCCTTGGGTAACTAGCATTTGGTGGGAAGGAGTCAAGCCTGCAGGTGTAAGCCGGTGGTTATCCTTTTCCTTTTAAGAAATAGTGATTAGGAAAGTGACTGAACCTAAAAAATTAATTCCCCTAGACCAGCAATATTTAGGATGGTGGATACATAAAATTCTTGCTTGACATACCTCTCTCTCAGAGAAAAACAGTGGCTAGCCTCATGGAACCTTCTCTTGCCGCCCTCCAGGCAGGAACCAAAATCTCCCTTAGAGAGGGATGGTCAAGATTCTAGAAATATGCAGCAATGCCTCCCCATGAGCTACATATGGATGGCCTATATAAACATCTTACATAGGCAATGCATACACTTTATACAAGTCTAATCTCTCTAGCGATAAGCACCTCAAGATAGCTTGAAAATAGCTATCATTCCCCTCATCCCCACCCAGATCTCCCTAAATCTTGAAGGCAGTGAGAGTATAGTAGAAAGTGAACTGGATTTGTAGTCAAAGAATCTTAATTAACTGATTCTAACACTTGTGACCTGTGAGACCTTGGACAAATCACTAAATTTCTCTGGGCCTCAGTATCCACAGCTGTGAAATGAGAGGTTTGGATTAAATTACCTCTAAGGCCTCTTCCTGGGGCAACTAGGTGGCACAGTGGAAAAAGCACTGGGCCTGGAGTCAGGAAGATGCATCTTTGTGAATTCAAATCTAGCTTCAGACATGTATTAGCTGTGTGATGCTGGGCAAGTCACTTAACCTTGTTTGCCTCAGTTTACTCATCTGTAAAATGAACTGGGGAAGGAACTGGCAAACCACTCCAGTGTCTTTGCCTGGTCATGAAGAGTCAGACATGACTGAATAACAACAAAACGGTTTTTTTTCCATATCTAAACCTATGTTTTAGCTCTTGTTTAAGCTAAAACATCTTTTTCTTTCAACTAATTGTCATATGACATGATCATAAAGCTCTTCTCTATCCTTCTCCATCTTACATTGTGAAGTTAATTTTTTAACCTTTATGGAAGGCTTAACATTTATTCTTTTAAAAAATACATTTTAAATTGATATCTTTTTTACACCACCAAAATTTTCCCCAGTATCCTTCCCCCTTTCCTTTCCAGAGAGCCAAACCATATAACAGTATTTTTAAAGGAAGAAATTAGCAAAACAATGAATACATCAAAAAAGTCTGAAAATATATGCGATGTACCACGTCTACAATGGGCCTTCCACCTCTACAAAAGCATTGGTTGAACATATCTTTTTAAATCTCTTCTTTGGATTAACGTTTGTTCTTTGTGATTTTTCAGCATTCACTTTGGATTATTTTGTGGTTGTTATTTCCATTTACATTATTGTAGTAATTGTGTATATTGTTTTCTTGTCTTTGCTTACTTTATTTTACATCAGTTCATGTAAGACTTTCCACACTTCATTTATTATATTAATTGCTTCTTACAGAACCATAGTATTTTCATTATATTCATTTAATACAATATGTTTAATCATTCTCTAGTGGAGGAGCATCTACTTTGTTTCTAAATATTTGCTATCACAAAAAATGCTGCTATAAATATCGCAGAATATATCGAGACTTTCTTCTTGTCAATGATCTCCTCAGAGTATAAGCCCAGTAGTGGAATTTTGGGGTCAAAGAGTATGAACATTTTACTTATTTTATCTGCATAATTCCAAATTTCTTTCCAAAATCGTTGCACTGATTTACAGTTCCACCAATGACGCATTGGTGTGCCTATCTTCCCACAACCCCTCCTGCATTAATTTCCCATCTTTTATCATCTTTGCCACTTTGCAAGTGTGCAAAGTGAAACCTTGAGCCTTTTTTTTATTTACATTGTCTTGTTATTAGTGATTTGGAGTATTCTTTAATTTACAATTATTTAAGAGCTGTTCATTACATATATTCTTATCACATTTGACCAAACATCATAACCTGTCAATATATTTTTGGATTCTAAATTTCTCATCCATCATGTTAGCTCTTCTTTCCAATTTGGTGTCAGCTACAAATCTGATAAGTGTAGCATCTATAAAAATGATTCCATGTAATATGGTCAAAGAGCAAGTACAGATACAGTACTGGTACACTTTCTGCTAGAGACCTTCATCCAAGTTGTCATTGAACCATTTCATGATTACTCTTTGGTTCAGGTGTAGGAGTGGGGAGCCTATCGCCTTGAGGCCACACTTTGTGTTTCAATTCTGTCAAAGGGCCACACTTGAGGACCTAGAGAGCCACATGTGGCCTTGAGGCTACAGGTTCCCCACCCTTGGTTCAGGTCATTCAATCAGTTCTGAGACCACCTAATTGTGCTAGCACCTAGCCCACGCCTCCATTTTGTCCACAAGAATAACTAAAATCTAGGTAAACAATATCTATAGCATTCCCCTCATCTGCCATCTTTGAAATTTTATCAGAAAAGGGAAATGAAGAATGTGGACCACATTTGAGAAACATTGGTCTGATGGACATAGCTGCTTGGACAAGTTGCTCTCAGCTCCGTGACTCTATTTGGCCCATCTCTGACAGGAATGAATCCTATCCTCTTAGGGTAGTTATAAAAGAAAATGAGATTATACATCCACTTGTGTGCCCTGCGGAGGGAAAGTACCTCCTTGCTAGCTGTTGCTAAATCTAAATAACTCAAATCTTTTATTGGAGAATTAGGGCTCCCTTCACCTCTTCCCCTACTGATGTGGCACACAGGGGGCCAATATTTAAAATTCAGATATCAGCTCCCAGTTCTCTAGGGCCAGCCTGTCCCATCTCCTCCCTTCCCTCCAGTGAAATCTAAATGACTCCTAGGAGGCCCAGGAAGGAATTTCAATGAAGCAATGGTTGATTTCATTTAGTGACTGATTCCCTTGGGAGATGAGCATGGTGGGGCAGAAATGAAACCAGAGCCTTCAGAGAACAAATAGATGGATGTACTCTCCATCATCCTGAAGCAGACATATTTCCAAACCCAGCTTTTTTTGGTTTGCTTGTATTTTTTTTGTAGGGGGAAGGCAGGACAATTGGGATTAAGTGGACTTGCCCAAGGTCACACAGCTAGTAAGTGTCTGAGGCCACATTTGAACTCAGGTTCTCCTGATTCCAGAGCCGGTGCTCTACTCACTGTGCCACCTAGCTGCCCCCAAACCCAGCTTTTTGACAGTATAAGACAACTTCAGAGATTCCTCTCTGAAGGTTCCTCTGATGCCAGAACTTTCCTTCAGAGAAAGAAATGTGCTCAAGCCTTAATGGGTACAAGAAATTCCAAATTCCAACAGCAGAGGATTGAAGGAATGTTTATTTCAATACCTTCCCACCTGGATTTTTGACATCTTTTTCCCTGCCTGCTTGTCCTGAGAGCAGACTCCTTATTCCTACTCCCTATTATATAGCTTATTCCCATATGCCTTTTATTCTTCTAATCTCTATTCACTGAAAAATAATCCCTGCAACCACCCAAGATGTTAGCTGATATTGGATTCATTCATTCATTCCACCAATTTATTGAATGCCTGCTATGGGCAAAGTACTGTACACATATAAAAGTCTGTAAAAGTCACAGCCATGTTATATTAACCAGGATCTATGATTATGTTATATTAACCTGGATCTCTCATTTGACAAAGAATTTTGTCTTTGCAAGTTATCATTAAAATATTTTATCATAGTAAAACTAATTCTATTCTTGATCTTCTTGGAAACATGCTCATATTATATGTTAAACATAGGTCCTGCTCTAGAGGAATTCACAGTTTGCTAAAGGAGAATAAGAAAACTACACAAATAACCATTTTCTAAGCAAAGGAGAACTGTGATTAAGTTTGGGTAAGAGAAGTAGGACCAAAGACCAAGGAAATTGAGAGATGAGAGAGATCATAATGTGTTTGATACCTCCCAGGAATATTTGTATTTGAATAAGTACTAGAAGATCCTCTGGGTCCAAAGGAATTAATATCTAAAGGTAGAATTTCAGGCCTGCATATCACAAAGACAGTCACTAGGTGGGTGGAAGGAGAAAGGAGTATGTGCCAGGCACTTGAGCACTTTTACAAATATTATTTAATTATATCCTCTTATTATTGACTCCATCTTACAGTTGAGGAAACTGTATCTGTCTGTCTATATATGTATATATGTGTCTATCTAGATATTGATCTATGTATGAATGTATCTGCCTGTGTATGTATGTATGTATTTATCTGTCTATATGTGTACGTATCTATATATGTGTATGTATCTATCTGCCTGGGTATGCATGTATCTATTTGTCTATGAATATATGTATGCATGTCTGTCTGCCTATCTATCTATCTATCATTACAATAGGCAAGGCATCATGCTAGGAGCTGGGGATACAGAGATAAAACCGGAAATAGTTCCTGCCCTCAAGGAGATTCCATTCTATTGGCTTATATTTACATAGCACTTTATACTCTTCGAAGAGCCTGCTCAAACATCATCTTCAGAACTCTCACATTACCTAGGCACCAGGGCCAGAGATGACTTGCCTAAAAGCATCCAGGGAGTTGCCCCACAGGCTGTTAGGCAGTTGTCCTCCCTAGACAGAAGACAGAGCAGTGTGGGCAGAACAATCCTTTCACAGAAAGGAGGGCACTTCCTTGGGACAGATGAATTTTCTGGAATGGTGCCCTGCCCACAGTGAATATACAATAATAATTGCAGACTGACTGGCTAACAGAGGGCACTACAGGGTTGAGACAGCATTGAACAGTGAAAAGAATACTCGATTTTAAGTCAAAAGACATATATTCGGATCCCTTCTCAGCCATCTACTGCTTATGTGATCTTAGGCAAGTCACTTCACTTCTGAGGGAGTCTAGACTAGACGAACTTGAAGGTCCTCTGTATCTGTGGTTCTTGCGGGTTTTTTATTTCTCATATATTTTTGTAAATGTACAAGTTGTTTCACCGATAGAATGAGAGAAGAATTAATTTCACTACTATCCATTAACTTTTTAATCCATATCACCTAACAGTGCCTGGCACATAGTAGGAGGCTAATAAATAAGTCCTTGTTGGTTGATTGAATGGCACATTAGGCTATTTGGACCAAAGCCCAAACCTTTTCTGAGCCTCCCTTAGTACAAGGTAAGTGTTTTGTCTGGAGCCTGCAGCAGGTGCCCCATAAAGACAGTGCCCTTCCTGCCTGGCAAAACCAAGTTGGTCGGCTAGCACCTTCACAGCATTCCAACTGGCTGAGCTGGAGGTGGGGGCTGGCCCTCCTGGGACATGAACGCTTCCCGAGGAGGCCAGGTGTTCAGGGGCTGACAATTCAGGGAAGTGACTGTGCCCCCTGGCTCTGGGAGCATTGTGAGCATGGGGGCTGCTGTCGCTAGGGGCAGCAGGCAGGAAGCACCGATCTGTTTACTCACCCCGGCACCTGGAATGCATGCTGTTTGCGTTGCTCGGCAGCTGTGGGCCAGCTCTCTCGTGCTGAGGGTCAACTCCAACAGCCCCTCTAAGGGTACTGCGGAGGGGCAGGATATGTGAGGGGGAAATGTGTCTGAACCCCCGGATATCCCTTGCGGCAGCCTGCGCCTGCAGTTACAACAAGCTCCACCACCTGTTCCTCTCCTGCTCTTTGCCAGGAGCTGAGACCTCGTGATGTCAGAGAGGGAGAAAGTATCCCCTGCTAAGGCTGAGATCAGGCAGAGGGTGCCCTGGGCCCTGGGGTATGTGGATGATACAGGCCCAAAGCAGCAGAGATGCATGGACCCTTGGAGTTGGAAGGGACTTGAGGTCTTCAAGTCCCCCCGGACACGAAAGACGTTTTCTCCGTCCGCTCTTTCCCTGACAAATGGAATTCCTAGTTTCCTTCAAAGCTCAGCTCAAATACTACAGCTTCCAAAAGTCAGTCAGTCAACAATCATTTATTAAGTTTACTAATCACTTCTTTATTAACACAGCGCCAGACCCTGTGTTAAACACTGGGCATACAGTCCCTGCCTGGAAGTGGCTCACATTTTAAGGAGCTCACAAGAGGCCTTCCCAGATTTCTCTGGCATACAGAGCCTTCCCTCTTTGTATTGTCTCTAATTTATCCTGTATACAGCTTGTTTATATGTTGTCTCTCCCATTAGACTGTGAGCTCCTTGAGGGCAGAGGCTCTTTTTGCCTTTCTTTACAGAGGCAGCTAGGTGGTGCAATGGATAGACCGATGGGCCTGGAGTTAGACCTGAGTACAAATTTGACCTCAGGTACTTATTAGCTGTGTGACTTTGGGTAAGTCACTTAAGCTCGCTCTGCCTCAATTTTCTCAACTCAGAAACGGGGATCATAACAGTGCCTGCCTTGTAAAGCACTTCTTGAAAAGGAAGTAATTGGCATTGCTCACCATCCCCATCAGAATCTGATTACTACCTACAGTTAAGATGGGCTCTTACAGTTCTGGAAACCTTAATTTCATGATTTTATTTCTACAAGGCTGCTAGTATGTGAAAAGACATTTATATATTACTTTATTTATTACTGATTTAAATATTACTAATTTACTAATTTTAAAATTACTAAATTTAAATATTACTAATATTTATATATTGCTTTCTTTTTGTTTTCATTTTCATTTTCATTTTTATTTATTTTTATCTTTAAAATTAAAATTTTAAAAATTTGTTATTTTTCAAAATTGCCTAAATGTGCTATGAGAGCAATTTTTGCTAAGTTTTTTGTTTAAGTTGAAGTTACCCTTTTTATATATATTTTAAAAATATTAGCTGATCTGTTTCTAGAGAAGCAGGTACTTAGTGGATAGTGTTTTCAGTAATTCTGTACCTGAAAAAATGTCCTTTCTGTGTCAGATGCCACCCCTTTTGATTATTTGTAATGCCAGTTAATATGTACTTTCCAAAGTGAAACTTGTCATTACCCATTTTCAATTTCATTTCTTTGAAGTCCTATGATAGAATATATTTTATCACCCACGCAGGGGGGACAAAAGGCACACAGTTCTAGAGCTTAATAAATGCTTATTCTCTTCCTTCCCTTCGTATTTCCAGCACGTAGCACTCGATATGGCAAATAGTAGGTGCTTAATAAATGTTTATTGACAAAGTGAAATTACCTCGTATTTATTTTGTACATGTAATGGGGGTGATATGGATACAGGTTGTCCCCCATGATGGAGTATAAGCTCCTTGAGGGCAGAGAATATTTCAGTTTTATCTGTATCCCCATTGTTCTAGGCACGTAGTAGGTGTTTAATAAATGTTTGTTGATTCAGTCTCTGCTTGAAAATCTCCAGTGGTGGGGAACCTTCCTTAGCATTCAATGAGCTGAAATCTTCCTCTTTGCAACTTCTATTCATTGTTCCTTGTCCTGGCTTTTGGGGCCAAACAAAATGATTCCTATTCCCCCTTCCATAGAATATCTCTTTTGTTCTAGTGATGAGACCCTGTCCTCTCTTCCAGGCTCAATAACCAGAGATCTTTCAACCCATTCTCCTAAGGTGTGATTTACAGTTGTCTTCTCACTGTCCTGGTCACCCTCCTCCAGTCATGCCTCAGTTTACCAGTTCTGCCTAAACTGAGGCATCTAGAAATGGACTCAATATGACAGCTAGAGTCTGATCAGATTAGAAGGGACAAAGACTGCTGCCACCATCCACTTCCTTGTTTTGGATGTCTTCTTTCAATTAATGAAATTCAAGATGAAATTAATTTAAGCTCATAGTTCACTGAAGTCCAGGGATGTGCTGGTAAATGTTTAACAACGATCTTCTGTTAAACAAATGTATGAATAACACACAATCTATCTTGTTGACATCTTTTCGACCACTTTCTTAAGTCTGTACAATCAACACAATAATAAATCAAGTCCTGGTCTGTGGTATTTGCCCTATTTCTCCTCTCCTCCCCTCCCATCTCCACTCTTCTCTTCTTCTCTCCCTCCCCCCCTTCATTTCTCTGGCTCACTTTTTTTCACCCAATATTCCTGAGTGACAAGCACAAAAGTCTAAAACTTTTCTAGTTCAGGATAAGATAAATCTCACAGGGTAAGAGAAGACCTGAACAGGTCAGGGAGCCCGGCTCTCCTGGGTTCTTACCCATACAGTCCTGCATCATACTGGCTATCTCTCCGTATTCTTGGAGATTCCAGGTACCAGAAGATATCAGAAACGCATCCACCTCTCCCAAACATGAACCAAGCAGAAGACAGGTAAAAGAATGGGGTACTGAGAATAGCCAGGGACGTGGGTACCCCAGTAGGGTTGGCATCTAGCAGGGGGATGGGAGAGAACACATATCCATGGCAGGCCCCGGCTTTTCATTTTTTCCTGAGCACAGCTTGAGCACAGGCTGCTTTCTAAATGATTGCAGCTTGTTACAAGTTCTTGGCTGCTGGAAAGAGGACCTTAGGGAGAAGTCCAGGGGATGATGGGCTCCTGCTGACATCCGTTCAGAGTTTAGAAGGTAGAACTTGGGGTCTCCAGTGGAGCTCAGAGTTATAGGCAGAGTATAGGCCAGTGGTAGTTATCATGGGAACTTTAGTAGTAGTAGTCTCAGTAATAGCAGTTGTAGTAGTAGTGGTAAGTAGTAGCAGTAGCAACAGTAACATTTATATAGCATATATGTATGTACATATGTGTAAATTGTCATTTACATGTATTATCATTTCATCATTGGATCCTGACATTAACCCTGTGAAGTATAATTATCCCTAGTTCATAGATGAAGAAACTGAGGCTGAGAGAGCTTAAGTGAGCTGCCCAGCTAAGTATATTAGGCAGAATTTGAACTCTGGTCTTCCTGACTTCAAATCCATTACTCAATCCTGAAGTCTTGGGTCTCTCAGTATGTAAAGAGGCATGCTAGGACGGTTACTCTGCCATGAAAGGTACCTGGCATCAGGGAGAACCTCATGGGAGTACCACGGTGGACCTGGTTATAAAGTTAGCTCCTCTCCCTCTCCTCCTTCCCCTCTCTCCAACAAACCAGTTCAGTCTTTGGGCCTGTCCACTTCCTCCTCATCCTTCTCTTTTCCCGACAACATCCCTTGGGCTTTGTGTGATTTGGGCTTCCTCCAAGTTGGCCCCTCTCCAGGTGAATTTAGGGGCAGGTCCCTGAACTGCTGGGATGAGCACTTTCTGCTCTAAATGGACAACAGCCTAGAGTTGGAGGCTGAAGTGACTCCAAAATCCTCTCCAAAGTAATCCCGGCATCAAGAAAGAAGGGAGGTAGAAAAGAAAATGACCCCTGACTTTTGAAGCTGATGTATCACATGAGGTAACAATATCACCCCAATTCTGATTTTTTCTTTCACAGCCCTAGGTATCCTTCTCTGAATATGGTCCAATTTATTATCTTCCAAAAATGTGGAGATTCTCACCAATGAGGCCTAGTGTCAACTAGCGACAGAATTTCTGAGCTGAAAGGGACCTCAGAGGCTCACAGAGTCCATACATTAGATGTATCAAAAAGAGAGGGTGAATCCCAAGACAGAGGGGCCCACACAAGGTGAGGGCTGGCAGAATAGGTATCTCTAACCTCTTTTCCCCCTACCCTTCTCCAAGGGAGACTTTCATTTCTGCTGGGAGGGGAAGTAGGAAGTCAGGGTCAGAGACCACCACTCTGTTCTTCTCAAAGAGGAGATTTGGGATTAGAAGTATATCTATCTGATCCCTTAAGATTGTTAGCCTAGGGGATATGATCAGAAGCCAACTAACTCCTGATCGTTTAGTCGTTTCAAGGAAGAAGGATGACTCCAAGCTCTATATCCAAGGCTTGACCCCTTTCCCACCAAATACCAGTTCCACCATGAACACATACAGAATAGCAAAGAAACCTAATTATCCAAATCAATAGCAAAACAAAAACCAGAAAAGTTATACATGGAAGAATATATGCCAGACAATAGAGTGAAGAAGTTCTCCCATTGGGAGTAAGATAACTCAGCTTAACTGAGAGAGTATTCTAGATCTCACTGAAGGAGAAAACTCCCCAGAGTCTCTTGAGTAGCAAGCTGTATATAGGGACATGATGGGGACTACCAGCTCCTCTCATGCTTTTCCAGAATCTTTTCCTTTAGCAACCTGAAGTGGGATTGGCCTCTTCCATCTCATCTCTCCACACCAGAAGCCAGGAGTATCCAAAGTGACTCGATGATCAAAGAAAAATATTTGAAACTTCCCAAAAGGGACTAGTCCTGAAGGGTCATGAAGTCCCCACTCAAAGGGGACTCTCGCTTGGAGAGTCCCAAAAGGCACTGGTGAAGGCTGGAGCTCTCTGTCCTCTTGCCAACTGCTCCCCACCCCTCACACAGGGCAGGATCTTCATCTCCTCTAACAAGGAGAGAGTCCCATATCAATGGGCTTTGGGATAGGGATTACATAGCCACATCTGGATCAGCAGTCTGGTAGAGAGGAAAGAGTGTTGGGTTTGGAATCAGAGAAGCTGTGTCACTTCCTGGTATGCATCGTGGTCTGGTGGGCAAAGTGCTAAGTTCAAAATCCTGGCTCTGTTGTGTTGAAGAAGGACAGTGACATTTCCTCCCCACACTGGGAGAGTCTCTCAGGAGAAGGGTTGTGTCCTAGGGTTGGAGCAAGACAATGAGCAAGCTATTTGATTAGGAGTCAGAGGGGCTCCTGTGGGTGATTCTAGTACTCATGGCTGGAAAGAGTGCTAGAGACAGGGTTGAGAGCCAGAAGATAAACCACTACTAGGGTTGACCAGAATGGGGGCAGGGGAGAGAGGGAACCAGGAGTGGTCCTCCCATACCAGAGTCATGGGGCGCATGCCTGGGGCCCAGGTGAAAGGCAGGTCTATTACTGCACCCCTCCCCCAACCTTCCCACTCACCATGTTCCCCCACCAGGAAAGAAGGCAGATGCTATGCCTAAAGTGTCTCTGGTCTTTGCAGTTATATTTATCATTTCTGCCTAATTAGTTGAGAATTTGCTAGTTGCTTGAAGTGATTAATCGCAACACTTTTAAAAAAATCCTGTTTTGGCCACTTGCTACCTGTGTGATCGTGAATAAATCATTTAACCTCTCCATGCCTGAATTTCCTCCTCTGGAGTGGGAAAATGTAAAATGAAAAATGAGGGGTTTGGGCTGATGACTTCTGAAGTTCCTTCTAGCTCTAAATCCATAGTCCTATGATCCACAAAGGACCTTAAAAGTCATGTAGCTCAACCCAGCCATTTTACAGATGAGAAAATTGGAGACCAGAGTGACTTGCTTAAGGTCATATAGATAACAAGCATCAGAGGCAAGGTTTTAAACTCAGTACTTTCCCAGTAAATAGAACTTACACCTAAAAAGAATTTCCCTCTACAATATACTGGAAAAGCAGTCATCTAGCCTTTTCTTGAGGACCTCCATTAAAGGAAAACCTACTACCTTTTAAGGCATCTCTGGTTGTAACTCACCCTCTGTTCACCAGGATTTTTTAATTAAATTTTTTTCAGTTAACAAAAAAAAAATCTGTTTTCTCTCCCTCCCATCTACTCCCCCTTTAAAAAAAACCTTTGTATCCTTGTAATATGTATGCATGATCAGGCAAAACAAATTCCCACATTGACCATGTCCAAAAGCCAAATGCCTCAATCTGCACCCTGAGCTCATCGCCTCTCTGTCTGGAGGTGGTTTCATCATGAGTCCTCTGGAATAGTGACTGATCACCGCATTGGTCAAAGTTTTTAATTCTTTCAAAATCATTAGTCTTCACAACGTTGTTGTTATTGTATAAATTGTTCTCCTTGTTCTGCTCACTTCGCTATGCATCAATTCATACAAGTCTTCCTAAGAGTCCTGAAAGTGTCCCCTTTATCATTTCTGTCATCAGACTGTCCCCTTGAGCACAATAGAATTCCATTACATTCACATTCTATAATTTGTTCCAGGCTTGGCTTCTACTCAATACATCACCATGGTTATCCCAGGATTGCAGCTTAGCTACCCCGGAAAATCTTCAAGCAAGCACTAGAGTCACTTGAGCCTTTTTTGCATTTTCCCAGGACAGGGGAAGGGAAATGTAGTGGTCAGGAGTCTTAGAGATCATGTCTCAGGGTTTGCCACCGTGGAGATTTGTCGCACCTGCTTGATTGAAGTAATTTGATTCTGGCTAGAAATTGTATCCTTAGCACTTCAGGAGAGTTAAAATCTAACCAGGCCCAGAGCATGGCACCTTTGCTTACAGAAAAGCCTCCTCCTGCCTGGCTACCTGAAGCTTTTGGGCAAAATGAGTACTTTCTAGGAACCTTGGCAGCTCTATTTGCCCATTCTTCCAAATATTCAGCAAACATTTTTTTCTTTTAATTAAAAATCTTTTTTATAATTTTTATTTTTATAATATATTTGCCACATTTTATAATATAATTGCTCCCTTTTACCTGTTCTTACCCAATTTTGTTTGTTAGAATCATGCCATCATACACAGTTCAGCCCCAACCTTTCTTTCAAACTACTTTAGTAATGTTGACAGTTTTAAGAATATTGATAACATTTTCATATGTGTAATAAGTAAACAGTTTGACCTTAATAAGCGCCTTACAATTAGTCTTTAATGTTTTCCTTATATTTCTTTTGGATCTTTTATATCAAATTTTCCATGGAGTTCTGGTCTTTTTGTTATAAATACCTAAAAGTCTTTCAGTTCATCAAATGTCCATTTTTTTTCATTCGGGATTCAAACTTTTTTGAGTACTACTATATACCAGGCACTATTTTGGGGGATAGAAAGATGTATGTAGGAAGGGACCTCAGCCCTCTCATGGGAAGATGACAATATAATTATAATGTGGGAGCAGCTAGGTGACTTGGTGGAAAGAGTTCTGGGGCTAGAGCCAGGAAGATTCATTTTCCTGGGTTCAAATCTGTCCTTAGACACTTACTAGCTGTGTGACCCTGAGCAAGTCACTTAACCCTGTTTGCCTCAGTTTCCTCACCTGTAAAATGAGCTGGAGAAGGAAATGGCAAACCACTCCAGCATCTTTGCCAATAAAACTCCAAATGGGGTCATGGAGAGTCAGACATGACTGAACAACAATGACAAATTATAATGTAGACAGGCAATTTAAGAGTTTCCTCATCTGTAAAATGAAGGGATTGAACAGAGTGATTTCTAAGGTCCCTTCCAAATTGTAAGATCACAGATTTAGTATTGGAAAGGAAGGAGTCACAGACATCTTCTAATCCAGCCCTCTCATTTTACAGATAAGCAAACTCAGGCACTGAGAGTTGGGGTGATTTGCTCAAGGTAACAGAGGTAGCAAAGTGAAGGTTTTGCCACCACTCCAATTCAGTCTTTCCTTACCACTCTCACCTTTGCCTCCAAATTGCTGTCCTTACTTTCCTTCTCTCCCTCAAGATCCCTAGCCCCTCCTTTGCCAGGTTAAACTTTGGAATGCTTAGTTCTTACTATCTTCAATTTCTATTTTACCCTCTGGCTCTAGAATATCAGGGCAGTTCTCCTTGCTAATTTCTTGAAAGATGATATCTAGGCTCTTTTTTTGTTCATAGCTTTCAGGTAGTCCAATAATTTTTAAATTATCTCTCCTGGATCTATTTTCCAGGTCAGTGGTTTTTCCAATGAGATATTTGACATTGTCTTCCACTTTTTCATTCCTTTGGTTCTGTTTTATAATATCTTGATTTCTCATAAAGTCACTAGCTTCCACTTGCTCCAATCTAATTTTTAAGGTAGTATTTTCTTCAGTGGTCTTTTGGACCTCCTTTTCCATTTGGCTAATTTTGCCCTTCAAGGCATTCTTCTCCTCATTGGCTTTTTGGAGCTCTTTTGCCATTTGAGTTAGTCTATTTTTTAAGGTGTTGTTTTCTTCAATATTTTTTTCAGTATTTTTTGGGGTCTCCTTTAGCAAGTCGTTGACTTGTTTTTCATGGTTTTCTTGCATCATTCTCATTTCTCTTCCCGATTTTTCCTCTACTTCTCTAACTTGCTTTTCCAAATCCTTTTTGAGCTCTTCCATGGCCTGAGACTAGTTCACATTTTTCTTGGAGGCTTTTGACGTAGGCTCTTTGACTTTGTTGACTTCTTCTGGCTATATGTTTTGGTCTTCTTTGTCACCAAAGAAAGATTCCAAAGTCTGAGACTGAATCTGAGTCCCTTTTCGCTGCCTGGTCATGTTCCCAGCCAACTTACTTGACCCTTGAGTTTTTCATCAGGGTATGACTGCTTGTAGAGTAAAGAGTACTTTGTTCCAAGCTTGAGGTGATGCACCGTTGATTTCAGAGCTATTTCTATACAGCCAGCTCTGTCACACCAGCACTCCTCCTTCCCCAAGAACCACCAGCCTGGACTTGACTCAGATCTTCAGTAGGTTCTACACTCCTGCTCTGATCCGCCATGTAATTCCTCCCACCAGGTGGGCCTGGGGCTGGAAGCAACTGCAGCTGTAGTTCTGTAGCTGCACCACCCCTGCTGCCCCCAGGGCAGTGGCTGAACCGCAAACTCTTTTCACTCTGTCCCCCACAGCTTTTCCCACTAACCTTCTCTGTTGTCTTTGGTGTTTGTGAGTTGAGAAGTCTGGTAACTGTCGCAGCTCACTGATTTAGGGTTCTAGGGCCTGTTCCACCTGGCTTCTGGCCTGGTTGGTCCTTCTGCCACCCATGCTGGGCTCTGCTCCACTCTGCTCCCAGCTCCGTGCACGATAGACTTCATTTAATGACCAACAAGGCTGTCCTGGGCTGGATCCCTGTTTCCCTCTGCTATTTTGTGTGTTCTGCAGTTCTAGAATTTGTTCAGAGCCATTTTTTATAGGTTTTTGGAGGGACCTGGTGGGGAGCTCACACAAGTCCCTGCTTTCCAGCTATCGTTCATAAAGCACTCTACATAATATTATCTCATTTGATCATATCATTCCCTTGTTGGAAAACCATCAATGCCTCCTCATTGCCAGTTCTTTAGCTTGGCACTCAAAGTGCCCTCAAATATATCTCCAATGAATATCCCACTGAAGAGCAGTCAAGCTAGTCTTGCTGAAGCAAGGGAGGGAGAGAAAGGAGGCAGCATGTGCCAGGCAAGACAAACCAGCACCACCACCTTGACTGCCATCTCCCCTCAGACCCAAGAGCCTTGGGAATAGTAGTAACCCCAAGCCACCAGATCTATTTCCATCCCAGCCTGCATGTCATTATTGAGGGGAGAAGTTATTGTGGAGAATAGGTCCACCTTCCTCATCTCCACCAGCAATAACTACTGACCAATTGCCATCAATTGGCAGAAAAGTAAAGGAGCCAGGAATGGAAGCATCCCTCAGACATTGGTCCTGCTTCTAGCCCAGCCCTCATGGCTATCATTGAGGGAAGCAACTCCTGTGGAGAGGGGTCAGCCATTCCCACTAATTGCCAACCCAGTGCCACCCCCAAAGCAGGTGAGCCAGTTTAGCTGAAGCAGCAAGGCACCCTGAGGGAGACAGAGGAGTCAGTATGTACCAAACAAGTCAAACCAGTACCACCACCTTGACCATCATCTTCCCTCAGACTCTTATAGAGATAATCCTGGAGCCTAAGCCCAAGAGCCTTGGATATAGCAATGTTTCCAACCCAGGGCCCTCAGCCATCATCCTGGTCAGTAACACTTATGGAAATGCAGCCTGGCCACTGCTCTTGTCACAAGAGTCCTTGGCACTGTCAAATAGTTCAACATCAGAAACTAATACAATTTTATCAGTGGAAATGGCATTAAAGAAGAAGCATTTTAACTCTAATATGGTTGGATTCCAATTTTTAATCCATTATGCTATGCATTTCCAGTTTATGGGTGAGTTCATTCCATTCACATTCAAAGTTATACTACTGGCATATACTAGTAGTATTAGTTATACTATATGTGAATTTAACTTCATCTTATTTTTACTCACTATTTTCCTTCTCAGCCTCTCTTTTTACCTTATCCCTGTTACCTTATTAATGGTAGCTATCTCTAAGGCAGGAGTGGGGGAGAGGGAAGAAAAAAAAGAAATTTACATGATAATGATAATTTTATTATATATTTAAAAGGAATAGCAACTTGTACATAATAGATTTGCAATTTCATGTACAATCATCTTTTTTATTATACTATGTTACAAAAATGCTTATCTTATTCCATAAATTAAAAATAAAATAATTTTTTTAGAAAAGAAGAGGCATTGGTATCTGCTCTGCTGCTATACTATAAGGTCGATGAGGCTTTTCCATCTGAAGTATAGCTAAAACCTTACATATGTGTTGTCTCCTTCCTTAGAATGTGAGCTCCTTCAGAGCAGGGACTGTCTTTCTTTTCTATTTGTATCCTTAGCATTTAGCACAGTGATTCTTTGCCCTTAATAAATTCTTCATTCACTGATTTACTCCCAGAAGCCTCCACTCCAACAAAGCTAGTCTATTTGCTGCCCCTCAAAGACATCCCATTCTCTTCCATTTTGATATCTTTTCTTCTGTAATTTGCCCTGCCTGAAGTACCCTCCCTACCACCTCTTCCTTTTAAAACCTTTCAGGGTCCTTCTAATAAGTACAATAGGTGAACCAGTATTAGGAAGGCAGAATTTATGATTTCAAAGAGAATCTCATATGTGCCTAAAAGGTCCGGAACCCCAGGATATAAGGAATTCTCTAGGCAGAAGGCAGGAGAACTAAAGCATGTATTTACACTCCACAATAACAAGCCCACAAACCAGCGTCCCTATTTTGATATTTTCATCAAAAGCTTCCAGGCCCAATAAGTCCGCCTTATAAGGGTAACCAGGAGGCCACAGAGAAGCGAGATGGTATAAGGCAAAATCGTATACATGCTTCCCCTCTACGGTAAGAAGATTACCCACTAGCCTCTAGTCAGCTCTGCTACCGGCAGCTCAGCTTCGGCTGTAGGTGTCTCTGGCTCCAACCAGAAAAGGAAAGGAGGATCTTCAAGCTGTCCTCTCCCCTCTTATAGAGTTTTTGACATCATCAAGCGCCGCCTGAATGACCAGGGCCGATTGGTTCTTGACTTGGCCCCTCCCCCAGCATAGACCACGTTAACACACCTCCCCTCAGCCAGCGCCACGACTCATCACACAGGAAGCTCTGGTCCTGCCCTGGAAGAGCAAGCCCCAGCGTCCAGGGAAGCTCAACGAGGCGAGCTGAGTCATTCAAAGAAAACAAAGTCCATTCTGGCTACACTCCACCCCTCACAATGTTCTAGGATGCACAATCCAATCATAATTCAAATTAAATTATATATCCTAGAACATTGTGATCCAATTATGCAGGAAACTAAAACATATCATTCACAATGAAGCAAAACATATCATTCAGTGACATTCCCAAATATTGGTTTACGATTCAAATGTGATCCACCCCTAGATCCCAGCCAGATAATCTCTTCAATCAATCATCCCAAAATAATTATTAATAATTCAAATGTCCACCCCTAGATCTTCATATCCATTACATAGGATCAATAATATCATAACAATAAAACAATATAGCAAGGATAACACAAAATAAGTACACAGAACACTATCATCATCCCCCCCTCAAACAATTGGGGCTCAAAATCTTGGGGTGAGGGGTGAAGGTCTCATTTTCCATAGCTTCTTCTTGCTGAAATTGGATGTAGAGGTGTCCCTGCCCCAAAGAGTCCCATTCCAGAGTTCAGTTCTTTAGCGAGCTGGCAGGAATTCCAAGAATGCTACGTACTTAGGCAGTCACCGGAAACTGCAGGGTGCTTAAACCTGCAGGAGACAGAACTAGCGACAAGGTTAACTAAAACAGAGAACAAAAAGAGTAGGCAAGTATGGGCTATTATCCTTTAAATAAAATCATCTCCAGTTTAGTTGAAATTTCAGTTATGCAGAGATCCAATATCAGAGCCAAACTCAGATGGGAAATGTTTCTTTTTAAACGGAACACAATGAGGAAACTAAGCCAAGAAGATCCCACCCTAGATGGAGACCAGGATTGTCCTCCCAGCCTTTCCCCAGATGTACAAGGGAAACCAGGAGGATCCCATCCTAGATAGACTAGGATTGTCCTCCCAGACTTTCCCCAGATGTACAAGCTTTCATCCGTTAATCACACAAAGTCACCTTCCCTCTGAGTGGCTTGTGTCAATTACCAGCATCAGCCATACCTGTGGGGTCCGTGAATCTAATATTATAGTCCTATTAATGGTAAAATATATGGTTCAGGGGCACGATTTGGTAATTATCTTCCCCTGAATAGACAACTGTTACAGTGTTGTTCTTCCCATGGGCTATGACTTCTGCAGCCTTTGGAATATCATCTGGCTTCCGTTTTACCCATACCTTAGCTCCCAACTTTATTCTATCAATGGAGCAAGCCCCTTTTGCCCCTCTAGTAGTTATTTTGGGAGGAGGGTCAGTTTTCACAAAGGGTATTTTTTCACAGGGGATAATAATCACTTGAACTATCCTATCATTCCTACCAAATTGTACAGGTTTTTCACCCAAATTCTGGAGTGTCACAACAATTTCTTTTTGATAATTCGAATCTATCACTCCAGCCAATACATGTACTCCTTGAGCTGCTAATCCTGGTTTAGGTAATATCTGTCCAAAATGATTCTTGGGGATTCTCATACATACTCCAGTAGGGGTTTTTCTTATCTCTTTCCTATTCAACCTAAAATTCTCTATACAATGTAAATCATATCCTACCGAACCAGGTGTTCCTGGACATGGTAGGGGGACATCTTCCCTCACAGTCCAAAATTCAATATTTTGGATCTCACGTGTTTGCTGTTCTCTAATCTGCAAATTTGGGGTCATCATTCTGGCTAGAGGTGTACTCCCCCCTAAGGGCCTATTATTCAAATTACGTAAGGCAATAGACAAATTATCCTTCCAATGTCGATATGAATTATTAGAGCTTAATTTTCTCAGCTGTTCTTTCAACAATCCATTCATTCTTTCAATCAGCCCAGATGCTTGTGGGTAATATGGAATATGATATATCCATTCTATATTGTTCAACACACAATATCTTTTCACTTCTTTGCCCTTGAAATGTGACCCATTGTCACTTTGAATCTGCATTGGGGTTCCATAGTATAAACTTACAATATCTAGGGTTTTACAGGTGTTTTTCTGAGTTGCGTCCTTATAAGGACAAGCCACTAGGACACCTGAATAGGTGTCAACACACGTACATACATATTTACATCCTTTATCCTGGGGTAGTGGGCCAATATAATCTATCTGCCAAATTTGGGCTGGAACTTTTCCCCTTGCTATTTCTCCAGTTACTATCCTAGGAAGAGTTCGTTCTTTTTCTAATTGACATATACAACACCCCTCTGTTATTTGTTTTAACAACGCATGAGAGATACTGATACCCCGATCCTGTGCCCATCGGTGAGTGGCCTGGACCCCTAAATGGCCGGCGGTCTGGTGGACCCATCTTGCTAAGGCTGAGTCATCAGTTGGAGTTGGAGTAGGGACAATACATTCAGTGGCAATCTTTGCTAGTCGATCCGCGTGTGCATTGTACTCACGCTCTGGTGTGGTCAGGGTCGCATGAGCATCAACATGAAAAACTGACAAATCCGTAACCAAAGACATGTCCCATATATTTTCCCATAACTCTTTACCCCAAACTTGTTTGCCATGAATCTCCCAATTCTGATTCCTCCATCCAAGTAGCTAATCCATTAGCTACCACCCATGAATCAGTAAATATATGACACTGTCCTCCCTTCTCCATTCTGATGGCCTGATGTACTGCCATCAGTTCAGCATATTGGCTACTTCCCCCTATCCCAGAACTTTCCAGAGTTCGTCTAGTACAGGGGTTATAGGCTACTGCTTTCCAATGTCTCTTCTGTCCTAAGTATTTTGCTGTCCTGTCAGTAAACCAAGCGTGTTTCTTCTGTTCTACATTTAGTCCATCATACCCATTATTCCATTTCACTAAGGATGGCACCATCTGTTGCTTAGATTCAAGGGGTTTTTCATTTCTCTCAGTGCCAATGTTCGCCACCGATTCATGTAAAGCAGAAACTCCACTTTTGCCTGCTCTGGACCTATTCTGAATATACCACTTCCATTTGATTATGCTTGCCTCTTGTGCATGTCCAATTCTGTGAGAAGCTGGGGTACTCATTACCCAAGTCATAATTGGAATTCCAGGCCTTAATATCACTTCATGACCCAGAGTTAGTTGCTCAGTTTCTACTAAAGCCCAATATGCAGCTAACAGCTGCTTCTCAAAAGGTGTATACTGCACTCCAGATGAGGGCAGTTTCCTTGACCAAAAGCCTAAAGGTACACTTCGGCTCTGTTGTTTTTGCCACAGACTCCAATTTGCATAGTCATCTTGTACAGTCACTTGTAACTCCACTGGCCCATTTTGCATAGGCCATAAGTCCAGAGCTAATTGTATAGCAGCCTTTGCTTCCTCAAAAGCTCTACTTTGTTCAAGGCCCCAATCAAATTCATATTTCTTTCTGGTGACTTTATACAAGGGTTTTAAAATCTGTCCCAAATGTGGGATGTGGTGTCTCCAATAACCAAATAGCCCTATGAACTTTTGGGCCTCTTTCTTATTAGTAGGGGTGGGAAAATCCTGAATTTTTTGTCGAGCCTGTGGGAGAATTTCTCGCAGTCCTCTATTCCACTGTATCCCCAAGAATTTTACAGTTTGAGCTGGCCCCTGAACCTTTGCGGGGTTGATTTCCCATCCTTTGCTTTTCATATGGTCAGTTAATAATGCTAAACTCTCCCCCACTTCTTTTATATTCTTTCCCTGTATCATGATGTCATCTATGTAATGTGTAAGCTGTACACCAGGTAGCTTTAATTCATCCAAATGCTCAGCTACAATCCTGTGGCAAATAGTTGGGCTATGAATATATCCTTGTGGCAGGCGTCTAAATGTATACTGTCGGCCTTGCCAAGTAAAAGCAAACTGGTTCCATTGCTTGGGGTCTATTGGGATCGTAAAGAAGGCATTGGCCAAATCAATAACTGCATACCAAGTCCCTTCATGTTTTTGTATCCTCTCTATTAAAGTAACCGTGTCTGGAACAGCAGCATACAAGGGAGGAGTCACTTTGTTCAGCTGTCTGTAATCTACTGTCATCCTCCATGTCCCATCTGACTTTCGGACTGGCCAGACAGGGTTGTTCCACTGAGTAGTTGTAGGGACTAACACTCCTGCCTCAACACATTCTCTTATAGTGTTGGCAATTTCATCTTGCCCACCTGGCACACGATATTGCCTCAAAGTAATTACTTCAGAAGGTTTGGGCAAAGTGATTGGATCCATCTTGATTTTCCCCACTAAGACTGCATTAATGCCTATTTTCCTTACAGCAAATTGGTATTTCCCTTCAGGTAAATTTAAGGTCATACCCTTCAAAATGTCTATTCCAATGATGTATTCAGGAATAGGCACAATAACCACACTATATTCTTTCTTGGGCAACTGTCCAATTTTCATCATCAATTTAACTTGTCTGGCTGATATTTCAGTCCCTCCTAGTCCTGTGATGGTAATAGGAGTTCCATGGCTGAATTTGTCTGGATTCCCATAGATAAAGGTGGCCTCGGCCCCAGTGTCTATTAATGCCCTAGTTACTGTACTTGACCCATTTTTCCAATATATGGTCAAGTTAATGTGAGGTCTGCAATCCAGCTTACGTATTTCCTTAATTTGGGCTGGGGCCTGGCCTGTTTCTTAGTATTCCCTAGCATGTGATTCACTTGGGTATGAAGGTTCACCATCTGTAGCATTTGCAGGAGCAGTTCTTATTTCCCTATCTCTCCTGTTATCGAGTCCTTTATCTCGGTACATTCTGTACAATTCATTGGTTGGAATGCCATTTATCATTTCAAAACCTACCCCTGCTCTCAATAGAGCAGTGAACATTTCTTTTCTTGTCACTCCATTTTGGCGCCAAGTTTGCTGGCTATTCACCCTTCTCTCTCGAGATCTATCCCTTCCCCAGTCTCCTAAGTCATGTAACTGTAAAATCTTATTTATCACCTCTGTAAGATGGGTCCCTACTTCCCCAAGTAACAGATTTAAAATTAGTTGTTTATAAGCAGGGGGAGCTGTCCTAATTATTAAATTCCTATGAGGGATTCCTATGGGATCATTGTAATATTTGTCTGCAGTTTCTGTCATAATAGCAGTCTTCATTACCTCCTCCTTTAGTCTCATGATACAATCTTTAAGTGAATACCAGGGTCTGTGCTCAGTGGGCCACATAGAATCATTAGTATATCTCTTATTGCATCCCACAGCAGCTAATGCCAACAGAGTAGTCCTGCTAGCATCATCTCCTCGTTGATGATGTTCCCTAAAAGCTTGCTGAACTAGAGGATCGTGGCTGATACCTATGAATCTCATACAGTCCCTCTTATCTACTAATATTCCACCGGCCCCTTGATCACTGAGCCTTACCATCCAAGATATTAATGGTTCTCCTACACTTTGGCTGAATCTACTCAAAATATCTGTGACCTCTTGTGGTGAGAAATCTTCCTGAAATTCCCTCGTAAATAAATTTCCACCTCTGGTTTCTGTCCTCCTCCTCTCTACGGGACGAACACTTGTCTGAGTATTTAACCATCTCCCATTCTCTGTGCGAGGGATGTCCTGAACCCTAGTAGCGTTTTCTGTCTCAGCCCCTAACACTGTCTCATTTTCCCCCCACTCGCTTTCCCTGCCACCATGGCAAGGACAAAGCAGGCAGTCAGGCTTGGTCTGGGCTGAGTTGGGATGCACTCTTGGCTTATTTGGCCTCCTGTTGATCCTAGCCACATTAATAGAAAAGTTCTCATCTGAGTCAGTGGGTTCTTGAGCAGCAATTTGTTCTCCTGCTATCTGAGATTCCGCTTCTTGCTGTGGGGTAGGAGTGCCCTCATCTCTTTCACTTAATCTCAATCTTTCATATACTAGCCGGTAGGCTGATAACACTATCCAGCTTTACCTAGATAGTGATGTCCCTGACTGAATCCCAACCTCTTGTAAACACCTTTCCAAATCCTTAGGATCTCCTCTCTGTAGCCTTGGTTCCTAGTTTTCACAGGGTCCGGTTTTTTTAGCCAATTCCTTTGCTAAGGAGGAATAAAATGGATCCTCCCACCCTGGGATATTCATCTCTTCCTCTGAAGTTCTTCTGCTTCTGAACAGAGACCTTATATCTAGCGATCCCATCCACCTCGTCGCCAAATATATTAGGAAGGGAGAATTTATGATTTCAAAGAGAATCTCATATGTGCCTAAAAGGTTCGGAACCGCAGGATATAAGGAATTCTCTAGGCAGAAGGCAGGAGAACTAAAGCATGTATTTACACTCCACAATAACAAGCCCACAAACCAGCGTCCCTATTTTGATATTTTCATCAAAAGCTTCCAGGCCCAATAAGTCCGCCTTATAAGGGTAACCAGGAGGCCACAGAGAAGCAAGATGGTATAAGGCAAAATCGTATACATGCTTCCCCTCTACGGTAAGAAGATTACCCACTAGCCTCTAGTCAGCTCTGCTACCGGCAGCTCAGCTTCGGCTGTAGGTGTCTTTGGCTCCAACCGGAAAAGGAAAGGAGGATCTTCAAGCTGTCCTCTCCCCTCTTATAGAGTTTTTGACATCATCAAGCGCCGCCTGAACGACCAGGGCCAATTGGTTCTTGACTTGGCCCCTCCCCCAGCGTAGACCACATTAACACACCTCCCCTCAGCCAGCGCCACGACTCATCACACAGGAAGCTCTGGTCCTGCCCCGGAAGAGCAAGCCCCAGCGTCCAGGGAAGCTCAACGAGGCGAGCTGAGTCATTCAAAGAAAACAAAGTCCATTCTGGCAACACTGGGTCCTTCTAATAAGTACAATAGGTGAACCAGTCATCCCTGAATTGTGCCTACCATAGGTAGATATAGATCTGCTCTGAATTTTCCTATCGTGGCAAGACACTGGCTCCCACTCTGTTCTTTGAATCTTATGCTTCCTCTAAGAAGGTTTGGCACCTTTGGGGCAACTGGAAAAGACCCTGATGTTGGAAAATATTGGAGGAAAAAGGGAAAGAGGACAGCAGAGGATAAGATGGATAGATAGTGTCATGGAAGCAATGAATATGAGCTTGGATAGACTTCGAGAGATAGTGGAGGATAGGAGGGCTTGGTGTGTTATGGTCCATGAGGTCATGAAGAGACAGACGCAACTGAATAACAACAACAACCCTTAAGAGACCACTGGGGCAGCTAGGTGGCACAATGAGTAGAGCACCAGCCCTGGAGTCAGGAAGACCTGAGTTCAAATATAGCCTCAGACACTTGACACATGTACTAGCTGTGTGACCTTGGGCAAGTCACTTAACCCCAATTGCCCTGCCAAAAAAAAACAAAAAAAGAACAAGACTACTTTCTTGGTGGCAATAGTAGCCTGATCCACTGAAGCAGTCTCTGGGGATCTTCTGGGACTAGGTGGGAGGGCTCCACAGGACTAGCCTGTCTCTCTTATTAATGCTGCTACTAACCTCCGTTCCCCAGCTTATTCCTCCCTAAACTGAGATGCTGCCCTTCCATCGGCCCCATAGAAACATTGATTTAGAGCTGGAGGAGACTTTAGAGACCATCTAGTTCAACCTCTTCATTTTATGGATGAGGAAATGGGGGCCCACAGAGGTTAAGTAATTCACCCGAACCCCGGATCCTCTTAGCTCCAAGTTCAGCACTCTGTCCAGCAAACAAGCCAGGCTGCTTCTCAGGCGTCTCCAAGCTGTAAACACTCCAGAGGGCCCCAGGGAACTAGCCGAACACGCTCCAGAGCAGCTGTAATCTTCCTCTGACACCCAAAACTTCTTCCTTCCCTCTCCTTTCTCTTCCAGACCCATGCTAATGACCATGGAGCATTCCTGCTCCATGTCCCACCAGATGGTGAATTACTAGATTGCCATTCATGTGTATGCATGCGTATGCTTGTGGCTATTTAGTTATATAGGCCAAGAGAGTTCCTTGGAAAGTGGGGATGGATAAGAACAGAAAGTCCCCTTTTCCCATTAGGATCACTGACTGAAGGATTCTGATATTTTACAGTAACAAATAGCGAATTTCTGTGACTTTTCAGGTTGAAACTGTGGCAATAGAATCATAGGGTCATAGATTCAGAGATGGCAGGGACTTTAGAGAACATTGAATCCTTTCATTTTACAGATGAAAAAACTGAGGCCTACAGAATATAAGTGACTTGCACAGTTAATAAGTATCCATGGCAGGATTTGAACTAAGGTCTTCTTGACAGCAAGGCCATGCTTCCTTGTAGTAACTAGCCCTGAGCTGCTAGAGGGTGGCACATGCCCTGTGCACATGGTAACTTCTCCCCTACCTCAAGATCTCAGACCCTGCTATGGTCCCCTACCACAGTCCCACATCTAGGCTGTGAACCAGGAAGCGAGCTGTGTGGAAAGCTAGTTATAGGCTTATAGGGTCATAGATTTAGAGCAGCAGGGAACCTTAGCAGTCAGTGAGTACAAGCCCTTTATCATACAAAGAGCCTGAGGTCCAGAGCAGTTATATGACCTTGCCTGAGGTCACACATGTAGCAAGCAGAAGAGCTGAGATTCAAACCCTGGTCTACTGACTTCAAATCCAGTTTGCTCTCTTCTGTTTCCCTCTGGTTCCTGGAGAGTGGAGGGAAACCAGTTCATTCTGTGGTTTTCATTCCCAGCCCCACAGGGAGCTGAGAGGAAGAAAGAAGTCATGACCAAAAGATGGAGAGGATTACAGAAGATAAAATGGACAATTTTGATTATATATAAAATTTTAAACTGCTACACAAAAAAACCCAGTTCAGCTAAAATTAAAGTAGGTAGCTAGGAGAGAAAAAAAACTTTGCAGGAAATTTCTATGATAGGGCCTCATTTCTAAAATATATAGGGAACTGATTCAACTTTATAAGAATAAGAGCAATTCCTCAATTGACAAATGATGAAAGAATATAAATGGCAGTTTTCAGAAGAAGAAATCCAACCTACTAAAAACCACATGAAAAAATACTTCAGATCACTAATAATTGAAGAAATGCAGATTAAAGCAACTCTGAGGTTCCACTTTTCATCCATCAGATTAGCAAAATTTAGAGAAAAGAAAAATGACAAATGTTGGAGGGACTATGGGAAAACAGGTATATTAATGCTCCATTTGTGGAGATGTGAATTGATCCAACAAAAGTCACTTATCCTATGACCCAGTGATAATACTCCTAAGTCTAAAACTCAAAGAGATCAAAGAAAGAGGAAAAGGACCTATAGGTACAAAAACATTTATAATACCCCTTTTTGTAGTGACAAAAAAACTAAAAATTAAGGTGGTACCCATCAATTGGGGAATGATTGAACAACTTATTATAATGAATGTAATAGAATACTATTGTGCTTTCAGAAATGATGAAGGGGATGATTTCAGAGAATCCTGGGAAGACTTGTATGAACTGATACAGAGGGAAGTGAGTAGAGCCAGAGTAATGTATACAATAACTGCAACATCGTAAAGGCAAACAACTTTGAAAGATTTAAGAACTCTGACCAATGCAATGATCAGCCATGATTCCAGAGGATTCATAATGAAACATACTACCCCCTTCCAGACAGAGAGGTGATGAATTAAGGGATTGAGACATATGTTTTGCATATGGCCAATGTGGAAATCTGTTTTGCTTTGACTATACATAGTTGTTATATGGGTGATGTTTTTCTCTCTTTTTCAATAGGGGAGTGAGGAAAGAGAGAATAGAGTTTTGTTAATTTAAAAAAATATTTATAATAATGTGCCAAAATGAGTTATAATAAAAAGATATCTAACCTTTGAATAATAATAACTCACATTTGTAGCACTTAAAGCTCTACAAAGCTACATCCAGCAGGAGACTGGACTAAATGAATTTTGGAAATATCCTTTAGCTACGTGATTATTAAAAGGAATCAATATGACTATTGAGTACCAGACTGAGGCTTTGAAGGGTGCCTTTCCACAAATATTTCTGCCCTTTCTGTATTGCGATTTTTACCTCTGGCTCTACCCCTGTCTGTCTTCTGCAGCTGTGAGAGGACTGGGGCACTGTGCCTTGTGAGGGGAATCTGAGTTGTGTACAAAGGAAAGTGACTAGCCTGATGAACTTTCTCCTCTGCCTTGTGAATAGTATTCTCACTACTCCTTCAGAATCACTTTATCCTCCATATCCTGATTCTCTTCTCTCAGTACTAAGTACTTCCTTAGTAGTACCTTACCCCTATGTGCCTAAACTGGACCCTTCCCCACTGGTGTCCTGGAGAGTACTTCAAATCATTTTACCATTTACCCAGCAGTACCCCACCACCACTAACAACAACTTTGCTTTGCCTCATCTCTAGGCTGCATCTCTGGCCCCCTACCATTGCTCATAGAGTTACCAGAACCCTAAGGAGAGATGCCAACGTTGGATAGGATTCTTGCCTTGGGGATGGGATGGAATGGAGCCTTAGGTGAAGCAGGGGAAGTCCCCAAACTGAAGAACTAGATGCAATACTGTCCATCAGGGTAGACCCGAGTGAAGCAATGCCTATACAACATTGTGAATGATACCAATCAAAGACATATCTTAGCCACTGTGTTCCCTCTTCTTCCTCTTCTGGGTTTCAGGTATTCTACCATACTTTCCTCTATTTCAAAAGAACAGAGGAACTTAGCAGTCTTGGTTGCATTTTATTTTAATGTGCAAATTCCCCAAGTGGCTTTCTGGTACATTTCTAAGGACCGATTCCTTGGAAAAACCACCAGGCATATATCAGGAGGGCACAGGAGAGAAGTCCTTGGCACTGGTCTTTGTTTTCTTCTTTCTCATTCCAGGCTAGGTCCTGCTTTGTGGATGGGAGGTCTGAACGGGCTGCTTCTGGGGAGCTGGCTAACAGGAGGCTGAGTGGGAGGTGAGTCATTAATCACCATTATTCATGATGAATTATGTAACATGTAATGCTGTACCAGGCACTATAAGGAACATGTAAAAGGCAATTTCTGTTCAAGAAGAGCTATGCCGACAAATGTGTTCAGGTAAGACTGGTGGCTACCAGATAGATTCTGAAGAGTGGAGAGAAAAAAATGGATTTGTCTTTGGCTTAAGAGGTGTATGGGCTGGGGGAAGAGAGGGAAGGGACAGACTACTCTGACTTGAGATTTGAAGTAAGGAAGACTTCGTAGGATGATAGATTTAGAAGGCAGCTGAGAGACCATCTAGTGGCCCTCACTTTACCAATGTGGAAACCGAGACTCAGAGAAGTTAAATGATTTACCCAAGGTCACATGGGTCAGAGCTCAGATTAGATCTTCAGTCCCAGGATTCCAAGTTCAACATTCCTTCTGATGAACCACGGGTCTTGTTTTTAAGGACAATCCAGTTTTTTCCGAGGATCTCTGTGTGGGGAAATATCTCCCTAGCCCATCATTTTCTGGGATGCCCTCACCATGCCCCCTTCACCTCTGCCGCCCATTCCCAGGCTCAGTTCAGTATTTCTCTTTGGGTGGCCCTGAATTACAGATGATGCTGTGAAAACCTTGACCCTGGAGGATATAAAATAGAAAAGGACATGAGTCCAAGTCCAACAAGCAGGGAGATGTTGACAGAAAAGATCCCTAGCACCCCCAGGTGACAGGATGCCATGGGACCTTCACAGATCTCTTCCAGCTCAAATTTCATAGATAATTTAAAGCAGGGCCAGTGCCCACCAGAGTAGCTTTACTGGCTGCTATAGAAATGTAAAAATCCAGGGGTTTCTGGGGCCAGAAAGGGTGGGGAGAAGCCACTCCATTCTGGGAAGGAGTTAAAGGACCAGATAGGAATGATCTTTTGTAGAAGGACCCCCATTCGTATCCCAAGGCCCTCCATGTACCCTAGTCCTTTCTTTATTTCCCTGTTGCTCTAACCACTTCAGGGAAAGAAGGGTGAATATTAAGTGAGAGCTTAGATATCTAACTCTGAGGCAAAATTCAAGGAAAAGGAATGATGAATGAATGAAAAGGGATGTTTTTGCGAAGACAAAGAAGAAGAGCAGAGAGTGATAAAGAAAGGGGGATATACAGAGCTTAGAAGGAGTGGGAAGCAAAGGTTTCTGCTTCTTTCAGATTGTGTATTTCGTAAGGGCTGCTCCAGAGGAGGTACTTCGTGTTAGACTAGCCCTCTGCCCAGTTGGAACCACTGTAGGGGCCTGGGTTGGGACCCAAGGCTGAGCCTAGCCTAGCCAGGCTGGCGGCAGAGGGGTATCGGGGTGGAGCCCGAGTCAGCAGGGAAGGAGAGATTTCATTTCAATCTTCACTGCAACTCGAAGCAAACAAATTCTTCCCTCTTCTTTCCCCTCTCCTCCCAGAGCCCCCAGGGGGGCATTTCTTGCCTAATGCTCTCCGGGTGCTGGCAGCCAACCCCACGGTCTTGCTAATGCTGACCAGATGGTGCTTGTCTCTCTTCCTCTAGCCCAGCTACCGTCCTACACTTCCCTCCAGTCTCCAGCTGTTCTCAGGCCTCTGACAGGTCCCAGCCCTCCAGGGGAGAGAAGATAAAGCTTCATTCAAGGGCTTCCCATTCACGAAAATGACCCACTAGAGGCTCTGCTAGCCAGTGGAGGGCAACAGCAAGCCAACTCCTTGCCCGTGATGGGCAAGACGTACCTCCCTCAGCCACGAGAGACTGTCCCATGACTCCTCGGTGACAATAGGAATAACAAGAATCCCAGGCTCCAATTTCCAGGGTTAGAGATGGAGTTAGCTTCCAGGTAAGTCCCTAGGGAAGGAATTCCGCCTCCTCTGGCTCCCGTCTCTTCGAGCTCACCTCTCCCAAGAGAACCAACCCTGCCTTTGATGGGAGATTGAGCTATATCGCTAGTATGAGTCACAAAAAAGGTCAGAGCCCCAGAATCATCATCCACTGCCACCTAATCCAGTTCTTCCCTGCCCTGGGAACCTAGTGAGAGATGCTGATGAGCAATGATTTGTACCCCAAATGCAAATGTCTGGTTTCTTCATCTGAGCTCACATTCCCACACTTATGATGCACACGCTCTTAGGGAGGACACGCCTATACAGTCACACAAGTATAAGAGCCCAGCAGATGTCTAGAATATATCAACCATTTTTTGGAAATGTTTTTATGGGTGAAGGAATGAACCAGCTAATCTCCGGAAGTTCCTTTGTACCCTGGATTTTTATGGAGAAATGCCCATCCACATGGAGATTAGATACCTGTGGCTCCATGGAACATACAAAGAAGTGGCTAGGTGCCAAAGTGGATAAGGGGCTAGAACTGGAGTGAGGAAAACCTGAGTTCACATACAGCCCTGGACACCTACTGACTGTGTGGCCCTGGGCAAGTCATTTAATTTCCCTGAGCCTCAGTTTCCTCATCTGTAAAATGGAGATCTTAAACAGCACCCCCCTCACTGGGCAAATGAACTAAAATATGAGCTAACAAAGCACTTTACAAACCTTACGTAAGTGTTCTGTTGTGGTTGAATGAGGTAGGTGCTATTTTTATCACTCTCATTTTATAGTTGAAGAAACTGAGGCAAGCAAAGGTTAAAATACTTCTCTGGGTTCTCGTTGTTGTGATGTCAATTTAGTCATGCCCTACACTTTGTGACCCCAGTTTTCTTGGCAGAGATCCCGGAGGGGTTTGCCATTTCCTTCTCCAGCTCATTTTACAGATGAAAGAATTGAAGCAAAGTTAAGTGACTTGCCCAGAGTCACACAGCTAAGAAGCATCAGAGGTCAGATTTGAACTCAGATCTTCCTGACTTCAGGCCCCAAGCCCAAGGTGCCACTTAGCTGCCAAATAAATGCTAGCTATTTTTATCCATGAAGGTATGTCATAGGCTTTAGGGATCTTCTCTAAGCCAAGTTATAGGCATTCCCTATACTGGAGAATGAGTGATAATGTCCTTTCTTAAGAAGTGTCCGGCTAGGGACATCTAAGTGGCACAGAGAGTAGAGCACCGGCCCTGGAGTCAGGAGGACCTGAGTTAAAATCTGGTACAGACACTTGACACACTTACTAGCTATGTGACCTTGGGCAAGTCACTTAACCCCAATTGCCCTGCCTTCCCCCCTCCACAGACACACACACACACACACACACACACACACACACACACAAAAGTGTCTGGCTAAGAGGAAAAACTGACAGAATCTGAATGCAGATTTATTTTTTTTCATGTTTTTTTTCTTCTGGCCTGTTTCTTCTTTCACATGACTAATATGGAAATGTTTCACATGATTACACATATATAACCTATATCAAATTGCTTACCATCTTAAGGGGGGAGGGAGGGAGAAAAATTTGAAACTCAAAATTTTTTAAAAAGTGAATTTTAAAAATTATCTTTACATGTAATCAGAAAAAATAAAATACTGTTTTTAAAAAAAGAAAAAAATGTGTCTGGTTATCCACCTTGGCCCTGAGGCATAGTAGAGTAATGAGTAAAGTCATTTTACATCTTTGAAGGGACCTAGAAGTGCTAAGAAGGAAAGGGGGCCTTAGACACCATTCAGTCCAATGCCCTGGAACCCAGAGAGATAAAAAGAGACTTTTCTAAGGTCACACAAGTAATGTGTGAAGATGTGGGATTTGAAGCTAAGTCCTCTAATTCCCAATCCAATCATCTTTCCACTAAAGAATGATGTCTGCTTTCTGCACACAAGCCAAGATGGCTGGGATGCTCCATGAACTCGCTTGATCAGCGCAAGCAACGGCAGCACACACTGTTCCCCTGCTCTCTTCCTTTTGTCCTTCCTTCCCCCACACCATTCCCAACCCAACAAGATTTTGGACACAGCTGGACAAAGGCAGTGGGGGCCCATCTCCAACCCAACTTGGGAGGCCAATAACATTGGATTTAATCATGACGGGCGGTGTCTAGCAACTGTCTGCGATCCTGTCTTCTCAAAGGAGAGGGAAGTTACATTGAGCCAATGTCCCCTGTGGCTCCCATCCAGGGTAACGCCTGCCTGCCTGCTTTCTCTCTTTTTTTCCATCCTGCAAATTAGAGCTCCCAGAGGACACGTGAAGGGATGAGGAAGGCTCATCTGAATACTGTCCTTCTATTAGTGGAACTGAGAAGGACCCCATGAGGGAATGCCCTGAGAGTGAACATCCCTTTCCAGTGGTAGAGAAAGCTGGATCCTTCCCCTCCCCCTATTCTGGCTCTGCTATAGCTCTGGGAATTCAGACTCTCTCTGCCAACCAGAGTAAATGAGGTCCCCAGATAGCCGTGGTCTGGCTGGCATTTCCTGTGTTGGCTTTGGCTGATGACTGCAATACAAGTGGGTCACCTTTTCAGCCTGTGCCAGGTCAATTGGGCATGTCTTGGACTCTTGGGCACCACTGACTTCTGTCCTCATGGCCCCAGAGGGAATCCTACTACAAGTATCCTGGGCTGTCCTAGTCATTCCCTTTGTGTATAATGAGCTCTCCCCCCAACCCTTCCTCAGCCTTTCAGAGCACTGGTTTTCCCAAAATCTGGCTAGTCCTCAGCTTAGCTTGTCTCAACACATGCTTTTCAGGGCCCTGAAAAAGGAACTCTTGGGAATTTCAACCCTCTGGCACATTTCTGGGTGGAAGTTCTGTTCTCCCCCTGTATCCCTGACTACCCTTCCTGTCTCTTTGGACTGAGACGGGTTCCCCAGGGACCCTGGGAACTGGTGCCCCAGTACCAGTCCAATCAAAGCCTCCATACCCCACAAGAGACCTAGTCGCTGAGGGAGGCACCTCTGAGCCGGGAAAGTATTGGCCAAAAAATTATTTTCCATAACAAACTGTCCGGACAAAGGTCCGCAGGCTGCCCTAATCAAAGCTTGCTGCCTTATTTGGGCTTGTAGAGCACTGTTTCCTTGGGCAACCCACACGGGTCTCCATATGTGTACATGTGCACATACATTCAGTTTTGGGGGGATGAGATGGCAAACATAACTTTTTCAGACAGAGAGACTGGGCCTCCCCCCAGTCAGAAAAGCAACCCACTCAAGGTCATCTGATGAATCACTTTCGTTGTTGTTGTTGAGTCATTTCAGTCGTGTCCGGCTCTTTGTGACCCCATCTGGGGTTTTCTTGGCAAAGATTTGCCATTTCCTTTTCTGGCTCATTTTACAAATGAGGAGACTGAGGCAAACAGGGTTAAGTGACTTGCTAGTAAGTGTCTGGAGCTAGATTTGAACCCAGGGAGATGAGTCTATCCACTGCGCCACCTACCTGCCCAGCCCAAAGCCAAATGAGAGGCAGCTGTGGTGTGGTGGACAGAATGCCGGACTTGGAGTCAGGATGGATAGAATTTGAATCCTGTCTCTGACACCTGCTAGCTGTGTGACACTGGGTCAAAGACCTAACCTCTCTGTTTCCTCATCTGTAAAACTTGAATGATGACAATAGCATCTACCCCACAGCATTATTGCGAGTCTCAAACGAAGTAACATGTAAAAGTGTTTGGCCAATTTTAATTTGCTGTATAAACGTGAGCTCTTAGTATCTTCCTCCTTAGCCTGGCAGCTTTCCCAGCATATCTCAGGCGACAAAATCAGGGGATTCCCTTTTCCTTCCCAACAGTTTAGGCCTGGGGAAAATTTCAATTAATACTCTCAGGCAGGGATTCTTAAGCTTTTTTGGGTTATAAACTCCTTGGGCAATCTGGTGAAACCTATGATCCCCCTCTCTGATTTGTGGGTCTTTTAAAACTCACAATTAGAGGAAATTTCAGTTGGAGGATAGTGAAAGTAAAGAGGAAATATTTCCTTCCAAGCTCACAGACCTCCCCAAAAATCTCTTCATGAACCCCTTGGGACTCTGTGGACCCCAGGTTAAGAATCCCTGTTCTAGGGGCAGCTAGGTGGCACAGTGAGTAGAGCACCAGCCCTGGAGTCAGGAGGACCTGAGTTCAAATCTGACCTCAGACACTTGACACACTTACTAGCTGTGTGTCCTTGGGCAAATCACTTAACCCCAATTGCCCTGACTTTCCCCTCCAAAAAAACAAAAAGAATCCCTGTTTGCTCTGTATTTGTCTAGAGGAGATGGAGGAACTCAAGAAAGGGAGACATCCTGACTCGCTCTAGAACAATGGACTTCATCTTCAGTCCCTGGGAGACTGCCATAGGAGGCTGCCAGAGAGGTCTCTTCTTGTCCACCTGCTCCCGTCTCTCTGGGACATCCCTGACTTCACCTGCAGATGCACTGTCCTCCCATGCACTGTTTTCTCAACCAACGTTTTTTTTGGCTCCAAGTCTCTGGGATACTGAACTGTCCCAAGCAAGAGGCATTCGTGATGCTTATTTTCCCAAAGAACAGAGTCTGTAACACAATCGGGCTCTCTGTGTGCTGGCGCCACCCTCATCAGCTTTCCCTGCCTGAGTTGCCCTCAATCCCCTCCCCAGTGCTGGTTGGGGGACAGGCAAGCTCCTCATAGAGTCCAGGAATAGGCCTGACCCCATTCCAAGTTGGCAGCTGTCCTCCGTTCCATAATGGAGGGCTCAATGAAGGGGAGAATAGGATAGAGTGCCATCCCCTTCCTGCAAACTATCAGCCATCCATGATATTCCATCAACCTGTTCCACCAGCCTCAGGTTCCCAGCAGCAACTCAAGCATAGCCATAGCATCCCACGGTGAGAAGACATATACCCATTCTAAATGGTGTTTGATAAGTTCAGAATAAAAATTAAAATTCAACAAACACTGAAACCCACCTTAAAAAAATAACAACACAGGACTAGAAGTCAATAGACCTTCGTACGAGTCCTGGCTTACCAACTATTTGACCTCAGTTTCCTCATCTGTAAAATGATCCCTGGATGTTGGGAGGATCTAATGAGTTAATAAATGTCACATGCCTTATAAAGAATGAGATGTAAAGATATTGTTCCAATGTCAGATCTTTACAAGACCGCATGAAAGGTATTCTGGTACGCATTAACAGAGACAGTCATGGCTCTGACACTTAATAGCTACGTGACTGTTGCTGTTCAGTCGTGTCTGACTCTTCATGACTCTGGGATTTTCTTGGCAAAGATATGGAAGTGGTTTGCCCTTTTCTTCACTTTGCAGATGAGGAAACTGAGGCAAACAGGGTAAAATGGCTTGCACAGGATCACATCAGCCAGTAAGTGTCTGAGGCAGGATTTGAACTCAGATCTTCCTGACTCCAGGCTCAGCGCTCCATCCACGGCAACACCTAGCTTCCCCAGCTGTGTGATAGGAAGCAAGTCATTTATGCTTGCCCTCTGTTTACTTAAAATAGGGATTAAAAAAAAATGCTTGTATTCCTGACCATACAGAATTGTGGGGAGAAAAATGCTTTTAAAATCCTAAAGTGCTGTAGGGATGTACATGAAGACGATTGATTATGTCCCTTCTACATGTCCCCCAATCTACCCTCTCCTCCCAGGGAAAGCAGTGGGCAGCCAGCAGGCGTTCTCTGATAATTCTAGATCTCTCCAAGGCATCCCCCACCCCACCCTAGTTCTTTACAGATACTTTTCTCTGTAGCCCTTCCCTATTTCCCCTACCCCCTAGATGATCCAGAATTGTAGCAGCTACTTGGCCTCCAGACCAGGCTCCAAGCCAGAACAAAAAGTCACTGGGGACGACCACCCTTTGGCCAGCTCAGCACTGCCACCTCCTGGCCAGTAAACATCAACCCCTCCCTCACTGGCTGTCAGATGCCAGGAACTGGTCTAACTGATAGACTGTGGTCCTGGCAGAGTGATCATAGAATCTTATTTCTAGAGCTGGAAGGGATCTTATGGTCATTTACTTCATCCCTCTAATTTTAAAGATTAGTCTAAGTGTCTAAGGTCACACAGGTTGTTGTTTGTTGTTCAGCTGTTTTTAATCCTTCACCCCATTTGGGGTTTTCTCAGCAGAAATACTAGAGTGGTTTGCCATTTCTTTCTCCAGCTCATTTTACAGATAAGGAAACAGAGGCAAACAGGGTTAAGTGATTTGCCCCGGACCATGCATCTAGGAAGTGTCTGAGGCCAGATTTGAACTCAGGAAGATGAGTCTTCCTGATTGCAAGCCTGGCACTCTATCCAGTGTGCCTCCTACAAAGTAAATAGCAAAACCAAGGTTCAACCTCAGGTCTTTTGACTTCAAATCTGGCACTCTTTCTATTGTACCATATGGAGAGAGGAAAATAAAAGGTTCCCAGAATTCCCAGGGTTGCCTAGCTTGTTGGATATGTCTGTTCTTTTTCAGAGGGTCCTTTATCTCAAGGGTACTGCCACGTGACCTGGGTGGGTGGGAGACCTGGGCATATCCCAAGCTGAAGTCTATTATCCAAGAGGGCCTCTTCCTCATCCAGAGAAGGGAATCGATGCTGGGAGGGAGGAGTGTTGAACTTGGATTTTTTTTTCTCCTCTTTGAGTAATTCTTTCTTTGCTGCTAGCTCATTTATTTTTATTTAAGATTTAAACTCTCAGTCACTTCCAGAAGTAAATGGGGGGCAGTTGATGAATTAAAACAGTATTGGGCAAGATGTCTGAAGATAAAACTGAACTGTCTAAAAAGAAGGACTGGCTGCTTTCAGGCACCATAAGGGAGCAGATGGCACACAGGCCTTTCCCTGGATTGGGGGTGGGGGAATGAGGAGGCCTTGCTCATGCCAGTTGAAATTATAAAAGTGGCTTGACGTAGAGGGATGGTCACTTTAGGCCTGGCTACTGTGATTACTTCTTATCCTGATCTAGCTCTTTCCCCTGCTTTCAGCTCTTTCCTGCTCTCTGCTGCCCTTGGTCTTGGTCTTCTCTCTCCCATCTTAGAGTCATCACCTTGTTGAAGACGGGCTGCCCCTTTTCTCAGTGGGAATGAGGGATCCTGGGTTTCTCAGACAGTCTATACCATGGGGACTTCTTCCCACTGCTTCTCCCGCCCCATCCCAGCTGCACAAACAACAGCCTGAACCCAAAGCCTTGTTATTGCAAACAAGAGCAGAGCCTCAGAGAGAGCGGAAGAAGTGGGGACACGGCCTGGCTGCCGCTCCTATACAGACCCTGGCTTGGGGATGTGCGCCTGTATGTATGTGTGATGGAGGAGTTGGAGAAGAAGGAGTTCTTTGCCCTTCTGTAACCCTTTACCCTGAATGAGCCTAGAGACTGGAGGGTGGAGGGGCCTCTGGTTCCCGGACAACTTGAACGGAGAGTATGACTGACTATGTGGCTGATTCCAGCAGGGCCTCCCATGGGACTGTAGGGAAAGGAAATAAAAGTCACTTGGGAACCAGTTAAGCCAAGTCGTGGGCAGGAGGCGGCACCATGGTGGCTCCCAGGCCATGCCAGGGGGCGAGGCTTTCCCACGGGGTGTGACTGGTCAACTGGACCTCACAGAGCCACCCTCCTCCCCAAGTACAAGCCTGCTTGCCCTGATAGATTTCCTATGGATTTCCTTTTCTGGGTGAGGAACAGAGGCTTTGGCCAAAATGTTGGCCTTTCTCCTCAGGACTTCCAGTTTCCTCAGGCCGGATGCTTACCCCTCCACAAAAGTCTAGCCAAAGTCCTTGGTGATGGATTCTGTACCTAGGATCTGACCTGTGCCTAGGAAGGCCCTGCTAAAGCATATGAGTGACTGAGAACACAAATGCGTGACATCTGGGGTCTGAATGTATGTAGCTTCTCCAGTTCTTGGCACTTTATGGCCTTCCCATTGACTCAGAGTCAGAGAAACTAGTTCATAAAAACTAATGTTTGTGGGTGTCATATTTGGCAAAATGACCACTTTTCCTTCCCTCTTCCCCAAGCTAAAACCCTGAATTACATACCTGTATGTGATAGGGTTATGATGATCAAGGGAAAGGGGACAAAAAAGAACCAAGCAGTTTCAGACTACAGTTCCTCTTCCCACTAAGGTCAACTACCCTTAACCTTCAGTCATCAGTCATCTTAGACAAAGCACCAGTCCCTAGGACTGAATTGGAGGAATTTCCCTTTAGTAAGGGGTGAAAGTACTGTCTACCCCACTGTGGGTGCTCCTTTCTTAGAAGTAGTTAGGTGGTACAGTGGATGGAGTGATGTATTTGGAGCCAGGAAGTTGTTGTGGTTGTTGTGGTTGTTGCAGTAGTGGTGGTGGTGGTGGTTGTCAGGAAGACCTGAGTTCAAATCCTGCCTCAAATATTTACTGAACTGACCTAAGAGAAGTCTCATAACCTCTCCTAGCCTCAGTTTCCTCATCTATAAAGTAGAGATAATAACAGCACCTACCCATTGTTTGCTTCGAGGATCAAATTAGAAAACACAGTAAAGTACTTCGCAGTTCTTAAAGTGACATATGAGTGGTATTCATTATCATTATTCTACAAAGGTCCATGCCTTATAATCTCAAGTTTATTTGAGAGGAATTTGTGATATTGATGAGGGACTGTCCTGATCAAATACTCAATTTTTTCCCCTTTCATTTCAGAGGTGGAGTTCAGTGGTGGCCTATTATGCTTAAGGTCCTTTCTCTGGAAAGGTGAGCACCATATAAACTAGGTATATAAACTTGGTATTCCTGCTGGAATACCAAGGGGGGTGATATTGCTATTTATTCCCATTTTGAAGATAAAACCAAAGCTCACCGGGGTGATCTGCTCAAGGTCCTTCTCCACAATGGATGGAGCTGGGAGAGAAACACTAGTCTTTTGAATTCTCTGTCCAATTTTCTCTACCAACAGAAATCTGCTGTCAGACACTGCCTTTCCTTTTTCTCTTTCTGGCCAGGAACCAGTTAATCAAATTACCATCTGAAGTTAGACAGTGACTAAGTAGCTGTTGTTAACATGTTCTGTGGCCACAGGCATCAAATGTAAAGGAAACATTTTCCAGGACATAGGGAGGCCAGATGGGAGAGGGAAAAGGCCTCTCCTAGCAAAAAACAGATTTTGTCCTGAGGTTATTTACTGAGTTTCTCACCCATGGGCCTGGCTGTGCCGAGCTGTGGGGAAGACAGCAACTCATTTTCAATAGATAGGCCTTATCTACTTTGGGCCATGTTATCTTGAAAAACCTGAATTATATTTTGAAAGGAAAGAAAATGGAGGACTGTACTTAAGCTTTAGAAGGGGTTCTTAACTTGGGATCCTGTTTTCTAAAATCTTTTTATAATTATATTTCAATATAACTGGTTTTCTTTGTAATTCTAGTTTTATTTTATGCACTTAAAAATGTTATTCTGAAAAGAGGTCAATAGAATGAACCAGACAGCCAAAGGGGTCCACAACATAAGAAAGGTTAAGAATGCCTGGGGAGGGGCAGCTAGGTGGCGCAGTGAGTAGAGCACCGGCCCTGGAGTCAAGAGGACCTGAGTTCAAATGTGACCTCAGGCACTTGACACACTTACTAGCTGTGTGACCTTGGGCAAGTCACTTAACCTCAATTGCCCTACGTTCCTCCTTCCAAAAAAAAAAAAAAAAGAACCCCTGGGGAAGGCAATACAGGACGTGGTGGAAAGACTTAAAGTATGGCCCAACAATGGAGTGTATGCTTGTTGTCTGAGGGCCGGCCTAGCTAAATCTGGAAAGGTCCATTGCCAAGTTGGCCACAAAGTAATGAATTGTGGCCATAGTAACTCCCAAAAATCATTTAATAAATAAAAACCAAGCTTGGCCCCAACTAAGAGAAACGAGAAGCTACCTTTCTCAGTTTCTTTGTAGAGGCTGAGGGCCTGGGGAGAGGGGCAGGAATGGATAGGTTGTCCACAGTGTGGAACACTATATACAATATCAGTATTCTATTCTGATATGTTGATTTGTTTCGCTAATTTTTAAGTCTTTTTTTAAACTTTGTTAAAAGGAATGGCTTATAACAAGGGAAAGTGGGAGAGAAATACAGGGGGAAATTTAGACAATGCAAAAACAAAAGAAATCAATAATATCTGTTATTTAGATTTATTATTGGCTAAGGGGCTTAGTCTTCCCTGTGGGTCTTCTATAAACAGCCAAGCAGTTCAGAATTTAGAGTATTAGAGCACCCAAAGGATTTGGACTTTTATCTTTTTTTCCCCTTGAACTAAGTGAATGATAATATGTATGTTTAATTAAACTGAGATTGTTCACCCCTTAGAGTTGCTTTCCTTGAATCCGCGTTGGCAGCCCTTCTGGTGCTGTTGTTATTGGCCTTACACAGCCACAGTAGCAGCTAGCAACATTGTTGCTACACATAACAAGTTTGAAGTCCATTGAAATCCTCATGTCTTTTTCCACAGCTGTTGTCTAACTATGTAATTCCTATTTTGTACTGGCGAAGGTTTTTTTTAATCCAAAGTATAAAATCTTAAAGTCATCTCTTTTGAAGTTTGTCTTTTTAGACTCAACTCAATGTTCTAGCTTGTCAAGATCTTTTTGAATCCTGACTCTATGGACCCTGCTTCGTGTCCTCTATAAATCCAGTGACCATGCTATCTATATCTTTATATGAGTCATTGATAAAAATCTTTAATGGTACAGGGCCAAGCAGAGATTCCTAGAGTAGTCCACTGAAGACCTCCTACCATGTTAAAATTAAATCATTAACAATTACTCTTTGAGTCCACCAACCTGATTCCATCTAGTTGTATTATCATCTAGTCCACACATCTCCATCCTTCCAACAAGGAAAGTATGATAGATGGATACATATGTATATTTAAACACTTCACTAAAATTTAGATAAGCTATATTCGTAGCATGTCCCTCATTCGTTAAGTTACCAATCCTGTCAAATGAAAATCTGTCCTTGAAGAAATCATTCTGGCTCTTTGTAATCAGGGCTTCCCTTTCTAGATGTTCATCTGCCATCACTTTAATGCTATATTTTAGAATGTTCCTAGGTATTGAAGTCAAACTCCCTGGTCTATGGTTTACAGACACTGTTCTTTTCTCTTTTGAGAAAAAGCAGGACATTTGCTCTTTTCCAATCGTGGATCTCTCCTGTTTTCCATGATCTTTTAAATATCACCGACGTTGGTTCAACAAGGGCATTTTTTTCCAGTATTGCAGATGTAGTTCATCCGAACTAAGTGACCTGAATTCATCACAGGCAACTAGGCATTATCTTACTATATTCTTAATGATCTCGAGTGTCCATTCTTTCTTAGTCACCTTTGTTCTATTGTTTCTAGTGCAGAGGTCATTATCCTTAGTAGAGAAAGGTATAGAGATAGGGATTAGACCTATAATTTCATTGATAGTGGGAGTTCCTAGAGAGGAGTTTCTTTGCCAATGCATATTAGTATCTTCTCTACAACTTAGAGTCTTACAAAGTTGCCTACATAACTTGCCAGGGTCACATAGCCAGTTTGTTTCAGAGATTGAACTTGACCCCAAATCTTTTTGGTTTCAAGGTCAGTTCTCTATCCCCTTTGCTAAATTAGAATTAAGTAGCTTTATCTTTGCTGTCATTTGTCTTTCTTCTATGAACTATTTTTGTTGTTCTTAGCTTCTCTTACCAGCCCAGGTTGATTCTGAGCTTTAGAATTCATGACATTATTGAATAGGACTATGCCATGCTCTTATATCCATCCTCGGTTACTTGCCCTTGCTTTTATCTTCTGTAAATTCTTTTTCCTTTTCCTTTTTTCAAATCTAAGTTGGTTAGCGAGTTCCTTGTGTGTCTACCTCATTCTATAACAAATCTTATTTTCCTTCCCCATTAGAATTGCTTCCCTTTGTGTCTTCAGAATTTCCTTCCTTTATAGCATTTCAGTTCATGAAATCCTACCAATATTTCCTCTGAACCCTTTGAAATCTGCTTTCCCAAAATCCAAGATGCATGTTAGAAATCTGGATTTTTTCTCTTTCTCTATCAAAATTCTAGAAGAAAATTGTCACTTCCTCCAACATTTCCCATCTTTTGTGCCCCAGCAAAACTTTCCTCTTTATTAATGAAAATTTCCCCTGTTGTTTCCTCAACTTTTTAAAGAATCTGATTATCACCAAAGTAAGCCAAGAAGTCATTTGTTACTTTTCTTTTTATCAGAGAGAGCTCTAGAACATGTTTAGATAACTGAAGTCTCCTATCACTATCATATCATGCCTCCATGCCAGCTTGGGATCTACTTCCTAAATTCCTTATCTATTTCCTCTTTCTGCCTAGGTGGGCTGTAGTATACTCCAATAACAAAATTTTGTCTGTTTCTCTTTCCATTGACCTTCACCCAAACACTTTCTGTCAAGTTTCCCTCTTCTAGCTCCTAGATTTCCTCACATAAATCTACCTTCTTAATATAAAATGCCTACATTTTATCTATCCTTTTTTTTAATGTTATACCCATTTGGAGCTGTGGTCCAGTTATAAGTTTCATCTGAATTTCAGGGACACATATGTAATATGCCCTCTTGAACCACTCCCCCAAGTCTCATTTGCACTCATAGTTAGGGGTCCCTGGAGGGTAGCTACTACTTTTAGAGGTCTAGGAGTGATCTGGGCAGATGGCTATGTTACTAATGCTGCATCTTCTCAGCTCCTCTAATGTGTTCCCCATCAGCAATCAATCAGTAGAAGATTAATTTGTATGAAAGGCTGTATAATAACAGTTGGGATAAAATGTTCCCCCTAAAATGTGGGGCACAGTCTCCCACAGGTATACAAACACCAATGGGAAGAGTGAGCTTAAATTTAAAATACAGTGGTGGTAAATACACTTCTAGAGAATCAATGTGTTAAAGGGGTACCTCACACAACTTCTGGTACTAGAAGTCTTTTCTCCCTTCCTGGAATCCTCGTAATGCTCCCCTTAGGTGTAGGTCTCTTCGGGGCTCCAAGGGTCCATAGCCAGAACTTCTCTCCACCATGATGAGTCAGTACTCCTGAAGCCATCTCTCTTTAGTGTGTCTCTCTGTCCCTGGTAGCAGCTGCTTCCATTGTCATAAGCCATGACTGCTCCTGTACCTTCAGTGCACACAACCACTAATGCTGCCTTCACAGACCTACAGGCCTCTTGAATGTCCTGAATGAAGCAACCTCCTGGACAAGTCTATCAAACAAGTGTCTTGGGATACTTGAGAACACACACGAAGCGACAGAGGCAGCCATGTGTTCTCAGCTCCATTGCAAGCTGGGATACAGGGAAATCACTCTTCCCCAAAAGAGCTCCAGGGAAAACAGCTCAAAGTAGCCCTGCCTCACTCATACTCAAAAAGGAAAAAAAGTGACAAAGGCAAGTTACTCCTTTTGTTTACTCCTTTCATTCCAGTTCAACAACCCTGAGTCTGTGGCTCTGTGATTCTGTGAATCATCAGTTCTTCAGACTCAGCAGCCAATTAGAGAACTGTTAGTCATCACACAATACAAGCCCTTCAGTCTCAAATTGTTGGAAGCAGACCCCCAAAGCTCCATATGGTTGACTGGAAGGAGGCAGGGAGCATTAGTACATGCTATGTACAGCCTACCAGGAAGGGCAAAACTGAGCATGCTCCATGCATCTGTTAAACTCCTCCCTCAATTGAATGTTTCCTGACCTTAGCCAGTAGGCTGGGGTGTGCATTGACTTCGCTGTGTTCTCTGGGTGCCAGGGAGGCTTAAGCATTTTCCTTTTGATTGTTGTCTCCAGTACCTTGGACTAAAGATTCTCAGAAAAGTCCATGGGCCACAGATCATATGTTATCCCAAATTTAAAGGGAAAAATTGCACTACCCTAAAATATAAAGTTAAGCAAATTCAACAAACAAACTTATCAGAGCTTATTCCCTTTGGGTTGGAGAAGGTCTTGGCAAGCATTAAGCCAAGCAACTTTTCCTTCCCTTTCTTCTCTGTGTAACATTCTTGCATTCTCCAATATCCTGAGAAGGGTCAAGTCTTTTCTCTTCCACTTCAGATCCCCATCCTCTTTTTCCATTGAAACTTCACTTCCATATCCTTTAGAAATACTTTACTCACTCACCCTAATAACTTGGAGTGAGAAGAAACATTCTTTGAGTCCATTTACCTTCTTTTCCTGGAGGGAGATTAACCTACACTTGAAATATAGGTAATAGTCATTTGGCCATTACTGAAATACAAACATCATGAAATCAGTTTATGTCATGCCACAATTTCCCTTATTTTCCATACAGAGTAAGATTTTCATCCTCTTTTGGTGGAACTATTTGTGAGTGTTGACATATCAACCCTAAGTACCTTGTTAAAAGTTTTACAGCCAATTTTCTCCTCTTAATAACTTGAAAATTCAACTCAATTTTCTTAGTCTTAACAACTCCACACAGTCCCACTTATCTGTACTTTAGTTTGCAACCAAAACAAAAAAGGAAAGTGAAAGGGGCCATTAAAGAATCTTGCCATGGGAAGAAGGGGGAGATGTGCAACTGTTGTAAGAATTGGGTACCTTAAAAGAGGTCGCACCTGAAAAGAATTTGAATATTAAGGGACAACACCTCTAAGAAAGAGATATGCCTCTCAGTATTGTAGACATCTGAGTCCCCAGAAGCAGTCAAAAATCAAGGAGGAAGATGGAATCTAGAAAGACAAACAAAATAACCTGCTCTTGGGAGCAGTGAATGGCCAAGATGAGGACTTATGACTCAGGACACAGAATGACTCTCATCACATGAAAACACTTCCATTTAAATTCCATTTCCAATTTGCTTCCTTAATGAATTTATATTTCTAAGATTATGACACAGTAGGGGGAAAAAGGAGAAGGGGTTAAAAACTACAAATTCATTAGCACAGAAGCAGGATAGAGGAGTAAGTTCAAATTTGGTGTCCTAGAAACTCTACCCTCATGAGGGACTCAGAGAGAATCACAGTCAGAATATATTAGAAGTGGAGAGGAATATGAAAATGAGCAAAATTTTTTAAAAAAATCTTTTAGGAAAAGGGGACAATGAGCTGTGAATTAATCTTGTCATTCTGGAAAACAATTTGGAACTATACCTAAAAAGTAAACTAAACTGTATGTATATATCCTTTGACCCAGTTATACCATGACTAGGCATATACCCCAAAGATATGAGATAAAGAGAGACAAGATCCATAAGTATGAAAAAAATCTATTGTAGCACCTTTTGATATAGCAAAGAAGGGGTGCCCATCAATTGAGGAATTGTGGAATATGAATGTAAAAGGATATTATTGCACTATAAGAAATGAGTTCAGAAAAACCTGGGAAGACTTATATGAAGTCTTCAGAGTGGAGTGTGATTCAGATTGAAGTGATTCAGAGTGACATTTATACAATGGCAACACCATTATAAAGAAAAATAATTTTGAAAGGCTTCAGAACTCTGACCAATCCACAATTCCAGAACAATTGTAAAATATGTTTTCTACCTCTTCAAAGTGAGGTGATATACTAGAGGTACAGAATAAGATATGTATTTTCACACATGGCCAATGTATAGATTTGTTTTGTTTAGATATGATTATTTGTTATGAGGGAGGACTTGGAGCCCCTTGGAGGGGGGGGCTAGTGACATTGCTCCCCCCAAAAAAAAAGATGAAAAGAAAAGAGAGTCAATAAAACATTTTAAAAGCACAGAAGAAAGGAGAAAAAAATTCAGGGAGACAAATAAGATAGCTTTGGAACAAATTTGTTGAATTTAACTTAAAAAAAACAAGTAAAAGACATAGGTAGTTTCATATGCAATCCTCTTTTTCTGGAATATTGGCTAAAAAAGAAAAAGTGCACCACAAAAAAGTTAAACTAAGAGGTTGTGGGGAACGGGAAGGAAAGATTTTGAACTACATGCTTAGTTGGACAACGAAAGAGAAAGTCAAGACAGAAGGAGAAATAGATAAATTAATGAATAAAAAGAAAGAAAAATAAATTAAAATTTAAGCAAATTCAAGGAAACTAAGGCTAGGATAAGTAAACAAGAGTGGGAAGGTAGGAGGGGGGGAGCTGGGAAGTTGTGGGAATAGACTAACATTGAAGTAATAGAAGCAGAACTGATTTCAGTGACAAAATGCTGACTTTTTAAAAAGGAATAGAATAAAAATCAATGCAAATTAAACAAATGGAAGAATACACAAGCCAAAAGATCATAATCTTAAATGGCAATGGATTAAATAACCCAACAAATAAAAGAACAAGGCAGAAAACAAAACCTGACATTTTCCTCTATACAAGGACATATTTAACAAATAAAGATACATATGGGATAAAAATGAGAGGCTAGAACTAATGGTATCAGGTGATTCAAAAAAACTAAAAAATTTACAGTGTTATGTTTGACAGAAAGACATCGCGGAGTAAGTAGATCTAGGGCTGGCCATAAAACCAGGAAGACCCTGCCTCTAACACCTACTGTCTGTGTGATCCTAAGCAAGTCACTTAACCCCTGAGTGCTCTAGACAGTTCTCTAAGACTATAAATTGCAGAGAAGGTACCAACCTGCAGTAGTAAAGGTATTTCTTCACCTGGAACTTCCCTGTACCAATAAAATCACAGGTCCAATCTCTATTCCTATTCAAAAGATGGGAAATCGCATTACACATACAGGCACCATAGATAATGAAACAATGCCAATATAAAATGTATATGCTCTAAATGGCATTACATCTAAATTCAAAGAGTTAAAATTAAATGAATTGCAAAAATGGAAACCACAATTATGAGACATTAATTTTTCTCAAGACTGGTTAAATCTAACAGAAAGATAAATAAAACAGAACATATTGAATTGAATAAACTGTTAGATGTTATAGATCTTAAAGATCTGAGGCTTTTCCTGAATGGGAATATTAAAGAACATGCACATTTCTATGTATGATATGGCATCATTACAAAAACAACAATGTACTAGGACCCAAAGAAATTATAAATATGTTTAAAAGCATAAATATTAAGCTAATCCTTTACAATCCATAATGCAATAAAAATAGCAATTAATACAAGAAACACAAGTGAAAGAAACACACTTAAATGTCCACTTACTAATGAAATCCTAAACAATGAACAATGAACAAAGAACAAACAATAGAAACAATTAATGCAAAAGAATGATAATGATGAGACAACATACTAGAATTTTTATGTCACTAAAACAAACTTCAGAGGAAATATTTCTGAAAACGTATTATCAAAATAATAAAAGACAGGATTGGTAAAGGGCATGGAAATACTTTTAAAAATGAGAAAATAAAAAATAAACCCCAAATAAGCACAAAAATGATATCTTTAAAATTATAGGAGAAATAGATAAAATGGAAATCAGACTATAAACATTATAAACAAAACTAAAATCTGTTCCTTTGAAAAGGCTAACAAAATTGGCAAATCTTTAGTTAATGTAATCAAACATAAGAAAGGAAAATAAAATTATCAAAATAAAAATGAAGTTAAACCAGATAATTTTTATTTGTCAAAATCTACTATAAGCAATTATATGCTAGCAAAACTAAGAATTTAAAGGAAATGGATGGTTACCCCAAAATACAAAATACTAAAATTAACAATATGAAATAGTGACCATAAGCAATGCAATCTCATAAAATTAAACTGAAGAAGCTACAATGGAACTACCAAATATGGAAATAAAATATCTGATCCACATAGATTTATAGATGAATTCTTTCATACATTTAAGGAGCAAACAATAACTGTGCTGAAAAAAAAATCTCAAAAACTGGAAAAAAGTGATACCAAATTTCTTTTATGAAACAAATATGGGGAGGCATGGTGGAAGAGAGAGCGAGGGAGTGGGGCCAGAGGAGAGAGATCTAGCTCAGTATCACTAACGAATATTAATGCAAAAATTTTAAATGAAATCCTAGTAAAAAGACTACAGCAATATAGTAAAAAAGTTATTCACTGTGACCAAGTTTGATATATACCAAGGCTTAAATAATGGCCCAATTTTCAAAAAATAATTAATAGAATTTTATTTAAAATAAAAAAAACTGAAACCACATGATTATATCAACAGATGCAGAAAAAACCCTTTGACAAAGTACAATGTTTTTTTTCTTCTAATAACCCAAAAAAGTGAAGCTATAGAAGGACTATTTTAATACCATAAAAAAGTATATATCTAAAACCAAAAGCTACCATTATCGGGGATAAGGAAACACAGAGCTTTTCTAGAAAATAAGCAAGGATGTCCCCTCTGCCCACTTTTATTTTGGCATAATTCTAGAAATTCTAGCAAAAGCAGCAATACAAGAGAAAGAAATTAAAGGCATAAACATTAAGAAAGAAAAGAAAAATTATCAATATTTGTATATGACATGATGATTTACTTAGGAAATCACAGAGAATGAACAATTGACTCATTAATAGCTTTAGGAAAGTAGTATAATAAAAAGACATTGTGAAAATCATCAGTCTTTCTACATAGCAATAATAATAAAAAAAGAACCCAGAAAGAAATAATAGAAATCTAATGGAAAATTTGGAGGAAATGGAAGAAAACATTCAAAATAACTAGAAGATTTATAAAACATTTGGGAATCAATATGTGTTAGGGGCGCTCTGGACCTAGGCCCCCCGAGAGGGTAGTGAGACGCCAGGGAGTCTGGACCTGCTGACGTGGCAATGCCTGTATGGCTTCCGCCACCTCAGCACCGGGGCGGCTCTTACTGGAGGAGCTCCACCCTCGGGGAGGAACTGGGGAGGAGCCAACCCGGAACACCCCGATAGGTTATATAAGGCGCGCCCCAGAGAGGGTCAGTGGGACTTCTGGTACGCCATGCAATAAAGCTGCTTGTCCATTCCGGTGTTCTGCCTGGTGATTCTCCTCTCGCATCCCCCGAGAGGAGCCGGAGACGTTCGAAGACCCGAGGGCAGGGTAAGTGGAAGGCGGTGGTCGGGGTGGAGCCCTCGACAGCTGGCGCCCGAACAGGGACCGGTAGGCCGCTAGCCCGCTCTCCCTAGGTGGAGGAGCGGAAGACCAGGCAGCCTCAAGGGAGTGCCCTTGGGAAGAATGGGACATAAAGTAAGTAAAGCCCTAGTTGAACCGGAGGACAAAGGCATACTCGCCTGCCAGATCTACAAGGTCTGCAAAGAACAAGGCGTTAAAATTCATATAAGAGCATGTAGAGAGTGGGTGGAGAAGGTTTGGGTGGTCAGCCCATGGCTGGAACACACCGGGGTAGATCCGCAGAAATGGGGGTTGGTGGGCCAGCAAATGGCCTCTTACCATAAAACGGACCCCTCATTCTTAGACCCTAAAGACTTTGCGATCTACTCGGCGATAGGGGCTGCCCTATCGCCCCAGCCACCCCCTATACGGGACGAAAGGGGTGCCCAAGTAGGGGCATCTCTGGCGGGCTCAGACGATGAGGAGGAGAAAAACCCCGAGCCGAAATCCATTTATCCTTGGGAAGCTTTACAACAGGGCAAAGAGGACTTCCCATCTCCCCCTCCGAGGGAGGAACTGTTAAAAGCCCCAAAAAAGAAGGAAGGGTGGGACTCCCTAGAAAAAGGAGGTGTTCATTTACCGCCCCGGCACCCCCTAGAAGAGGGAAAAGAGGAAAAGAAAAGATGGCGTTGGTGGGAGGGAACTCATGAGTCCGGGGAGAAGGAGGAAGCGGCCACCGCCCTAATGGCGGCGATGACGCTAGGGCCGCCGAAAGGCTTCCAGTTTCCTGCGGGGGGAGCGGCCGCGGCTCGACCCCCACAGAGCCTGCTTTCTTTCAGTCTGCGCCAGGCTGCTAAGGACGGGGAGGACATAGATTGGGCAGAGTGGGGCTCCCCGATGGCACTACCGGTGCTGATAGAAAATCCAGACACTGTGAATGAGGAGAGACACCTTGTTTTTTAAAAGAAGACTGTTCATGATTCCATATCTTTGACTTTAACATCTATCTCTAGACTACCCTTGGGGCTGGTGTAGGCTGGGGCACTTGCCATATGGGGGAGTCAAAGTAAAGAGGTAGAACCAGAAGTTGCCTCTTCTTTTTAGATCATGCAGTAACTCACATCCCTCCCCTTCCCACCTCCCTGCTCCTTCCCCCATCAAGGAATCCTTCCCAGTGCTAGGCTAGGTTTGAAGCAGGCCTCAAAGCTTCCACGTTGTTTACCTGAACCATGAAGGACAATTCCAAGCATGCTCCTTGGAATAGTCCCTCCCACAATCAGCAACTTTCCTTATACCCCATACAGCTGGGGCATACTCTCCCACAAATATACACAGCATCAGGCCAGAGAGTGAACGTAAGTCAGAATTCCACACACTGAGAAAATACACGCAAATTTCCCATGGTGCTGGGGTGCAGTTGCTGCCCCTCTGATGCTACTAAGCTGTGGATGTTCTCAAGCTGCCCCACTGACCTTGGTCTCATAGCTTCTGCCAGATATTACTCTGCTGGTTATGACCAGATACAGTTCCCCTCAATGCTGCTCTACTCAGAATTAGTATTTACTTGGGATCCCTTTTCCCAGTACAGGGCTGGGTCCTCTTGAAAGGAGAACTCACCCTAACTACCCAGCTACCTAATATACTTCCCACAGTCCTGTCTCTGATCAGGCCAAAATGCAGGCAATGGCCATCTTCCTGGTAGCTCTGGTATTAGGGATTTTATCAGTTTTCAGCTCTAAATTCCACTCACTCACCCATGTATATGAGTGTGCTGGGAAAAGGCATATGAGTAAACAATACCTAGGAGGTAAGGTCATTGCTGATTATTCAGTGGAATTCATGGTTTTTCCATATGCAACTACAGTCATTTAGAATTTGAAAAGGATAAATTCTAAAAGGTATTTTGGCCCATAACTATATAAATATATCTATATCTATATGTATACACACACATACATATATATGTGTGTGTCCGTATGCATGTGTGTATGTACCTGTATACATCTATGTATATCTACATGTGTGTACATATATGCATGTATGTATATACACATATATCATTTGATCATCGCAACCCTGTAATTTAGTGCTACTGTTATCCCCATTTTACAGATGAGGAAACTGAGTCTGAGAGGTTAAGTGACTTGCCCAGGCTCCGGTAGTTATCTGTGTGTGTGTGTGTGTGTGTGTGTACATACACACATACACACATACACACGTGTGTATATTTTTCCCTAGGCTGTCCCAAAAGTCTTAGTGCAATTCAAAACTATTAAAGCTTAGATAGTTTTAATTTGTATAATTATATATGTTTTTATTGTTGTTGTTGTTGTTGTTGTAGACCAAAGAAACTAGATGATGCATAAGCAACAGAATCATACGGCTTGAACACAATTAATTCAATGGTATGGAAATGGAGAAATCAGTACAAAACTCTTCTATCACTTCCTGGTTAAATCATTTGTCAGTTCCTATGTAGCAGTGTTGAACTGTAATTTGATCAGTTACTTGTGATTATTTTGCTCTTGTCCCTTTGTTCATTTTATGAATTAAACAGTGCATTTGCTAGCATTTATAAAGCCCTTCATGGTTTGCATAGCTCTTTTCATGTTATCTCGTTTGATCCTCATCACAAGCCTGTAATTTAGCACAATTATTATCCTCATTTTACAGATGAGGAAACTGAGGCTGAAGGTTGAGTGACTTGCCCAGACCCAAATAGCTAAGTAAGTATCTGAGGCTGGATTTGAACTCAGGTTTTCCTCACTCCAAATCTAACCTATCCATTGCACCAACTAGCTGCCTCTAACTTAACATTATGCATACATAGATGCAAGTTAAATATGAAAGTAATACAGTCATAGTTGGCCTTAATCACTTTTTATATTTTTCCATGTCGTGAATTCTGAACTTGATTTAAGAGCACATCTTGTGCTGCTTGTGCAGGGTACCAAGAATTCCTCATTATGGCTCTGCCACATGGCAATCCTGTACAGAGTCAGGACTCAATGTGATTCCCATTTCATGAAATACAAAAAGTCAAACTGGCCAAACTAGTAAGTGGCAGTTAGGATTTAAACCTATGACTCCTAATTCCAAGACCAGTTTTCTTCCTACTATACTATGCTCTGCCCCAATACAGGGACGGGTATTGATGATAAAGTGCACTAGTGATTCATTTATTAACTCCCATTTGAAGACTAATTATTGCTTCATAATCTTGGCAATCCTTCTTGTGCCTGTTGGCTAATGCAGGTTAGAGGTTCTTAACCTGCATTCCATGGACCCCTAATTGTTTTGGTGGATAAGTTTCAGGCGGTCTCCAAACTTGGCTGGGAAAAATTACATCTTCATTTTTACTAACTGAAATGTAGATTATGAATTCAATTATGAATTTTTAAAAATATTTTTGAGAAGGAATCTATAAATTTCACCAGGCCAGAGACTGTATTTGAAGAAGAGAAACTTGGAGGAACTTGAGAAAAAATTGAAGGATATTGACTGTAGCTGAAAAGGGAGAAGGAAAACTCAGTTTGAAATAGGACCCAATTCGAAAGGGGAAAGGGATTTAGGAAAAGAACCCAATGAGGAGGAGGAGAAATCAGAGAGAAAGCAATTGTAGTTGGCAAGGCAAAAAAAAAAAAATAGGCAAATAAAACAAATTGGCAAGATAAGGTAAGGTTGTCATAAGAGAAGGCAGAGAAAATTGCTTATTATCTAAGAGCTACTGAAAGAAAGGAAAGGAAGTTCTTATGAGGCTATCAAATCATTAAGACTGATGGGATTAAAAGGGATTCTCACAATTATACTTGCTACTGGGCCCAAGAGGGGTTCCCTTTCCATTTAAGGGCCCCTTTGCTCTGGGACCCCATAGAAGGACTAGATTAGTACTAGGAGAGCTTGGCCTCTAAAAGAAGGATCAGACTTTTTTTCTTTACTTTAGTCTCATTACACTCCAATTCTTCCAGGACTGTAGAAAAAAATGTATTTAAGGCTTAGGTTTTGGCTCATGCCTAGGATCTCCCCAAAGGAAGTAGTAGACAGTACTCAATTTACAGTATAAATAAGGTATGGGACAGCTATTTCCTACACACAAAAGAACTGCTTAATACACAAGATCCTCAAGTACATATTGACAGGAAGACAAACAGGATATAATAGCTTATGACTACAGATGTACGCTCCCTGAAGGTTGAGATCTAAACCCATCAAAACATAAATCATTTGATGAGACTGCTAACTAGACACTTTATATTACACAACCAACTTCCACACTGCACTGTCTAAACGATTCCTTGTAGGTTTACTGCTTCCGGCTTTGGATCATCCTCTTGTTGGTATCATCTCCAATGTATAAGCTCCCACTGCTGCCAACCCTTACTAAGGGATCCAGGATCTCCAACTTCTCAGAATCACCAGGTTGCCTCCAAGACTGGACATGTCCATCTCATGCATTATGTTCAATTTCGTATAGTAAGACAAAGAAACACAAAGCAAAAGAGGCAGCCAGTGGCCCTGGCTCAAACTTACCTAGTTAAATGCCCCTACTCTAGCTACCACATGGGAATGGTCAACATGCTACTATATAGTCAGGGGAAGGGCAAAATCATTCTTCTTTACTTCTTCAGAGCTAGACTTTTAAAGCTAAATGGAGTCATCTACCTGTTCACTAGCCATTAAAGGAATTGCTTCATCATCTTAAAATACAAGCCCTTCCATGCTTCATCATCCATGTCTCTGAAGTTCCTGGAAGTTTCCAGTGAAGCTCTAGCACATTAGGCCCCTTCCCCACACATGCTCCCAAGGGAGCAACCTCCAATTTCAAGCCCTGCTACAGGAGTAAGAATGATAACCTGGAAAGCGAATAAAAGGAGTTACAGGTATAAAGGGGATCAACTACAAATAAGAATGAAGGGCGGAAAGAAATTTGTCAAGACTTTCAATGAGACTGTGATGTTCTACTAATGTTCAAAAGTGAATTCTTCTAAGAACAGAATGCGGAGGAACTTCAGGTTATGGGGCATGATGAAGTATTTCTTTGAAAACAAAAACAATCTTAGGCCTTCAGAGTGAAAATGAAGAAGGAAAAGGATCTGAGGAATCACAACAGAATCCTGCCCAAATGAGACAGCATTTGTAAAAGTGCTTAGCATAGTGTCTGGCATATTTTAGAAACTTAATAAATGCCTTTTCCCTCTCCTCCCTTCCACTGACCCATGTTAGGCGCTTGAAGGATGGAATAATGTCACACAGAGGAATGGAAGCAGAGTCAATACCCATTGATTAAGGAATGGCTAAATAAGTTGCGGTAAGCGAATGCATAATGGAATATTACTGCATGATGAGTACAGTGAATCACAGGAGGTCTGATGTGAAATGATGTCAAAGGAAATAAGTAAAACCAGAAAAATAGACATAGTGAAGACAACATTGTAAATAGAAAGAGCAACAACAACATTGAAACGGAATGCAGTGTAATTAAAATGACCAAGGTTAACCCCAGATAAAAGATATGACAAGCACTTCCTGTTCTCCTTTGCAGAGGTGGAGAACTCTGAGGGTAGACACTGCAGATGATGTCAGTATTGGGCGTTGTGTTGGTTGTTTTGCTGACTATTTTTTTTAATTCTTTGTTATAAGAGATGGCTCTCTGGGAAGGGAGGATGAAAGAATGTCACACAGAGGAGATAGGGAAGAAGGACCCAAACAGGATATATTGGGGAAGGAAGGTAATGTAAAAACAAGATATTGATGTCTTAAAATGTTTTTAAAATAACAAATTGCAAGCTCTCTTTGAAGAGAAGGGATCTCAATGCTCAAAGGAGGAAGCAGTTGTTTGTCCTCCAAGAAATGATGGTGTAGATCTCCATAGATTCTGTCAGGTGGGAGAATATCCAGTAAAGATCAGGCGAAGAAGAGAAGAATACTGATAGTTGGTGACTTCCTATTGAGGAGGATTCGGGCAGCTTTTTGTTAAACTACTACTAAGCATAATCATAATCATAATAGGGATTAATGTTGTCTTCCCATGGAATGTATCCAAGGCATAACAGAGAAGCTCTCAAGGCTTACTAAAACAAATGTCTTCTTACTTCTTGTGATTCATGTGGGCATACATAAATGACACCTACAGAAGGAACCTGGAAAGTATTGCCAAAGATGACTAAGTCCTGGGCAAAAAAACTCAATACCATAGGGATATGATGGTATTTTTGTCACTACTATCCTTTAAGGCAAGAGATATAAAGGAGAAAAGTTGATGTGAGAGGTGAACAACTGCTTGAGAAAGTGGTGGCTGAGAATGAAATTGGACTTCTGAATTGGCATGAACAAAAGGAATGAGAGATTTCTGTTTGGGAGCTGAGCTTGCTTCACAAAGGCTGGTAAGAATATTTTTGCCTGCTGTTTTGCAAATCCTTCGAGTGTGCATGGATAGAAAAACTTAAAACAAATAGAAGCAGGGAAGGAATTGTGAGAAGATGGTAGAATAAGGCAGGAAATTACCTGGATCTCTCAAATTCCCCCCCCTCCAAAAAAAACTTAATAATGCCTCAAAGTGAATATTAGAGCCAAGGAAAAATTAAAAGTTGGGATAAAATAGTTGTCCAGCCTAAAGACAACTTGGGAGGATATTAGGAAAGATTTGGCCTCAGTGAAATGCAGACATGGCAAGGCAGATACCACTGGACAGATGGTGGAGTCAACAAACAGCGAGCCCTGGGGGCAGCTGTGTAGGAAACAGCCTCTGCTTGAGGAACTTTAGCCCCACAGACTGAATGGGTATCAGGGAGCTGATCAGGGGAAGATTGGGAAGAGTGGCACTTAACTGGACACAGAGCCCAGATGTATTGACCAGACTCATTCCCAGGATGTGGCTGGGGGAGAGGAAGACCAAGAACATGCTGGAGAGTGTGGCTGCAGAGGGGCAGGGGCTCTGCTTGTTGTGGTCACTCTCAGGAGAGTGGAGTCCCTTGTTTGGGTTCCAGGGTAGAGAGGGGAGATAATGTGTGCAACAGCAGGAAGGACTATAGGAAGCAAGAGCATTTGTTGTGGCAGTGGTTCTTCCAAGAACTCTTTTTGTGCTTGGGACCATTTGACATTTCTCATTGAAAAAGGAGTGGCTTTTTTTTATCTCCATTATCTTCCTTTAAATATGAACCCAGATCTTCTCTATCTCCATAGTAACTATATATCATTCAGTTCTTTCTCCTTTGTTTACTCATTTTTATTTTGTTGTTGTTGTTGTTTTATTTTGTTTTTAGTAGCTATTAGTGTAATCAATTTCTAGTACTGAGGTATGGAGAATGATGCACCAAACCTCAGGTCCTTTTACTATTACTTTCTGAGGTCTCTCCCTAGGCACAACCTTGGGGCCTCCTCTCCACTCCTCAGGCATGGCTAGGGCCCCCAGATACACTGTCCTGAAAATGATCTTGCTCCCTGCGGTCCTTCTGGTGGCTGCAAACTACAGCTGTTCTCTCTGCACTGGAACTGAAACCAAGGCCTCTGCTCTCCTGCAAGTGCCCACAACCCACAGGGTCCTTGTCCCTTGCTACTGTACTCACCAGGTGTGTGCTAGCTCCTTCTATCCACATCCACAGCCTGGCATACATCTAGGTCAGCTGTGCTTGGCATCCTTCAATAGTGGAAGGTCCTTCAATCTTCTACTCAGCTGTCAGACTGTCTTTGAGATGAAAGTTTCTAAGTCTGGGGCTGCCCCACTACTTGTTGGTTGTTGATCCTATAGAGTTGGCCTGGAGGTGTTTGCATTTCACTCAGGCCAAAGCTCCACCCCTGGAGGCTGTCTTTCCTGGGGTCTTCTCAAATTGTCTTAGGAGGACAACTGCTTTTCACCCCATTTATTTCTGCTGCTCTGAAGTGATGTTCTGTCTTTTTTTGTGTTGGAAATTTGGAGAGCAGAAAGTTTTCTAACCTACTCTGCCATCTTCCCAGAATCCTCTCCAATATTTGTAACTCTTAAGAATGTTATCATTACTAGGGTAATAAACTAGGTAGGGTAGAGAGAATATACATAGATAGAAGAATTAGCGTTAAGGAGATTATGATGGAATGATCCTAAAATGTAAAATTGGGTCAGGAGAGGTAAAATGGAGCAAACTATCTCATACAAAGAATGCATGAATAGAAGAACTGTTACAGTGAAGGGGAGGATGGGGTGGAGGCAGAAGGGTCTTATTCTCATCTGAACTAGGTTAAAGAGGGAATAGCATATTGTCTTCTTAATTTATAGAAAAATGGGAGACAAGGACATAGGGAGGGAATCTTAGAGAGTGTGTGGATTAGGGAGGCAGTGGTCAGAAGTATATTAGTCTTCTGAGGATGGATAGGAGGGAGAGAGAGAAAGAGAGAGAGAGAAAGAGAGAGAGAGAGAGAGAGGATAAACAGTAAGGAAAAATACTTCAGAGGTAAGTATACAACTAGTAATTATAACTTTGAATGTGAATGCAATGAACTTACCCACAAAATGGAAACAGATAACAGAATGAATCAAAAACCAAAACCTCATAATATGTTGTTTACAAGAAGCACATTAAAAAATGAAAGACACACACAGAGTAAAAATAAAGGGCTAGAGTAGAATTTATTATGCTTCAGCCAATGTAAAAAAAAAAAGGAGGAGTAGCAATCATGATCTCAGACAAAGTTAAAGATAAAATGGATGTAATTAAAAGAAATAAGCAGGGAAACTACATTATATTAAAAGTTACCATAGATAATGAAGTAATATCAATACTAAACATATATGCACCAAATGCTATAGCATTCAAACATTTAAAGGAAAAGGTAAATGAATTACAGGTGGAAATAGATAGCAAAACTATAATAGTGTGGAAGACTTCAACCATCCCTTCTCAGGTTTTTATACAAGTAAAACCAATTCAACCAAAATTAAAAAGAAAGCAGAAAATTAGAGGAAAATTTTATAGACAATTTCTTGGATAAAGGCCTCATATCTCAAATACATAGAGAACTTTGTAAAATTAAAAGACTATGAGTCATTCCCCAATTTATAAATGGCTAAAGGATATGAACAAGTAGTTTTTGGAAGAAGAACTCAAAGCTATCTATAGTCATATGAAAAATGCTCTAAATTATTACTAGTTAGAGAAATGTAAATTAAAACATCTTTAAGATTCCATCTCATAGAATGGAAGAAATTATGACCAAACAAGAAATAGAGAATATTATGAAATGCAAAATGGATAATTTTGATTACATTAAATTGAAAAGTTTTTGCACAAAGCCAATGCAACCAATATTAGAAGGAAAGCAGAAAGCTGGGAAACAATTTTTCCAACCAATGTCTCTAATAAAGACCTCATTTCTAAAATATGTAAAGAACTGAGTCAAATTTATAAGAATACAAGTCATTCCCCAGTTGATAAATGATTACAGTTTTCAGATGAAGAAATTAAAACTATCTATAGTCATATGAAAAAATGCTCTCAATCACTACTGATTAGAGAAATGCAAATCAAAACACCTCTGAGATACCGCCTCACACCTATCAGCTTGGCCAACATGACAAAACATGAAAATGATAAATGTTGGAGACGATGTGGGAAAATTGGAACCCTAATGCATTGTTGGTGGAACTGTGAACTGATTAAAATATTCTGGAGAGCAATTTGGAACTATGCCCAAAGGGCTATAAAAGTATGCACACCCTTTAACCCAGCAATACCACTTCTAGGTCTGTATCCCAAAGAGATTATAAAAATGAGAAAAGGACCCACATGTACAAAAATATTGATAGCAGCTCTTTTTGTGGTGGCCAAGAATTGGAAGTTGAGGGGATGCCCATCAATTCGGGAATGACTGAACAAGTTGTGGTATATGAATAAGATGGAATACTATTGTTCCATAAGAAATGATGAGCATGCAGATTTCAGAAAAACCTCGAAAGACTTACACGAACTGATGCTGAATGAAGTGAGCAGGACCAGGAGAACACTGTACACAGTTACAGCCACATTGTGCAATGACTAACTTTGATAGACTTAGCTCTTCTCAGCAAAGCAAAGATCTAAGACAACTCCAAAAGACTCATGATAGAAAATGCTATCCACATCCAGAAAAAGAACTATGGAGTCTGAATGCAGATAGAAGTATACTATTTGCTCTCTCTCTTTTTTGCTTTTGTTTCTTCTTTCTTGCAGTTTCCCCATTGGTTCTAATTCTTCTTTACAGCATGACTAATGTGAAAATATGTTTAATATGAATGTAAATGTATAGCCTATATCAGACTGCATGGTGTCTTGGAGAAGGGGGAGGGAAGAGAAGGAGAGAAAATTTAGAATTGAAAATCTTATGGAAGTGAATGTTGAAAACTAAAAATAAATAAGTAAACTAATTAATTTCTTTTAAAAAGATTCCATTTCATATCTATCAGATTTGCTAAAATGATTGAAGGAGAAAATGACAGATGTTGGAGGGAATGTGGAAAAAATTGGAATGTTAATACACTGTTGGTGGAACTGTGAACTGATCTAACCATTTTGGACAGAAGTCTGGAATTATGCCCAAAGAGTTATAAAACTGTGAAATGAAAACTCCCAGGAATATTATAGCCAAAATCCAAAGCTCCCAAGTCAAGAAGAAAATATTGCAAGCAGCCAAAAAGAAATAATTCAAATATTGTGGAGCCACAGTCAAGATAACACAAGATTTAGCAGTTTCTACACTCAAGCATCAGAGAGCTTGGAATATGATATTCTGGAAGGCAAAAGAGCTAGGATAACAACCAAGAATCATCTACCCAGCAAAACTGAGTATAAGCCTTCAGGGTGAAAAATGGATATTCAATGAAAGAGGACTTTCAAGCATTCCTGATGAAAAGACTACAGCTGAATAGAAAATTTGGCTTTGAAATACAAGACTCAAAAGAAGCACAAAAAGGCAAACACGAAAAAGAAATCATAAAGGATTCGATAAGGTTAAATTGTTTACATTCCTACAGGGGAAACTTGTAACTTGTAAAAACTTCTCCTTATTAGGACAATTTGAAGGAGTATACACAGCCAGAGGGCACAGGTATGAGTTTTCTATGACAGGATGATTATCTAAAAAAATAAATAAAATTAAGGGGTGAGAAAGAAGAATGCACTGGGAGATGGGGAAAGGGAAAGGTAGAATGCAGTAAATTATCTGACATAAAAGAGGCCTGAAATAGATTTTACAGAGGAGGAGAAGATCAGGAGGTGGTAGTGGGGGCCCTGAACCTTACTCTCATCTAAACTGGTTCAAAGGGAATGGCATGTATACTCAGTTGGGTGTAGAAATCCATCTTACCATACAGGAAAGTAGGAGGGGAAGGGGTGGGTAATGGAGTATAGACTCTAGGAACTCCCTTGAACCCTACCTTCAATCTTCCCACTGATCTGCCATTTGCTTGAGGCCATAAGCTTTTCATGCCCAAATCTGTTATGCTTTTTTTTAAAAAAAATTTATTTATTTAATATTTTTAGTTTTCAGCATTGATTTCCACAAGATTTTGAATTACAAATTTTCTCCCCATTTCTACCCTCCCCCCCCCAACTCCAAGATGGCATATATTCTGATTGTCCTGTTCGCCAGTCAGCCCTCCTTTCAGTCACCCCACTCCCCGCCATCACTTTTCCCTTACTTTCTTATAGGGGCAAGATATATTTCTATGCTCCATTGCCTGTATATCTTATTTCCCAGTTGCATGGAAAAAAAACCTTTTTTTTTGAACATTTGCTTTTAAAACTTTGAGTTGCAAATTCTCTCCCCTCTTCCCTCCCCACCCACCCTCCCTAAGAAGGCAAACAATTCAACATAGGCCACACATGTATCATTACACAATACTTCCACAATACTCATGTTGCGAAAGACCATATTTTGCTCCCTCCTATCCTGTCCCCCTTTATTCAATTTTCTCCCTTGACCCTGTCACTTTTCTAAAGTATTTGCTTTTGATTGCCTCCTCTCCCTATCTTCCCTCCCTTCTCTCATCCCCTCCTTTTTTATCCCCTGCCTCCTTCTTTCCTGTGGGGTAAGATACCCAATCTGATGAGAGCAAGATTCACTCATTCCCCCTCACCTGCCCCCTCTTCCCTTCCAGTGAACTGCTTTTTTTTGCCACTTTCATGAGAGATAATTTACCCCATTCTAACTCTCCCTTTCTCCCTCTCTCAATATATTCCTCTCACATCCCTTATTTTGATTTTATTTTTTTAGATATCATCCCTTCATATTCAACTCACCCTGTGCCCTCTGTCTATATGTGTGTGTGTGTGTGTGTGTGTGTGTGTGTGTGTGTGTGTGTATTCCCTTCAGCTACCCTAATACTGAGGTGAATTACACACATCATCTTTCCATGTAGGAATGTAAACAAAACAGTTCAATTTTAGTAAGTCTCTTGTGATTTCTCTTTGTTGTTTATCTTTTCATGCTTCTCTTGATTCTTGTGTTTGAAAGTCAAATTTTCTATTCAGCTCTGGTCTTTCCACTGAGAAAGCTTGAAAGTCCTCTATTTTATTGAAAATCCATATTTTGCCTTGGAGCATGATACTCAGTTTTGCTGGGTAGGTGATTCTTGGTTTTAATCCTAGCTCCATTGACCTCTGGAATATCATATTCCAAGTCCTTCAATCCCTTCATGTAGAAGCTTCCAGATCTTGTATTATCCTGATTATGTTTCCACAATACTCAAATTGTTTCTTTCTGGCTGCTTGCAGTATTTTCTCCTTGACCTGGGAGCTCTGGAATTTGGCAACAATATTCCTAGGAGTTTTCTTTTTGGGATCTTTTCTACGAGGCGATCAGTGGATTCTTTCAATTTCTGCTTTACCTTCTGGCTCTAGAATATCAGGGCAATTCTTCTTGATAATTTCTTGAAAGATGATGTCCAGGCTTTTTTAGATCATGGCTTTCAGGTAGTCCAATAATTTTAAAATTCTCTTTCCTGGATCTGTTTTCCAGGTCAGTGGTTTTTCCAATGAGATATTTGACATTGTCTTCCATTTTTTCATTCCTTTGGTTCTGTTTTATAATCTTGATTTCTCATCAAGTCACTAGCTTCCACCTGCTGCAATCTAATTTTTAAGGCAGTATTTTCTTCAGTGGTCTTTTGGACCTCCTTTTCCATTTGGCTAATTCTGCCTTTCAAGGCATTCTTCTCCTCACTAGCTTTTTGGATCTCTTTTGCCATTTGAAGTTAGTCTATTTTTTAAGGTGTTATTTTCTTCAGTATTTTTTTGGGTCTCCTTTAGCAAGTCATTGACTTGTTTTTCATGGTTTTCTCACATCACTCTCATTTCTCTTCCCAATTTTTCCTCTACTTCTCTTACTTGCTTTTCCAAATCCTTTTTGAGCTCTTCCATGGTTTGAGACACCAATTCATATTTTTCTTGGAGGTTTTTGATGTAGGCTCTTGTACTTTGTTGACTTCTTCTGGCTGTATGTTTTGTTCTTCTGTGTCACCAAAAAAAGACTCCAAAGTCTGAGTCTGAATCTGAGACCATTTTCACAGCCTGTTCATGTTCCCAGCCAACTACTTGACCCTTGAATTTTTTGTCAGGGTACGACTGCTTGTAGAGTAGAGAGTACTTTGTCCCAAGCTTGAGGGGCTGTGCTGCTATTTTCAGAGCTACTTCTACACAGCAAGCTCTGCCACACCAGTGCTCCTTCTCCCCTAAGAAACGCCAACCAGGATTGTGGCCCAGATCTAGGCAGGGCAAAGCAGGCTTTGCACTCCTGCTCTAATCTGCTGCTTAATTCCTCCCACCAGGTGGGCCTGGGGCTGGAGGCAACTGCAGCTGTACCTCTGGAAGCATCCTCAGAGCTGTACCACCTCTGCTGCCCCCAGGGTAGTGGCCCTCCCCCCGTGAACTCCTTTCACTCTGTCCCAGAAGCTTTTCCCACTAACCTTCTCTGTTGTCTTTGGCGTTTGTGGGTTGAGAAGTCTGGTAACTGCCACAGCTCACTGATTCAGGGTGCTATGCCTGTTCCACCCTGCTCCCAGTCTGGTTGGTCCTGCTCTGCTCCCCGTTCCATGCGGTAGACCCTTCCCAGTCCTGGGCTGGAGCCCTGCTTCCCTTTGCTATTTTGTGGGTTCTGCAGCTCAAGAATTTGTTCAGAGCCATTTTTATAGGTGTTTTGAGGGACCTGGGGCGGGGGGGAGCTTAAGCAAGTCCCTGCTTTCCAGCCACCATCTTGGCTACCCCAGATCTGTTATCCTTAACCTAGCTTAGCTCTCCATTGTAGCCTGCAGCTATTTCCCACCCTTAATCTCATTCCTGGAGTCAGACCTCTAGTCACCCCAGCCTCCTTAGCCTCCTCCTCAAGACCCTCCCTAAATCCCTCCTCTAGTCACCCCAGACTACTTGGCCATGAAGGCTCAGATTCAATCTAGCTCAGACTGTTCTGGCCTACTTGTCAATACAAGTGTCACAAATGCTCAGGCTCCTTGAGAGTCTACCCCATATGGTGAATCTTTAAAAAACTTTGTTTTTTTCTTTGGCTTATAGAAGGCTTGGGTTGAATTCATTTGGGCAGGATAGCAAGCCCTGAACCATACTCTCATCTGAACTGGCTCAAAGGGAATAACATACACACTCAGTTGAGTGTAGAAATCTATCTTACCACACAGGAAAGTGGGAGGGGAAAGGGAAAGATGGGGTGGGGTTGCTGGTAGAAGGGAGGACAGATTGGGGGAGGTAAAAGTCAAAAGAAAAATACTTTTGAGAATGGACAGGGTAAAAGGAGAGAGAAGGATAAATAGGCGGAAAATAGAATGAAGGGAAATACATAGTAATAATTACTGTGAAAAAATTTTTCCAAGTAAGTTTCTCTGATAAAGATCTCATTTCTCAAATATTTAGAAAACTGAGTCAAATTTATAGAAATAAGAGCCATTCCTCAATTGATAAATGGTCAAAGGATATAAACAGGCAGTGTTCATACAAAGTAATCAAAGCTATCTATAATCATATGAAAAAATGCTCTAAATCACCATTAGAGAAATGCAAATTAAAACAATTGTGAGCTGCCACCACACACCTATCAGTTTGGCTAATATGACAGAAAAGGAAAATGATAAATGTTAGAGGGGATATGGGAAAGTTAAAACACTAATGCACTGTTGGTGAAGTTGTGTACTGATTCAACTATTCTGGAGAACAATTTGGAACTATGCCCAAAGGGCTATAAAACCATGCATACCCTTTGACCCAGAAATACCACTACAAGGTCTGTATCCCAAAGAGATAAAAAACAAAAATATGTACAAAAATATTTGTAGTAGTTCTACTGGTGGCAAAAAATTAGAAATTGAGGGAATGTCCATCAATTGGGGAATGGCTGAACAAGTTGTTTTATATGATTGTTATGGAATACGATTGTGCTATAAGAAAGGACAAGAAAGACACTCTCAGAAAAACCTGGAAAGACTTGTATGAACTGTTGCAAAGTAAAATAAGCAGAACCAGGAGAGCATTGTAAACAGTAACAGCAACATTGTATGATGATCTGCTGTGAATAACTTAGCTATTCTCAGCAATCAATGATCCAAGACAATTCTAAAAGACTTATGGTGAAAGGTGCTGTCCATTTCCTGAGAAGGAACTGATGAAGCCTGAATGCAGATCAAAAATGCTTTTTCTTTACTTTATTTTTTTTTTGTCTCTGTTTTCTTTCACAGCATGACTTGCCTGGAATGTGCTTTTCATGACTATACATATATAACCTGGGTCAAATTGCTTGCCTTCTCAATGGTGGGGGAGAGAAAGGAGGAAGAGAATTTGGGATTCAAAATTTGGAAAAAAAAATGTTAAAATTGTTTTTGGTTAAAATTGCAATGGGGGAAAATAAAATATCAATTTATTTTAAAAAGATAGACTAATGTGAATTCACAGACAATTCACCAACCCACTCAGATTTTTAAGATAAGTACGGAAAATGGAAGCAAGGGCAGGTATCAGAGGATTAATGTAACTCATGGCACCATCCAGTAAGAAGAGAATCAGGAATGGTAAAACTCAGAATAAGCTGAGGTGGATGAGGAAAGCTAAGGATAACAAAAAGATGGTTTTTTTAACCTTACATTGCGGTAAAAAGGAAAAGTAGGGGCAGCTACGTGGTACAGTGAGTAGAGCACCAGGCCTGGAGTCAGGAGGACCTGAGTTCAAATCCAGCCTCAGACACTTGACACATGCACTAGCTGTGTGACCTTGGGCAAGTCACTTAACTCCAATTGCCCTGCCTTCCCCCCTTCCTCCCCCCGCCTCGCAAAAACAAGGAGAAGTAAAGAATGGATAGGACCACTGCTTGGGGTGGATAGGACAATGATATTTGAATAAGAGAAGGAAGAGATGCTCAATTCTTATTTTGCTTCTATTTACTCTTCCAAGGAGGACAACCTTTGACTGAAAAAAAAATGACTAATATAAACAAATAAGGAAAAAAAATAAAAGAGCATTTATTTGACATTGAAGAATTTAAGTCACCCGACCCAGCTTTGGAAAGAACTGGTAGATGTGATTGGTGAGATACTGGCATCTACATTTACATTTGAAAGATTGCAAAGAACAGAAGAGGTTTGCAGGATTGGAGAAGGGCAAATGCATTGATTTTCACAAAAAAAGGGAAAAGAATGGAATGTGAAAATTATAGTGTAGTGAACTTTAATTTCTGAGAGGTTAGTGAACAAAGAAAAGGAAGCAGTGACCCCAAAGCACCAGCATGGCTTCACCAAGAATAGGACATGCTCTATTAAACTTACATACCCTTTTAGACAAGGCTACTACACTGGTAGAACACAGTCACGTTATCTCTGTCTTTCTTTCTCTGTATGTATGCAGATGTATGTATACACATACATGCATGCACATGCACATACACATATACAATGTGATTAAATTTTAACCATGCTCCATAAAGTATCACATGCTTTTCTTGTGGAAAACATGGAAGATGTAGGCTTGTGTGACAGTACAATTAAGTGGATTCAGAAGTATGTACGTGGCTGGACCCACGTGACTGGACCTCATTAATGACTTGATGTCAATTTGGAAGTAAATCTCCAGTAAAGCATCCCAGGGATAGGGATCTGTTTGGTCACATGCTGTTTAACATTTGTATCAGTGACTTTGACAAAGGAATAAATGGTATCTTTATTAAACGAGCAGATGCTACAAAGCTATAAGAGATAGCTAACATTGGATGATAGAGTATGCTAAAGCAATAGGTACAAATTAGAAAGGTACAAATTTAGATTTTATCTTCCCACCTCGGGGTGGGGTGTGGGATTTCCCTCCAGGCACTACCCTTGTTAGAGCTCATCTGGAATATTGTGTTCAGTTCTGGGTCTTAAAATTTAAGGACATTGATAAGCTGCAACACTGTGTAATAATCATTTGGCCCTGCAGAAGAAATGAGAAAATGTATCTCCCTCCCCTCTTTGAAGAACTATGGGTGTGGAACATTGCATGTATTACAAAACTCAGTTGATATAATGGTTCGTTTTGCTGAACTTCTTTTTCTTTTTTTCTTCTTTGTTACAGGTGTAGTGTGGAAGCAGTAGATGGGTAAACCCTGCTCCCTTTCCTTAGTAGTTGACATAATCACAGAAAGTATGGGGCAAATAACAGAGGTAATGAAGTATGCTCAGAATATACAAAAAAATGCAAAGCTAGGTCTATGACGTCCTGTCATCCTTTCATAAAGTGTGAAAAAGTTCTCTGACTAAATTGGAAGGGAAGCCTGGACACTGGCTGGGGAAAAGATCAGTTATGTTTTAGGTGCTCCTTAAGAGCTAAGCCTGGAATTTTCTTTTAAGGTGGTTACATAAAAGGTCAAAGAGCAGCAAAGCCCTCTCACATAAGGATTAGACCTGTGATTTAATTGGTATAGGGAACTCCTGTGTAAGGAACACCTTCTACCAATGCATGTCAGCACCTTTCTCTGCAACTTCTGAACTTAAAAAAACTGCTGTTTCACAGATAACACACAGGAGGCACTGGAGGTTTCAGATTCCAGCCTCAAACAGGTTCACTCTTGATCTGGTCAGACAGGCAGACACTTTTGGAGGAGTTAATAATCAGCCTCATTCTAGTCTAGTCTTCCCAGAAAGGTTGCTGATAACAAGAAAACCAGCTCCTACAGCATTCCCATTCTCGTAAGGGCCAGGAAGAAGTGGGGGACAACTACTCCTACCTCTTGATGAGGTCAATCAAGACAGGCGCAACTTGTGCACTCCCCTAAATCCCCTCAAGCTTCAATGGAGGCCAGTGGAGGCACACACAGATTCCCCGTGCTTTCCCTGTGGATTCCCAGTGCCCACTTGCTTTATAGGGCAACAGACAAAGAAGGCATCTTGCCGACATTAAGCTCACAAGTTAACTTTAGCAATATCATCATTCTGCGTAAGTGTAGTAAATATCAATTATGTCACCCCTTATCTCACGGCACAGCCTCAGTAGGACTGCCTGTCATTATGATTCTAGGAATTACTATTTAGGATCCTTGAGGCTATTCTGGGAGTTATTATCTAATACCTGGAAACCAGACATTGCCATGGCCGCGGATCCTGAGAAACTGAACTCTACAAAGGATAACAAAATCCTCCTTACATACAACTGCCTAGAGCACTGAGAGGTCAAGCTACTTGCTCAGAGTCATTTGGTCAGTATGTTTCAGAGACAGGACTTGTACCCAAGTCTTTCTGACTTTTACGCTGACTATCCACTAAACCACAATGCCTTTCCTGCTACATACACTCCAGCAAAAATCTAAAAAGGGCACCAGACTGAACAAAAATCCAAAAAGAAACAGAAATAGGCTGCTTCATTCTGCCTGGGACTGCATAACACAACCAGGTAGCTGTGGGCACTGAACAGGATGGAAGGGGAGGAGGCTCAAGCACAACCTTAAGATCAAGTAAATAGACCTGCCCCTTTCTGTACATCCACTGAGTCATCAGCTCTTCCAACTCTGTCACCCGTACTCACTTCAAACCGCTTAGCAAGGAGTTACATATAGTCAGAAACAGCACACACATCCCTCCCCCAACCTCCCCAAAGCTTTCACATGGTTGTGTAGAATCAGATACGGCAACATTGAGCATGCTCCCTGGGGAAAATGGAAGATCCCACCCTACTTACAGAAGCACGCACCTATGCAGGCACACATGCACTCACTCATATACACTTACTGAACTCAAAATAGTTGTTTCATTTTTTTTTGAGTGAGTGGACTCATTGACTTTTATTCTTCTTGACTTTTCTCCAGAATTTGACATTGCTGATCATCCTCTCCCCACCAGTGCTCAGTCCTCTCTGGGTTTTTGTGACATTACTCTCTTCTGGTTCTGCTTCTACCACTACTCATCAAGGACAAGGAAAGAATGAGACCACTTGTCAACGTCCTTGGCTGGATCTTCATCCAAATATCACCCACTAACTGTGGGTGTACTCCAAGACTCTCTTGGGCCTTTTTCTCATTTCTATACTCTCTTCCTTGGCATAGTAGCTTACTTGGGCTCACTTAACATCTCTATATACAGATGATTCCCAGATCTACATATCTAGCGCTGATCTCACTCTGGAGATCCAGTTCACGTTATCAACTGCCTTTGCCTCAAACTCTTTTTCTCTCACTCTCTTAACTCTCTGCAGTCTGGCTTCCAGCCTCATTATTCAGCTGAAACTCTTCTCTCCAAAGCTATTAGTGATTTTTTAATTGCCAAATCTAATGGCCTTTGCTTAATTCTCATGCTTCTGATCTCTGCAACCGTTGATGTTGCTACCCTCTTCCTGATACAGCTCTTTGTGGTTTTTTTTGTGACACTGCTCCCTTCTGGTTCTCCTTCTACTTTGTCTGAATTTTCCTTTTCAGTGTCTTTTGCTGGACCTTCATCCAGCTCACACCCCCTAATGTGGGAGGCCCTCAGGGCTCTGTCTTGGGTTTTCTTTCCTTCTCCCTCTATACTATTTCACTTTGCTGAGCTCATCAGCTTCCATAGATTCAGTTATCACCTCTATGCAGATGTTTCTCAGCCTTATTTATCCAGCCCTAACCTCTCTCCTGACTTTCAGTCTTGTATCTCCAGCTGCCTATTGGATGTCTTGAAGTAGAAGTCCCATACACATCTTAAATTCAAAGTCTCCAAAATGGAATTTGCTCTTTCTTCAGAAAACCTCTCCTCTTCCTAGCTTCCCCATTCCCCAGTCGAGGGAACCCCAGGTGTCATACTCCACTTTTCACATTCTTTCATTCTCCATACTCAATCAATTGCCAAGTTCTGTTGAGCCTACCTTCATAACATCTTTCCAAGAATCCCCCTTGTCTACTCTGACACTGCCACCACTCCGTGCAGGCCCTCATCACCTCACATCTAGATTACTGCAATAGCCTTCTGGTTGCTCTGCCTCAAGTCTTTGCCCATCCTCCACTCGGCAATCAAAGGGTTATTCCCAAAGCACAGATAGGAGCATGCCATTCCCCTCCCTTGCCCACACACCCTTTTTAAACTCCATTGGCTCCCCATTACCTACATCTAGTGCTGATCTCACTCTGGAGGATCTACAAGATCAAAGATAAAATCATCTGTTAGGCTTCTAAAGCTTCTCACAACCTGTCCCCTTCCTACCCTTCCAGTCTTCTTACACCTTCCTCTCTTTCGCAAACTCTGTAATTCAGTGACATCGACCCCTTTGCTATTCCTTGCGCAAGACATCCCATCTTACAAGTGGGCATTTTTACTGGCTGAGCCCAGTAAATTGTCCCCCTTTTCATCTCCTCTAGACTTCTCTGGCTTCTTTCAAGTCATCTTCTTCCCTCTGTTCACATAGTGACTACCTTGTTCAGTCCCTCATTGTCTTCCTCCAGGCTTATTGCCATAGACCACTAATTGTTTTCCCTGTCTCTTCCCCACTCCAATCCATTTCCCACATTTGCCAAAGAGATTTTCCTAAAGTTCAAGTCTAATCGTATCATTCTCCTACTTAACCTCTGGTGGCTCTCTTAGCTCTAAAGTAAACTTCTCTGTTTGGCATTCATCTCTTCACGACCTGATCTTTTCCTACCTTTCCAGTTTTATTACATATGACTCTTCTCCATTGACTCCATTGTCTAGCCAAACTGGCCTACGTGCTGCTACTCACACATGACGTTCCATTTCCTGTCTCCGTACTGTTGTACTGGCTCCACTCCATGCCTGGGAATGCTCTGCCTCCTCAACTCCCTCCTTGCAGTCCCAGGCTTCCTTTGAGAATCGGCTCAGATGCTAAATTCTTCAGAAGGTCTTTCTTGGTTCCCCTCCAGCGGCTAATGCCCCGTCCTCTAAAGTTATCTTGTATCTACTCTGGAGCTTATAAATGTAAGAAGGGTCCATTGAGCATGCTCACAGTTACCCTTCCTGGTTTTGAATACAATGCCTCTTTCATTCTTGATACATATTGTACTTGGGTAAAAAACTCCCCCTTTCGGAGGAATCAAAGTCATAACCCAAGGAATGGTTTAACGAGCTGAAAAGACAGAAAATAAGGAACTTCACTCTCCTCACTGGGGAGCAGTTCTTGGTCCTGCCCTCCTAGGACTGCATACTTGGGTATAGAACGGAAAGGAGAAGCATTATCCCAGCTCCTATGGGCCCAGCAAGTTCCTCAAAGTTAGAGAGATGATAGATACATATGTACATGTATACATACATCCTTATTACAAGCATTGGTACATAGGTAGCATAGACAGCATTTGTTAAGTATTAAATGTGTGCCAAGCATAGTGCAAAGAAAAACACAGAAACATCTTTAACTTCAAAGAGTTTACATTCTAACTGGGGAAACAATACATAAATAAATAGATACATACACATGTATACATCTGTTGAAGCAGAGGCAGAGGCAGACTACTCACAGGTTGTGTTTGTCCTTTGTTCTCGAAGTGGACCATGACATCAAAGAAATGAGGACACGACTTGCAGTGGACTTTGATTTGAGAGAGAGTGGGCCATGCAAGGTCACCAGCCTCACTTTCTCCTCCAGAGCCATCTGGGTCCAGTGGCCTGATATTCGCCAGGATGACTGGAGATGCCCAGGATGCAATGGGAGACCCTGGCCCTTTCAGGCTAAGGCCTTTTCAGATTCTTACTTTGAGTGCCCCTGCCCCTGCTTCTCCCTCTGCCTCTGCCTCCTTTCCATGCTCCATTTCGATGGCTGAAGGCTGCCTCCTTTACTTCGGGTTTACTGGCTAAATTTCTTTCTCAAAAACCAAGCCTTAAAGCCAATTCACTCTGGAGCTCATAGATTGGACAACAGGTCCCTACCCTCCTAGCACAGGGAGTGAATGTAAATACCATACAGTAACTGTTTCTCTTTTGGCCAGGAACCCAAAGGGTTTTTAGTTTTGATTAACAGGGCCATCCCTTACTTAACTTCTTAAAGAGGCCTACAGGCCTTACCTCGCTCAAAGTGAGAACCTGAAAAGACCCGGCCTGAAAAGACCAGGATCTCACAAAGCATCCTGGGCCATCTCCAGTAGTCCAGGTAAATATCAGGCCACTGGATCCAAATGTCTCTGGAGGAGAAAGTGAGGCTGGTGACCTTGCACAGCCCTCTCTCACTCACATCAAAGTCAGCTGCAAGTCATGTCATCATTTCCCTGATGTCATGGTCCTCTTCGAGAATGAAGGACAAACATATCTGTTTATTATATATAATGAATGTACATACCTATTACATCATTTCATATTCTATATACTTATTTATGATCCATTGTTAGGTATCTACTTCACATACACACATATACACACATATGTATATGTGTATGTATGTGTGTGTGTATCCTCTCCAATTAGAATGTAAGCTCTTTGAGGGCAAAGATTATTTGTTTCCCTTTGTTTACCCACTGCTTAGCGCTATGCTTGGCACTCTTAACAAATGCTTGTTAATTAATTGATTGATTCAAACCTTTGATCATCATTGACTCCTTTCTCTCCCTCTCTCCCATCTCCAGACAATGGGCTCTCAATAAATATTTGTTGATGACTGCTGCAAAAGCAGAGATATTGTTGAAAGACTTAATAAAAAGGATACATCAGTTCAGGTTGGGCTGTTGGTGCAGTAGAGAATAGATTTTAAAGCTGGGAGAGAGACCTTAGAGATCATTTCATTTAATTGTTTAGGGGTTTTTTTTTGGGGGGGTGGTGAGGTGACTAGATTTTATTTATTTCCATTTGTTTGAGGTTTATTTTTTCCCTTTTGCATTTATAGCCTGTCATTTCCAGATACAGTCTCCTCCCAGTAAATAGTCTTATGTAACAAAGGGGGAAAAAAGACTGAAGTAAAACTAAATGATATGTGTCAACTCTATGCGACAGTGGTGTACCACTCCATACCCAAGGAACTCCACCTCTCTAGTGAAAAAATCTACTAGGCTGGAGGCTCCAGCACTTAGCTCAGGGCTTGGCACTTTTTGTTATTGCTGCTATTCATTCATTTTTCAGTTGTGTCCGACTCTTCCTGATCCCATTGGGGGTTTTCTTAGCAAAGATGCTGGAGTGCTTTGCCATTTCCTTCTCTGGCTCATTTTATAGATGAGGAAACTGAGGCAAACAGGGTGAAGTGATTTGCCCAAGATCACACAGCTAGTAAGTATTTGAGGCTGGATTTGAACCCAAGTCTTTTTGACTCCAGGCCTGGCACTCTATCCACTTCACCACGTAGCTACCTTAGTTTGGCACATAGCAGATACTTAATAAATGTTTATTAATTGGTTTGTTGATTTATTGAAAGGAGAGAGGGACTTTTCTTCAACTATTCTCTAGGAATGAGATTGGTCATTATGATTCCCCAGCATTCAGTTTCATAGTCCTCTTTTCATTTACACTGTTGTAATCACTGAGTTTATTGTTCCCTTGGTTCTGTTTACTTTGCTCTGCATCATTTTACTCAGTCCTTTTTGTTTCTCTGACTTATACCCAATTGCCATTTCTTTTGGTGCAATAACATTCCATTACATCCATACATTGTAATTTGTTTAGACATTCCCCCAAAGCAATGAATGCTAATTTTGTTTTCAATTCCTTATTTCTACAAAAAATGCTGCTGTTAATATTGTGGTATTGTAATAAGATTCTGGCACATGGCCTGATGACTTAAGATGGCATCCCCCACGGGAGAGAAGACAGGCAGGGGGTGTGTTGGAGCCAGCTCAGACTGGGAGCCTATCATCAAATTTTCAGTGTGAGCATTTATAACTTGCACATTGGTTGCATATCAAGGCTTGATTTATTGTTTTGTTGATTGTTCAGACTTGACAGTGATGGAGAAAATGTTAACAATGCAGATCAAACCTGAAAGAGTATTGTATGGGCATTGGCTCTCCTGCCTCCCAGCTGGTTGTTAAACATTTACCTGCACAACCCCGGTTGAGCCTTCCCCCTCACCCCACCCACACCTTTCAGCTATATAGTTCCAACAAATGAGCTTGGGGTTTTGTTTGATCTTTTCAGTTTGAATTTCAGGAAGTGAGGTCCCCAATCCAGGAGCCTGAACTATGGGGATCTCAGAGCCTAGGATTCCAAACCAGATGTTGTAGCCAGCCCAGTAGGGATGCTCCAAGAAGCCCAGGTCCCTGAAAGCTAGCCTGGGTAGGGGGTGGCTTTTAATATAAATTTAGTGAGATTAATGCTGTGTAGAAACTGAATTAAACTGTGAGCCTAATCGCCCTCCCTTCTCTTGGGGCTGAGGAGGTATAGGGGGGTTATGGGAATTATGCTCTCAAGCGTTAGGGAAAGTGTTTGTATGTTTGTTCCTGCTATGTCTTTGAAATTAATATTCCTTTGTAAAACATAATCTGATGTTTTGTTGAAATTAAAGAATTGGAGTGCTACTGAGTCCCTAAAATTCAGGGAACACAGTCAATGGATGTTCTAGCCTATAGGTTCCCAAAGTGTGCAGTATCACCAATTGGGGAGCACTGGAACAATCTAGTAGTGGCCTTGGTTGCACCTGGGGGGCATTGAATAAAAATAAGGTGGCAGAGGAAGCTGTTTCAACAATCTGGCTAACAGCTGTCATGGGGGTGAAAGACCAACACAAGACCAAAACAAGAATGCTGCCAGCACGCTGCAAAAGTCCAGGTTCTTTTAATCTGCTTTACTAAGGAAAGCAACGTTAAGGGGTTGACAAGCTTACTTTAATTCAGCATACAAATATCACTCACTTAGTTCAGGGGAAAAAGCCAGCACCCTGAACTTCAGAACAAATACAAACAAATTACAAACATTGACAGACAGACCTTGTCTGATTCAAATCGCAATACATAGTTACCAGAGTTTAACAAAGTCCAAACGTCCGGGTTTACAAGCTGGAGGGCTCTTAGCTACAGCTGCCTGGAGTCTCCACATCATCGGCGCCACCAAGAGTGAGAGCCCTGCGCAAATAGCTCTTGTCCTCTCTTCTTATACCATTTCAGACATCATCAAACGTCATCTGAATGACCAGAACTTAGGCTCCTATGATTGGCTCTTGAGTTAGCACCTCCCCTTAGTACCCTGGGAGCTTCACACCCACATAGGCTTAGCACCTAATAGGGGTTTGGGCCTGGGGCTTCGCACCTAGTAAGACTCAATGAAATATACTGAATTACTCAAAGGAAACGAAAGCCGAACTCTTCAAGGGCACTTGATTGAACTGAGTGCTAAGAGCCCGTTTTGCTTACCAACACAGAAGCATAATGAAAGAAGATAAGAAAAGTTTGAAAAACCCTTTGTACCTGTTTATCAGTTGTGTAACAGAGTTAAAATCATAGTGATTACATTATTTTCCAAATAAACACACAAAATGCAAGTTTTAACCAACAAGTGGTCAAGTCCACCAGCAGGTCTTAACAAGCAAGCATTGGCAGGCATTGTCCGGAAGTCCAGCATGCATTGGCAGGAAAATGTTCATGTAATCACTTGTCAACAATACAGTACTATATGGTTATATGATATAATACTGCATCATCAAAATTTCAATGCAGGAAAACCCCACAAATTTACAATAAATTATTAAATTATATATTTTTTGAAATGTCACAAATTAAAATAAAAACAACCAAAACATTAAAGGGTTAAAGAAAGTAGATTTCCAGGCGGGTGCTAAGTGATTTTTTTTTTGAAAAGGGGGCAGTAGGCCAAATAAGTTTGAGAACCTCTACTCTAGCCGATAGTAGAGAGGAGAGCCCTCTGCCACCCTCTAATGTACTGGAGAACCTTGGTCCTCATACAGGGGGGTGGGAACAAATCCATGTTACATTATACATGAAATTTCTCTTTGTATCTTTGACCTGCTTAGGATATATACCCAACTATGAAATGTCTAGGTCAAAGGGTACAAATAATTTGGTGACCAAAACCTGCATTTTACAGATGAGGAAACTGGAGCCCAAAGAGAAGTCATTACTATTCCAAGGTCACGTAGCTAAATAGTAAAGTCAGGACTGGAAACCAGTTTCTTGATTAGAAAGTGCTCTCTCTACTAAACAACATAGACATTCAGATAACAGAATGTTAGACCCAGAAGAGGCCTTGGAGTTCATTTAAACTTCCTTTATTTTACAGACAAGGAAACTGAGGCCAGAGAGTTAAAGGAACCCGCTCAACGAGGTCCCAAGGAAGGAGGTATATGAACTGGGATTTAAACCCAGGTTTTTCATCTCTAGATGCAGTGCTCTTTCCAAGTTCTTTCTAGGGATGTGAAAGAAAGTACTTTGAAAAGTACAAAGCACCAAATAAATGTGTTATTGTTGTAACCCATAGCCTAGAAGCCCAAAGCTCTGTGTTTACACAGACTGGGTTTGATCTTAAAGGATAATGCCAAAAATATTATTCTCTTTGGTTTGTTCTTCCTTCACTTAAACTTGATGGGGTGGGGAACCTGCAGGCTCGAGGTCACATGTGGCCTTCTAGGTCCTTGGTGCGGCCTTTTGACTGAGTTCAGAACAAATCTTTTTATTAAGGGTATTTGTTATGTGAAGTTTGGCTGCAAATTCCCCACTCCTGATAAGAGTTTACTCTAGGAAAACCTCCAAATATAATCTTATCTAGCTCTTCCCAAATATGGGTATATGGCTCCTCCCCTATCCTGTACGAAAGGCCAAGGTCTCCTACAGCATCCTGGGCCATCTCCAGTTGTCTTGATCTATCTGGTCACTGGACCCAGATGGCTCTGGAGGAGAAAGTGAGGCCGGTGACTTTGCACAGCCCTCCCTTACTCAAACCCAATTCAATTGCAAGTCATAGCATCATTTTCCTAATAATAATAATTTCCTCTTCCTTCGAGAATGAAGGACAAACCACAAACACAATTCTGTACAAGCACTCAAGGTAACAGTATGTTTATCAGGTATAGAACAGCTTTTATTCTGCCCCACAGAAAATACAAAAAAATGCAAAGACTTCATGGGAGCCCCTAAAGAAATACAGAAAATACATAAAGGAGTCCCACTTGCCCATAATCATTCAACATTATTCTTTGGTGATATTTCACTTGCTCCAAGATCCTAAATTCCTCTACTGTACAACTTTACCATTTGGAATTCCACCAGAAGGGAAGATAGACAATCAACCCTTTTTCTTATCAAACTCACTCTTTCTAAATAACATACTTTTATAAGGGAGTGCAAAGTTGGGATACCTTGTCCTTCCATATCAGGGCCCTTGTCACAGCTCCTTTCAGCACCAGAAGCCATATTCTTGATGATCTTTTCTTGCCAGAAGAGGAACTTCTCAGGAAGCTCCCCTTCTTTCAATAGATGGCATGATCCCTAAACTTCGGCAGTTGGGATTGCTCACAAAGCAGCCCCCCCCCCCAGCTAACATTGCCCAAAGAATCTCCCTTCTCTGGCCAAAAGTCTAGGTTTTGGCATCATGCTGGTAATGATGTCCTTTTTTTCTGGTTAGAATCCGTAAGTAGATTTCATGACTCAAACTTGGGGATGCTAGAAAAGTAACCCTTAGGAATACCCAAACTTAGACAAATGGCTCCCATGGCTGCCATGTGGTTTTGAGGTTATGCCCCTATTTCTCTATGGCTGGGATCAAGAACTCAGTATTGTTCAGGAATTTTCCTGTCATGCTACAGGGGTAAGTACATCTGGCTTTGTTATGTACCTTCCCCAGGAAATCTGCTCTGTCTTGAACAGAGAATCTGTGAGGCTGAGTGAAAATTGTAGGACTTTGAGGTTCAGAAACTTTCCTCTTGGTCCATATCTACTCAAGCTTACAGCTCATCATATGCTTCTCTGACAAGACAAATATTAATGGCTCCTAGATTTACATGCATGTGTGTTTGGGGGGTAAGGTAGGGAGAAGAGACATCTTACTTCTCCAAAGATCTAGGTCTGTTCTTAGCTCTGCTGCTCTCTCAGAAAGAGACAGAAAAGAATGACCAATAAGGGCCTGTTAGTGCCCTTTTATGGGACAGCCCAAAGAGATGACTCCTATTATGAGTTCATTCTGAAATAGAAGGAACCAATCAGATCAGACAGCATTGGTGAAGCCCATTCTCTAGAAGGTATCAAAGACATGTAGTTTCAAATAAAGGCTCACCCTCCCTGCTCCCAGCAAACTGGAATCTAGTCCATGGGAATATGGCCATGATAGTGAGGGGACTCAAAACCATGCCATTTGAAGATTAGTTGAAGGAGCTGGGGTAGATTAGTCTGGAGAAGAAAGCTTAGGAGACATATGGAAGCTGCCTCCAAGTATTTGAAGGAAGAGGGATCAGACTTGTGCTTGGCACTAAAGGGTGAGATTGGGAGCAATAGGTGGATGTTTCAAAAAAGCAGATTTTTTTAAACTCAATACAAGAAAAAAGAAAAAGCTTTTCTAAAAAATTAAAGCTGTCCAATAATCGTAATGTGTGGCCTTGAAAAATGGTGAACTCCAGTGCTATACCAATAAAACTACTAAAAAATTATTTTATAGAGGTAGAAAAATAACAAAATTCACCTAGAGGAACAAAAGATTAAGAATATCAAAGGAATTAATGAAAAAATGCAAAGGAAGGTGGCCTGGCCATAGCAGATCTAAAACTATGTTATAAGTTGGCAATCATCAAAACCATTTGGTACTGGCTAAGAAATAGAGTGGTAGATCAGAGGAATAGATTAGGTACACAAGACACAGTGGTCAATGACTATAAGTAATCTACTCTTTGATAAACCCAAAGACTCCAGCTTCTGGGATAAGAACTCACTATTTGACAAAAACTGCTGGGAAAACTAGAAAATAGTATGGCAGAAACTAGGCATAGACCAATATCTTACACGGCATGCCAAGATAAGGTCAAAATGGGAACATGATTTAGATATAAAGGGTGATACCAAAAGCAAATTATGAGAGCAGGGAATAGTTTACTTGTCAGATCTATGGAAAAGGGAAGAATTTATGACCAACTGAGATAGAAAACATTTTGAAATGCAAAATGGATAATTTTGATTAGATTAGATTAAAAAGGTTTTGCACAAAGCCAATGCAACCAAGATTAGAAGGAAAGCAGAAAGCTGGGAAACAATTTTTACTTCCAGCGTCTTTGATAAAGGCCTCATTTCTAAAATATATAGAGAACTGAGTCAAATTTCTAAGAATATAAGTCATTCCCCAACTGATAAATGGTCACAATACGAACAGGTAGTTTTCAGATGAAGAAATTAAAACTATCTATATAGTCATATGAAAAATGCTGTAAATCACTATTGATTAGAGAAATACAAACTAAAACAACTCTGAGGTACCACCTCACACCTATCAGATTGGCTAATATGACACAAAAGGAAAATGATAAATGTTGGGGAATATGTGGGAAAATTGGAACACTAATGCATTGTTGGTGGAGTTGTAAATGAATCCAACCATTCTGGAGAGCAATTTGGAACTATGCCCAAAGGGCTATAAAAATGTGCATACCCTTTGACCCAGTGATACCATTCCAGGGTCTGTATCACAGAGATCATAAAAATGGGAAAAGGACCCACATGTACAAAAATATTGATAGCAGCTCTTTTTGTGGTGGCCAAGAATTGGAAGTTGAGGGGATACCCATCAATTAGGGAATGGCTGAACATGTAATGGAATACTATTGTGCTATAAGAAATGATAAGCAGGCAAATTTCAGAAAAACATGGAAAGACTTATGTGAACTGATGCTGAGTGAAGTGAGCAGAACCAGAACGTTGTACACGGTAGCAGCAACATTGTGTGATGATCAACTTTGGTCGACTTGGCTCTTCTCAGCAATACAATGATCTAAGACAATTCCAAAAGACTCATGATGCTATCTACATCCAGAGAAAGAATTATGGAGTCTGAATGCAGATCAAAGCATAATATTTTCACTTTTTTTCTTTCTCATGTTTTTCCCCTTTTGTTCTGATTTTTCTTTCACAACATGACTAATGTGGAAATGTTTAATATAACATGTATAACGTATATTAAGTTGCTTGCTGTCTTGGGGAGGGAGGAAAAGGGGGAGAGAAGGAGAAAAAAATTTGGAATTCAAAATCTTATAAAAGTAAATGTTGAAAACTATCTTTACATGTAATTGGAAAAAATAAAATACTATTGAATGGAAAAAAAGAAAATAAAAATTGTGAACACCCTTTCATTGAGGGTGTTAAGGTATAAATTGAACAACCACCTCCACTGGAGCTATGGAGTTGGCTGGAGTTTGGATGGAGTTTATGATGCCATTTATATTTTGGATATGAGTTGGCTTTGAGATTCTGCGCTACAACCATGGTGGACCTCAACTACATAGACTTCCATGCAGAAGGGAAAAGGAGAGAGACCTCCCACTACAGGCTTCAGATCAGGGCTTTACCGTTTCCATAGTGACGGGTCATAGAGTCTGGAGGACTGTGGGGACAGATATTACCTCTGGCGTCGCAGGTAAGGGAGCAAATGGACGCTCTGCTTCCTTTCCTCTATGACTAGAGTTTCAAGTATCTGATTGGCTCGTAGGAGGACGAAGCATGAGGGGGGGGGGGGGTCCCCCAGGGGGGCGTTGCGGGTGAGGACCGGAAGCATACCCTGATCGCTCCGGAAGTAGAAGTCTGCGTCAGTCCTTTTGCGGCAGCGTATATTCTTGCCTCCTGCTCTCTGTTCTTCGTTGGAGTTGTCACCCCCTCAAGATGCCGGGCGCCGCTGACAAAGGGACAGAGTTGTCTGAGCGGATCGAGAGTTTCATAGAGGCGCTGAAGCGGGGCGCGGGCCAGCGCAGCTCGGAGGACATGGCCCGGGAGACGGTGGGGCTGCTCCGTCGGATCGTGGCCCACGGCCGCTGGAGCAACGCTGGTGAGGAGGGCGGCGGTAGAGGCCGGGGCGGCCTCGGGGGTCTGGGAGAGGATGCAAGCCCCAACACCTCTGCGCTCATGCTCTCCCTTCCCTGCTGCAGGGGAGCTGATGGAGCTCATCCGGAAGGAGGGCCGGCGGATGACGGCCGCGCAGCCCTCAGAGACCACCGTGGGCAACATGGTCCGGAGGGTGCTCAAGATCATCCGCGAGGAGTACGGCAGGTCAGCCAGTGCCCCCAAGGCCGAGCCACCTCCTCCCCCATCCCCCGCCCCGTGGCCTCCTCTGTCCCGCAGTAAACAGTAATTTAGCACCCACTGTTTACCAGGCGCTGTGCTATGCGCTGGTCATACAAAGAAAAGTAAAAAAGACAGCGCCCGCTCCCAGGGAGCTTACCGTCCAATGGGACAGACAATATGCAAACAGCTATGCACAACCGTGATAAACTGTAGATAATCCCAGGTGGAATACATTAGAATCGAAGGAGAAAGGGTGGCATATTAGTGTTGGCAGGTGTGAGTGGCGTAAAGAGAATCAGTCCAGAAAGTGCCAAGGAATGTGTTGCTCCCCTTCCCTTGGCAGCCCTCTCCCCCCAATATTGTTTCTTTTGGAGTGGTGGAAAGAGCCCCTGAATACGGCTGGACTCCAGTCTTGGGTCAGCCACTTCAGTAGCAACATCAGTACCTTGGGAAGCCACTTTGTTTCTCTGGGCCTTCCCTTCCTGCGATACTAGGAAGAAGTGGGCCGTGCTCTTGTGACAGAGGATTTGGGTTTGAGGCCGAACTCTCCTACCAGCTTCCTGTGTGATCTTGGCTAAGTCACTTTTAATGCCTGGGCTTTGATTTCTTCATCTTTTAGTTATAAGGATTTTGGACTAGATTCTCTTGAGGGTCCCTTCCAACTCTTATAATATTTGATACTTACTGCCCCTTTGAAGATCATTTCTCTTTACCCATCCCTCTGATGATGAGTCTTATATCCTCAGACTCCATGGACGAAGTGATGAGAGTGATCAGCAGGAGTCCTTACACAAGCTCTTGACAGCTGGAGGCCTGAATGAAGATTTTAGTCTTCACTATGCCCAACTCCAAGCCAATATCATTGAGGTTATTAATGAGCTGTTGATAGAGCTGGGTAAGTGTGTGGCTGGTCCCTGCCTAATAAGTATGTCTGCTCAGATAAGGGGAAAATCTTTATGGTTGTCTAGCAACATGGATAGAAAGTAATATAGTCTGTGATTCTTCCTAAACTCTTTTCCTGTGTTTTTTTGCTAGGAAGTAAGGATTGAGACACATGGCAGGTTTGGTCACTGCTTGTGTATTTTGCTTTGCAGACAAATAACAAACTTATTCTAGACTTCAGGACCCTGAGCTGTGCCAGCAGAGAGAGACTCAGTAAATAAATTAAACTCACATCAATAATAAAAAGATAAATTCACAATATGAGACTGTGCTTTGAATTCATATATGAGAAAAAAATACTCAAAACCATGGTTGGTAGGCCGTTCATCTTGTAGTAGCTATGTGGTACAGTGGATGGAGTACTGGACTTAGAGTTGAAAAGACCTGAGTTTGAATACTGCCTCATATTTACTAGCTCTGTGACCCTGGGCAAATCAGTTAACTTCTCACAGTCAAAGCTAGGAAGTTTTTTTTATTTATAATTTTATACACACACACACACACACGTATATATGATATACACATATATAATTATATAGTACATTGTAAAATAAAAAACTATTTATAAAACAGTGATGATTATAGCACTACCTCACAGAATTGTGATAAAGATCAAATAAAAGAATATTTGTAAAGCACTTTGTAAACCTTAGAGCACTATATAAATGTTATCTGTGACTATTGTTGTTACTGTGTTGTTGTTCACTGAAGTTGGTCCCTGGAGATTTGCAAAAGTTCATAGAGAAACAACAGTGCTCCTTAGTGTCTCAGTTTTGTGTGCTTTTGTTTTTAGTGTTTCCTACCCACTTGTTTTTTTCCTTGGGGTCTCTTTCTGGCATGCAGTGTTACTGACTTGTAGCTTCTTTTGGAAAGAGAACCTTTTAATGAAAATTTCACTTTCCCCTTCTCCAGCAATTTTAGGTTTGACAGATTGAAAATTTTCTTGATTAAATAGTCACTGTCTTCAGAACCAATTGCCCCAAAGGGAGCTAGTATATTTCGCAGCGGCCACAGTGACATGGTCTTGAAATAGCAATGGGTTTTTGTAGAGGATAGCAAAGGGGCAAAGTGGCTGCACTTTTGACATTAGGAGTAAAAATTTGGCTTTTGTAACATTTAAGCTCTAGTTTCCTTGTAATATATGCTGGTGGGATGTTGTGCCAAGGGCGCAAATCTTTATTCCCAACTTGGTGTCTCATTTTCCTGTAAATTGACTGTGTTTGCAGAAGGGACAACTGAGAACATAGCAATGCAGGCTCTGGAGCACATTCACTCCAATGAGGTGATCATGACCATTGGATACTCCCGAACCGTTGAAGACTTCCTTAAAGTGGCTGCCCAGAAGCGGAAATTTCATGTTATTGTGGCAGAGTGTGCTCCTTTCTGCCAGGTACTGAAGGAGCTATGGAAAAATGAGAAAGATGGGAGGAGGTAGTAAAGGAAGGGATGGTTGGATCCATTCTGACTGATTTGGTAAGCAAGGGGTAATGATGACTTGGGGGGGAAAATGTCTGATATGATGAAAAAAATCCAGATAGCTATGTAGTGAGATGTTAGTGGAATTAACTAAAAGCTAATATGTCTTGCACTTGCACCTGCATTTAAAGAGGGAGTATCCTCACCAGAAGCGAAATCACATAACTGGCCAAAAATTGTGTGATAGTTGGTTTGAGAAAGTGGTAGTGAACTGCAGAACTTAGGACATAAGAGTTGAGACAGCATGATGTCGTCAAAAGAGCACTGGCCTTGGAATCAGAGGATCTGGATTCAAACACCAGCTCTGTCCCTTACTATCAGTGAGACCTTGGAGAAGTCATCATCTCCCTAGCCCTATGTTTCTTCATACGAAGAATGGAGTGGCTGGAATTAATAGTGGCAAAGGTTCCTTTTGGCTCTAAATCAGTAGTGTATGATGGAACCTTAGAAGTGACTGGTACTTGGACTGACCTCAGTGCCTAGGAACATAAAGGATATTTTTCAGACTCCAAGAAGGAATTGCGAGCTGGCACCAACGTGACCAGCTGTACCTAATGGCTCCATCTAATAGAAGGTCTAGTTTTATGGTCTCTCTAATTAGTGCTAAGGATTAGTTGCTGTGCTTGCTAGTTTCCCATCTGCTGTCAGAGTTCTTCCTCAGTGTTACCAGAACTTAATGCCAAGAACTTCTACTGTAGCAGAAACAGATCAACCCAAATTACATTTGAAAGCTCACTCTTTTATCTCCTGCAGGGCTCATCAGTTTCTGCCTCTTATTTCAGGGCCATAAGATGGCAGTAAATCTGGCCAAGGAGGATATTGAAACAACTGTCATGACTGATGCTGCTATTTTTGCTGTTATGTCAAGAGTCAACAAAGTGAGTATATTTGGAGTTATTAGAAACGAACGAAGATAGCATAGAGATATTGGCTGTTAACGTAAGAAAGATTTCTTTGCTATGGGTTCCTAAAGTGTTCATTCTTCCTCATGATGTCTCTGGGAAAAAGGAAAGTTCTTGATATTATTTGAAGACATAAGTTGAGACTTGATCCAGTTACATAATTCCTTTCCCCTTGTCCCTATATTCATTCCCATTCTCCATGCCTCTGCTTAGACTCTGAGATATTTGGGAGAGCAGTGAAAGGACTATAGGGCTGAGGGTGGAACAAATAACATGTATGTCTGGGAAGAAGGGATGATGTGCTGTGTTTGGAGTTTCACTGAGAACTTGGCAGGTGAGATTGATGACGAAGTAAATAAAATTGCAGGTTTGGTCTTTTACATCTGTCTAAGGCCCTTTTTGTTACTAGCCTAGGAATTTTCTTACACTTTCAGTTCAGAATCTCTTCAGCTTGATCTGGTAGAGAGTAGATTAGAGTGACCCTCCAGCAAACTTATTGTAGTGAAAGGAATCCACAGCCTGCTGTCATGAGACTAAAACTTGTCTATTGTTAAGACATCACAAGAGTTGAAGAGACCTTTGCCTCATTCCCCACCCATTTTCCTGTCAAAACCAGAACATGAAACAGGCAGTTGAGAAAAGGGGATCTAATTTACTCTTAGTTACAGGACCCGACTTCTTTTTCTCTTGTCTGTTTGTGTGTAGAGGACCCCAAGGCTTTGAGTCTAAATTAGCTTTTGTTCTCAGTGGCCTCCGGTTAGACTTTTTTTCTGAACTGTCCCCTTGTCCCTCCAACCTCCCCCCCACCGTACCCTACCTGCCTGTTTCCTAAGTAGCTCTTCATGCTCTTTTCATTCCAAAGGTGATCATTGGCACAAAGACCATCCTAGCCAATGGTGCCCTGAGAGCAGTAGCAGGAACACACACCCTGGCCCTCGCAGCTAAGCACCACTCCACTCCACTCATTGTTTGTGCACCCATGTTTAAGCTTTCACCACAGGTAAGGGCTGTTCTCTTCCTCTGGCCCTAGTGGTAGGGCTGATTCCTGATGCATGCCCACAAGAGAATCATTTTCTTTATGTTATTTCTTTTTCTATCTTTTTTTCTCTAGTTTCCCAATGAAGAAGATTCATTCCACAAGTTTGTAGCTCCTGAAGAAGTCTTACCATTCACAGAGGGTACATTTTGTTTTTTAAAGCTGGTTTGTAGGATTAGATGGGACTGGGTTGCAATTCAGATTGAGGGTTCCTGTCATAGAGGAATAGTAATGGACTGCCCCGTCACTGCCTTCAGTGATAACCAGGAGAAAGGAAACAGAAGAATTCTTTATTCTGGTGGCTGTGACTCTTACCCCATTTATGGCATTTGGGTACTATATTATGGCTTTAAAATAATTCAATTTATTTGAGGCTAATTGAGCTTTTAGCTGACATAATGGAAGGTAAAGATGGCTAGATCTGAGCTTGCAAGTGGACCATGAAACTTTAGTGTTAACAGACCTATGGAAAAGATAACCATGTTAAAAGTTACAGGAAGTGCAGTAAAGAGCTTTATGTCTCTTTAAAGCTCAGTTCTAGTCCTTGTGGGGGTTATTTTGATGATATTATTGACACGGGGAGTAGCTTTGAATCATTCTCCTTATGAAACTCTCTACCTAGTGCTTGTGGGCCCCCTTTCTGTTTTTCTCAGAGCTGAGCCCCTTAATTCATTGAGTAAGGACTTACCAACCTCCCCAGAAACAATTAGTGCTGATTTGAACAGCTCTTGGTGCAGAACACAGGAGTTGGTACTATAGCCCCATCATTTAGGCTTAAACACTGCACGCTCTTCTTTTTGTTGTGTTTAAAAACAATAACTCTTCCTAACTGCTGTTGCTTGAGGCCTAGACAATATTTCTTATTTTTAATAAATTTTGAGTTCCAAATTCTCTCCCTTCCTCCTGCTCCTCCCCCACCCACAGAGAAGGCAAGCAATATGATTAACTGTACATGTGAAATCATTGCAAATAGATTTCCATATTAGCCGTATCGTACCCCCCCAAAAGGAAAGAAAAATAAGGAAAGTGAGAAAACTATACTTCAATTTGCCCTCCAAGTTCATCGGTTCTGTCTCTGGAGGTGGATAGGATTTTTCATCATGAGGCCTTTGACATTTTCTTGGATCATTGTATTGATCAGAGTAGCTAAGCTAGACAATATTTCTTACATTTATTCTTGTTGTCTTTCAGGGGACATTTTGGAGAAGGTCAGTGTTCATTGCCCTGTGTTTGACTATGTCCCACCAGAGCTTATCACCCTCTTTATCTCCAACATTGGTGGGAATGCGCCCTCCTATATTTACCGCCTCATGAGTGAGCTCTACCATCCTGATGATCATATACTCTAAAGTCGGGAGATGATGGCATACAGGTAGATGTTTGTATAACACTGAATGGAGATGTGCCTAAAAAACTAATGAGAGACACCCTACTTCTGACTTGGGAACGGGTGGATTCAAGTTCCCTCCAAAGAAGACTTGAACTCTGGATAGGAACTCCTGTCTCTGCAGCCATACATATACGTGGGCAAAATTCCAGGATCTCTTCTTTGGATCTTAATGGAACAACAGTGCTTGACTTGTTGATTTGGAAGCCTCCTGCTGATCTGGCCGCATCTCTGTGGGTTATGAAAAGTTCTGATTCAGTGATGTGTTATGGGTCACATGGAATTCTTTGCTGAGGTAGACACCTTTGCTCAGAGATTTCTACACCTTCTCCCGGGATATGCTAATAAAAGCTACTTTATGACTGATGTCTACAATTCTGCTGTGATTAAACCGCTTGAACAGCAGCAGCATGGCCCACTTAATATGTTTGCAAAGCAGTGTGCCTGTAGGAGGGTTGTAATTAGAGGTAAACTCTGAACCCTAGCATTACAAAAGAAAGTGTTTAATTTCCTTTAGAGTTCAGCAGAAAATTTTATCAGAAATGTTTTAGTGGCTTAAGGAAACTTAAGAGACAAAAGCAGCCTCCTGGTGCTAATAGCTTTTTTGTGAAAATAGATTATTTCTGCCTTTTACTGATTTGGGGAAAGAAACAACATTGAGGAAGATTCTAAAAGGCTGACCTAGAAATTGTGTGACTCAGAGGTGACTGACTTATCCAGGCCCCAGCTTGTCAGTTTATGAAGTAAAGAAGTCCCAAAATAAAATCTTCACCAGCTTTTTAGATGAAGTGTCTTATAGCTACCAATCTCTGGTAATTTTCTCCCTTCCAAAGGCACCAATTTTAACCACTCCTAGCCTAACATATAACTAATGTGGTTTGGGAATAAAACTTGAGTGAGTCAAGAGACTCAAGGTCTAATTTTAGCTCCATAGTTTTATTGAAGGATATCCCATCTACCTTAGTTTCCTAGAAGAGAAAGACATTCTTAGGGATACTTTTTGTTTTTGTCATATAAAACTTAACAAATCCGAGAAGGGACCCTTAGTTGTGATAGAGATCCCTTGCTTGGAGTATCTGTCCTGAACTCCCCTTTTTTGGTTGGGTAGGTCCATGTTACCTGCTCCAGCAGACTCTATTGAAAACATAAGTTCTATAAAATTGAACTATATTATGTAAAGGGGGATTGAAGGGTTGATGTGCTTGGTTGCCTTCTCCAAGTGGAGGAAAGTTGGAGATTGCATGGAGATGCAGTGATCTGAAGAGCAGAAAACCAGGAGCTCTATACAATATTTATCTGCTTAGGTTACCATTCTTTGGACCATTTTCCCCACTCCCACAACCCTGCCTCCATTTAGTTTTATCCCCATGCCCAGGGGGAATATTTGTAAATAATACTGTAAAAGTACATATTCCCTTTTCCAAGACTTAGTTCTCACCACCTCCTAAGTTTTTTCTTAATTAAATATTATTTTCCAACAAAGATTAGTCTTTTCTCCCACTTCCTTCTGCCTTTTCCCCATTGAGAAAACAAGAAAAACAAAACCTTTCTTTCAAACTTGCATAGTCATGCAAAACATTTTCGCCTTGGCTATGTCCAAAAAAATGTTTCAATCTGTATTCTGAGTTCATCACCTCACTATTTAGAGGTGGGCAGTATTTTTGATCATGACTTCTCAGAATTTGTAGTTGGTCACTGGTTAATCAGACTCCCCAGGTTTTCTTTTTATACATCTACACACACACAAACATATATGACTACATATGCATACGTGTATATATGTATTGCATGTATACACATACCTATGTACTTCTTTTTTGTTTTAATCTTCTCTCCCACTCTAATTCTTTTTCCCTGCCATTAAAAACAAGAAAAACAAAACTAATTGCAAACATGTATGGTCAATCAAGACAAATTTACACACTGATCATCTCCTAAAAAATATGCCATTGTTCTGAGTCCTTCGTTTTTATCAGGAGTGGGTAACATCTTTACACACAGTCCTCTGAAATCCTGATTGGTCATTATATTGATAAGAGTTCAGCACAATAGCATTCCATCACATTTATATACAATAAGTTGTTCATTCCCTAATTTATGAGTACTACCTCAAATTCCCAGTTTTTGCCACCATGAAAAAAGCTATAAGTGTTGTCCACCCTTTTGAGTTTATTTTGCTTAGGACTCCTTTATGGCCTCCCTCTAACTCCTCTCTTCCCTTTCTCCCTTTTTCTTTCTGTTTCCCCATCCCTGTGTGTGTGCATTCTTCCATTTGACCAGTTAAGAGATGAGATTGGGTTTCAAGTTTCAGCCACTTCCCCCCACCCCCTCGTTTGTATTGATGTGTGCTGGTGCGCCCTGATTATATGAGATAGTTTTCTCTAACCTTCCTTCCTCACTTCCCCCCTTCTCAGGCCTTGTCTAACTGTGCTCCCTCTATGAACTCTGATGGTGACAAGATTCAGAGGGACACATCATCTCATACTTGAATGTCCATCCTTTCATATTTTTTTAGTCAATTATTGTAAATTCACATTTATCTTTTTATGTTTCTCTTTTCTCTTATGTTTAAACATCAGAGTTTCTCCACAGCTCTGGTATTTTCACATTCTATTTCTTAAAGGTCCATTTTATTTTCCCCTGTGGTGTTATACTCAGTTTTGCTGGGTAGGTTATTCTTGGCTATAAGTCCATTATTTTTTGCCTTCAGGAATATTTTTCCACCTTCACTCTTTTGTAGGGATGGCTGCGAAATCATGTGTGATCCTGACTGTGACTCCTTAGTAGTCGAATTCTTTCTGGCTGCTTTGTAGTAATTCTGTAACAGGGAAACTGAATTTTGGTTGAGTTTGTGCCTGAGCTGTATTTTTCACTGTGGCATGGCTTGTAGATGCTTTGGAGTCAATCTTTTCTTTGTTTCTTGAGCATCCCTGCCACCATTTTAGCTCATTAAAGTGTTCTTTTTTGCCTGCCTGTTCTTTGTTGGCTCAGCCTCCTTCCTGACTTCAGGCTTGTTGTTAGGACAGGGCTCTATGATGCTTCTGGAGGGAGGTCTGGTCTGGGTCTTTTGCTGCTTTCTCGGGGTACTGAGTATTGTGTTATTCCAGGATCTTGAGGACAGGCTGGGGGCCTGCCAAGCTTTTAGTACTCCCAAAGTGGTCTGATCCAGGGAAAAGTCTGATTGCTACCTCCTTCTCTTCCCCCACCCCCCACAGGTCCACCCTGAATTGGGTCCATGCAGGAGCAGACAGCTATTGGACTCTGCCTCTGTCAGCAGGGCTCAGATCAGCAGAATTGTAGGTTTCCCATGGGTTCTGGGCCACACTGATGCTGCTGTGGCTGCTACAGAACTTCCTCATTTTCCCGTACACAGCGTAGGGCATCTAGGTGTCATAGTGGATAGAGTCACCAAGCCTGGAATTAGGTAGACCTGAGTTCAAATTCAGCCTTGGACATGTAGTAGCTGTGTGACCCTGGACAAGTCACTTAACCTATATTGGTCTCAGTTTCCTCATCTGCAAAATGGGGATAATAATAACTCCTACCTCCTAGGGTTGTTGTGAGGGTCAAATAATCATATTTGTGAAGTACAGTATCCGGCACATAGTAGGTGCTATATAAACGTTAGCTATCATTACACCGCCATCATCATCACCACCTAGGAACGCCACTGCTCTGCCCAGGCTCCCTTCTCAATCTGCCCTGCATCCATAACCTGGAGCTAGTGGGTGACACAGCTCCAGTTTGAACGTGTCCCTGCGCATTGCCCCAGCAGAGGTCTGGGCCTGGGACCTCCTCCAGCCTTGGTGTACAGCTTCTCTCTCAGGGCTGACATGCTCTGTGTGGCTGTGCTCGTGGCCCGCCTGTCCTCAGTGACTGCATCATTATGCAGACCGGGGCTAGAAAAAGGATTCGCTGTGAGTTTTCCTGGCCTTCCCCATCAGGATTTTGGCCTGGTGAGTTTGTGAAAAGGAATTCACCGCATTGCTTCCTATCAAGCCACCATCTGGTTCTACCCCTTCCCCCACTAACTTTGGCAAATGAGGTTTACTGGACTCAATAAAAACAGTAGAGATCTTGATTTAGCTTGATTTGAGCATGATTTAACAGCAAATGGTAACAGCAATCTAAATGTCTATATAGTGGTTTGTATATACCAAGAGCTTGTTAACCATAGCAGACCAACTGGAAGTCTTGTAACTTAATTTTTGCTAAACTTTATAGGCATTCATCTTCCTGTAGTTTGATTCTATAAATTCAGGTGGGGAGAAGATTACTCGTGTAAAATCTACACGGAATAGAAATTCCTAGATATGGAACAGGAAGGAAATCTTTGAAAGATATTCACCAAGCAAAGTTTTAATCAGTACAAAATGATAAAGCAAGGAAAAAGAAGCTAATACCTTGTAACCAGAATGGCCTTTGTTTTCTTTGAGTGACTCAATTTATCTCAGTGAGCTTTACTAGGTCCTAAGCCCCAGGCCCAAACCCCATTAGGTGTTAATGTAATCCATGTGGATGTGAACATCCCAGGGTCCTGAGGGGAGGGGCCAACTCAAGAACCAATCACCAGAGCCTGAGCTCTGGTGATTCAGATGATGTTTGATGTCTGAAGCCCTATAAGAAGGGAGGACAGAGCCATTGGTGTGGGGTTCTGGAGATGGTGTTGATGAGGAGACTCCAGCTGTAGTTAAGGAGCCCTCCAGCTTGTAAACCCGGATGCTGAAACTTTGTTGAACTCTGGTAACTATCTGTTGGGGTTGAATCAGACAAAGTCTGTTGATGTTTGTAATGTGTTTGCATTTTGTTTTGAAGTTCAGGGTTCTGGTTTTTTCCCCCTGAGCTAACTGAATGATATTTGAATTAAAAGTAAGCTTATTGACCCCTTCACCTTGCTTTCCTTAATTAGGCAGATCAAAAGAACCTGTGCTGTTGGCAGCTTTCTGGGTGCTGGCTGTGGGTGAATCTTATACTCCCACAGAAGCTGCCAGCCGGGTTGTTGACACATACCTCTACTTCTTAAGTGTCGGACATAGGCAGTTTAAACATTTCTCAAATGATTTAGCTCATTTATTTACTGCTAAAATCATGTAGTTATTTATATTAATGAATGACTATAGAACTGCCTATGTGTGATACTTTCAAATGCTCAGAGGGATCTGTGACCTGAATTCAGCAGCTCCCCCTAATGATACGTACTGAAATTCATCCATGCCTGCCTATCCCATGTGACCATCTTGTCCATGGTCTCCCAAAAGTTTGCCACAAAGGGTCCACCCAATATGCTAGAAGGCCTTCCTTGCTTTCTTCTCAATGTCACCAGAATATCCGTGAGGTCTTCTGGCTTTCTACCCTTGTTCTTACTATATGACCAGCCTACCATCCTGTCATACAACTCCTTGACCCCCTTACTCCTATTCTTTGGAGTTCTTCATCAGCTACATCTTATAACCCACTGCACACCTCTTCACTTCCCTCTGTGTGACAGTCTTTCAGAAACAGTGGCATTCCATGTCTTTCTGCTATATGGCAACTCCAGCAAAACATTAGGATTGAAAAAATGGGCCCTTGCTTTCATGGGAAGCTTAGGAGTCAGTAAAAGAGCTTTGCAATTTTTTGGAAACAATCCAGTCCGCTTTCCTTTTCAACTCTGGGCCTGGTTCATTGTCCATCTATACTGTCTGTCTCCAATATACATACTAATAGAAAAGCTCTACAGGGTACCCAACCAAATACATGTTGATATCTGGCCAATGGACATCCTTCATCTGACTGGTATTTTTGGTGTGGCTGGACAGGCCAAACTTGTTTGAGGCATTTCATGTTGCTTCCAGGAGGCTCTGTAATGTTTAAGTGCTTAATGTAGTCAGCACAATCTCATCCACAAACAAGCCTTTGGAGGATCCTACTATTCCCAGAGAATCCCTCCTCAACCTGCATTCTGGGCTGGATCTCTTCTATCACACTGTTGAATACCTCTGCTGAATATACATCTCCCCATTTTATGCCTCACCTAATATTGTCCTCTGAGGGTCATTGAACAGGATTGTTTCTGTTATTACATCTTCCGAGGAATCCTAAATGATCTTGCTATGTGGGTGGGGAGAGAATTTGCTGTAAAAGAGCCTGAAAGTGACATTTTGTTCTACTGAGTCAAATCTTTTTTTTTTAATCAACCAACAGTAAGCACAGTGGGATCTTATGTTTTCTATATCTTTTAGTTAATTGTGAGATGGTAAAGATGTGGTCTATTGTTGAATACTGCTTGTGAAAACCTACTTGTTCCGTACTAATGCTTTCAGAATGCCCTCAATTCTTATATAAACGACCCCTATAAAGATTTTGTATAGATGGGAGAGTAGGGATGTAGGTCCATAGTTAATGATGTTCTCTGGATTACCTTTTCTCATTATTAGAACACAAGATTTTGGGGCAGCTAGGTGGCACAGTGATTATAGCACCGGCCCTGGATTCAAGAGGATCTGAGTTCAAATTTGGCCTCGGACACTTGACACACTTACTAGCTGTGTGACTTTGGGCAAGTCCCTTAATGCCAATTGCCCTGCCTGGCCCCCTCCAAAAAAAAAAACCCAAAAACCACAAGATTTTTTTTCTTGCCTATAGTATTTCCCTCTCCTTCAGCCACCTTGTCTATCAGTTCCTCAGTGCCCTCACAATCGTATCACCTCTACCGCTAATCTCCTTTGATCTAATCCTGCTGCTCTCCCCATCTTTGTTCTCTTTAATGCCATTTCTAAGTCCTCTATAAGTCATTCAGGAACTGTGATGTTAGGGACTCCATGTGGTGACCCCGCTGTCACTGATGGAGAAAACTGTTCAAATGTTTTTGTTTTTGCACATCTTCTCCATGTATTTTTTGGTTTGTAGTCCTTCCATTTTCATCTTTGAAATCCCTTGGGACAACTTGAGGTGGAGCAGAGGCAGTGGAAGGTAAAAGCTTAAGAAAACTTGGCAAGACATCCAACCAAGCAAAGTCATTCCAATGGCACCTACGGTCCATTTCTTGAGAAATGCTTAGTAATAAAGACATCGCTAGATTAGGATTTGTTATAGAGGTCTTGTGCTTCCCACCTGTCATCCCCACACATGTTCATGAGTGGTTACAAAGGAACTATTCTGAAATGTTGTCTGGAAGTGCTTTGGCTTTGGCATATATTGTTTTGAATTATCCTTTCATTCACCAAACAGCTGGACCAGGACACTGTGCAACAGATAATTAGTTATTAAATAATAAAGAAGCAGTATCCTAATCTTTAATGTGTCATTTTTCTAGACACTATCTATTAGACTGGTGGATCAGAGGAATTATGTACATAGTATATCTGGACTTCTACAAAGCACTTGGGATATTCCTGTAAATAATATGGAAATATGTACCTGGGTGATAACACTTAGGTATTATTCATACCCAAGCAATTCTGATTAATGGATATAGTCCTGGGAGTGTGTATTTAATGGTATGCCACAGTTCTCTGTCTTCAATCTAGTCAACATTTTTAGCAATGAATGACTTGAAACAGATTCCAGGGACAGCTAAATATTGGATAACACAACTAGTATCAGAAAAGATCTGCAGAGTTTAGAATTATGAGCTGAAAAAAAGAAATATTCAGTTTAATGATAAAAAATTTTCATATGCTTTAAGTTTTAAAAAAATCAACACAAAAGTGCAAGATTAAGGAGAAATCTAACTAAGGAGAGCAAGAAAAAAGGCTTCAGGGTTTTGGCCTCTGCAAAGTCATTATAAACCAGTTATACCTATGTCATCTTCCCTCCTGGACCACTGAAGTCATATGGAAACCTATCAAAGGCATGGATTCTTTCATTTTTTGTATTTGTGCCACCAACACTTAGTATAGTACTTTGTACATAGTAGGTGCTCAATAAATGTTTGAAGACTTTTTCACGAAGTCTCTCTGCTCAAAACCTGTGGTGGTTTCCCACTGCCTACTGCATTGAAGTGTTAACTGATTAAGTGTCATCCAATCAATGCCAGCTCTCATTCAAAGCTGTCCACATTCTGGGTACATGTTGGTTATCTAGGCCTGGTCTCCTCTCTATGCCTTTGTTCATGTTATCTCTTGCGTCTAAAGTGGATTACCTTTCCACTCCAATGTATATAAACTGAAATCTCTCCCTTCAAAACCCACCTCAGGTGCCATCTCTTCCATAAAGCCTTTCCTGAACCCTGCCCCACCCCCCTCAGTTGAAAGTGAGGCCTCAAGTTTATCATAGCAGTTTGGACCTCTTTTTTGAATTCAGCACATTCTCCTTTGTATGATAGTGTCGGGGATACAGTTACAAAAATGAAACAATCCCTGCCTTTTCTAGGTTTCTGTGACATTGTTATATCCTGGTCCTCCTTCTTATCTGACCACTTCTTAATTTCCTTTGATAAATCTTCATCCGGGCGATGCCCAATAACAGTAGCTGACCCCCTCTGTCCTGAGCTCCCTTCTTCCTCTATACTATTTCACTTGGTGATCTCATCAGCTCCCATGTTTTCAATTATCATCTCTATACTGATTCTCAGATATGAGATGGTGGTAAAGTACTTGGCACAGTGCCTGACACAGTACCTGGCTCTTAAATGTTTATTCCCTCCCCACCCCTTGTCCAGTCCTAGCCTCTCTCCTAACTTCCAGACTTGCATCTCCAGCTGTTTATTAGATATTTCAAAACAGATGTCCCATGGACATCTTAAACTCAACATATCCAAAATTGAATTCATTATCTTTCCCCCCAAAAAACTTCCCCTTCTTCCAAACTTCCCTCTTGTTATGGTGGGCACCATCATCCTCATGGTCATCTTACCACCTTCGACTCTTCCCTCTCTCTCGATCAACCTCCCCATATCAAATGTTGCCAGATGTTGGACATCCTTGTGTCTGCCCTCTTTTCTCTCCTTACACCGCCCCCCCCCCCACTCCGCCCCATGCATGGCCTCATCACCTCTTGCTTAGATTACTAGAACAGCCTGCTGGTCCGTAAACCTCAAGTCTGTCTCTATGCTAGGAACTCCACACAGCTGCCAAATCAATCTTCCTAAAGTACAAGTCTGACACCGTCACACCCCTACTCAATGAATTCCAGTGGCTTCCTATCGCCTTTAGGATCAAATATAAAATTTGTCTGGCATTCAAAGTCTTTTGTAATAAGCTGGTCTGCTCCTGCCTTTCCAGTCTTATACCTTCCCCACTCTGTAATCCAGTGACACTGGCCTCTTTGCTTTTTATCCAGTAAGATGCCATCTCCAGATTCTGGGCATTTTCGTTAGCACTTTATATCTTATGTCTATTTATATCATTGTTTGCATGTTAGCTCCCCAAAGCTTAGTACAGTGCTTGGCACACAGTACATGCTTAATATGTGCTTACTGACTGATTCAGGGGAAAGGTTCAGATTGGCTATGTCCTGGGCCCTCTTCTCTTAATGATCAACTTGCATAGATAGAAAACTTCCACTCTACCCATTTTTAGCCTTATTTCGCCTTGAATTCTAGTCTTGCATCACAACTGCCTGTCCAAGATCTCCACTTCGATTACCAGAGGCATATAAAAAATTCTTGTTGTTCAGTTGTGTCTGACTCTCTGCAAGCCCATTTGGGGTTTTCTTGACAAAGAGACTGCAGTGGTTTGCCATTTCCTTTTCCAGGTCATTTTACATATGAGGAAACCGAGGCAAACAGGGTTAAGTGACTTACCCAGTGTCACGCAGATAGTGTCTGAGCCTAGATTTGAACTCAGGAAGAGGAATCTTCCCAACTACAGGCCCAGCACTCGGTCCATTGAGTCACTTAGCTGCCCCCAAGTATGCCATCTAAAGATACTTGTAACTTTAGACACTTGTCACTGTTTAATCCAATGCCTTTTTCCTCAGTTTGACTTGCCCTCTCTTCAGTTCTTGATACCATAGCTCACCTCCTCACTCCATTCCTGCCCCATACTTTTCCCTCCCTTGCCTCTACAGTACTTCCTCTTGGTTCTCCTCTTTCTTGTCTGACGGAACCTTTCCAGGCTGATTTGCAGCCATCATCCGTGCCCTAATCCCTGACCTTGGGTGTCCCCTCCAAACCTTGATCCTGGCCTTCTTCACTCAGTTTCTTTATTAGCTCCCATGGGTCTCATTCTCATTGTTCACACAGGTGACTCCAACCCACATATTTGAGTTGAACAAATTTTTGAAGGTGGACAGAGCGCTTGCAATGCATAAGGCACCATGTTAGGTGCTGGAATACAAGGACAAAAAGGGTTAATAGTCCTTTCTCTCAAGGACCTTCTATGTACACACATGGTGGTGGCAGGGAGAGCATTCATATTTGTGGGGCATTCAGAAAAGGCCTCAGGTTGTAGGCCACACAAACTGGATCTTGAATAGAGCCAAGCATTCCAAGAGGCAAAGGTGAGAAAGATCATCCCATGCACAGGAAATGGCTTCCAGGGGTGAGGAACCTACGGCCTTGAGGTCACAGGTGGCCCTTTAGGTCCTCAAGTGCAGCTCTTTTACTGAATCCAAATTGGATTCAAAGGGCTGCACCTGAGGACCTAGAGGGCCACCTGTGGTCTTGAGGCAGTAGGTTCCCCACCTTTGGCTTAAACAGACAGGAGGAGACATGTAAGGGAAACAGAAAATAGGGGAATAGGGAATATCTGAAAGGAATGAATAGGAAATCATTTGGGAAAGTTGGTGGGAGCCACATTGTGTAGAGCTCTAAAGGGCAAATTGGGAAGTTTGCATTTTGTCCTATTAGAGAACCAGTGAAGTCTTCTGAGTAGGGGGGTGTTCAGGCCTAGCTCTTAGGAATATCAACTAGGCAGCTGTGTAGAAGATGGAGCGGGAAGAGACTGGAAGCAAGACGAATCAGGAAGTGACTGCAATAGTCCAGGTGAGAGATGTTGAGGGTCTGAACTAGAGGAGCGGCCATGTGAATGGAGAAATGAGAAGGACTGTGAGATGTTGTGCAATTGAAATCCGTAAGACCTGGCAATGTTTTGGATATATGTGGTGTGAGGGAGGATGGAGTCAAGCTTGACTCTGAGGTTGTGAACCTGAGTGACCAGAAGGATGGTGGTGTCTTTGAAAGAAACGAAGAAGGTTTTGGGGGGAAACTAATGAGTTCAGTTTTGCACACATGCATTTTGATAGGCTTGAGCAGCTAGGTGATGCAGTGGATAGAGCATCGGGCCTGGGGTCAGGAAAACTCATCTTCCTGATTTCACATCCAGCCCCAGACACTTACTAACTGTGACCCTGGGCAAGTCACTTAACCCTGCTTGCCTCGTCGGTAAAATGATCTCGAGAAGACAATGGCAAAGCACTCCAGGATCTTTGCCAAGAAAACCCCAAGTGGGGTCACGAAGAGTCAGACATGATTGAAAAATGACTCAGCAACAGCTGTGGGGTCTATAACAGAGGCTAATCAAGGAAGAATAAAAGGATCGTCAAGCAGCAGTGACAGGAGATTCAGCGGCACATGAGAACCGGCATTTATTAACAACTGAGGCAGTCTTCAAACTCAGGTCTTGCTAGCTCCACGTCCAGCTCTCTGCCCACTGCACCACCTGACTGCCCACAGGAATAGAGGTAAAAGGAAGGGCAAGGCATGAATAGCAACAGGAAGACGATGTATAATTTAACGGGTCAAACTATGAGAAGAGGGAATTGAGGTCGTATGACCTGGGAGGACTGTGAGGAAGGGAGGTGTGGGATATCACCATGAGGAAGAAAAATAGGTGTAGGAGGAGCTGGGCAGAAAGACAGAGAAAAGGGAAGGGAAGGGAATAAGCATTTATATGGCACCTACTGTATGCCAGGCATCGTGCTAAGCCCTTCACAATCATTGTCTTATTTGGTTCTCACAACAACCCTGTGAAGTAGGTGCTATTATTATCATTCCCATTTTATAGCTGAAGAAACTGAGGCAAAGGTCCAATTACTTGCCCGTGGCCTTGTTGTTCTGGTGATTTAGCAGTATCTGCCTCTCTGTGACCCCATTCGGGGTTTTCTTGGCAGATACTGGAGTAGGTTGTCATTTCTTCCTCCAGCTCATTTTACAGATGAGGAAACTGAGGCAAAAAGGGTTAAGTCACTTGCCTAGGGTCACACAGCTGGTGTCTGAAGTTAGTTTGGAACTCAGGTTCTCTTGACTCCAGGACCCTATCCGCTGCACCACCTAGCTGCCTTTAAATTGTTACTGTTGTTGAGTCTTGTCTGACTCTTCCTGACCCTATTTGGGATTTTCTTGGCAAAGATACTGGAGTGGTTTCCATTTCCTTCTCCAGCTCATTTCACAGATGAAGAAGCAGGCAAACAGGGTTAAGTGACTTGCCCAGGGTCACAGAGCTGGCAAGTGTCTAAGGCCAGATTTGAACTCAGGAACAAAAGTCTTCCTGGTTTCAGACTGAGAGTCACACCGCTAGGAAATATCTGTGGCCTGATTTAAACCCAGGATCTATCCACTGTAGCACCTAGCCTTTAAGGCTAGGCTAGGTTATAATTAGGAGGTTATAATCAGAAAGAAGAATTTCAGAATTCTAGATGATAGAGGTAGCACAGTTATGGGTGATGGGAACAGGAGATGGAGTGTAGAAACTACAAACTGGCTAGTTTGGCTGGAGCATAGCATAACACTGAAAAGGTAAGAAGAGACCCTATTGTGATGAGATTTAAATGCCAAATAGGGGAATATACATATGATCTGAGAAATTATTATTAACAACCAATGATTCAGGGAGACCCAGAGTTCCCCTTTTTCTAAAGTCCAGATTTTAAAAGTTCAATCTCTTGCAGAACATGCTGATAATGAGATTGGACTTTCTTGTTCAGGACCCCAGCCCGGTGGAAGCCAATCAGCTCAGCCTTGGGTGGGGTGTACATTCTTTGAACAGATAACCAAAAGGTGGGGGGCGGGTCTGAGTATATAGTTTCTTTGTCCAATGGTCTAATATACACCTCCAGTTGCGGTTAACCAATAAGAGTTGATTGCCATTCCTCTTCCAAAAGAACATATAAGCTCTGAGTCTGCCACTATGATTGTCTTTGGTCTAAAAGAGAGGCCAAATGACTGTCCATTTATTAATAAAATGCTGGACTTATTAATAAAAATGACTAAATTACCCAGAAACTATGTCTCCCAAACCTTTTTGTCACAGATCCTAGTGGAATTTCTTGTGTGTCCAGACCTCAGTCTTACTTTGACCCTCATGCTACTTAGATGGGCTTCCATGCCAAATGTTTGTCTTCCCTGGCTTTGACCCTGGCCTCCTCCTGTATCTGTCCTCTCTCTTGTGCTCCTAAGCCTTGCCCCCTAGTCCTGGCTCTTGTCTCCCAGTAATCCAAAATACGTTGCCATTTATAATCCTGGAGCTGACCATGGAATTTTTTTTAATTCTCCATCATTTTCTATTAGCTGCTTTGCCATGTGCTCTAAAGCTGGAGGAACCTGCAAGACTGAAGAAACAATAAAAAATATAACCTTTCTTCCTATGGTCAAGCCTGATAAAGCTGCACTGCTGATAAAAATGTGGCTTTTTATTATTTTTCATAACTAAGAGGTTACACATTTCATAAAATTGTCCTCACTTTACCCTCTGGAAAAACCCATTTCTTTCCAGGAGTGGTGAGACGCAGACTTTTATCACGTTGAATATCAGGGACAATTCCTTGGCTGTCAGGGAAGTCCTTGCTGCCACAGGTAATGGGTAGGGTGTAGAATACTGTCACTTCTGCCATAGGAGAGGCAGGTCAGTGAGGTTGACTAAATCACTTATGAAGCTATTTCCAATCCTGGGAGTCTATGAAAATGTTTGTTCAGTACAAAAGCAATGCTTCTCAAATATCTTCACTTGATGGCCCTCATAGGAGATGCTGTGTTATCTCTCTTCCAAATTTAAAGTAAAAATTCTCAAAGCAGCATTTTACTCATATCATCCATACTTATAGCTTGTTCACAGTGAATAATACTGCTTTTTTAATATTTAATTTTTTTACTTTTAGTTTACAACACTCAGTTCCACAGATTTGAGTTCCAAATTTTCTTCCCCTCCCTCCCCTTCCCCAAGGCAGCATAGAATCAGATATATGTTCTATATATACCTTTGCATTAAACATATTTACACAATAGTCAAGTCATAAAGAAGAACCATAATCAATTGAGTGAATCATGAGAAAAAAGAAACAAAACCAAAAAAAAATATAGAAAAAAAAAGAGAGAGGGCAGATAGTTTCCTTCAATCCACATTCATATTCCATAGTTCTTTATCTCAATGTAGATAGCTCTTTCCATCATAAGTCCTTTGGAGTTGTCTTTGAACCTTGTATTGCTGACAAGAGCCAAGTCTATCAAAGTGAGCCATCACAGAATTAATATGTCTGCGGTTGGAATATTACTGCTCCTTCCACAGGTCTAATCCACTAAGCATTATTATTAACCAGAGACACAGAAAATGTTTTTCTGAACGATTCATCTATCGAGGAAGTAGAAATATGTAAAGGAGACTGCTTGGAAGCATTTTGCAAGGAAAAATCTTATGTTCAGATGGAATTATGCCATGATTAGGACTGTAGATTGTAATTAAGCATGGATAATAGTAGCTGCTAACATTTATATGGCGTTTACTATGGGCCTGGCACTGTGCCAAGCACTTCATAATTATTATCTCATTTGGTCTTCACAACGACTTTGGGAGCTAGGTGCTATTATTATCCCCACTTTACAGGTGAGGAAATTGAGGCAAACAGAAGTTGAGTGACTGGCCCAGGATCACACAGCTAGTAAGTGACGGAGGCTGAATTTGAACTCAGGTCTTCCTGATACAAGGCCCATTGCCTCTATCCACTGTGACACCTAGGTGCCTAGATAGAAATTGTGCTGGACCCAAAAGAACCCCTATGCCTTGAGGAAAATACAAGGGAAATCATGAGTGATCGCACCTGCTTAAGCAAAGTCAGGCATTTTACTGAAAGAATAAATATTACATTGAGTTATTAAGCTTTTAAAAATAAACATATACCAAAAATTAATGAGCTGCCATGGCCAAAAAAAATCCATCGCTGAGTAGCCAGCTTCCTGGTGATTAATTTTTCCACACTTAGCTGGCTCAGTCCTCAGAACACAGCCTTGGTCTGTGGCCAGGGCTATACCTGAAGCATTTCCAACATGGTGGAACCTGCAAGAGCTTACACTCCACTGGCATGGCCTTTGAGAACCCAGGGTCATCTTCACATCAGAATCAGATACTGGAGGAGGACTTTGGGGAAGGGAAATTGAGGAAGGCCTGTAGCACTTTGGGTGTATTCCCTAGGGTGGATCCTTATGAGAGGAAATGGCTGAGACTCATACAGGATTGGCAGATGTGGATGGGTCATGATCTGCACTGTTGGAAGAAACTTTGAAATCGGAGAGGTCACGGATCCATTATGAGTATTCCCCTTTCCATTAAAAAAATCCCAACCCCAGCCATCTTTAAAGACCAACTTTCGATATTTCTGCGGTTGTAGACATATACAATATCATTAGCTAGACAGTAGTTTTAAAGACAGCAGAAAAATGAAAATTTGGAATTTTCTCCATCCATTTCTTGACCAACATGACTTAAATTGGTCAGTTCCCTAAAATTATCTGGTTAAAAATGAGGGAAGGGTAAGGACCCTATCTTCAACCAAATGGAAAAAGAATTTGCTGGGGTTGTTTGTAGAGGAGATTCTTGGTCAGGTATGGGTTGGCCTTAATGAGACGTCTCTCAGGCCCTTTTCATCATTCAAATAACCCAGTTATTGTGGCATCAGACTGGGTGGAATAAGACTCTTCAGGTTTGGGCTTTTAAATGTTAAATTCTTTGAACAGATAACCAAAAGGTGGGGGGCGGGTCTGAGTACATAGTTTCTTTGTCCAAGGGTTTAATATACACCTCCAGTTGTGTTATGTTGACTGTGTTATGTTGACAATAAGAGTTGACTGCCACTCCTCTTCCAAAAGAACATATAAGCTCTGAGTCTGCCACTATGATTGTCTTTGGTCTAAGAGGGAGACCAAATGACTGTCCATTTATTAATAAAATGCTGGACTTATTAATAAAAATGACTAAATTACCCAGAAACTATGTCTCCCAAACCTTTTTGTCACAGATCCTAGTGGAAAGGGACAGAGCTCAGGGAAACTATAGGACAGGGAGGTGAATACGGGACTAGCATTGAACATGGATGCGAGGATGTATTGCATATTAAATGAAAACTAAACAGATGACTTTTTAAAAAAATCAATTATCAAATTTTACTCCAAAATAAATTATAAATAGACATGGAAAGATATTTTCAAACTCCTGAGTCATATAAATGCATACATCTATACATTTCCCCTTACGCAGCTTTCAGATTTAAATTATCATATGGCAGGTGCCTACAGAGATGCCCAAGAAAGGGCTACGCTTTTGAAGCCAGTTCTGTGCATTGGGCTTGCTAAGGAAAGTGTCCCAACCACAGTGATTCATCCTGCAGGCAGCTGTATTCAGCTAATGTCCCTTCATCTTCTCACAGGTGTGGGGCTTGTCTGGAGAGTCCTGCCTTCATGGAAGTTCACAAGGTGGTTTCAGCCTTTGTTTTGCTTTTCATCATGAGTTTCTATTTTCTTAAACAAATGCCAGGCCTGGGCCATTTTGCGAAGTTTAGTGAGGTTTGGTTTAGGATACTAGAGAAAAAATGGAAGTATTATAGTTGTTAACACACTAAAGCAAATGTGGATACTCAAATCCCAATTAAATTGTTAATTTTCCAAAGTATAACGAAATCAGGCTTCAGGGAAGACTAAATGAGCAGCATGATAGGTTTCTCCAGGACAAAAAGCTCCTCTAATAGTCGTGGAACCTAGATTCTTTGTGGTTCAGAATGGGGCAAAGAGTCTCCAGCACCAGGGAGTTCAGTTGGGCTGGGTACAAAATTCTAATATCCATGACTCACTGCAAGAGAAGAATTTGCAACTCTTTAGCAGGAAAGGTAAGCACAATTGCTGGCTCTGGCAATGCAATAACATGGACATTCTTAATATGGTCTCATGTTCTGTTTCAGTTAAGATTATAACTGAGAACAGAAAACGTTCTTAATTAAAACCACTCCTTGTAGTATTATCCACACCAAACTTTCTGGGGTGGATCGTGACCACAGCCTTATATTCCCCCCAAGATGCAGAGACTCCATAAACTAGCATTGCCATTTACAATGAGTTACTATCATGGTGAGTGACCAGGTAGCATGACCACGCTTAGACAAAAGCCAATCTGCTGTATTCCTACCAAGTCTCTGCACTCCTAGGAAAAAGAATTGCTGCAGCCTATCCAGAAAGACAAGAACAAGATATCAGGGATCTATAAATCTGTACATATACCGTATGTGTATGTGTATGTGTGTGTGTGTGGTGCGTGGTGTGGGTGTGTGTGTGTGTTAGCATTTCAAAATAGGTGAGGGAAGAAGATCTGGTAGTTTATTCAAAGCAGGACTACTCCCTTCCCTTTAAAAGAAAGAGAGCAACTCAGTTTCCTCTTCTTCTTCACTCTTAATCACTAAGGTACCTGTTTCTCCTGTTCCAAATGGTCTATGTCTGCCAAGGGCAGCATTGAAGGTCTCCCATGAGCACACTGGAAGGGCAGCTGGCACCGAGATAGAGCCTCAATAAGTCGACAACTCTCCTCTAGGCTCAGGCTGTCATTAAACTTAATAGCTCCTAAAAACAAAAAAGGAGTGTGAGAGACGTGTCACATGTACAGTGGGAAGCCAAGCCTGACCATGACCTAAATGTCATCTAAATAAAGGAAAATACATCTTGGTAACTTTTCTGTTGGTCTTAGAATTGCTTGAATCATCACCTAAGACCATGGATGGAACTTAAGGCTTCCTGCTTTACCATGCTCTTCAGCCATTCCTCAGGGAAACTCTCATCTTCATAAGACTGGAGCCATATGATGTATTTTCAGAGTTCCTCCGAGAGTGACAAAAGCAGCCTTACATTCCTCAGAGTAACTAAGCCTTGTATAACTAGGGTTATTTTTCAATATTTTCTTTCCTTTGGCTCCAGGTTCAACCCACCAAGTCATGTTAATCTTTCTTCAAAATGTCCCCTTTGATTTGCCATTTTCTATCTACTTCTGCAGACCCCACCCTAATGTAAACCTTCACTTGCTCATGCTTATGTTATTGTAATAGCCTAAATCTGATCCATCATCACACAAAAGTTGCAGCCAGAACATTTTCCTCAAATGCCGTTTTGTTTTGTTTTGTTTTTTCCTGCTCCAGATCCCATATCAAATGCCCAGACAATGTAGTACGAAGGGAGGAGCACTAGGTGTGCAGTTGGAGCCCTAACGATTCACATCTTGGTTTTGCTACTTTATAAATACATCCGTGGGCCTTCAGAGAAGTTTCCTTCTCTGAAAATGAGGTGGTTGCAATTCCAATCCAAGCTCCGTTCTAGCTCCAAACTCTATGTGCCAAACGAAATGTTCCATTTTGGACTTCAAGGCTTCCATCCCTCCTCCTCGATCTAACTTCTTCATACTTCACTATATGGATCCTTTATTCAAACTAAGCTAATCTACTTGGTGTTCCATACGTGTGGATTTGTTTGTCAGGCCAATGCTCATACCATTCCTTTCATCCACTATGTCTTCTTTTTTTCTCCTCTCTACTAATACATGTTGAGTTTCATTCAAAACTCCCTTCTTCTAGGAAAGCTGATTCTGTTTGCTTTTCCACTTGGCTCTCCTTCTGAACTCCTATATCCAATATTTGTATTAAACTCAAATGATCCCGCTGATATTTTCCTTTGGTTGTTTCATGTGTGTTGTTTTTTTTTTAATACCGACTATATGCTTCTATCTTCTTCCTCTACCCATCAAGAGTGCTTAGCATAGAGCAGATCTTTAATATCTACATTGAGGATCTTACCATGGCAGGCCTGGGATGCTAACACCTTCTGGATGGTAAGTGGCAAAGTCCCTTGAGCTCCTCCTGTAGTCTGAAGCAGCTAAAAACAGTAGTACACAATTAAACACTTCATTCATAGTAGGAATAGAGGGTGATAGATGCCCTCTGTCTGAAACCTCTGCCCATCCTCCCCAAACAAAAAAATTGCTTACCTCTACTTGTTCTCGAATAAACTCCTGGAAAGCAAAACATAAGTGCAAGTAAGCTACCGTTATTCTGTCTTTTCTCTACTAATAAAAAAATAAATATTTGAATTGACCCCTTTAAGGACCAGCAGCCTCAAGGAAAGGAAGCTTGGAACATGAGGCTTTATAAAACATGAAGTGCTTTGAGTTAAGACGTTCTATGAAGACTTAAACACATTTGTGCAAGGGAGACTCAATCCAGACACAGCTCCCAACAGCTTATGAGGACATGTAATTGGTAAGAGTGGCCTTGATCATTTATTAAGGGATAGTCTGTTTCTGTTTAAAACTCTAGCCAGAACAAGTGTAATGTTGGACACATATTATGAATAAAGGCAAATAAATAAGAAAAAAATTAATATAACTGTCCACTCAATGTAACCCACGCTTTATGATTACAAACACCAGGAATTTTCCACTGAAGTTTCCACAGTGGTTCTTGGGAACTCCCTCTTTAGATTAAAAAAAAAATTCTATAGTACTTAAAAAATTGCCTGGCATATTTTTGCCCCTGTTACATCCCTTTCAACAGCCTTATCAAAGCAGATGTTAATTTTTCTTTTTGGCAAGGCAATCTGGGTCAAGTGACTTGCCCAAGGTCACACAGCTAGTAAGTGTCAAGGTGAATTCAGGTCCTCCTGTCTCCAAGGCTGGCGCTCTATCCACTGTGCCACCCAGCTGCTCCCAGCAGATGCTAATATTACAAATGAACTTTAAAGACATTTCTACCAGACCCCCTTTCATGCTAACAATTTGTAAAAGCTCTGAAAGTTAAGCTAGTCCAGTTACAAGGAAAAGCACTGCTTGAAGATGCAGCACCACCAGCTTTTTCTTTACAAGAAATAACAGGATTTCTTTATTAGGGATAGAGTACTTAGCACAGTGCCTGACACACAGTAAGCATTTAATTCTTTTTTTTTTTTTTTTGAGGAAGGCAGGGAAATTGGGGTTAAGTGACTTGCCCAAGGTCACACAGCTAGTGTGTCTGTGGCCGAATCTGAACTCAGGTCCTCCCAACTAAAGGGCCGGTGCTCTACTCACTGCGCCACCTAGCGGCCCCTATAGTAAGCATTTAATAAAGGTTTCCTTGGTTTCCTGTATGTTTCCTCCCTTCCTTCTTTCCTTCCTTCCTACCTCTCTCCCTCCTTCCCTTCTTTCCTTCCTTCCTCCTCCCTCCCTTCCTTCCTTCTTTCCTTCCTCCCTCCCTCTCTCCCTCCTTCCCTTCCTTCCTTCCTACCTCTCTCCCTCCTTCCCTTCCTTCCTTCCTTCCTCCTCCCTCCCTTCTTTCCTTCCTTCCTTCTTTCCTTCCTCCTCCCTCCCTTCCTTCCTTCCTTTTTTCCTTCCTCCCTCCCTCTCTCCCTCCTTCCCTTCCTTCCTTCCTACCTCTCTCCCTCCCTCCCTTCTTTCTTTCCTTCCTTTTCTTCCTTCCTTCCTTTTTTCTTCAGCTTCTCTAGGCTCCTATCACTCTTAATTTTAGATCAGACTTAGAAAATACTGCCTCCTCTTCTTCTCCCACAGCCATGTTCTCACTCCCAAAGTTACTCAAAGCCACGTGGTAGACGTTGCACTGCTTCAAAATCACGGTCATATTTCTCCCAAGAGGAGAAAAAACAAACAAACAGGAAGAAACCAAGCGACCCAGTTATCAAAGGTATTACAACAGAGACAAATACCAGCCCCTCTCACATCCTCTACCATTGGTGTTTCCAGAAAGTAACACACTGAGATTACAAAGCCCAGTGAGCAAGGTCGGATACAATTCCCTCATCAGTTCCTTGCCCATCATCACACTGAAAAGTGGAATGCATGTGTATGGGGGCAGGGGGAGCGGGGGGGGGGGGGGAATATTGTGAGAAAAGAGCTTTGGAAATTATAACGCATCACATAAATATGAGCTATCATTATTACTATTATTAGTAACACCAGGGCTACTATTGCAAGTGTTTGGTTCAACTAATGTTAAATGATTTGTTCTTTTAACTGGGAGCATGTTAGTGATTTGTTCCATTTGCCAGAAGTCGAGGGGCTACTCCCCCTCTGAGATAGAGCAAAGCCATTCCAGTTCCCTTCAGAATTAACAAAAAATTATGTCGATCAGTCTGGCTGAACATGAGTAAGATTTTCTGGCCATCATCAGCTTGATTTCAAACTGAAATAAACTCCTTAACAACAGTCTTTGATGTGTGTGCTGCAAAAGTTTTTGTTTTAGATTTCTAGTTTAATAGAGACTGAATAGCAAAGTCCATTAATGATTAAAAGAAAAAAGGCAGGAGCAGGGAGGGTCAGGGTAGAAGCCCCAAAATAGAAAATGCTGAGAGAATGAGTATAGCAAAGGACCTGTTATCAAATCTATGTAGATGTAGCTAGGTCAACCTCATGGCCTCTACTTTGAAAAGCCCTTGGCCTCTCCAGGCAGAATTCACTGGGACCATCCCAAAGCAACCTTCCCAGCACCTCTCACCTCCAGGATACTTTTGGTCACAGTAGGTCTTCCCCTCCGGACCTCATTGGCTTCTCTTTCTACAAAGCAGAGCGGCACCTCTCCCACAAGGATATGGGAGCTGGGGGCATCTGGAAACATTAATTTCAGGCCCAGATCTTCCAGGCCCTTGTAGTAACACCTAAAGAGATGAATAGTCTCCAATGTACTAACTAGAGTATATCAAAGAGTACTTTTGAAGAAGAGCCTTTCGTTCCCCTTTCAGTTACAAATGCTCCCTAATTTTAAAGAAATTGCCCTAGTTTTTAAAAGCTTCTCTCATAATGTTCTTTTACGATTTTACTATTATTATATCTCCCCTTTTGAGATCACAGTAACCTCCACTTATTCCTCATTTCACTCAGGGAAACAAGGGTCCTCAGAGATTTAAAATACCAGGATTTACTTTTCTCCTTCACTGGAGAGTTACTCATTTCTGATAGTTGATTTTCAACTGGCTCTTAAAGAAGCCTGGCACCAAAACAAAGGGCTCAGAATGTTTTAAATCAGCATGAAAGCAGGGAAGTAATTAATGGCCCCTGGATCTGAGGAGTTCCTGATTAGCTAGATGTAAATAACTGGATCTGCAGCTAATCTAAATTATGCCCCAGGAGAAAAGAAGTATTGGCAGTAGCCCTATTTCCAAATCCTTCCCATTTCCATAAACATCTGTTAGCCCAGGAGTTGAGAGAGGTCTTATCTAGTGAATCACGATATGATTTATCTCTGCCATGCTCCTCTGTGCTAGACATTCCCTTCAACATGATCATGGGACGATATCTAAAGAACAGGAATACATCGATACAAAGCAGAATGGAAGCGATTATAGCAATACCGTGGCTTTCAGAGAAACCGGGAGAATAAACACTCCGTGCTCCAAGAAAGGATCAAAATGGTCCAAGTTCTAGCTGCTGGACCAGATTACTAGGCACGCTCTATCCTATGCTCAGTACCACATCCATCATTCAAGCACGGTACTAACTGTAAGAGCCTCCTCTGTTCCTCTGTCACCATGACCTCCATTGGCGGGTAGATGGTAGAAGACAGCAGTTTCTTGCGGTGAAAGCTTTTTGGCTGTTCCTTCTCATAGGAATCTATTGGCAGAAAGTTTGAGAGGTGGGAACAAGGAGAAATACAGTCTACTAGTCTCAGACCAAGCATGAAACATGATAGAGCATAATAATGTTAATTATTCTACTGCCTAGTTTTAGACGAAGAGTTTTTAACTTCAGAGGTTTGGGTTTCAGTCTTTTGGCAGACTGTCCACACATTTTCATAGTAACTTGGCAATCTAAGAAATCTTCATCTTCTATACAAAAGATGCAATGTCATGTACATGTAGACAAGTAATGACTACTCTTTCACTGAAACAACTGAATGATGTGGGTACTTGGGAAACAGATTTTATCAGTTATTGTCAAGAATTCAGTATAATAGTCTAGACACCACTGCAGTGAAGTTTCTCTCACTGTGATACTGCGATATGTTGTCTCTTTTTTAGGCCTTCCTCTTCTAAAGAAAAGTGGAAAATGGCCTGGAAAATGTTACATTTCTATTCAATAGAATTTGCCGTCTCTACCCTTTCATAATTCAGTCACTAGTGTTTTTCATTAGTTAACCACAGAAGTAGAGTTTTTCCTGTAATTTCATCTGTTGAGGAGCGCACAGTCTGATGATGAGAAAAATGGTCCATGGTGTTTTTAAAATGCATACCAGTCCTTTTGGGATTCTAGAAACCCCTGCCCAATGAACACTGAAGTGGAAGTGCCAGGCTTGGTCATCTAAACTTAATTCAAGTCTTTGCTCTGGACACCGTGGATAAGAGTGGGAAAGCTTAGGTACCAGTGGGCACATTTCATAAGTCTCTGACCATAACCACAATCCTCCTGTCTGGATGAGGGGTCTGTTATGTTCTTAATTTAGAGTAGAGATCACAAAAGGGCCTAGGTACTTCTTGGTGGGCCCCTGCTGCCCTGAGGACTTCCTCACAGAAGTCTGCTGAGAAGTTGGTCATCTCCATTATTGCATGCCTTTTGTTGTTGTTCAGTTGATTCAGTAATGACCAACTCCTCATGACCCCATTTTGAAGTTTTCTTGACAAAGATACTGGAGCGGTGTGCCAATTTCTTCTCCAGTTCATTTTACAGATGAGGAAACTGAGGCAAACAGGGTTAAGTGACTTGCCCAGGGTCACACAGCTAATAAATGTCTGAAGCTGAATTTGAACTCAGGAAGATGAATCTTCCTGACTCCAGGCCCAGGCACTCTCTCTACTGCGCCTCCTAGCTGCCCTATTATTGTTACCACAATTAAGTCTTACCACAAATGAGCTGCTCTAAGCGGATCCTCTCATGGGCAGCATGCTGATCTACCAACACAAGCAGGTTTCCACCTAGGAATATCAGAAGAGATTAGGACCACTTGCTTCCCAAACTCAGTAGAATGAGAATAAAGGAGCCATTTTACATAGAGCAACAAAGGCTAACTGAAATTACTTCACAATCCAAGTGCAAGATGACACAAGGTTAGAAAGCAATAGTAAACTGAAATACTGAAATTGCGATAAAGATGCTCACAAAACATAGCTTCAGAATCAGTATTTCTATGAGTGTGGCGATTCCCTTCAGCTATGCAGATATGCCTTTCTGTGCTCAGGACGGTTTCCCTGAATGTCTTGGGCTAAAAGGCTTCTTCACACAGGAGCCAACATTCTAGTGAAGAGGCTCTCTGAATTTTACTAGGCTGGTCCTCAGACAACTTTGCTGGAGCCATATTGGAAGCCTTTCCAGCTTGGCGAAGGATGTCAAAGGCTGTATTTTATCAGTATCAAGAAGCAATAGTCACATCTATGCCGTGATGCAGTTTAGGAATATTTTAAGGCTTTTTTAAAAAGGCACTGAATTTATTTCTGTTGAGAGAGTTGTCATCAGTACTCACTAAAGATTAAACCCTACACTTACATGCTTTATTAATTTTAATTTGATAAAATGGAGTTTCATTAAATACCACATTAAAATAATCTAAATTGACTGCATACTACTTTGGGATCCATGAAGATCGTGATTTTTATCTCACTTGAAGAGCATCCAAATATCTTGGCAGAGGGCCATAGGATATCATATCTCAGGTTATATTCTTTTTCTGTTATGATAGCAGAATTAGTCTTCCTAAATACCATAGGAACACCTGCAATCATATTCTTCAAGATGTCATCATGGTTTTTTTTCATGAGGCCTTGTCACGAACATCTTGCGGTAAGGAGTAACTTTGGCTGATGTTTAGAACTTTATTGCTCTGGCCAAGGGCCATCGCAAGAGTTTATTAGAAGTGCTTTAAAAGTGAAATTCTGTTCTTGAAATTGGTTGAAGTAGATTATGCCAAATGGCTATTTGCTCTTCCTCCTACTTAAGAGATGAAAGATGCTGCCTCTAGGATACCCTCGAGCACAGGGTATGAGAGGTTAAGTCTAGAAAAAGAAGCAATTCTTTTGTACTGCAGCCCAAAGACAGGGTTGGCCCCCAGTGCTGTAATTTAAACTCCTTTGAGGACAAGAATTGCAGCTGGTTGTGATGAATACTGTACATCCTGTGCTGGGCAAAAGAACTGAATAAATAATAAACTATGAGGCAATAACATCAAATATGAAACTGATGCCAATATTTGTTACTAAGAGTAAGGGATACTATGAAATCGGGACCACACCCACCCTGGGCCTATCTAGAAGGATGTTTATTCTTTGTTCTGTTTATAGTATTTCAATTTTTCATTTCTTAGATATAAAGGGAGATAGGAAAGTGACCCTCTTTATATCAGAAACTATATATATTTTTATAAGCCTTGTCTCCTGGGGCTTCATAACTAGACAATTGTACTTCGCTGTAACTGAAACAAAGAACATAAAATGTCAGGCTAGAGGTACTCTGTTATCTGTAATTTAGAACAATAATTTGTTTGGCCATATAACAAAATACAAATGCAAATGCCAAAAGTAAAGGAAGTAAATTATGAGTTTTGCATGTATTTCTGTATTCATAGAACTAAAAAAAATTAGTAAAAAAAAAATCCTGGACAGTGGAAAAACTTTTGGTATTTTGACTTTAAAAAAAATACCAAAGTTATCTTAGCATATCTTAGAGGCTTCGAATTTAATCCAGTATGTGTCACTAAGATTAAAGAAAAGTTTAACATTGTCCTTTTCTCAATAGGTCTGAAACAAAACTCATTCATTATCTTCCCACCAAATTTTGTCTTCTCCTCCACTTTACCAGCACTGTCAAGGGCACACCATCCTCCCAGCTACTCAGGTTCCCAATTTTGGTGTCATCCTCGACTCCTGATGCACACTCACCGCCATATATCCAATTTGTTTTCAAGTCTTCTCATCTCTACCCTTACAGCATGTCTTACACATCTGCTCTTTTCTCTGCTCACACAGCTGCCGTTCTGTTTCCAGTCCTCATCATGTTATACCTGCAATAGCTTTCTGGTTGGTCCTTTTGCCTTAACTCTCTCCCCACTGCAATCTATCCTTCACTAAGCTTCCAAACTGATTTCTCTAGAGTGTAGGTCTGACCATATAATCCCCCTACTCAACAGACTTCACTAGCTCCCTATGACACCCCCCCCCCGATCAAACAGAAAATGCTCTGTTCACAACCTGAAACTTTACCATCTCAAACCTTTACACTTTATTTCCCTCAATGTACTCTATGATTCAGCTACATTTGCTTACTTACTGTTCCTCATACATGATATTCCATCCCCCAAGATATCACAAGGATTTTATTTTTCTTCCCGCCCCCTGCCCGCGCAATGGTGGTAGTGAGGAGAGAAAACAAATGCTTGTGGAATTGAAAAAAAAAATGAAATGAAAAAAGGAGTTGTGGCCTCTAGTTTAAAAAAAAAAAAGAATCGATAACAATCATAACTTCCCAAATTAATTCATTTTCTTTTTTTTGGTTGTTTTTTGGTTTTTTTTGGCAGGACAATTGGGGTTAAGTGACTTGTCCAAGGTCACACAGCTAGTACCTGTGTCAAGTGTCTGAGGCCAGATTTGAACTCAGGTCCTCCTGACTCCGGGGCCGGTGCTCTACTCATTGCACCACCTAGCTGCCCAATTAATTCATTTTCATTGGCAGTCCACTGACTCCATTTGCCTATATTTTACAGGGAATGGAATTACTTTTCCTTCACTCTATTGATGAACACTGGGATTATTAAGTAAATTAATGCTGTAGACAAGATTGGAGGGTATATGTTTAAGATCCTAAAGAGAATAAAACTTCCAAATCAAAGGCTCTTAACCTGGTGTCTGTGAACTTGCTTTTCATATGTTTTGATAAGTGTATATGAATGTGACTGATTTCCTTTGTAATCTTTTGTTTTATGCATTTAAAAACATCATTCTGATACATAGTCCATAGGCTTCACCAGAATATTTAGGGGGTTTGTAATTCCAAATGGTTAAGAACTCCTGGTTTAAAAGTATCCATTTTACAGACTGGTGTTTGATATATTATTTGTCATTCCTATTTGTTCATTAGAACAGATCCAAAGGAATTATATACTATATATATACTTGCAACAATTATATTTATTTTAAAATATTCTACATTTTAAAAATTTCATAATTTTGATAATTCTTCTCCCTCCCAGTTGGTTTAAATCAGCGATATTTAATTGTATATCCAAAATTTCCTTAAAGTAAGGCCATGCACCTCTTAACTGAAGGTCAGTAGAGTATTAATCGAGGACAAGCTCTATTCTTACCTGCCTCACCATTCTCTTCCTGCTTTGTACTCATTAAACAGGCAATAAACTTATTATCCACTTGTTGGAGAACCTGTCAAATATTCAAATTAATAGCACAACAATGAATATAGGCTTACAAAGGAGTTAGAAACCATAACAGATTTAAAATCAATACATCTTTCTATTTAAAAAAAATCAAGTTAGTGTTATGATACTGGTTGGAATCTAGACCACTCCTCTAAAATGAGATTGATTTCAAAGGAAAATAAAGTGTGTCACACACACACACACACACACACATACACACACCCCACCCCAATCTGGGATGGAAAGATGGCCTATATTTAGAGGACTATTACATCTCACAGATGCTCAATGATGCTAAAGCTCCAGCTTCCTTTCCTAACCTTATCTCTCACTATTCCACTCCATTTACAACGATGCACCAACCAAACTGAACTAGCTCCTGAATACCTTCACCCCTGCACCAAAGCTCATTCTTTTCTCTTTTCTTAGGATGTTTTCTCCCCCAGCTCTACCTGTTGAATCCTACCAACCTTTCAAGATCTAGTTCCATCTAGTTCCTCCATTAAAACTTCCTTCCTTGACTGAAAGGGATTTCTCCTTCTTCTGAAGGCCTCGATTCACTTAGTTTATATCTCTTTTTATGGTATATACAACATATTCTTCCTTGTACTATAGCTAATTTTTTTAAACCTGTAAACTCCTGGAGGCTAAGAGTTGTATCGAAATCATCTTTCTAACATTTGCAGCATGTTAATAGCACCTTGAGCTAGTGCTCAAAAAAATTTACTTGAAATGAATTCCTAGAATTTAGGAAGAGGGAAAACAGTTTTTTAAAAATGTACAGATTTAATCATGATAGTAAGTTTTAAAAAGTTTTAAAATCCAAGTTGACGGGTAAAAATGAAGTGTGGTAAGATACAGAATTAGGGCTGACATGTTGGGGCAGTCATTGGGAAAACAAAAATGTTGGAGTCACAAGCAGTGATAGGTATGTAAAGAGAGAAAATAAGAAGGAGGATATAGAAAAACAGGGTAAAAAGAGGGGCAGTGTATCAGTGAATAGAGTGCTGGACTTGGAATCAAACAAAGACTTGTAATTCAAATTCCTCCCCAGCCCCTATTTATGGGCAAATCATTCAACCTCTTAAACCCACTTAACCTCTTAGTTTCCTCATCAGTGAAATGGGAATAATAATATCTATAGTAACTATCTCATGGGGTTATGGTGTGGCTCAAATGAGATGTCTATAAAGATTAAATAGATTATATGAAAATGAAACGCTTCTGCACAAACAAAATTAATGCATCCATGATAAGAAGGGAAGTAGTTGAATGGGAAAAAAAGTCTTTGTATCAAATTTCTCAGTTAAGAGTTTGGTAAGGGAGTGAGGTGGAATTTGAATTCAGGACTTCCTGATTCCAGACCCAGCACTCTATGTATTTACTGTGCCACCAAGCTACCTCAAATAATAAGAGAAATAATAAGGTAAAGAATACAGGCAGAAATTTAGGTAATGGAAAAACAAAAGATATTAATACAATTTTATTTATTAAAAAATTTTCATCCCTTAACCCATAGCTGTGGTAGGCACGTGATCTGTTTCTCTTTTAACTTTCCTACTATGTGATGTTTAATATTCAGGTCACATATCCACTTTGAATCTGTTGTATAATGGTATAAGATGTGAGTATGAGCCTAATTTCTTCCAGAATGCTTTCTGGTTTCCCCAGCAGTTATTATAATAGAGACTCTCACTTTTTTTTAGCGGTTTCTGCAGCCAGCTTGGGCCCGTAAAATCTGTTCCCTTCTAACTCTAGGGTCCTAGCTTGACTTGCATGTGCAAAATCATGATGTACAACTTTCCCAGCTGTGATGCAGTGTGCTCTGGGCAGCACTCCCTGCTTGTTGGTACCATGTGTGGGATCAGTGACAGTCCAGTCCAGTGCCCTGCTACAACACTCCAAGAAAAGGGCACCCGCAGGGGCCCTAAGTCTTTTGGCTTTGCTGCTTGCTTCTTGGCTTCGGACCATTTCTCGCCATCTTCTCCATGGGCAGTTTAGGGAGTCCAATTCACATATGCTGCTGGCATACTGCCTGGTGGGAATCCCAGGCTCACAGTTTGACTGCCATTGGCTTTTCGTCTAGTTCCCTGCGTATCACAAATCAGATTCAGTGTCATATGACCTTCAAGATAAGGTACCTGCATCTTTCCCTGGATGGTAGTGGATACTGAATTTATATATAGCATGTCGCTGGCAAGAAAAATCTAACTTGACACTGTTTGGAATGTAAACTGGAGGACTGTTGTCAGTCCACACCTGCAACTTTGCTCTATATATATAATCTTTGAATGATTTATTCTGTATGCATTTTGTTGTACATCGGCGTTAGTGTGTTCTCTCCCCTATTAGATGGTGAGCTCTTGGAGGGCAGAGGCTGTTTTTGCCTGTCTTTACATTCCCAGATGCCTGGCCCTTAGGAGGTGTTTAACACAGGCCTGTTGACTTGATTTCTTTGGGACAGCCCACTTCCAGTCTTGCCAGGGTAACAACCTTCTTGTTGCTTAGCCTCTGCAGGCAAATGCAACCTATTTCTGGCATAGGACTGCTCTCAAGTCCTCCAGGCTAGTATCTATTTGTATGCTGGACAAAAAGCTTATTTGTGTTTGCATGGGCAAACACTGGTACGTGTGAAACAGCAGACTTTGTAAACCTAGTACAAGTAAACTTGCAAACTCTTGTTCACATTTGTCTGTCCACAGATCTCCAAAAGGTAACTGCCTCCTTCATCATAGATGGACCCTCAGAGTTCTTTTGATTTGTATTTTTCTAATTATTAGTGATTCAGATACTTTTTTCATAGGCTATTGATAGCTTGGATTTCTTCCCAGAAAACTACCTGTTTGTATCCTTTGACCACTTATCAACTGGGGAATGGCTCTTATTCTTATAAATTTCAATCAATTTCCCAAATATCTTAGAAACAAGGTTTTTATCTAAGAAACTTACTGCAAAGATTTTTTTCTCCATTTACTTGTTTCTCTAATTTTAATTGCATGTTTCTTGTTTGTGCAACAACTTTTTAATTTTATGCAATCAAAATTTTCCAGTTTTCTCTGTTTCTCTGTCTCTTATTAGGTCATGAACTCTTCCCTTATCCATAGATCTGACAGATAATTTCTTCCTTGTTCCTCTAAATTATGATGTCACAATACCATTTTTGGCAAATATTAAGTTCTTGACCTAATAGCTAGGATCTTTGGGTTTGTCAAATACTAGACAACTGGGCCTGTTTGCATCTGTATACGGTATCACTAATCTGTCCTACTGATCAACCTCTCCATTTCATCACCAGTACCAGACTGTTTTGATGATTACTACTCTTCAGTATAGTTTGGGATATGGTACTGATAGCATTACATGTTACATCCTCAGTCTTCACTATCACTTCTATGTAAAATTCACCCATAAGTAATTAATTATAAAGGAATGCTCACTGTTTGGGGGGCCCAGGGCAAACTTTTATTGTTGGCCCCATCTTCCTTTTACTAACGCTGGTGCTACATATAAACACCAAAGCGGCATTTTCTTCACAAGTTGTAATGGAAAGTAGATGTGTCCCTCTGGTTGTTTCCCAATGATGTTTGTTGATCTTGCCTTCAGAGCCTTTATCCCTTAGCGTCATAGTCTCCAGGTAGCATGGTTTTGTCCATGGTTTTACGTTTTGACAGAGTTCTGTGGTTTTCAGGGCATTAAAATGAATTCACAATATGGCTTCCTTGTCTTACTTTCTTGGCCCACACATGAGAAGGATGAGGTGTGGCCTTCCTGGTGACAATTCCTCTTCATAGCTGAATGCTTATGTGCTGTGTTCACCCACTGGTAGGAATATGGTTGACTCCACTGTGCGTCAAACACGGCTGGTGCCATGTGCTCATCCAGGCTGTGTGCCATACCTCTCCCTGCCTCCTGCAGCATCCTCAGGTGCCTCTGTGCCTCTGCATCTCAGTCTCTACAGCCTGACGTCTATTCAAGTCACAGACTCTGTTGTTTTTTGACTAGATGTGACATACGCGTCTTGCGGAGTCCTATAATCGTCTAACTGAATTGACTCTCTGGGTTTTATATGTATTCCTGTCACGTGACGTCAGGCTGTCTGGCTCCTGCCCCTCTACCGATCCCTCTGCTTCTCCATGAAGTTCTTCACCAACATTTCCCTCTTCTCTAAGTCAGAGGCCTGACACTTCTGCGTTGAGTTGATCGTAGGATTGATCTCAGCTTTCCAGCTTGAGAGATCCCTCCACAAGAAGACATCAGACACAATCTCTCGTCTGGGAGGTATTTTCCTGTCCAATTTTGGGAATCTAGATTCAGGCCAGTCTAGAGGTAGGTCTCCCTTTTCTGCTATTGGGGACCTAGCTCTGGCTCTGTTCATAGGCAAGTTCTCCTTTCTGACTTGATTCCCACCCTTAATACCTTTGCCACCAAGCCCTCTTTGCTCATTTAGGGCCTCTACTCCCCTGACCAACTACTCAGTCAGAGTTACAGCAGCAGTATTGGCTCCCAAGTACTACTTTTTACTGTCGGCGTATCTGGCACTTTTGAAATATCTAACAGTTCTGGGTAATTAATTGAGCACTGACTGAATTGTCTCTTCAACTCTAACCTTGAAATTTTTTCCTAATACTCTGACTTTTTAAAACATCTTAATAATGTTCTTATTTTTCATTTATATGTTCACTCTTAAAATCAGGTAACCCCTATGACTTTCTAATTTAAAGGTGCCATTATAACCTCCATTTTACAGTTGAGGAAACTGAGGCAAGCAGCAGTTAAGTGATTTGCCTAGGGTCACACACCTAGTAAGTATCTGAGGCAGGATTTGAACTCAGGTCTTCCTGACTCCAGGCCCAGTGCTCTATCTGCTGCACCCCTTGGCTGCCTCAAACAATTTCCCACTGTTATTGGAACTGTCAATTCCTAAATATCTCACAACAAGCAAGTGCATGATCCTATGCAAAAATCTCTTAGCCCTTGAAAACAAGGGTCAGACCACTTCTTTGTAGAGGTATGGAACATTTCGTGGGAAGACAGAATTTTTTGATATATTGGTTAGTTTGGCTGAACTTTTTTCCTCCTCTTTTTTATTCATTATTAAAAGGGATGGCTCTGTGGAAGAGGTTTGAGGGAGATATGCATTAGGAAATGTAGGTGATGGAAAAATACTAGATATTAAAATACATCTTTTTAAAAAGAGAAAATGTGTGTCAGAACATGTGACTCATCCCTCTGGGATCTTCCACATGCCTAAACAAATTATTTTTTTCACAACATAAACAATTTCTCTTTGATTTCTTTGCCTTCTCCTCTTCTGTGGTAAAAATTATAGGAAGACAATGACAATTTAATAACCTAAGTACTCTGTATCCTTAATAAATGTAATTTGCTTAAAATATGGCAGCTAATTTGGGCACTGTATGTACTTTTTATTAAGCTTCAATCTGTCTTTTACCTGCATCGAATGAACCATCTCTTTGGTAAAACGATACGGATACAAGATGTTGTGAATTTTCACTGTTAGACTCTCAGCCTGTTCACTGCTCACGTCAAGAGCAACCTATAAAGAAAACCACAAACAACACTCCTTAAATCTAAATTTTTTAATGTCTATATTGCCTTTTCCTGAAGGACTGCAACATGCTTTTGAAAGCATTTATTTCCATAGAACCTCTAGGTAATAAGAATGAATATAGAGAATTAACAGAAATGTAAAGAAATCTATAAATTAGAATTTTGTTTAAAAATAAACACCAAACTTCTTGTTTTAAGTAAAATCTTTTTTTAAAAAATTTCTGCTGAAAATGATACTGTTACCAACTTTACCGAAGAAGTACTGAACAGCCAGCAATCAATTACTGGGCTTCTACTTATCATCATCATCATCATCGATGAGAATTTATTAAGTGCTTATTATGTGCCAGGCGCTGTGCTAAGTACTGAGAACACAAAGGAAGGCAATAACAGTTCCTGCTCAGAACAAACTCACAACCTAATGGGGAAGACAACATGCGAACACCTCCCTAAATATATACAAGCTAAGTGCCATGTCAGTGGGAGCTAATCTCAGAGAGAAGATACTAGCAATGAGGAGTGAAAGCTGTCCAGACCCAGTGAATGGCCAGTAGGGAACATGGTGTGAAGAGACAGAGCATCATGTATACGGATAACAAGAAGGCCGGTATCAATGGATTATGGCCTATGTAGTGGAATAAATCATAAAATGACTGGAAAGGTAAGAAGGGATGTGGTTGTGGAGGGCTTTAAAAGCCAAGGAGAAGATTTTACATTTGATCTTAGAAGACTACGGACCCACTGGAGAGCCCTGAAGAGGGGTGGGTGGGTGCCACAGCCAGATTCACCCTTTAGGAAGATCACTTTGGCAGCTCACATAGTATATTCTGCTAATATATACTGCAGAGAAAACATAGTGCTCAGCTGGAATAACAAGCTATTCCATTATTAGAAGATGTACTCATTTTTCTAACGATACCAATTTTTACTACTACTATCCTATAGTGGAAAAAGCACCAAGCCCAGAGTCAGATGACTTCGTCTCTGAAATGGGCCACCTCTACGCCTTCAGTGAGTTGCTTGGCCTCTGTGACCCTCTTTCCTCATCCATAAAATGACAGCTTTCGATGAGATGCTTCTGAGGTCTCTTTCAGCCCATTTATGATCCCATGGAGTTCTGACAACAGTTTTGGTCCACGCACTGGTTACATAAGAGATTTGCCCATAATGTCAAAGTTGCCAAAATGTTATTAATGTAATGCCTTTTCCTTTCACAGATGACATTTCACTTTTCGAATATATCAGGAATGTTGCCAATTTCCATTACCGAGTCATCTGAAAATTAGTTTAGTCATTCATGTCTTGACTCCAAGCCTAAATAAAGTTCAGATTCTAAAATCAGCAAAAGAATAAGTGTCGTAGACTCACCTCTGGATATCGGGCAAACACTGGATTTTCCCACTCTGAGAACAAAGTTTGCAGAGAATCAATACCAACGGTTTCATCTACAGTATCTTAGATAAGAGAAAAAAATGTAAAGTTAGTTTTGAAGGCAAGGAAAATGACAATCTTCTATTTTTGTGGCTCTGAAATGAAAGTCACATATTTAGTTGCCATATTCCCAATTTTTCAGCATAAATGGTACCCCTAAATGATCCCAACATGTTCATATTTAAAAGAGTTTATGAAAGTATCTTATGACTTTATAGTTAGTACTCTAGACCAAACACAAAATGAAAAATGAAAAAACACGGAAAGTATCAGTTTTATTCCCTTAATGTAAAACACTTTTGAAAATGGGGTGGAGGAGGGAAAGATAGGAAATGAAAACTAAAGCAAAAATAAAAACGAAGTCTATAGCTTCTTTCTAATATAAGAATTTTGCTTAAATTAAAACATGTGCTGCATTTCCAATCTCTGACATCAAAAGAGGAATAATTTTCCAAATCATAAGGTACCTCAAACCATGTAACTGACCCTGGAGTCTGAAAAAGTAATTTCTGATCTAAAATGCATAAGCTGAATCACTTAGTTCTGTGGTTAAATGGCACCTTAGGGAATTTCTGGTTCAAGTCAGTCACAGCTGGCTCTGCTTAGGAACATTAACACATTTTTGCTCTTTTGTGAGTTAGGTGTGTGTTCCAACAATCTGACTCTACCTCTGTATTCCTGTCTCATCATGGTCCTTTCTCCTCTAGTTCTACGAAGGAAGGGCAGGACAAGCTTGCTTCTAAATGGATGACACCTGCACTGAACTCCTAAATATTGAAAAAAAAAACCACCACACCAAAAATCAAAATAAATAAAACAAAAAACCCATTGTAGAAATTTCATACAGGGGATTATGATAATTTAAATTATATAAAACTAACAGAAATATCTATCTATATAGAATAAATGATCCAAAACAAAATGTAGTCCAATGGGCATCAAGATGCCCCAGTGAGGAAGAAGTTTGGTGACTCAGCCTAATCCATTTTAGGGCTAAAATCTAATGCCTCACTTTCAACATCTGGACAAGGAAGATACAACACAGAGCTAGGCACTGAACAGGAGTTCATCAAGTACTTTCTGGCACAACTTTTTTTTTTTAAATTTAGGGATGAGATTCTTAACCTGTCAATTCACATATAAAAGAGGCTCAAATCTTTTGTGACCATCAAGGAATAAAGTACACCTTTACCACAGGAAAAATGTCTTGGCTAAATTCAAATTTAGGTTTGAGTATTTTTATATATTCATTAACTAATATGTACATTAAATGTACATGGTTGTTTGCATGTTATTTCTTCCTCTCCCCCTCCCTCCCCTTCAACTCAGCATTAGACTGAGTTCTTTGAGGGCAAGCCTTTCTTTGTAGCCCCAGCACTGATCATAGTGCCTGGCACATGGTAGACACTTAATAAATGCTTATTGACTAATTAGTAAATATTCATAGTCACAGGATTCCAGAGTTGAAAAGGATGTGAGTGACCAGTTCTCCAGGTGATACAAAGAATTAAGACAGGGTTCTGGACTTGAAAGGACTTACAATCTAGTTGAAATATAATATATTTGAATATTTTTATATATTAATTGAATAATATATACATAATTGTACATAGTTCTTTGCATGTTGTCTCCCCTCTCCCCCCTTGACTATAAGCTCTTTGAGGGCATTATATGTAATATATACATATACATACATACATATATGTATATATGGAGAGAGAGAGAGAGAGAGAGAGAGATTGATTTAACTAAAAACGCAAGGTTCTAGATGAGTGATAAAATAAATGCTAAAAGAGTTCAGAGAACACAGAAATTACCATAAGCTTGAGATCAAATTTATCCTACGGGTAATGTAGAGCTGTTGATAGTTTTTCAGGAAGGGAGTGAAGTGGTGAAAGAAATGCCTGAGGAAGATTAATCTAGCAGAGGTTTGAAGAATGGATAGGAGATTGAAGGTAAAGAGACCAATTAGGAGAATACTGCAATAGTTCAGGTGTACTGACTTAACCTAGGGGCATACAACTGGTAAGAAGGAAGACATTTTGAAGTAAGAACTGACAGAATTGGGTGACTTTGTATTCTTCCCTAATATTACTGCCACAATTTCACATGCCTACAGTAAATTTTTCGCCTTTTCACCTCATTTTACTTTCTCTCTTTTATCTTTGGTACAGCAGGGTCTTTCAGTAGTTAAAAAACATACATATTTCTAAAGGGTAATTTTCCCTGTCAGGTGAAATTGTTCAGAATAATTTCTTCCTGAAAATGTGTTTCAGTACTCAACAAACTTTATTTTTCATCAGGAATCCATGAGTTGACACGACCTTTAAAGTTCATTACAAGGTTGACTGGTCTAGAAAGTTATGTTAAGTTGAGGTGCTTTGAACATCAAGATTAATTTCACAGGAGCAGATGTTTACCCTGGTTATAACAGCCAAGATCTTCCCTCTTTATTAACAACTGCTGCATGGGTTTTTTGTTCCAGTTATTTTTTTGGCACCAGACCAGAAGCAAATCCATTTCAATAATATAGGCTGACATAATTTAAGAAGTGCTTTGAGTTTGATCACACAATAAGCATGCTACACAAACAGGACATGTAACTATAAGTACTGAAAAGGTCACAGGTCCCAATAAGCAAACCTATATTCTCAGGAGCATTATTAGTAGAAAAGATTTTCCCCATAAAAGTGATTCCTTGTTTGTAGCAAAATACATATGTATTAGAAAGTAATGATTTTATCCAACATTAAGCATCTTACAATCTCCTGCTGGCAGTACCCATCCTAAAATAAACAATTAAAAATTCATTTGTATTTAGTAGAAGCCTTTTAATATGTATGTTGTTTTAATATTTATCATTCCAGTGCAAATTCGGTGTAACTGCCAGATGGAAATCTGCTTTACCATTTCCTAACATCTGGGTCTCGACATACTGCCAAAATACTGTCACTTTTAATCTTAACTGAAAATTGAGAACTCAGAGTTAGTGTCCTCTATGAGGCACCTTAAAGCCTTTCAGAATAACATCAACCAAATAGTAAAGAAGTTTATGTATAGTTATTATTATAAAATGTTTCTAAGATTGTTACAGAAATACATACTATATTGAAGTTCAAATAGCAAGTTTTTTCAACTTCTAAAACTCAAGTTTTATTTACTAGTATATAGTGAGAGAACTATAGGATATGACTAAAATTTGCATGATATAGTATAGAGCATGATAAAGCACTGACCTTGAAATCAGGACATGAGTTTGAAACCTGCTTCAGACACTTACTAAAAATATTTTTATCTTAGGCAAGTCCCTTAACTACTCCATTCTTTCTCCTCATTTATAAAATAGAAATCATAATACCATCTACCTCACAGAGTGCTTTGCCAACCTTAAAGAACCATATAAATATGAGCTATTTTTATTATAATTTTAATTTACAGTAGTCAATTTTTCTTTGGGGGGTGTGGAGAGAGGGAAGGATTTAAGCTTAATTTTGTATTGATGATTGAGGTATCCTTAGAAAGACCAGTGATAATATTATCCATCACAGAGTCCTTCTGGTTCTTGACTAGAAGCCACAACAGGGTCTATTGTTCATGAAAAATAATGCCACTGGACTTCTGGAGGTGGAGCCAAGATGGTGGAATAGAGAAAGCACTCAGTTGAGCTCTCTCAACATTCCCCTCCAAACTCCTTTAAAATAATGCCTCAAATAGAATTCTGTAGTGGCAAAGCCAACAAAAGGTCAGAGTGAGACATTCTTCCAGCCCAAGACAACATAAGAGGTCGGAAAGAGAGATCTGTGACAAGGGGGTAAAGGCTGGCCTGAAACCCATGTGGATAAAATAACAGTGTTAGGACTAGGTAGTAGTAACAGAAGGAGGAACAGCTTTGGGAGCTCTCAAGCCAGAGACGGTAAGGGGACCTTCCAATTCGTCAGAAAGAGATTACACGGTACCCCTGTGCTAGCACTGGACACAGAAGTAGAAGCTGTTTAGCAATACCACTGCCTATACCTACTTCTGGGTCATAGTTCAAGGGCAGAGAAGAACACTTTTGGTCAAGAGGAAATGGAAGCCCTTAGGGGCAAGAAAAGTATCATTTCTGGTCCTGAGGAAGGAGGGGCCTCTGAGGAGAAGCATCGATTGCCATCCCAAGGGATCAGGGGTCTTTTCTGGTTAAGGACTAAAGTGCAGAGAAAGAGAACAGTGACCACACCTCATCCCAGATCACACCACCTTGTAAGTACTGAACCAGCTATGAAAACAGCAATGCAAAAAAGTCTGAAGCTTAGGACAAACCCCCCTATCCTTCCTTCCCATGCAATGAACAGAGTCGAACATTAACATAAAGTTCTAAATCAAGAAATAGGGTGAAAAAAATAAGCAAACAAACACACAAAAAAAGAACCTGACCACAAGAAGCTACGATGGTGACAGAGAAGACCAAGACACAAACTCAGAAGGCAATGAAGTCAAAACAGCTACAAACAAAGCCTCAACCAAAAAAAATATGAATTGGATACAAGCCCAACAAGAATTCTTGAAAGAGCAAGAGATCAGGAACAGAAAGAAACCACAGTTTAAGGTTTTCCTTCCTGCTTGATTGTGGTTGCCCAGAGAGGTTGGTGGGGAAGGTCCAGCCTACAGTCAATAGCTTGCTAAAAGAGGCAAAAAAAAAAAAAAAGATTCTGAAGAAAATAACACCTTAAAAAACAGAGCTGACCAAATGGAAAAAGAGGCACCAAAATTCATTGAAGAAAAGAACTCTTTAAAAAGCAGAATTGGCCAAATGGAAAAAAGAGGTACCAAAAAATATAATTCCTTAAAAATTAGAATTGGGGATTATTCTTTCACAACATGACTAATGTGGAAATATGTTTAATATGACTGTACATGCATAGCCCATGTCAGATTACATGCTACCTTGGAGAGGAGAGAAGGGAGGGAGGGAGAAAATTTAGAATTCAAAATCTTACAAAATTGAATGCTGCAAACTAAAAATAAATAAATAAATAAATGAATAAAATTTAAAGAAAAATTAGAATCGGGCAAGTGGAAGCTAGTGACTCCATGAGACATCAAGAAACAATGAAAGTCAAAAGAATGAAAAAATAAGACAAAAATATGAAATATCTGATAGGAAAAACAACTGACCTGGAAAAGAGATCGAGGAGAGATCATATAAGGATTATTGGACTACCTGAAAGCCATGATCAAACAAAGAACCTAGACATCATATTTCAAAAAATTATCAAGGAAAAGTGCCTCAATATCCTAGAAGCAGAAGGTAAAACAGAAATGGATATGGATCAATGGATATTGATCACCATCTGAAGGAGATCCCAAAATGAAAACTCCCAGGAATATTATAGCCAAATTCCAGAGCTCCAGGGTCAAAGAAAAAATACTTCAAGCAGCCAGAAAGAAACCATTCAGATATCATACAGCCACAGTCAGGATCACACCAAATTTAGCAGCTACCCCATTAAAGAAATGGAGAGCTCGGAGAAGGCAAAAAAGTTAGGATTGTATCCAAGAACAACCAGCAAAACTGAGTATAATTGTTCAAGGGAGAAAATATCTATTTAATGAAATAGAGGACTTTTAAGGATTCCTGATGAAAAAAATCAGAGCTGAAAAGGAAATGTGACTTTCAAATACAAGACTCAAGAAAAGCATAAAAAGGAAACATGAAAGAGAAATCATAAGGGACTCAATAAGGTTAGACTGTTAACCTCTCTATATGGGAAGGTGATATATATCTTCTAAGAACATTATCATTATTAGGGCAGTAGGAAGGATGCTATACAGAAAGAGGGTTTAGGAGTGAGTTTACTGTATTGGGATGATGTAAAAAAAATGAATAGAAGAGAAAGAGGGATGCCCTAGGAGAAGGGGGAGGAGAGAAGAAGAATGGGAAAAGCTATCTCAATAAAAGTGGCCTAGAAGGAAGTGGAGGGGGAAATAGCAGTGTTGGTGGGGAGGTGGGCAATGCTTGAACATTTGAAGCTTAAATTGGTTCAAAGAAGGGAAAAAATATACACACACATACACACACACTCAAGTCATAATAGAAATGTATCTCAACCAACAAAAAAGCATGAGGGCAAAGGGATGGGTGTGGGTGTGATAAAAGGGAGGGCAGACAAAGCAGTAATCAGAAGCAAAACAGACTTTAGAGGAAGAACAGGATGAAAAAAGAGAGAAGGATAAACAGAACAAAATAGGATGGAGGGAAATGCAGTTAGCAATCGTAACTGTGACTGTGAATGGGATGAATTCACCCATAATGTATAACAGAATGGATTAAAAATCAGAATCCAACAAAACGTTATTTACAAGAAAGACAGCTGAAACAGGAAAACACACATAGAGTTAAAATGAGGGGTTGGAGCAGAATATAATGCTTCAGCTGAAGTAAAAAATGTAGGGGTAGCAATCATGATCTAAGACAAAGCAAAAGCAAAAATAGTCTTAATTAAAAGGGATAAGCAGGGAAACTACATCTTGCTAAAAGGAACCATAGACAATGAAATAATATTAATACTAAACATATATGCACCAAATGGCATGGCATCCAAATTCTTAAAGAAAAAGTTAAATAAATTACAGGAGGAAAAAGACAGTAAAACTATTCTAGTATGGTACCTCAACTTTCCCCTCAGAGCTAGATAAATCTAATCACAAAATAAATAAGAAAGAAGGCACAGAGATGAATAGAATCTTAGAAAATTTAGCTACGATAGACCTCTAAAAAAACTGAATGAGGCTAGAAAGGAGTACATACCTTTTTCTTAGCTGTACATGTTCCTTCACAAATTGACATGTATTAAAGGCATAAAAACCTTACAACCAAATGTAGAAAAGCACAAATATTAAATGTACCCTTTTCAGACCATAACACAATAAAAAATAAATTTAATAAAGGGCTATGGAAGTATAGATTAAAACTTAATTGGAAACTAAATAATCTAATCCTAAAGAATGAGTTGGTCAAAGGACAAATCATAGAAATAATCAGTTATTTCATTAAAGAGAATGACAACAATGAGACAACACCCTAAAATTTGTGGGATGCAGCCAGAGCAGGTACTTAGAGGAAAATTTATATTTAAATTTATTTATATTTAAATTTATGTTTAAATCTCTCAACAAAAGAGAGAAAAAGCCAATCAATGAATTGAAAAAAAAAGCTAAAAACAACAAAAGTCTCCAATTAAACACCAAAATGGAAATCCTGAAAATCAAAGGAGAGATTAATAGAATTCAAAGTAAAAAAAATCTTTGGACTAATAAACAAAACTAGGAGCTGGTTTTATGAAGAACCAATAAAATAGCTAAACCATTAGTTAATTTGATTAAAAAAAGAAAAAAGAAAACCAAATTACCAACATCAAAAATGAAACGGGTGAATTCACCACCAATCAAAACAATTATTAGGAGTTATGTTGCCCAATTATATGACAACAAATCTAACAATATAAGTGAAATGGATGAATATTTACAAAAAATATAAACTGTCCTGATTAACAGAAAAAGAAATAGAATACTTAAATAACACTATCTTAGGAACAGAAATTGAACAGACCATCATGAGCTCCCTAAGAAAAAATCCTCAGTACCAGATGTATTTACAAATGAATTCTATCAAACATTTAAAGAACAATTAATCCCAATACTATATAAACTATTTGAAAATATAGGTAAAGAGGAAGTCCTACCAAACATCTTTTATGACAAAAATGTGGTTTTGAGATCTAAAGCAGGGAGATCAAAAACAAAGAAAAAAAACTATAGAAATACTTCCTTAATGAATATTGATGCAAAAATTTTAAATAGAATACTAGGAAAAAGATTACAGCAATATATCACAAAGATCATATACTATGGCCAGATGGGATTTATACCAGGGATGCAGGGCTAGTTCAATATTAGGAAAATTATCAGCATAACTGACCTTATCAATAATAAAAACAATAAAAATCATAGGATTATATCAATATTCAAAAAAGCCTTTTACAAAATACAACACCCATTCCTATTAAAAACACTAAGAAGAATAGGAATTAATGGAGCTTTTCTTAAAATGCTAAGTAGTATCTATCTAAACCAAGAATATGCATTGTCTAAACGGGGAGAAACTTGAAGCCTTTCAAATAAAATGAGAAGTGAAACAAGGATGTCCATTATCACCACTATTATTCAATATTGTATTAGAAATGCTAGCAATAAGAAAAGAAAAAGAAATTGAAGGAATAAAAATAGGCAATGAGGAAACAAAACTATCACTTTTTGAAGATGATATGATGGTTTACTTAGAAAACCCTAGAGAATCAATTAAAAAACTAAGTGATACAATTAACAACTTCAGCAAAGTTGCAGGATATAAAATAAGCCCACATGAATCATTAGCATTTTTATATATTACCAATGGAACTTAACAGGAAGAGATAGAAAGAGAAATTCTATTTGAAAAACACATAGATAATATAAAATACTTGGGAGTCTACCTGCTGAGACAAACACAGGGATTATAAGAACACAATTACAAAACATTTTTCTTTTTTTTTTTGTTGTTGTTGTTGTTCTTTTTTTTAATTTAATATATTTAGTTTTCAGCGTTGATTTTCACAAGAGTTTGAATTACAAATTTTCTCCCCACTTCTACCCTCCCCCCCACTCCAAGATGGTGTATATTCTGGTTGCCCTCTTCCCCAGTCAGCCCTCCCTTCTGTCACCCCACTCCCCTCCCATCCCCTTTTCCCTTTCTTTCTTGTAGGGCAAGATAAATTTCTACACCCCATTGCCTGTGTATCTTATTTTCTAGTTGCATGCAAAAACTTTTTTTTTTTGGTTTTTGAACATGTTTTTAAAACTTTGAGTTCCAAATCCTCTCCCCTCTTCCCTTCCCACCCACCCTCCCTAATCAAGCAATTCAACATAGTCCACATGCATATCATTATGTATAACCCTTCCACAATACTCATGTTGTGACTCACTATATTTTGCTCCTTTCTAACCTATCCCCCTTTATTGAATTTTCTCCCTTGACCCTGTCCCCTTTTGAAAGTGTTTGTTTTTGATTACCTCCACTCCCATCTTCCCTCCCTTCTATCATCCCTTTTTTTAATCTTCTTCTTCCTCCTTTTTTCCTGTGGGGTAAGTTACCCAATTGAGTATGTATGGTATTCCCTCCTCAGGTCAAATCTGATGAGAGCAAGATTCACTCAATCCCCCTCACCTGACTTCTCTTCTCTTCCTACAGAACTGCTTTTTCTTGCCACTTTTATGTGAGATAATTTAGCCCATTCTATCTCTCCCTATCTCCCTCTCTCAATATATTCCTCTCTCATCCCTTAATTTGATTTTGTTTCTTTTAGATATCTTCCCTTCATCTTCACCTCACCCTGTGCCCTCTCTCTCTCTCTCTCTCTACATATATATATATAAATATATATATGTATATACACATACACATACATATATACATACATACACACTCATATATACATAAACATATATATATATATATATATATGTGTATATATATATATGAATATTCCCTTCAGCTACCCTAATACTGAGGTCTCATGAATCATACACATCATCTTTCCATGTAGGAATGTAAACAAAACAGTTCAACTTTAGTAAGTCCCTTGCAGTTTCTTTTTCTTGATTACCTTTTCATGCCTCTCTTGATTCTTGTGTTTGAAAATCAAATTTTCTATTCAGCTCTGGTCTTTTCACTGAGAAAGCTTGAAAGTCCTCTATTTTATTGAAAATCCATATTTTACCTTGGAGCATGATACTCAGTTTTGCTGGGTAGATGATTCTTGGTTTTAATCCTAGCTCCATTGACCTCCGGAATATCGTATTCCAAGCCCTTCGATCTTTTAATGTAGAAGCTGCTAGATCTTGGGTTATTCTGATTGGGTTTCCACAATACTCAAATTGTTTCTTTCTGGCTGCTTGCAGTATTTTCTCCTTAATCTGGGGGCTCTGGAATTTGGTGACAATATTCCTAGGAGATTTCTTTTTGGGATCTATTTGAGGTGGCAATCGGTGGATTCTTTCAATTTCTATTTTACCCTGTGGCTCTAGAATATCAGGGCAGTTCTCCTTGATAATTTCTTGAAAGATGATATCTAAGCTCTTTTTTTGATCATGGCTTTCAGGTAGTCCAATAATTTTTAAATTATCTCTCCTGGATCTATTTCCAGGTCAGTGGTTTTTCCAATGAGATATTTGACATTGTCTTCCATTTTTTCATTCCTTGGTTCTGTTTTATAATATCTTGATTTCTCATAAAGTCACTAGCTTCCACTTGCTCCAATCTAATTTTTAAGGTAGTATTTTCTTCCATGGTCTTTTGGACCTCCTTTTCCATTTGGCTAATTCTGCCTTTCAAGGCATTCTTCTCCTCATTGGCTTTTTGGAGCTCTTTTGCCATTTGAGTTAGTCTATTTTTTAAGGTGTTGTTTTCTTCAGTGTATTTTTCAGCATTTTTTGGGGTCTTCTTTAGCAAGTCATTGACTTGTTTTTCATGGTTTTCTCGCATCCTTCTTATTTCTCTTCCCAATTTTTCCTCAACTTCTCTAACTTGCTTTTCCAAATCCTTTTTGAGCTCTTCCATGGCCTGAGACCAGTTCATGTATTTCTTGGAGGCTTTTGTTGTAGGCTCTATGACTTTGTTGACTTCTTCTGGCTGTATGTTTTGGTCTTCTTTGTCACCAAAGAAGAATTCCAGGGTCTGAGACTGAATCTGGGTGCGTTTTCGCTGCCTGGCCATATTCCCAACCAATTAACTTGACCCTTGAGTTTTTCAGCGGGGTGTGACTGCTTGTAGACTAAAGAGTTCTGTGTTCCAAGCCTGGGGGGATGCACCAGCTCTGCCACACCAGCACTCCTCCTTCTCCAAGAACCCCCAACCTGGACTGGACTTAGATCTTCAGCAGGCTCTGCACTCCTGCTCTGATCCGCCACTTAATTCCTCCCACCAGGTGGGCCTGGGGCAGGAAGCAACTGTAGCTGTACTTCTGTAGCTGCCCCACCTCCACTGCCCCCGGGCGGTAGCCGAACCATGAACTCCTTCCACTCCAGCAGCTTTTCCCACTAACCTTCTCTGTTGTCTTTGGTGTTTGTGGGTTGAGAAGTCTGGTAACTGCCGCAGCTCACTGATTCAGGGCGCTAGGGCATGTTCCGCCTGGCTCCTGGTCTGGTTTGTCTGCACTGCCCATGCTGGGCTCTGCTCCGCTCCACTCCCAGCTCCATGTGGGATAGACCTCACCCAGAGACCATCCAGGCTGTCCTGGGCTGGAGCCCTGCTTCCCTCTGCTCTTTTGCGGGTTCTGCAGTTCTAGAATTGGTTCAGAGACATTTTTTATAGGTTTCTGGAGGGACTAGGCGGGGAGCTCACACTAGTCCCTCCTTTTCAGCCGCCATCTTCTACAAAACATTTTTCACACAAATAAAGAGATCTAAACAATTGGAGAAATATTAATTGCTCATGGGTAGGCTGAGTGAGCCATTATAATAAAAATGGTAATTCTACCTAAGTTAATTTCCTTAACTACGGCCATACCAATCAAATTCCCAAAGAATTATTTTATAGAACTAAAAAAGAATTGTAACAAAATTCATCTGGAAAAACAAAAGGTAAAGAATATCAGAGGAATCAATAAAAAAAATGTTAAGGATGGCAGCCTAGCAGTTCTAGATTTCAAGCTATATTAGAAAATGGCAATCATCAAACAATCTGCTAAGAAATACAGTAATGGATCAGTGAGACAGATTACATATATAATACACAGTAGTACATGACTATAGTAATCTATTGTTTGATAAGCCCCGAAATCCCAGCTTTTGGGGTAAGAATACCACATTTGACAAAAATTCCCGGGAAAACTGGAAAGAAGGTTGGCAGAAAGTGGGCATAAGCCAACATCTCACACTCATGCCAAGATAAAGTCAAAATGGTTAAATGATTTTAGACATAAAGGGTGAAAGCCTAAGAAAATTAGGGGAGCATGGAAAAATGTACTTGTTAAATCTATGGATAAGGGAAGAGTTTATGATCAAACAAGAGACAGAGAAGATTATAGGAAGTAAAATGGTTAATTTTGATTATATGAAATTTAAAAACTTTTACATAAACAAAATTAAGGCAGCTAAAATTAGAAGGAACAAAGAAAACAGAAAAAAAGGTTTGGTTTTTTTTTTTTTACAGGTTTCTCTGATAAAGGCCTCATTTCTCAAATTTAAGGAAATGAGTCAAATTTGTAAAAATAAGAGCCATTCCCCCATTGATAAAAGGTCAAAGGATATGACCAGGCAGTTTTCAGAAAAATTCAAAGTTCTTGATTTTGTTATTGTTCATTCGTTTAAGTCATATCCAACTCTTTGTGACCCCATTTGGGGTCTTCTTGGCAAAGATACTGGAGTGGTTTGCCACTTCCTTCTCCAGCTCATTTTATGGATAAGCATCTGAAGCAAACAGGGTTAAGTGACTTGCCCAGAGTCACATAGTTAAGCATCTGAGGGCACATTTGAACTCAGGTCTTTCTGACTCTAAGCCCAGTGCTCTCTCCACTCTGCCACCTAGCTTCCCCAAAGCTATCAACAATCACATGAAAAAATGCTCTAGATCACTACTGATTAGAGAAATGCAACTTAAAACAACTCTAAGACACCACCCCACATCTATTAGATTGGATAATATGACACAAAAGGAAAATGATAAGTGCTGGAAGGGATATGGAAAAATTGGGACACTAATTCAGTATTGATGCAGTTGTGAAGTAGTCCGACCATTCTGGAGAACAATTTGGAACTACACCCAAAGTTCTATAAAAGAGTCCATGCCCTTTGACTGAGCAATACCACTACTGAGTCTGTATCCCAAAGAGATCAAAGAAAAGGGAAAAAAGACCTATTTGCACAAAAAAATCAGCAGCTCTTTTTGAGGTGGCAAAGAATTGGAAATTGAGGGGACACCCATCAACTGGAGAATGGCTGAACAAAGAGTGGTCCATGATTGTGATGGAAAATTACTGTGCTATAAGAAATGATGAGCAGGATGGCTTCAGAACTTATGCCAAGTACAGAGCAGAACCAGGACATTGTACACAATAAAAGCAATATTGTAAGGATGATCAACCATGAAAGATTTAGCTACTCTGATCAATACAATGATCCGAGACAATTCCAAAGGACTCATGATGAAAAATGCTACCAATCTCTGGAGAGAGAACTAATGAATTCTGAATGCAGATTGAAGCGTACCTTTTTTAAAATTTATTTTCATTGTTTTATTTTGTTTGCTTTCTTTTGCAACATGGTTAACATGGAAATATGTTTTGTATGATTTCACATGTATAATCATTATCAAATTGCTTGCCTTGTCAAGGAGGTGGGAGGGGAAGGAAAAGGGAGAGAATCTGGAACTAAAAATTCTGAAAAATGATTGTTTAAATATTTTCCATATAATTGAGAAATATTTAACTAAATAAATAAAAATCATTTAAAAAATAATGCTACTATTGGCACTGCAAAGGCACTGGAGATAATTCCTGGGGTGGCAGGGATCATAATGGGTCTTAGGCTTACATCACCGCTTCCACTATAATACAATGATTTATAATGTAAATGTCAATCATGTCCCTGATGTGTGAATTACATCAATCAGAATTTCACAGTATTGCTAATTTAATTGCTTCTGACCAAGGGAATTTTCAGATATCATAGGACACAAAGTCAGAACAGCTATCTGGTCTGTACAGGCACTTACCAGCTGTGTGACCCTGGGTGAGTCACTGAGCCTCAGGTTCCTCATCTGTAAAGTGGGAATAAAGAGAGCGCCAACCTCACAGGGCTGTGAGGACCACATGAAGTAATGCATGGTAAGGACTCTGCAAGCCCTAAAACATTATTTGAATGGGAGCTATTATTATTCGCTACAGTTACACTTTTCTCCGAGGGAATATTTTACAGCTGTGCATTACATCTTCAAGATACTGATTTTACTCATGCAAAGAGCGGTTATTTTATATTTCCTCTTAGGGCAGTTCATATTTATAACACATTTGCTTTGAAAAGAAACTTTCTACCTACCATTTCGGGAGACAACATTGACAGCCATGGTTGTTAGGTCTTTTGTACAACTGACCAAACTTTCCTTCTGGGGGGCACCGAATGTGCTAAGTCCAGTTATTTTGTTGACATAGACCGTTCTACCCAGTGACAAATCAAAATGCTGTTGCCAATCAAAGGAAGGTGCCATTGACTCTTCATCCTTAGAAACTCTTGCTTTGGTATCCTCTTTCTGAAAACAAGCTGCAGTTTGATCATCTGCTGAAATGTCTACATGACTTATTAAGGCTGTGCTGGGAGGGCTGGCTGTTTCCAACTGTTGTTCTGAAGATATGGTGGTGATACTTGGGTCTTCACAGACTTCAAAAGGCTCATTCCTGGATAACACCAAAGGAACATTATGTCTCATTGGATAGTCCTCTGTTGTACTGATTAGTAATGACTGGTTAGTAAAAGGTGAATTTGTATTTTTATCATAGGTATTATCTTGCACAACAGTGTCTGAATCTGGGATGAGGCTACTATCTCCTGTTATTTTGTGCATGTTATGAGGTAACTTATGAGACTCCTGGGCTAACACATTGCATAAGCTACTGTCTTTTATACTGGAGCCCAATTGGCAAGAGTCATTAGAATGTCCTGTACTTTCAGTAATTAAAGCTTCTTCGTTGTGACCTTTCATTCTGGATAGCTTAGATGCTAATGATCCCAATGGCCTATTAACATTCAAAGGTTTTCTGTTAAGCTGAGAATAGTCTGTCAGTGTTATAGGACTTTCTCTCACACAGGCATTCTGTTGCTCCCATATCTCCTTTTTCTTGGAAGTTGGAAACTGTTCTGAGAGGATGTGACTAACTGGTTGGTCACTATCACTGGATTCATTGTTATTTATAGTTGGAATTTTGCAAATATTGGAGTGGTCTATGTGGCTATTCCCTTTCTGGGAAAAGTCAGGTTCAACTTGGGAACCATTATTGGCAGTTATTTCAAAATCATTATTAATAACCTGAACTCTTGTAGGTAAAGGACTCTCAGCCTTCCTATATTGTCTCTTAAACTTCTCTAAAGACACTGGTTGTAAAAACAAGTTTGGTTTCTTATGAGCAAAGGGTTTGGCATAACCAATCAGTTTTTCTGTTTTCTTCCTATTATTTGAAACGTGTACATTCCAAGGAAAAGCTAAGGAAGGATTAGATAACAAGTTACTTGTATGTGATTGCTTACTGCTTTTCTTTTGGGAAAGTGTCTCATTTTTATAGCTTCCTATGGTCTTGCTTTTTGGCCCATCTTTCATATTTGCTAAGCAAAAATTTTGGTTGACTGGTTTAGCAGATTCTTCACTTAAATTAATATTTAAGTCTATGTTTGGAGTCTCAACTGAACTTTGGGTTTTGTTTCCAAATATTTGCCTGGCACTAATAGGCCCAGGTTGGAAATTATTTTTTAATGTAAAGTCCATTTCAGATGCTTTTGATTGTTGGGTTTGCATCACATGAGTTATAAAGCCAGTGGAGCATAGCTGAACTTGTCCGTAACTACTAACTGTCTTTCCTGTATCACAGTTAGATTCTCTCTTTGTTCTTTCATCTTCTTTAAGTGTATCACATGTCTCCAATAGTATTCTCCCAAAAGGTGGGGATTTGCATGCCATTTCGGGCATATATTTAAGTCTCTGTTGTTGTCCCCCAGAAATGCTGGTAACAACTACTCCATTATCATTGGTCTTTTCCTTTTGTAGACATGGATTTTCTTCACTGTCCTTGAGGTAATGTGGAGTATAACAAGAACTCTTTAACTTTTCTAAACTGGTTCCACAGTGATTTTCTGAACACTCAAGTTCTAAACAAATATTTTTAGTATTTTTTTCAGAATCTGTGAATTTGGCTTCCTGTTGTGTTAAGATATGTGGTCCTGAGCAGATACCATCTTGACAAGGTACAGATGACTCTATCATGTCATTCAAGCACATTTCATCTGATCCACTGTTGGTCAGCCCTTGGCTGTCTTTTATTTGTTTGATGTTTTCTTCACTCCTACAAGTCTTTAAAGTAATGTTTTCCACAGCAGCTTTTCTTTTCACAGTTTTAGACTTCATATTACATATTTCATATGAATCCATGATATTTTCACATGCTTCCTGAAAACTGTTCTGGACACATTTTTCATCAGAGGCCACAGGCTGAAGAATAGCACTGAATAAGGTCAAGCCACTGTCTTCATTAAATTCTTTAATGTCATCACCTGACAATTCTATGAATAATTGCTCTTGTTTTAAAAAAGTTTTTATCCCTTCCTGAATACAAGCCAAGATAGTATCCCAGTTCCTAAATTCAATTAGAGTTTTTGCTGGATCTAGACACACATCATACTCACAAAATTGGCATCTGACATTGATTACATAGATCCCATGGAGTTCTGTGTTTGGCCGATGCCGAGGAGGGCTTGAATTCATTTGCTTACTTGCAGGGCCACCCTTTGGCCTACAAATAATACTTTCTTTCCTTAATAAAAAGTCAATGAGTTTATGCAACCTTGTTCTTAAAATCAATCTTTTGTTCACAAACAAAAACTGCAAATTTTTATTGTAATGTGCTTCAGAACTGATATATCCATTTAGTTCAAATTCTTTATATTTAAAATTGATTTCTCTCAACTTTTGTGATTTACCCAATCCATAAATTTGACAAAATCGAGAGCATGTATCTTTGGTTCTGGAGAGCTGAAGAACCATAGAACCAGAAATATCATTTCTCAAGGAGAAGGAGATGGACGGGTGCATGAGGGAGAGTGCTTCAATCCTCTGCCTAACCTTCTCAAACTCCAGTCTGGGATCCATGCATTTCCTCCTCACTGGTAACTGGTAAAATAGGTTACATACAGTAACCGTTGTCCCTGAACTTGGCCTAGTCAACTCAGCTTCACAAGCTTCCAGGGCTTTCCCATTCTGAAACAGTTTCACAAAAGTTTCCACTGTCCTGTTTGTTTTGGATGAAATTTCTACAACACTGGCCATATTTACTATGCTTGATATTGCTTCCCCTCGGAAACCGTAAAACTTTGGGTTCTCCAAGTCTTGTACAGATTTGCACTTGCTGGTGAAATACTGTTTTCCCACACTCTCTATATCATCCCTTTCCATCCCAGATCCGTTGTCTACAACCTGAACCTTGAAAGTTTCCACGTTTACTCTCACAGCCACACATTTTGCTTCAGCATCAATGCTATTGAGGGCAAGTTCTTCAACACACTGGCTAAGGGAGCTGACAGCCACACCAGAACGAAGTTTAGCTTGCACTTCCTCAGACAAACACTTGATCATGGCAGGTAGAAAACTGCTAAGAGATGCGGTATCTTTTTCTGATCAGAAATATTTCCCTAGAGAAAAAAAAGGAAATTAAGGCTCTGATGATTTTTAAAACTTTTTAGTTTGTATCAAATTATCTGGTACATAATTACATCTGTTTTGTCATAATCATTGATTATGCATATTATTTACAACAAATATCATTCTCCCATGTTAACAGACAATTATCTTGGAACTTCTCTTATTTAGTGAAATCTATTTAATAGTATAAGACAATAATCCTCATGACAAGTTTCTCCCCTTTCTAAGTCTAATGTGCTACAAAGCAGTATTCGATCCCAAAAGTGATCTACAATAGAGACAAAGGAAATTCTAGTTATTTCACAATCAACAGCTGAATAAACTCAATCCACTATGGAAAACATAGGAAGAATTATTTTTTTAAAATTCCACTTGTTATCTAGTTTCATGGTATCTATGCAAAAACCATGGCTTTGGAATGATGTGAAACTCCATGAAGGATTATGGTAAACTTTTTCTAGTGTACTTAAGATGATTAGGGAAACCTGAGTAAATTTACTTTAAAAAAAAAAAGTCATATTGCACGATGTGACAGCTAGGTAGTATAGTCCGCCTAAGGCCAGGAAGCCCTGAGTTTTTGCCCTCAGACACTTGATGGCTGTGGGACCTCGAGCAAGTCACTTAACCTATTTGCCTCAGTTTCCTCATCTGTAAAATGGTGGTAATAAAATCTCCCTCCCAGAGTTGTTGTGAGGTTCAAATTAAATAACTTAGCACAGTGCCTGGCAAATACTATTAAGCACTCTATAAATGTTAGATATGATTATGTAGGGGGAAAAGGATAAGAAGCATTATTACCACTTCCATATTTATATATTCTAGGTTGCTACATTTGTAACAACTTAGTAGTATCATCTCAGTTCTGCTACTAAACTGTGACTTTGTTACATCTTAATTCAATTCCTGTCAACTCAGTAGTCGAGGTCTGTTTCCTCATCTTTAAAATTAATTGAAAGATCTTCTTTAAGAGCTATTCTGGCTCTAAATTTTCTGACTTTTACCTTGTATGACCCATTTAAGACAACTGTTGACCTAAGGACAACAGGGACTGAGCTTCCCAGAAAATGTACAGAAAAAAAAATGAGTGACCAAGCAACATCAGCACTGTTGAAGTGGGCGGGTGCTGAGACATCACATCACCTCGAGAACGGGAATCTAATAACGCTCTGATTCCACTCAACTCCACACGACCCCTTATTATGAAGACGCTCCTTTCCACTGGGAAGGTCCAAAGCACCAGAGAACAAAAAGGGAAAACACGTTCTTCCTTAAATTCCTAAGAAACTCCCCCAATCTCTTACCCCTCTTTCTCGGAAAAAGTTGTCGCAACAACGCCGGGCAGGTCACTTCCCTCCCTGGGAGACCACGCCCCCTCGGAGCCCGATCCCGCGGGGCTCATTCCCCTTCACAACCCTCTTCTACTTAACCCCGCCCCTCCCCCTAAACTCCGCCCCAGACCAAACCATCCTCCCCAAACACCCAACCATAGGAAACTAAGGCATGTTTGCAGAAGAGCCTTGCTCGGAGGCTGCCCAAACACCCCCTGGAGGCGCCCGTCAATCGATCGAAATACCCTCGATTCTTCCTCCCTTCCCTCGCTTTCCAGTCACCTCTAATGGTAGCTTCACCGACCGCCACAGTGACGAAAGCGCGCACGGAGACCGGAAGCGCACGCAGGTGAGGGCCCACGTGCACTCTGGGAGTCGTAGTTCTCTCTTGATACCCTGCCCTTTCTGGGCAAAGGGGTATCTTCCGGACAGTGTCTTTTTTTTGGGTGGTGGATTTACAAGAATCAGGGTGGAGGAAATGTGGAGGTAATTTACTTCAAGATTTCAGCGTACAAACGATATTTATCACTTTCCAGGCATATGTAATTGACATCATGGCATAGTGTTACTAATTAGGTGACTAAAAGTTATCAATCTTTTTGGAGGATTCATTTCTTTTAATCAGCCCACTCCGTCCCTCGTTATTGATCATTAATAAATGCAACCCATGTGGATGCAAATAAAACCTGAGGTGGAGCCCAGTGAAGTGACTTGATTTGAGTTTGCTTTCTGTCTCATTTTCATTGGAACCTACTTTATTAAAAAGCTCATAAGGTATTTTTCACATATTGCTAATCATAAGTTCTTAATAAGTACTTGTTGAAGAAATAGCCAAACTGCTGTAATAACCCTTATTGAGTTTATAATGAGTGTCTCCTAGGCTGAATAAATAAGTGACGCACTCATACAGTGAGTCTGAGCTTCTACTATAGAATGAGAGGGCAAGGGGTGGACCAGGTGATCCATAATGCCCTTTCCAGCCTTAATAGTCTATTATTTTGCACAAAGACTTAAGTCAGTCACCTTTTTGTGTGTGGCATTAATGGTTAAAAATTCACAGAATGTTTTTGAGCTTTTCAGTATATTTTCCCAAAAAAACATTCCTCTTTCAAACTTTGTTGAGCGGACCACTACCCTAACAATCACTGATTTACACACTATGAATCAGACAAACTGGGCTTTGTGTTCTTCATACAAGACACTATTTTCTGGTATCTGTACTAATTGCACTGGCTGTCCCTAACTCCTGGAATGCACCTCTTTTCTGTCTGTTTTGCAGCAGCTGAAGTGCCATTAAGAGGCCTTTCTCCCAAAGTCACATTGTATATCTCTTGTTTATATTTTTGTTATCATTATTATATATTTTATCAGAAGAAACTCCCAGTAAAGACAATAAAAATACCAGTTAGGGATCCAATTGCCTTTTTTTCTTTATTATTAAGTTCCTGTTTATAGTTGTAATCCTTTACAGTGGTCTACCTATTACATCCAACAAATATTTGAAATTGCTTTAAATAACATGTTAAATGACCACCTAAATATTAACAATAACAAATATTTCTGCATATTAACAACACAGATGACAAAATAATAAATTTAATACGATCTCAAAGAAGCATATACTCATATTACACTAGGAAAAATACTGTCTTTTGATACTATTTCACAATTAGGAAATCTTTGTGTTCCAACTTCGGGATGACCTTCTCATTGTGGAATTTTGCCTTGTCAATGCGGGATTTAGGGCTTCCTTTTGTCTTAAGCCATTCCTGCATGATTCTCACCTGGGCAGTGGGACCCTGTATCTGTCCTTGTACCGTGCCCTGATCAGTGTTCTGGACCCAGCCTACCAGTCCCAGCTTTTTACCTTCAGCCTAAGGAAAAAAAACAGAGTTGAATTAAGAGAGACTGTTTGAAATAAAGTGAAATCACAATCTGTGGTCAGAAATTTGGCTTAGAATCCTTTAGAACACAAAGGCAACAGGACAAGGATGTCCTTGTGACTCTAACATAAGGGTGTTAGCCATCTGAACCCTATTCCTTTCTTTACCCTATTAACACCAGGGGTCAGAATTTTCCACTAACATAAAAACTGTCAACCATTAGTATTAGAGATGCAAGCACAAAACCTCTATTTTCAAAAACCTCCCAGGAGGTTATCCATTTGTTCTCAGCACACTTTTGATTATGCATGCTAATTTCTCCCTTTCCTAGTCAAGAATCCATTGGGCATAGGGGAAAAAAAATAAGAGAACCTGCAAGCCATACTAAAAGGTCATTTAGTTCCTCTTTCTGCCTTCACGACCTCTACTCCAAATGGGAGAATATTCATCATGTTTTTAAATATTTCCCAACTTTTCCTGGCAACACATTTCACTGCTATCACTGTTAGGGAATTCCTATGTCTAATCCAAATCTTTCATGGTGCCCCTGAAATCCATTTTCTGTTCTTCAAGTTAGAGAAGAGCAACTGGTCACTACCTTTGGTGTAATAACCTTCATGTGCTTGGGAGATCTTGGTGGTATGATAGAAAGAACACTCGATCAGGAATCAGAAGATGTGGATTCTAGTCTCAGCTTTGGCACTAAGGTTTTCATTGACCTTGACAAGTAAACCTGTTTCCTCATCTATGAAGATAAGACTTGATGATCATTAATCTCTTTTAGGGCTAAAGTGTCTGATTCTATTAAATTCTATGAAATTGCCCCTAAAACTTCTTTTCTTTAGGCTAAATAAGACCAATTTCCTGGAAGCTGAAGAAAAAAACATGAATAAAACACACTGTGTGTGTGTGTGTGTGTGTGTGTGTGTGTGTGTGTTTCTCTCTCTCTCTCTCTCTCTCTCTAATCTCTTAGCCATTTATACCTCCGAAACTAGCAAATGCTACAAACCAGGGCTTGATTTATTGTTTTGTTGATTTTCTCAACTACAGAAAGTGGTACAGAAAATGTTGATAATGCAGAGTAAACTTAAAAGTGTGTGTCCTGCTTCAATCCCCGCCACTTCCTGCCCCCAACCGGGGATGTTAAAACATTTGCCAGTATCCCACTGCCCTAAGTTGAAAGACCAATATTTCTTTAGACATTACTTTCACCTGTTATGCTTACTTTTTAAACAACAGAATTACTTTTGCTGACAGATTCAGTTTGTAAATGTAGGCTGAAAAAAAAGTATTGTACTTAGAAGAATCCCAATGAATTATTTTAATTTGCCCACATAAGCCACAATTTCTGTTGCAAATACATACCAGGGAATTTAAACTAGTTGAACAAATTTCACCAACATAACTTGTATCTAAATGTCATTCATATAGTTCCAAGACAGCACTCCACTTCTATGGCAGATAGCACAATAAGACTTAATTATTTTCATGATTAGCAATAATCACGATTAAACTTTAGTACAAATTTTAAAAAAAATGTAGTTTACAATCTGGATGTGACATAGCTATAAAGTGAACTTTTAAAAACTTTATTATATCACATCATTTCCCTCCTTTCTCTTGCTAGCAGCACTTTATTCTAAATCATAGGAGAAATTATGCCACCATCTAAGGCCTTGGTTGTTGCTTGTCTTTGAGAGTCTCACCTCCATTCACTTCTAAAGAACAGTGACCAGCCATAAGTTATGGAACAATCAATGATAAAGCTAATTGGAATGCATATTCCTGGAATGAATGGCTGGGGAAAAAAAAAAGCTTTTATTAAGTACTTACTGTTTGCAATGCACTGGGCTAATTGATGGGGATGCAATTAGGAAAAAAAAGCAAGACAATCTGTGCTTTGAAGGAGCTCACATTCTAATAGAAGAAACAACACAAATAGGAGGTTTCAGCCCCAGTGGAGGCAGTATGGCCCCAAGGAAAGAGCAATGAACTTGGAATCAAGAGGAAACTATTCAAGTCACTTCATGTCTAAGCTTTAGGTTTGCACATCTGTAAAATGAAGATAATAGTACTGGTACTACATTCCTCATGGGTTGTAAGGCTAAAATGAAGTACTGTATTTCATAAAGTACCTTATAAACTTTAAGATATAAATGTCATTTATTACCTCTTCCAATATTTCTCTTTTAGCAATCCTATTCTGATTAAAGAATGCTCTTTGTGTCTGTGAGGGAAAGGGAGGAAAGAAAACGATGTGCAAGTGAAAGATGGTGCTTACATTTAGGGCTTCTTTTCCTTTCAAGATTGACATTTGAGTTTGAAGCACCTCAGTTCCAATAAATCAGGATCACCTAGTTTTACAGCTCCAATTCACTATTCCTATTTCCTCAGTCAGGTTTAAAGTGATGGGGAAGAAGGGAAGATAGTCTGGCCTCTCCAGAATAGAAAGGGTACGCAGAGAAGGAGATGTGTGTACGCAGGGCAGAGATTGTGGAAATTAGCTGGCTATTCCCTTAATTTAACTAAATATTTACCTACTTTGTTATAGACAATGCAGTTTGTAATAAGAGAAGTTTCTGATGGCAACAACAGTTGTTTGAAAGCTAGGAAGTTGCTTCCATTAGAATATAACTTCATTAAGGGCTGGTTAATTTCTTTTTATCTTTGTATTCCTAGCACCCAACACATAGTGGGCCTTACAACAAATACTTGATAAGTTTAATTTCACTCAGCTGATAAGAGGCAAGGAAGAATCATATGGGGGAATAACACTTTGCTTGATTTTCTTCTTTAAAATGGTAACACGAGTATTAAAATGAATAACAAACAGGACAAAATACAGATACTCAAGCTTGCAGATAAATACACAGAAGTAATAGTTCCATACACATATAGTTCATCAAATATTCACTGCGGCTGATGGTAATGAATATAATGTATAATCTAATAGAGATACTTTAAATTGCAGGATTTCCTCAGAACATAATGGAAACTCTATCTTAACATTTAAAACCGGACAGAGAATTAGAAAGTGTAACTCAGGAAATAATCTTTTATTACATTTAGGTAATAAAGGTACTCAGCACACACAGAACTTTTAAAGAAGTTTCTTTTGTGACAAAGCTCTATACTCCATAAAGAAACAGACCAGGAATGTTTCCTTTTAGAAACTTCTCTGAGAAGGTAGGCTTGGAAAAGCAATGTCAAAAAATATCAGTATCTATTAGAGAAAGAGAAATGTGGAATTACCGAATACGAGAAGCAATTCTGATGTCTTTAAGTGTTGAAATTAGTTTAATATTGTAAAAGGAAGAGCTGCGAAGTGTTTCTTTTCCTTCAAGGAAGGAGTATTCCTGCCTTGCCTAGATACACAAGTAATACAAAGGTAATAGATTAAAACAAAAAGAATGAAAAGGATAAAATACAGCTCACGACCAAACCTATGCCTTACTGCTTTAATGACTAGTTCTTTAGAGTCTCATCCCCAAAATGGACAGCTCATGTGTATCAACGAAAACATTTTCTTATTTCCTTGGAACATTATTTGGCATCTTCAAATCCAGTGTGGAACACTTACCTGTGTGTACTTTCGGAAAAATACACCTTGGACTTTCCCGAAGATTTCATAATCCACTGACAACAGGGTGTGTCCTTCAGCCATGGTAAGACCTGCTGGTGACCAAGCAAAGCAAAAGAAGTACAAAAACAAGTCCAACCCTGGACAGTTGTCACACCGTTGAGTCTCAATCCTTATTGTTCATTTGTTTAAAAAACAAAACTTAAAGCAGTTATTGAGCCTTTACTGTACTCTTGTACAGTAAAAAGTCTCAGGAAGACTTTTTAAAAAGAAAGAAAGAGGGGCAGCTGAGTGTCGAAGTGGACAGAGCACCAGTCCTGGAGTCAGGAGGACCTGAGTTCAAATCCCCACCTCAAACACTTGACACTTCCAGATGTGTAACCCTGGGTGAGTCACTTAAACCTGACTGCCTTGCCAAAGACAATGAAAAAAATAAAAAATAAAAAGGAAGGAAGAAAAAGAAAACAAAAAGTGCCCTAAAGGAACCTGACAGTAAACTCTGTATTAGTAGAAATCTTATCTTAGTCTTTGCATTTCCCACTACTAAATCTAGCATAGTGCTCTGAATGCAGGGGACTGACAATAAATGTTTCAATTGGAATCAAGTAAGGGTAAGACACATATACACATATGTAATTATATATGTATGTACATATATCCATGTTTGTGTCCATTGTGCATACACACATATAATACACATTTGCACATTACAAAGCATGTACAAAATGTACATACATGCACACCATGTGTGCATACACACATTTACAATGCATAGATGCATACACACATGCACATGTCTATTTGCACAGTATGTGTATATAAGCACACACATACCACACATCTATATGCACACACGAATGGCATGTGCCTATACATATACATGCATGTGCATGCATAGACATATACTGTACATATTTATGTATATCTACACACTACATGCACACACATGTATATGCAATGCAACAATATGTATATATAAATACACACTGTATATACACACACACACAATGTATAGTGTGTGGGTGTGTACATATGTTGTTGTCCGACTCTATGTGGCCCAAGGTTAGCAAAGATACTGGAGTGGTTTGCCATTTTCTTGTCCAGCTCATTTTACAGATGGAGAAACTGAGGCAAACAGGGTTACATAACTTGCTCCAGGTCACACAGCCAGTAAGTGTCTCAGGCAGAATTTGAATAAAGGAAGATGAGCCTTCCTGACTCCAGGCCCAGAGCTCTAATCCATTGTGTCACCTAACGGCCCCACATATACATACAAGCACAGTATGCACGCACGACGCAATACATAGAAGTACATGCATACACACAGATATACACACACCTGCATGTACGCATGCATGCATGTATATGACGGTATACACAGAGATAAACTATAACCCCTCCCAGCATGATTCTCCCCTCGTCCCCCATAGCCTGTGTATGTGCTTTAGTTGGCAGAAATTGGGTGTCATCAGTGTATACTATGTCACATGCTCTGCGCTGGTAGCTGGGGCCACAGAGTCCGTCATCAACCATTTATCAACCATCTACAAACTCCATGAAATGCAAGGTGCCATCCACGCTACCTCCCCCGCCTAGCAGGAAGGACGCCCCCTACCCCTCTCACAGTCCCTGGAGGACCCACACTGGCCAACAAGCCCGGGAGGGGGTGGGGCATCTCGGTGGGGCGCCTGCTCCCTTGTCCCGTTCCTCCCACCCCACCCCCACCCCCGACGCTGCTCACCTGCCTCTCATCCGCCCCTCAGCCTCGTCCCTTTTCTACCAACATTTCATGCCAGTCATCCCCCCCAGAGGGTGGGGGGTGGGGAGACCTCCCGGGCTCACCCTGCTCGGCTTTCCCCCGGAGGAGCCGCAGGGCGGGCAGCTGAGCACTCCACCCAACCGTCGGCTCGCGGTCACAACCGCTGGTACCTGGAGAGCATCGAGTTCCAGTCCTCCTCCTCCCCCACTCCCGGCTAGAGAGGCCTGTGGCCCAGCTCAGCCAATCAGGGTCAGCCAGTTGGGCCAGGAGCCCTCCCACCTGAGAGGGACGCGAAAGAGCTGGGATGCGCTGCCGAGTCAGGGGAGGTGGGAGACACGCTTGGGCCCTTGGCATCTCCCCCTCGCGGCTCTTCCCTGGTATCTACGACCTGCGCCCCACCTTCTAGGGATTTCAGGGGGTTCTTGAACTTGAGTGGGGATAAGAATCACATCTTGATTTCACTATAATGGGTTTTCTTTGTAATCTTATGCATTTAATTTTATGCATTTAAAAATATCGTGGGAAGGGGCGGGGGGCGGAGATAAGTTTTTTGCCAAAGGGTCCCAAGCCACAAAAACAGTTCAGAACACCTGCACTATCCAGTTCCCTTTCACGATTCCCTTAGACAGGGTAGCAGCTGATGAACCAGCCGGAGTTCAGGGATGTAGTTCGGATTAGTGAATAGAATCTTGGGATTGAATTCAGAAAGCCCTAGCCCTGATACTTCCCTCCCAGTTGTGTGCATGGGTCACTTAGCCTCTCTATGCCTCAGTTTCCTTATCTGTAAAAAGAGGAGGTTAGATGAGATAGCCTCTACCATTCTCTCTACTTCCAGGTCTATGGTCCTATCCTTCTTTATTTCTCTGTCACCACTCTGAAACGACACGTGAACTTCTGGTTGGATTGGATGGCTGGAGAAGATGCTTCTATAGCCTCAATGCACCCCTGGAAGCTGCCAACTAGGGTGCTACCAACTACTAGCGAGAATGAAGGGCAGGAGAAGTGGTTATACTTAGGCACTATAACCTTGCTTACAGAATGAAACTAAGTAAAAATATGCAGTATCAGTATTAGTTCTTATAGGATCAATGGTCTTTTAAGTATCAGTCAAAAACATTCTTTAAGTTGCTATTTAAAGGGAGTTTATAGCTTTGTATGCTAAGCTTTATGTTCATTGACTAATATTCTGAAGTATTTTTATCACAACCTGGTGGGGTGGTTATCCCCATTTGATAAATGAGGCACCTGACACTAAGTTTAAACGATTGGTTCAAGGCCCAACAACTAATAAGTGGCAAGGTCAGAGATGGCAGTGTGTTGCCCTCAAAAGAACACTGGATTTGGAATGAGAGTATCTGGATTAGAATTCTGCCTCTGCCATCTTATACCACCACAAGTGGAACAAGTCACTTAACCTCTCTGGCATTCAGATTCCTCATCTGTAAAATATGGGGATTGGGTTAGATCAGTAGCATCAAACTCATATAGAAACCGGGGCCATGAAATATAAAGGTCCGTGTAAGCCTCACATTGTCTTAGTTTTAAAATGTAATATTATCACTTTTATCATTTTATCTTTATTTATTTTGTTAAATATTTCCCAATTACATTTTTAATCTGGTGCAAGCTGTACTTGTAGTGGTGTGGACACATGGAGGACCGTTTGTTAGCTCTAGGCTAGATAACCTTTAAGGTTCCTTCTAGCTTTAAATATCCTACAAAAATATAGGCTCCTTGATGACCAGGAAAGGGGGAAAGGTGATGAATATTTATATAGTGCCAGGTACTTCATAAATATTATCAATTCCTCACAACAAACCTGTGAGGCAAGCGTTGCTATTCCCATTTTACTATTAAAGAAACCGAGGCAAACAAGTCAAAAATGATTTGTCCACAGTCACACAGCTAGTAACACCAGCTAGGTGGCATGGTGGATGGAGTTCTGCACCTGGAATCAGGAAGACCTGAGTTCAAAATCGATTAGTAGATATGTGACCCTGGGCAAGTCACTTAACCCTATTGCCTCAGTTTCCTCATCTGTAAAATGAAATGGAGAAGAAAATGGCAAATCATTCCAGTATCTTTGCCAAGAAAACCCCAAATGGGGTCACAGAAGAGTCAGGCACTACTGAAAACGACCAAAACAACCTCCTAATTCCAGGTCTAGCACTATCCACTGCACGTACCTGGGTCCGTTTTCCTTTCCACTGTCATATGTACCTTATACGGCTGCTATCTTCACCATTTACTTGTTCCTTTTTTAGTTTGCAGCAGAACTTAATAACCAGGCTCAACTTGAAACTGGTGAATGATATTACAGTAAATATAACATTTTGGGATTTTAAGTTTAACATGTACAGATTTTTGTGTAAATACTCTAAAACAGGAAGACTCTTCCAAATCGTTTGCAAAAGTGAACCAAAGCATGAAGAAAACGCCTTCTGTTCTCAATTTACTGAGGCCTTCTTAATGCTGGTGCAAGTCTGTTTAACGGATTATTTTGATTTTGCCAGTAGACATCCTCATGACTGTTACATTTAGCTGAGTAGGCCTTAAGGGATGGGCAAGCTAGTTTGGGAGTCAGCGCAATAAAAATGGCACTGGCCATAAGATATGAGAAAAAAAGATAATTTTTAAAAATCATAGCCAGTAAAACCAGCAACGCAGCTTACTCATTGGCGAGGTAAAGCACCTGGAGAAAGCAGATTAATATAGGCATACCTGTTAAAGGAATAACACTGCTGAGTGAACTAAGAGAAGACACCAGCATGCCTAGGCCTGCTAGGTAGTAGGCACACACAGGAACTCTTCTCCACAAGGATATTGCTGGGGACCTTGGTTTATCCCCCTCTGACGCAATGAAAACCCCGGCTGCAGGTTCTAGGTGCATTTTCATTCTCGGTTTCCGGTCTGCTCTGGAGCCCTCTCTTGTTTCAAAAGGTCCTTGGGAAAGGCCCTTCGGAGGCCTGTTAACCGGGGCTAGCGGACCCATGCACGCTCCTCTACCAGAGTCAAGGAGGCTGGTGCACGTGGAGAATGCGTGGCCTCCTGGGGCTCAGGTCTAGGGCAAAAGGCCGGACCTCCCCCCCACCCCGCCCCCTCCTTGGTTCTCGCTCCCAGTTTCCAGGCAACGGGAATAACAGAGAAGTCAAGAGCGCTTGCGCCAGGACTGCAGTTGGGGGTTGGATTCGGGAAGCTGGAGCCCAATGTAGGGTTTTCCGGAGCTGGAGCGGACGCAGCGGAGCCTCAGGTACCTGTAAAGGGGCAGAGTCTTCCCGAGAGGAGAATTTCATTCCCATCCCCACTCCCCAATTTCCCCCGTGCACACCCCACCCGCTCCTCCCAAGCGTAAAGAGCCCTTCCCCTCTGCAGGAGAGCCCCGGGACAGGGCGGAGGGCTCGGTTGTCATGGCTCCCAGGGGTGCTGCTGCCGCGGCGGCGGCGCGGAAGGTGCCCAGTTTGTTGGGAGCGCCGCTCGGCGCACACACCTATGCGGGGACCCTCCTTCCAGTGATCGAGCCAGAAAGCCGGCAGGGGGCCATCATACCTGCCTACTATTCAGACTTCTCTATTTACTCTCCCCTTGGCAAGCGCCTCGGGAGCGGTGCTCTGGTGGAAATCAGCGTAGACGGAGCTTTTAGTTTATTCTCAGGGTTCATTTTCCAGACCCCGAATATTGTCTTTTCCAGCCCCCCCCCCCCACTACACACACACCCCAGTCCCAGCTCTCACTACGTGCCTCCATTTTTCACCTGCTGAACTGCTACTATCCTCGGGGTTCCGGCCCAAATGACATTTCCTTCTTGAAGCCTGTAAAGGTACTCCAGGCAGAAGGGGACCGATCACTCCCTCCTGGGATCGTTTGTCACATCTTTTAGGCTCTTGCATTCATGGAATCGTGGAAGGACCTCCGATTTTAGGGAGAAAGCCCTGGTTTGAACCTGGATACCACAGTTTGTTTGCACTTGGGCGGATCACCTCTCTACCACGGTTTCTTCATTTGTAAAATCAGTGGGATGAAACTAGATGTTGAACATTTTCATTTCCCTTGAGAGTCTGCAAACTGCTTAACATATAGCATATTATTTGGTCTCCATAACAGCCCCTAAGTTGTGGGATTATTTCCATTTTCAAGATGGTTAAAAAATGAGGCTTGGTTAAGTGACTTGCCCATGGTCAGGCAACTAATAAATGGCAGAGGAAGATTAAAAATTAGGTCTTCCTGACACTAAGACCTCTTTCCACTACACTACTTAACAGGAGTGTCTGAAAGTTCGGGTGCATTAAGTGTATTACGGCCTGTGAACCTGCCCCCAAACAGCCTACTTTCCTTAATCTTAAAATTAAAAATTTAAAAATTTAAGTAATTATCTTAAAACTCTTTTCCTTTCACGTGCAAGTGTTCCTTAGCCAAATGGTAATGCATGAGATTCTGGAGCAGCAACTTTGTCCTTTAGGAGACATAAAGTACCTTACTAATGTAACTAAATAGCAGGGACAATTTTGTTGAATAGATAACCTTTCCACTATGGGCTTTGGAGAGAGAGACAATTATTTTAAAGGAAAACTCATCATATCTCCATCCTTTCTTTGTATCAGGCCTGGCACCATTAGTAATGTGGTAGGGAGAATAAGGGAGACTGTAGAGAAAGCAACTTAGAATCTGCTTCTGCATCCCAGCCTCAGCATCAAACTCTTAACAAAATCTGATTTTGGTCCTCTTTCAGGCTTCGGTTCAGGCACTGAATGGCTCACCTCCAGTTGGCTCCATGTCCACATGTGGACATCATGTTTCCTTTTAACAAAATGGAAGCTTCAGAACTCCATTCAAGTAGGCAAACCCCTTACGAGCAAAGCAGCTCTACCCATCAGTCTCGGCTGGAGCACCTGAAAAACAACTTCCAGCAAAAGCTTCTAAGAGACAAAGAAGAGAAGCTGGAGAGTATCTTTACTCATAACAGGCAGAACACTTTTACTAAAGCCCATAGCTATCCCTCTTCTCATTCTACAGAAAGCAGTCAACAAGATTCAGGAAGTAATCTGCAGGGTCCAGGAAGTGGGGATTTTTATTCAGTTGGTGTCCATATAAGACACACCAAAACAGAGAACCAAGAAAACACAACGCCCTTCACAAAGAAGAGAGCTGGTGTGGATCGTGCTTATCCTCTCAAACCAGTTTTTCACCGAAAATCACTGAGTGCTACTCACATCAGGATCGGCTCCCGAAACTTCTCCCAGAAACCCCCTGAATCAAAAAAGGTCTCACCCAGCCACTTCAGCTCACGCAATAGGGGGAATTCATCTTCAGCTAAGATGCTGCTTGCTCCCCTAGCAGTGGCTCAGCCCAAAAAATTCTTGTCAAATCCAGACAGAACTGAGCTAATGCAGATTCAAAAACTGGAGGCAGCAGGTGAGAGCTTAGAGGAAGAGATTTGGAGAAAAGAGACTCTCCTAAGGGAAAAGTTGAAGAAGACTGAGGAAGAACTTAGAAGGATCCAAAGAGAAAAGGAGCAAGTAGAGGAAGAAGAAAAAAAAGAGCTACAGAGAAAGACATTCCCAAGGAGAAGAGGCACAGGGAACGGCAGCAGCATTTCCAGACTCATCTTTTCACCAGAATTCAGGTCTGAAGAGGTCTTCAATAGTTATAGCAGAGGTGAAGAAACATGGGAACAGTCCCAAGAGAATTCTAGTTCATCCTCAGTAAGTTCCCAGTTCTTCAATCATGGAGTACAAAGACTCAAAAAGGAAAGATTAGTGGCAAGTAACAATAAAATCCGAGACCAAATTTCAGTATCATCCCCTGAGCCATTTTTGCAACACCAACAAGATCCTGGCAATTCTTTGCCCAAATCCCCCAGTTATAGTTCATTTCAGGTGTCAGTCTCCTCAGGTTCCAGCTCAACTGAAGAACCAGAGCTTGGGGAGTGCAGCTACTGTGGACGAAAGTTTCTCTTGCTCAGGCTAGAGAAACACACAAATGTCTGTAGCAAGACCCAGGGTTCCAAGAGGAAAGTGTTTGACTCATCCAAGGCCCGGGCTAAGGGCACTGAACTAGAACAATACCTGACCTGGAAAGGCCCAAGTTTAGCGAAGGTAAGTAACGTTAGCTCCTCTAAGCATTTTTTTTTGGGTGGAGGAGGGGTAGGGAGTGGGAAGGGTAATTAAAGAGATAGGGACTATTTCCTCACTTTTAAAAAGCATTTTCAGTGGGAGCAAGGGAGAAAGAATTTAAAATAGAGCTTGACCACCACCATCTTATATTCCTGAAAAGCATCCTAACCTTTGTAGAACTTTGTGCATTTCTCGCACATTCCCCGCTTTTGAACTGCTAGAATCTTGTAAAAATCATGGTTTTATGAATGATTGTGAAGCACTGTCTTTCCCCACTCTATCAGAAATTTTTAAAATTTGTATTTAAAGCAGATACCAAATTGCCAGGACACTGAGCTTAGCAGTGCAGATTATAAGGTTTAATAGAAGTAGGCCTTGTAAGATAATAGAACATGAAGGTTTCAAAGTCAGTAGATGAGTCCAAGTTTTAATTAGGGTTCTTGCCTATAGGTTGCATTGATATTATGGGAGAGCTGCTTTAACTTTTTGACAGATATTTCTAATCAGTTAGTTAACATTCCTTACAATTTTTCTGCAGTTTCATATGCAAACATGTTCTGAACATATCAAAGGCAGGTTTTTTGGTTTTTTCTTGTTGACAGCTTCAGAAAAACGACATTGTAAAAAATGTGAATTGCAAACTTTCTATGGCACACTTATGAGAATTCTATAACCATTTGTTATCTGGGATGATTACATGTAAGGAGACTTGTAAACGAAGTTTCTTGTCTTGGGGAGCACATTAATGAATATTTATTGAACTGGAACTGAATTAGAATGGCGGAATCAGTCAGGAGACCAGGGTTCTAGTTTTCCACCTAACCCTGTTCCTCGTCATTTTAACCTAGCTTGGCCTTTTTCCTTATTTGTCAAATAAGGAAGTTAGACTAGATGATCTCCAAGATATCATCCAACTCTAAAATTCTATGAAAATGTCAGCTTGCTCTCCTTTTCCTGCCTCTACTATTCATGCCCCCAAGCACAAGTTTTTCTCCTAGAATTCTGAAGTTTATGTTATAGCGTAGGTAGGTGCTAGGAGGGACTTTTAAAAATTCCTATTAATAGGGTGCATATCTAGAGAGGTACATCCCGACCTGATTTCATTTATTCAGTACACTTAGAGAGAAAACAACTGTCTCCCAGATATGGCTTCCATCATAATAACTTCTATTGCCAAGTTTCAGCCCCTCTAGGCACTTCTGCCATTAATAGGGCCGATTCCTGATATATTTGTATTCTTGCCGATCATATTCTTTAATGTTCTATCACAAGTGTTTTCTGTTACACTGCAATTGGTTTATTTTGGGTAGAACCTTAAAGAAATTTGCTATTTCTAAATTTCTTAATAGAATAATAGCAAGCAAAAAACAATTCTCCTCATTCCCCCATCCCCGCCAAAAAAACCAACCAAAATACCACAAATACAAACCTCAGGTGTTTGTAACATTGTACTTCCTAGGCTTAAGCAAGTCATTTTGGAAGAATAAGTTCCACTGAGGACCCATACCCTCATTTTTATATAATGGGGAAGATAAATCTGTCGTCATCTGAGTACTCCAGTCAATCTCCAGACATTTTCCCATTAGCCCTTTGTCCTAACTACCAGACTATCAAGGCTACTTTGTCATCCCCCTAATCTCACTCCCCTTATCCCCCTCCCCCAAAACATACAGAAGTCAGATCATAAACATTTTTTCTAACTTAGCTTTTTCAATAAGTTCCTATAATTCATCTTAGCAAGTTTCTCCTCCTTTTCTTTCTCAATAAGGGACGCTCTACTGTGGGGCCTCTGAAAGCCTTGCCTCTGCCCCAAGTCTTAGGTTTTTTGTTTTTTTTTTTAAAAATCAGGGATTATATCACATCACTAAGTACCTATTTGTGCTGGGGTTGGGGAGAACTAACCTTCCCCTCTACTTTATAGCCAGAGCCACCAAAGAAGAGTAATTGGAGACAAAAACATGAATCTTTCATCCGAACTCTCCGCCAGGCCCGTGAAGTACAGCAGGTAATCGCTCGGGGTGGAAATCCCTCAGACTTGCCTCCCATGTTACCTGCAGAAAATCCTGACTACATCCAGTGCCCCCACTGCAGCCGCCACTTTGCCCCTAAGGTGGCTGACAGGCACATTCCTAAATGTAAGACCATCAAGAACCGCCCTCCTCCCCCACGGAAGCGCTGCTGTTGAGAAGGAATCACCCAAGAACCTCCTGGTGGCCCTGTGAGCAGCACCGTCTCTTCAGCTGCCCAAAGGATTAGAACTGGATGAAACTAGAAAGGAAAGGACTTGTCCATCTCCCCAAACTGGCTGCAACGCCAGAACTGGAGAGGAACCCCATTTCTAAGCAGGGAGAAGAAAGCTTCAGGTTGTCACTGAACTATAAATTTAGGCAAAACTGAAGTGCCTTACATTATTTCTATGGGAATTGAGACATAAGAGCAATGAAAAGACTAAATTAAAGCCCTCTCTTCTTGAAAGTCTGATTTGTGATTTGTGATCAATAAAGAGCCCTCATCTGGGTGTCTTTTCACATATTTGTGGTTCTTGTTAATTCCTCCTGCAGTTATCTAACTACGTGGTTGTCTTAACCAATCTATTAAGATGGTATGCTGCCAGAAGAGAACAACCATTGCCAATATATCTTTTAAATTATAACAATACTCTTCTCTGAGTCATTAATTTGATAATAGGAATCCAAGAACTTGCAATGAACGTAATACTGTTTCTGACCTCATTGGAACATACTCTGTAATCTCTGGAAATAGGATGTCTGAAAATTTAAGTTTTATGGTTATCAGTTTCAGATAAGACTTTATTATGATTTCTTCCATTTGAATATTTTAAAGTATAAAAAACCCCAGAATCAGACCATATAGCTCTTCTCTCCCACCACAGTAACAATCTGTAATCTTGGAGGTTGAAACACCCACTAGCTTAAAATGTCACATAAATAAAAAAAAAAGTCACATAAATACTTTCAGGACAACTGTTTTAATCATTTCTTCTTATTTGTCTCTTGTTTTATGCTTTAGCACGTAAGCTCTAATGGGGCAGGATTGACCGGATCTTTGTAATTTTCAATTAAACAGTGCCTAGGCACAACAAAGTGCAGAATCAGGCACTTAAATAAATACTTTAAAAACTGTAACGCTGACAAAGACACTAAACGTAGGTCCCAAAAGAGAGTGTGTGCGTCTCATTTCTAGAAAGGTTGTAGGATGGAAGAATTATTTAATTTCTGGAAACTTTTTAAGTAGGCTACAATATTCAAGGCTGCATTAATGTGTGTGTACATAGTAAATTAAAATTAGGCAGCAGTAAAGGTAGGATATAGAAATACTGTTAGGATTATTGCCTTGTGTGCTAAAAGAATCATCACAATGGGTTTCCATCCAAGTTATGAAAAGTTACTATGACCTAACATCAGCTGAGTGAGAGGGATCTAAAAGATAATGGAACATTCTGCCAGTAGCAGATGTATAATTACTGTTTAATCCATAGCTTTCTGAAGACTGTGAAACAGCATCTTGGCTAACAAATCAGCTCAGCTAGAGAGGTGAGCTTAAACGGTAAAAATTATATTAAAAATCTGCCTTCTAAGAAACATACTGAACTGGGAGCTTTTTGATTTTTTTCTTAGGCTCTTTTAGTTGGCATTTTAAAATCAAGGCCCCTTCTAGATTCTACCTGAATGCCTCATTATGCAGTAAAAGGAGACATTACCCCAAGGTGTTGGCTGTCTACGAAAGTACATTGTTAATATTAAACATTTTAACACATATGTGAAAATAACTGTTAGTAAGATTAGACTCTGTTATTTAGGTCAGAGATAATTTTTTTTTTAATCCAAACCTGTGATTTTTTTTCCCACTGGTGCAGACTGGCAGTTTAACTATAACTCAATCTTAGAGACTTCCTGGGGCACTGAGAAGTTAAATGGCTTGTCCATGGCCACACAGCTAGCATCAGAGGTAGAACATGAACCAAGGTATTTGTTTCCAAGGCTGACTCTCTCCAGACTAACCACACTGCTGCTCAGGTGAAAAAACATACTAAGAAAAAAATATTATTTATAAACAAAGCAGCATAGCTATTCTTTCAGAGTTAACTTGGTTTATGACTACTTAGTAGGTTTGCCTCATCAAAAATTGACAAACATTTATTAAACACCTACCATGTGCCAAGTATAGGAGACATGACGATAGTTATACTTTGGTTCCAGTAGTGATGATCTTTCCTTGATTAAAATTTGAAGGGCCATTAGCTACATCTAGTCTCTGGACAGGCATTTATCATTCAGATTCCCAGAATGTAGCTTAAAGACAGAGATCAGGGTATGAGGGGGGAGGGTCATTCACAAAGGAAATGAGGTGATCGTCTCCATAACAGAACAGGGAATGAAGATAACACTCTTATTTTATACCTTTTTTTTTTTTTGTCCAAGAAGCCTTAGTGTTGATTCATTTTATAAAGGATAATGGAAAAAAAAAAACTAAGGAAAAAACTACATAAATTTAAATAAGACAAAATCTGCTCATGGTAAAATTCCTTTGGTAGCCCCATCTTTAGGGAGATTTAAAACAGGATCTTGAGGAAATGCTATAATTATATATAATTATCACATTATCATATTATTACAATTGCACATTAACTTGCTGAGTTAATGATATTTCGTTGTACTTGCAAAGTACTCTTTACACAACTTTGCCTTGACTCATTACACACAGCCCTAGAGGAAACTGACAGGTAATGATGTGATTCAAAAAAAAAAATTCCCTTTTCAATTCTATGACCTTTAGTGATCAGCATGCTTCTTTCTATAGTTAATCATAGTTCAATAATAAAAGGTGTTTTTTTTTAAGCTCTAACACAGGATGGGGCATGATCCTAAAGATCTTGCCTATAGCTGTCAAACTAGTGGGAAACCATTCCTGTCACAAACACCATTTCTGAGGAAAGTTCAGGAATGAGTTCTTAAAAGAATTTTTGTTTAAACAGTCAAGGATTTATTAAGTGCCTACTATGTGTCAGGCATCATACAAACTGCTAAGGACACAAAGAAAGGCAAATAAATTCTTTTTGCCCTCAAGAAGCTCACATACTAATGAGGGGGAGGTCCATGTAAATAACCATGTACACATACAAGATATAAACAAAGTATATAGAAGATAATTTCAGAGGGACAGCAAAGGGGGATAGGTGTTGGGGACTAGGTAAGGCCTCCTGAAGAAGGAGGATTTGAGATGGGTCTTGAAGGAAGCCAGGTAAACTGAGGAGCAGAAGTTAGGAAAAAAGAGGTAGGAGCCTGGAAACAGAAGCCAGGAGTATTATGTTTTAAGAAGAGCAAGCCCAGTATAGCTAGATCAAGTGTAAAGCAAAAGACAAGAAGGCTAGGAAGGGCTTTAAATGCCAGAGACCTCGACATTTGATTCTGAAGGTAACAGCAAACCAGGGGGGTTTACTGAGAGGGGGTGTGTGTGTGAAATGGTTAGATGTGATTTCAGAAAAGTAGTTGGATTTAAGTGGAAGACAAAGTAGGGAAAGGATTTGAGGCAGACACACCAGAAGGCTATAGCAGTAGTCTGAGTGATGTGGTGACAGCCTGCAGCAAGGTGACAGCTGTGTGAGTGGAGAGAAGAGCACATGTACAAGAGATGTCACGAAGGTAGACATCAAGGATGCCACCACGGTTGGAAGTCTAGTAATTTATGGTTGGATGATAGGAAAAGGGAGGATAGTGTAGAGCTCACCAAGGGGCTAAGAAAGGGAAGGAGAGTATGGCCAATGTAGGAAAGAACTGAGGGGTGGAGGGAATGAAGGTCACAGAGAGGAAAAAGAGCAATTAGAGATCCCAAGACACAGGAAAAGATGGAATAATAAAAGATTAAGAGTTCAGATAGAGATATTTTGGAGTTCATGAACATGGAAGTGGTACATTTATGAGTAGGAGTAAAATCAAGGGCATGACCATTTCTGAATAGACTGAGGAACTAGAAAGTTAGGGTATTTGAGGGCCCATCAGTATGTGTGTTGAAAGTCCCTAATATGAAGGCAGAAACTGAGGTGGAGAGAAAGACTGTTAGCTAAGCAAAACAAAACATCCCATGACAACTCTTTCACTTGGCTCCACAGTTTTTCTGATACTCAGTTGGTCCTATGCAGGGAGAAAAAATATGGTTTCAATTCTTGCAGGGAAATGGTTCTAAATAAAGCAGAATTATCACTTGGAAGCTACTACTAAGACTAAATAAATAATGTAAAATAAAAAAGATGTCCTGTTTGGTGTTTCCTCTTTTCCCGCTGCAAATGCACACTATTTCCAGCACTATATTATGAACTGCAACTGTATTAATGATTCTGACATTAAAACATACAGGATTGAGAAACAAAGGTTTCTGCCTAAATACATTCCTTACAATGTTTCCATAACTAAAATATTTCAACTAGGATGTGTTTTTTCCACAAAGAATAAAATGACAAGTATAGACCCAACATTTAAAAAAAAAGTTTTATCACTAGTGACCCCAATGCACACACAGGCTTACTGAACAATGCACCATTTAAGAGTTTATATATTTATTTAAACAAATGCCAAATCAGTCCACCCTTAACGTTTCAAACATGAGGCTAACAACAAGCTAGTTCTTTTAAAGTGTCGGAGCAGAGGTTTTAATCAGGTTATATTATAACTCAAAAGCAATACTACTGGGAAGCTTAATGAATACAAAACTAGTCCTGAAAGAAGAAAAATAAAACAGGACAAAATAAAAGGGGGTTGAAAACAAGAACCATTCAAAGGCACTTCTGCCTATGTGCCCTCTGCGTGTCATCCAATGCATGGCTGCCAGCTCTGAACTGGTTTCTGTTTGCATAGCTGCTTGGCATGAAAATCATCAGGTTCTCCCAGGCCTATCTTGGCTAAGTGTAAATTGTCTTTAAAGGCACAGAACTTGAATTCTCAGCCAGGTGAACAGGAAATTAAGGCTTCTCAAAGGCAACATAATACAGAAAATGACCAGTGTTGTGCTGTTAGCAAATCACTTGCTGTCAGAGTTAAGAGTAGGCCTCTTTCCCCTTTGATGCTCACTTCCATCTCACAGTCTTAGCAACGTGACAAATTCCTTCATGTCCCCCTCAGGAGCAATGCTCATGGTTTATACCCAAACGAACCTCACCTCCCAGTCCTGCTGAGACAGTGAACGTGAAGGTTACAGGAGCAAGGTCCATCAGCCCTCAGAAGTCAAAGCTGCATTTATATGATAAAACAAAACACACTAAGTTGTTGTTGTTATTATTAGCAAAACCCCAAGTTCCTAGAATTTATATTCTTAATCTGGGACTGGCTTCTTCCTTATTCAAAGGCTACATTGATTACATTAGTACTACTATAATTGGTTTCCCCTAACCGTGAAGACAACGGGAACACAATACAGAAAGACAGCTGCTCCCTCCCTCCAAACTCCCAACCCCAGCCATGGGGTTTTCCAAGCTCTAGTCTTAATATCCGTTCCAAAAGATTAGGATAATATGCCTAGGAAGGTAGCAAATCCATCTCACAACCCCAAACAAAACTAAAATCCCATCTTTTTGTTTAGGGAAAATGAACAACAAAACAACTCGGCTGTTTGCAGGGAGGTAGATATGAAACCCAAAGCAAGCACTTGTGAAATCAAGACACTTCATTTTTCATAAACTGAAACATAAAGTTCATACCTTTAAAGGAAAGCAGGTACTCATAGTATACAACCTATGGGGTTTAAGATCTGGGGTTCAGGAATAAAGAAGACAATTAACTCTTTCTGAGAAAGGTGGTCTGCTCCCCCTTACAATGGCACGATAGACAAAAGGGTCATCTCTTCCATTTCCTAAATTCTATACAGTCTGTTATATATTCAAGGAACCTTGGTGCTGGCTAAGAGCCATAATAAGGAAAAGATACAGATTCACTGGCTACTACATGGCTTCATTAGAAGCAAAGGGAAAAAAAATATTGACTAGACACAGAACAACAGTGGCTAGTACTACTAGTGCTAAGATTAGAACAAAAACAAGCGGTGAAGGCAGAAGCAGAGAAAGGCCTTCTCATAAAAGAAGGGGCCATGGCAGTCATCGGCAGCCTCTAAGAAGCCAAGCACAGCTGCTGAGGACAGTATCATTAGAAGACCTCTTTCCCTTGTGACTTAGTCTTGAGGAGACTCTCACTTCTCCAATGTTTTCAATATTCAAAGAAGTTAACATCACTTCAGGAGGTCCCTTTTCAAGGCTATGAAATCTCTCCCTGCCTCATCAATAGTGCAGAAGCTCCAGCATCATGCACCAAGAGTACGGCTATGTAATAAGGAGAGGCCTGCCCTTCTTTCTCTAATTCTCACTGGAGAAATCCCAGTCACCTTCTAGAACAATATCCATCTAGACCCTCTTTTCCTCCAATATTTAGCTGCATATGAGTTTCAATTCTATGAAAATAGGCCAAAAACTAGTCTGCAAAATGTCTTTTCCTCAGACTCTGTCTCTGAGACGGCATAGAACACGTTGCCATCTTTTAAGCTGGCAGAACTAGGGCTCTGTTACAGCCAGCCAGCTCCTAACAAGCTCTCTCAAGCTTTTCACTTTCCCCTCCTCCACCCAGAAGTACAGTGACTGGTGTCGAGTTCCCAAGGCAGCAGTGGTGAAAATTATAAATGGGTATAAGCTGCTACCAGTGCAAATAGCATGGCAGGGCTATTTCTCTTCTTTAAAGGTGGGATCAACGGGTGAGGTACAGAGCTGCTGTTGCTGCGGCAAAGCCAGGGCCACAGGGCCCTTCCCCCTCAAAAAATAAAACAAAACAAACGATAAACACTCCTAGTTCCTATCTAAAAGGAGATGCTTCCCTCCATCTGTACTCTAGAGGCACTTCAGAGCCTCCTGCTTTGCTCCTTGTCAGCAGCTGAAACGAAGCCGGAAAAGCCGTTCTCTGCATTCAGTAAGTGTGCTGTGAAGTTGCAGGGATCCCATCTTACTGGGGATGTATGGGATCAGGAAACTAAAGGCTGGACCGACAGGAATCTGTTCCCAAAAGGCACCAAGAATCTGAATCCAAGTCTGGCTTTGAATCTGTTTCCATCTCTTCCTTTGCTGTCTGAGTTCCTTTGGAATGAGTCTCCAACTATTCAGATAAAAGTGTTGTGTTAGCAACATGTTTGTCAGTTTAGGAGTACATTCTTCTAATGCTAATTCCTAATAACCTTGTCTCAGTTTTGCAAGATGCTCTAGAGCTACAATGGCTCTAAATCTATTCTTCTAGGCTTCTATCACCTTTCTTCTGTCCCAGTCATGTCTGTCAGTCACCTCATGCTCACTAATTCTTGTACAACGCTCCTCAAAAACAATGTCAAATAAAGGTGATGAACTCAACTAAATCCAACTGCCTCTGCTGGCTTCAGTGGTCAACTACACAAGTTCCATCATTTAGAAGTTACAGAAGTTCTATGGAAATAGCATGGAAGTTACGGAAAAGTGCCTCAAAAGAAAACTGTTTATTGAAATGCCTGGTGTTTTGAAAGATTAGTGAGTGTCAATAATGGTACTACCTTTGGCAATCTGAAAGTCATTCAGAAAAGATGAAAAACCCAGCCACATATATCATCACTTCCTTACAACCGGAGCACACAGGAGGATCATCTGATGCTGTGACTCAAAAGGCCTCAAAGTAGGCACAGAAATTACCTATACCTCCTCAAATATTCTCACCTTTTGCACTCTTCCTGTCTCCTTGTTGAGCCTTTGGAGCTGTGTCCAAATTTTGAGATTCTCCTGCTGGAGTCTCTGCTGTTCAGCCAAACATTTTAACACCAGACCTTCCAGCCGCTCCACCTCCACCTGCAGGCTGCTACAAACACAGGCAGCAGCCAATGGTGTTCCCTTCCCAGCACATCCTAGTGTTGGATTAAGCCGGGGGAGCTAGAGAAGCAAAGAATGAAACAGGAATCTAATATTACCTTCTTGTGCTTAGCTCACACAATTCCCTTTTAAAAAATAAATAAGTGTGAAACTATCTAATCTTCCTCTAAATAAGCTTAACAGATTATGCCATAAGTTACAAGATTAAAGCTTCGATGTAAGAAGAACTTCGGGAAGCAATGGGAGACTAACTGATAGAGATGAACAGAGAACCTGGTCTGCCTCATCATCTTCTGACTTTGCTGCTTTTACTTTCAGCATCTCAGATCTCCAAGCAAAAAAGAGAAGTAACAATGACTGGCCTTCCAGAAAAGTTATGGAGTTTCAAACAAGCATTCAGATGGTATCTGAAGTGCTAAAGGTAATATATCTTTATATAATCAATCTTTCTGGCTGCATCATAAGCACAGAGGCTGCAGAACCTCCAAATACGGTATCTTTGAGACAATTCTTCATGGTAATATTTTAAGATGTTAGCAAATAGTATCGCTAAAGAGCTCAATTACTGAAATCTTGGAATTTTAGGATATGTCATGCATCTCATGATTGATAAACAAATATTAAATGATGATGACAAAGATGGGTTTTATATCGGTATTTCTGAATCTGCTAAGATAACCTAAAAGCCATTAGCATTAGCTCTAAATAATGGTTTTACGAGTTACTGAATGAGAAATACAGAATGTGCTTAAACTGCTATGGGACAGTGAGGTAATTGAAGCTTATTAGACAACGAGGGCATACAGTCAGAATTTAAGGGAAGAGTGAGAATTTAAGGGAAGAGTGTAGTGATGGTTTATTGAGTTGCAACTCAAATAAAAAAGCTCCATTACCCAGGCTTCTCTTGTAGACTTGTTGCATTCTGCAGGTGCTTCAGAGGCTGCTTTGAGTCCTTGCAGCTCCTCATAGGGCAGAGTATCTTTCTCAGGCTCTGAAAAAGCTGCACTCAGGGGTGAGGGGCTGTCAGGCATGGGGATGAATTCTGCATTTTCTAACTCCTAGGCATCAAGAAAAGCTTCTTAGTTGGTCTGCTGTCAACAGCCCATTTCTTCCAACATTCTCTTTTCCTGTAGCTATTTACTATCTGCCCCTTCTAGTGGTGCGGGATAGTTGTGGTTACTGGATGTACTTCATCCGTCAAACCCTTCTACTGTTCTATTGAGATAGGACAAGCTGTGATGGATAGTAAAATGTGCTCCTGAGAACAAGGTGGTGCAGTGTTAGGAATCTGGTATATTTCACCTTTCTCATCACTATGTCACTATATCACTGAGGTCTGGAAACTCATTTACTCTGGCAACAGTAGAGACAAAGTGTCTGACAGAAGATAAGGCTATATGTGTTCTACGTTACTCTTACTTCGAACTTTCAGACCCCTTTCAAAGAGCAGACTAGATTAATAAAAACAAGTCACACATCTTCATATTTAGATATCCTCTAGGCAAGGAGAAATGCCAGAGAGATTTACTATTTAGTAAGAAATCAGAAACAGCAACTTGCTATGAAACAGCTGAATGATACAAGAGTAGTCCTGGAAGGCCATAACAGTTTCTTTCTCAGGTCTTTGTAGGAGGTCCAAACTTTAATACAAGGAACATATTCTTCCACTAAAGCAGTTACCTTGCGCAGCCAGCCAGGGCAGGAACTGTTGCCCACACTACTGATTCCCATGGCCTCAGTTGGACTGATTAAATCCCCTATTCCTCGGTCTGCCTCCATTGTTCCTCGGAAGCCTCCACTTGGATCAGGGGTCTCAGATGCCTGCTGGCTCTCTACCTCTTCTCCACCCCCTCTTTCTTGGGTGGAGTTCTGAGCCACTGACAACAGGAGACACAGAAAGAGGAGGTTTTGCTTTACCATTTGAAATGGAGAATTGTCATCCATTTAACACTGGAAAAGAATTGTTAAGAAACAAGCCATATACCCCTGATGAAAATGCAATTAGTAAACGGTCAGCAGGTAGATGAGATACTTTTACTGAATGTTTCTTTAAAAAAGTTACTGTTCATCCAATGTCTACATGAAGATTCATTTGTCCTCTATTTTAAAAACCTGTTTAATAGTCTGGAGCTCAAAAGTAATCTAAATGTTATTTCTAAAGTATCAGCCTACAAATAAATCCCCCTTTTCTATCATTAATAGCTACTCCATGGCCCCTTCTCCATCTCAACAAATCTGTTAAAACAATGTCCTATTCTAATAACATCTGCATTTCTACCTTTTTCTGAATCCTGTAATTGTTCTTGTGGTCTAAAGAGCTGAACTGAATACCTCCTAAAGATTCCAAAGGTAGTTAATGCAAGCTGCTGCCCCAGTAAAGGCCCTTCTGGGGTTATGCAGACTCACTTCTTTGTAGATTATCCATTATCAATTGTTGAAGTCTGGCTCTTTCCTCTCCTGAAACAGCACATGCTTCGGGGCTACTTCAAAATGAAGCCTAGAGCCATTCTGTGCTCCGTTATGTAACCAGGCCTGTCTTAGGATCAGCTCCTATGGAGTCAATTATCATCTCTTTGAAGAGGACTACAACTCTGCACATCCAGTCCTCTTCTCTTTCCCAAGGGCCAGTCTCATTTCACTTGTTGCCTTATAGCCATTTTCATTTGGATATACCATAGGCATCTCAAACTCAACATGTCCAAAAGAGAACTCATCTTTTCCTCTAATTTCTCCATTTCTGTTGAGGGCCCTTCATACATTTCATGCTCCAATCTAACAAGCCTACTTTCTCTCCCCTATATATGATATTCTGTCTTCTACTTTTATGACCATAGGCTGTCCCCAAATGCCTATAATCAACTTAATTCCAGCTCTTGGAATCCTGAGCTTCCTTTAAGGCAACTTCCTACAAGGCAACTTCAATGCAACTTCCTACAAGGGATCTTTCCTGATTCTTCTCAGTTGTTAATGTTTTCTTATTACTCAGCATATATTTTTATCTACATATTTTTTCCCCTAAGTAGAACATAAGTTCCCTGAGCCCAGGGACTATTTCATTTTGATCTTCGTATACCCAGCCCCTAGCACAGTGCTTGGCATTTAATGACTGCTTATTGAATTATAAAATGAAAACTAATTTTTTTCACTGATAAAAAAATAATTAGGAAGGAAAAATTAACAAATAATTACATAGTATATTTCAAAGTAAAATACAAAAGAACATTTGGTTAATTGATATTTGGGATTACCCATGTCATGATCTTCTTCCATTAATAAGATCAGGGCTGGCAAACGATGGCTGACATCTCTAGCAAATAAAACTTTATTTAAAAATGCAGTTTGCAGGCTATACAAAAACAAGGGGCTGCTAGAATTGTGTCCATATGGGCTGTAGTTTGTGGACCCCTGGTATAGATGGTTAGAACAGTCTCTGCCATTACGCTACACCATTCATTTAAGTAAGTCTCACCAAACCCAGTTTTGCCTCCAAAGTTTGTTCACGGGCCTACTTTTTAATCTTTTTATTTCTTTCTCTGAATATGAGACCAGCAAAACAAGGTAGCGACAGAGCAAATGTTCTTGGCAGAGAGATATTTAACCAATTATAAAAGATATTGGGAGTTCAGATGAAATTAAGAGTCACAATCCTTGAACAAACTAATAGAAAGTATTGTAATATAAACTGTAGTTCAACAGATTTAAACCAAGTTTCAAGTATTTCCTCTTTAGGGATATTAGCAGGAAAGTGAATTTTTTTCCTTTTGTTCTTTACCTGTTAAGACACCACGTGATATTAGAATCCAAGATCTAAAGCATAACAGTCCTCTGGGAGACCAAAAGGAACAAAAACTGTTTCTTGGCATAGTATCAGATAAAAAAGAAATAAGGAAAAAGCAGGCCAAAAGAAGCTATTTAATAGCTCTGACCTGAATTTCCCAGGCATATTTTGAGTTTAGCTGGGTTTTTCATTAAAAGAACTGATTTTGAAGGATGTTTGCATAAACTAAAAATTCTTCCAGGGTCTATCAAAGTGAGAACATAGAACACTTAGGACAGGAAGGGAAGGGACAGAATATACTTCATTCATTCATTCATCACATAACAATGCTGAATGGGTTACTGAAGCTACTTGATACGCCACAGAAGTAGAGTAGAATTTTTCTACGAAGTTGGGAATGTTAAACATTCCACAGCAAGTACAATGTGGCTGTAAAATCAATCATTCTGTGATTTTTCTAAGCTACCACACTCCCCACCTCCCAATGAATCCAATTCCCCATTTTCTTATGAATGACAGAGAAGACCTGGAAGATCCTTTCAAAAAGATGTAGCCCTCAGGAAACAATTACTGCCTAAAGTTTGTTACTCACCAGTTCCTATTGACAAGCCACTGCTATTAGAACGGATGGTCTTAGAATTCAGTACTTTCTCTGCGAAAAAGAACATTTCTTTGGTAAGAAACATGCATATATTTTATGTGTGTGTGTGTATGTATATGTGTGTCTGTATACACACACACACACACACACGTGTATGCACATATACATGTGTACACATATCTGTATCTGAAGATAATAAGAGTGACAGAAAAGGCTAAAAATTGATGTTGTGTAGAGCCTTCAAGTCTAGGTCTCTGACTCCAGGATGCTTTATATAATTTGTTTGTTTGTTTGTTTGTTTCGGGGTGCTCGTTAGGAGTAGCTTCTAATACTTTCTCTAAAGAGGCTTAAAATAACAAACCAGCAGATCCTGACACAGGACTTTGAAGCTACTATCAAATGTTTTTATGCAGAAAGCAGCTTACTACCATCTCAAGTTTCTTTTTAAAAGTACTTTTAATTTAATTTGTTAAATTAAAGAATATAAACAGATCACATATTGAGTAATGAACCACTTCTGAAAACAGGAGAAATGCATCAGAGAAGGTCTGGGACCAAAGGTGTCATGTGGGAGAAAGGTCAAGTGGAGACAGGTTACCAAGTCAAGAAATGGAAATGTCCCACTGACGGCCATGGGAGTTTCAAAACTTACATTATATGCTTTTTTTAAGCTTCAGGGAATATGCTATTAAACATTTTTAAAAATGGTATTTTTAAAATACAATAGACACTTCCCACATATGCCTCCTCATCCTGAAAAATGGCCTGAGCAAACCTGCCTAAAAGAGTGATTATGACTAAAAGTACATTGAGCATACCATGTTAAAAGAGGTAACTACTAACAGCCCTATTTTCCTTAGAACAACCTTCTTATTCGGAAAGTGTACATGCAGCAATGACCCCTTAAAAGATGGTTGGCCTTGCCAGATGCATCCCTATGTCCCTATTCCATTTATGTCTCATTTCCCACATGCATCAAACCCTTACCGACAATGAGAATGGTGTGCCAGCCACGGCAAGAGAGATCTGGGATGTGATGCAGAGATCCAAAAATAGGCCGAGGCCATGAGGTACATATATCAGAGCCATGAGGTCTCTCTGTGGGAGTCATTGCTAAGCGGCCGTTCCCACCATTCCCCCAAGCAAAAATGTGATTATCTGGAAGAAGAAAATGTGTAAGAGAAGAGAAATTAAACATGCTACCAACCTCTACCCGCTGGGTTCCTCATTTTTTATTCTTTTTTTTTTGGAGGGGGGAAGGCAGGGCAATTGAGGTTAAGCGACTTGCCCAAGGTCGCACAGCTAGTGTGTCAAGTGTCTGAGGCTGCATTTGAACTCAGATCCTCCTGACTCCAGGGCTGATGCTCTACTCACTGTGCCACCTAGCTGCCCCTACCCCCTTTTAAAAATCTTTACAGTTATCCTTTCCACATCTCAGGGGTTAGTAGGAACAGGGGGTCCCCTACCCGCCCCACCATTCAGCAATCTGGAAAATCTGAGTAAAGTTTTTTGGCCCTCCCTTCATACCAGAAAAGTATGAAGTATTATGGTATTAAAATACAGAATATGTTGATACTATACAATACTATACCTATGTTTTATACATTTCTGTGTTTCTAAACTTTTTCTGTGTTGTCTGCTGGCCTCCACATGTCATCTGTGTCTTCCACAAAACTCCCCCAAAATTCTCATTTAATTTCTTATACCAACCCGAGACAGATCAAAACTGCAATGGGGAAAATCACAATGTGGAAGGGATAACTGTATTTGTGTCTCTTCACTTCCTTCAGAAATACTTTTCTTTAGGTTTGCTTTTCTTCTTACTCTCCGTAACTCTTGTTTTGTGACATTTTCCATTTACACAATTGGGTTCCTTATTTTTCATCTTTCCTGCTGAAGAAGCTCTCTCAGAACTGAACAAGAGAAAGTTTCTTTCTTTTCTTAATGAATTTTTTTCAATTAGGAAACATTTATTTTTTTCTCTTGCTCACTTCCCCTAAGTCAGTCAATAGGTATTTATTAAGCATCTACTATGTGCCAGGCACCATTGTCAAGCACTGTTGATACAAAAAAGGGAAAAAGACAACCAAAACAAAGCCCCAAATTCTAATAACATATAAGCGTAGTTAACAAAACAAATTCCCATATTGGCCATGTCCAAAAATGTCTCAATTGCGCTTACTGAGTCCATCACTTCTCTCTCAGGAGGTAGTTAGCATGCTTCATTGATCCTCTGGAATCATGACTGACCATTGCACCAGGGAAAAAATCATGATCAATGTTTTTTTTTTAAATTTTTTTATTTATTTAATGTATTTAGTTTTCAGCATTAATTTTCACAAGAGTTTGAATTACAAATTTTCTCCCCATTTCTACCCTCCCCCCTACTCCAAGATGATATATATTCTGGTTGCCCTGTTCCCCAGTCAGCCTTCCCTTCTGTCACCCCCCTCCCCCCCATCCCCTTTTCCCTTACTTTCCTGTAGGGCAAGATAAATTTCTATGCCTGTGTATCTTATTTCCTAGTTGCATGCAAAAACTTTTTTTTTTGAACTTCTGTTTTGAAAATTTTGAGTTCCAAATTCTCTCCCCTCTTCCCTCCCCACCCACCCTCCCTAAGAAGGCAAGCAATTCAACATAGGCCACATGTGTATCATTATGCAAAACCCTTCCACAATACTCATGTTGTGAAAGACTAACTATATTTTGCTCCTTCCTAACCTATCTCCCTTTATTCAATTTTCTCCCTTGACCCTGTCCCTTTTCAGAAGTGTTTGCTTTTGATTACCTCCTCCCCCATCAGCCCTCCCTTCTATTGCTCCCCCTTTTTAAACTTCTTTTCCTGTGGGGTAAGATACCCAATTGAGTGTGTATGTTATTTCCTCCTCAGGCCAAATCCAATGAGAGCAAGATTCACTCATTCCCCCTCACCTGCCCCCTCTTCCCTTCCTACAGAACTGCTTTTTTTTTGCCACTTTTATGAGAGATAATTTACCCCATTCTCTCTCTCCCTTTCTCCCTCTCTCATCCCTTAATTTGATTTTTTTTTTTAGATATCATCCCTTCATTCAGCTCCATTCAACTCACCCTGTGCTCTCTGTCTATACACACACACACACACACATACATATCATATATATATATTCCCTTCAGCCACCCTAATACTGAGGTCTCATGAATCATACACATCATCTTTCCATGTAGGAATCTAAGCAAAACAGTTCAACTTTAGTAAATCCCTTGTGATTTCTTGTTTACCTTTTCATGCTTCTCTTGATTCTTGTGTTTGAAACTCAAATTTTCTATTCAGGTCTGGTCTTTTCACTGAGAAAGCTTGAAATTCTTCTATTTTATTGAAAGTCCATATTTTGCCTTGGAGCATGATACTCAGTTTTGCTTGGCAGGTGATTCTTGGTTTTAATCCTAGCTCCATTGACCTCCAGAATATCGTATTCCAAGCCCTTTGATCCCTTAATGTAGAAGCTGCTAGATCTTGGGTTATTCTGATTGTGTTTCCACAATACTCAAATTGTTTCTTTCTGGCTGCTTGCAGTATTTTCTCCTTGATCTGGGAGCTCTGGAATTTGGCGACAATATTCCTAGGAGTTTTCTTTTTGGGATCTTTTTCAGGAGGTGATCGGTGGATTCTTTCAATTTCTATTTTACCCTGTGGCTCTAGAATATCAGGGCAGTTTTCCTTGATAATTTCTTGAAAGATGATATCTAAGCTCTTTTTTTGATCACGGCTTTCAGGCAATTCAATAATTTTTAAATTCTCTCTCCTGGATCTATTTTCCAGGTAAGTGGTTTTTCCAATGAGATAGTTCACATTGTCTTCCACTTCTTCATTCCTTTGGCTCTGCTTTATAATATCTTGATTTCTCATAAAGTCACTAGCTTCCACTTGCTCCAATCTAATTTTTAAGGTATTTTCTTCAGTGGTCTTTTGGACCTCCTTTTCCATTTGGCTAATTCTCCCTTTCAAGTCATTCTTCTCCTCATTGGCTTTTTGGAGCTCTTTTGCCATTTGAGTTAGTCTATTTTTTAAGGTGTTGTTTTCTTCAGTATTTTTTTGGGTCTCCTTTAGCAAGTCATTGACTTGTTTTTCAAGGTTTTCTTGCAACATTCTCATTTCTCGTCCCAATTTTTCCTCTACTTCTCTAACTTGCTTTTCCAAATCCTTTTCGAGCTCTTCCATGGCCTGAGACCAGTTCATGCTTTTCTTGGAGGCTTCTGGTGTAGGCTCTATGACTTTGTTGACTTCTTCTGGCTGTATGTTTTGGTCTTCTTTGTCACCAAAGAAAGATTCCAAAGTCTGAGTGTGAATCTGAGTCCGTTTTTGCTGCCTGGCCATGTTCCCAGCCAACTTACTTGACCCATGAGTTTTTTGTCAGGGTATGACTACTTGTAGAGTAGAGAGTACTTTGTTCCAAGCTTGAGGGGATGCGCTGTTGATTTCAGAGCTATTTCTATACAGCCAGCTCTGCCACACCAGTGCTCCTCCTCCCTGAAGAACCACCAACCCAGACTAGACTCAGATTTTAAGCAGGCTCTGCACTCCTGCTCTGATCCATCACTTAATTCTTCCCACCAGGTGGGCCTGGGGCTGGAAGCAACTGCAGCTGTAGTTCTGTAGCTGCACCACTCCTGCCGCCGCCCCCGGGGTGGTGGCTGAACCGCTAACTCTTTTCACTCTGTCCCCTGCAGCTTTTCCCCCTAACCTTCTCTGTTGTCTTTGGTGTTTGTGGGTTGAGAAGTCTGGTAACTGCCACAGCTCACTGATTCAGGGCACTAGGGCCAGTTCCGCCTGGCTCCCAGTCTGTTTGGTCCTGCCACTGCCCAAGCTGGGCTCTGCTCCGCTCTGCTCCCAGGTCCGTGTGATAGACCTTACCCAACGACCATCCAGGCTGTCCTGGGCTGGAGCCCTGCTTCCCTCTGCTATTTTGTGGGTTCTGCAGTTCTAGAAATTTGTTCAGAGCCATTTTTTATAGGTTTTTGGAGGGACCTGGGGGGGGGAGCTTACGCAAGTCCCTCCTTTCCAACCGCCATCTTTGATCAATGTTTTTAAGTTGGAAATTTTCCCCCCCTAAAAACACTATCTAGCATATGACAAAAAACTTCTAGAAATAGTCACAAAGACAGAGAGAGAGAGAGAGATGCCAAGTTGGAAAATGCTGCTCTACATTCTCCATTCTGGGAGTATGTATCAGTTTAGAGGCAAAATTGAGTGTCAAAATCCTGTCCCAAAACATCAGTGGATCAAAGAAAAAATCTTAATCAAAACTTTCTGCCCTAGTTTTGCGTTTTACTATTGCTCACTTCTCTTGCTCCCCAACTGTGCCCTCTGGATAATTTCAGTTTCTCCAAGGCACCCTCAAAAAGTCCTCTAGGGTGCTTCTTAAATATTCCCAAATCTAACCTTCTGAATCAGTATGAAATATTTTCATTCAGAAGTCTGTTCATTCATTAAAGCATAGTAATAGCCCTACTTATTTGGAATGTTGCCATTGAAAAGGCTCAACTGAACAGAATGGCCACAAGTCTAAAAGCAATTAAAAATCATGAATTACAACAAACATAGCAGAGAAATATGAAGACTAGACAACTAAAAAGCCTGCATCGTGATCTGCTTGGCAATTGGAAGTGGCTAGGCAGTCAGAAGGACAAAAGAAGCAAGAAAAGTAAAGAGAAGAAGTTAAAGGGAAAAAGTAAAGTAGAAGAAAAAGAAGAAAGAGAAGACAAGACAACACAAGGGTCAATGAAGATTAGAAGCATTAACAATGGAAACAAGTGCCTGCAGAAAATATCCATAGAGAGGAGAGGGAAGAAAAAACAACTAGAATCAAAGCGTATTCTGAGGGAATCTAGGATAGAGACAAGCAGTTCTCCACACTCAACAGGGAATAAGGGTACCTAATACATTACATGCAGGTGACCAGAGTCATTCAAGGTTAAATTGTGTTCAGTATGCTAAAGGCCCAACTCAATGCCTCAGCAAGGGATGAAAATGACACTGGATTCTCGCAGGAAAGCCAGTGAAATGAAAGCCTGAGTAAGTCCTGCTAAGTTGGAAAGGCTACATAGATAAATGATAACTTTAAGAAGCAGCCTCGGTAAGCCTGAAGAGGCTCACCATTAGATCGGTCACCAGGTGATGAAGTTTTCAGCCATAGCAACTCACGAAGACCAGCACCTAAGGCATATAGGTTCCAACATATATTTGATGGAGGAAGTTCCCACACTAATGAAATTACAAATTCTTTAACTATACTTTGTTGATTAGGTCAAGGAAGTATATTATAATAAGTTTAGATAGACAGCCAACAAAAATAGAAGTGGCAATAATGTACCCATTTCATTTTACAAAGAAAATAGGAGTAAAAACCCCCAAAACATTCACTGTTCAAACAACTCAAGGAGCAAGACAAAGATCTCCAAAAATCTCTTGAAATTAAGTATATACCACAATACTTATACTTACCATCAGTAGCAGCGATAGTAAATTCATCACCACAAGAGACTCTGATCACCTGCTTCCCACCAAGGGGTCCCCCCAACAGATTAATTCCTAGGCGCTTCTTATAATTTCCCACTCCAAGTTGGCCACACTTGTTGCAGCCAAAGGTCAACAGGCGACCCCGTTCTAAGAAGAAAGCAATACAACATGGTCAGTGTCCAAAAGATAAAATGAAGGTTGTGCAAAGTTCAGTGGTCTATTTTCTGGTTTTTCAATATGAGAAATACAAAAGCAGCTACATTATCCTGAACCTTAAACCTTGGACAGTTAAGTTATAGAAGTACTGAAACAATTTTGAGGGTGATAAAATGAGCCTCCCAAATGTTGTATTTTTAAGGGACGGAACTTTCTAGAGCAGGAATTCTTAACCTGGGGTCCATTAACTTGTTTTTTTTAAATATCTTGATAATTGTATTTCAATTAATTAGCTTCCTTTATAATCCTGTGTATTTTTATTTTACAAATTTAAAAACATTATTTTGAGAAAGGGTCCATAGAGTTCCCCAGAGAACCAAAGGATGACACCAAAAGGATTAAAAACCCATTTTAGAGAAATTGCAGGAAATGCAAAACCACTACCACAACCAAGGAAAAGATGGTTTCTGGGAGAATAAATACGGATCCTTCATTAAGAGACGTATATAAAGTGGATCATCATCATCAAAAAACACCTAAGTATATATGACACTATAACGAATCTAGTGATATGGATATAAAAGTAGGCAAGTTTACACAGTATTGAGAAGTACTTCTGCTGAAGGTGAGGAATCCTTGCAAGTGGTACAGATTGGAAAGTCATCTCACCATCAATAGCTGCAGTGTGAGTCTTTCCTGGGGCAATGGTTCGGATCTTGTAAAATGACAATTGCTTGGCCAGAGTAAATGAGGTTGTGTAGGGAACTTCATGGTAAGCCTGAAATAAGAGTTTTATAAAACATAAGCCAAAACACAGGGAGAAAGAAGGGGTAGTACACACACTAGAAGACAGAAGGCTAAATAGTACTTATTAACAGCCTTAAAGCAGATGAAGTTATTATAAGAAAGACAATAGCTAGCTATCATCTATCTCTGATGGAGACAAAAAGAGAAATGGTCTTAAACTTAATTTAACAGGGCTATGGAATAAGAGCAGCTGGCATTGATACAGGGCTTTAAGGTTTATAAAATGTTTCACAACTACTATTTCATTTGACTTTAATTGGCCCTTTGGGATAGCTATAAAGTAGAAGGGATAAAATCCTCCTCACAGGAGATATTTAAGAAGAGAACCACCAGTCTGTACCTTGGATGTGTATCTAGTACAGCCATAAAAGAACTCCTGAGTTTCCTGTCCAACCTACAATCTAAAAGCTACTATTTCAATATTTTAGTAACTCAAGACCCATTCTTAACCAAACACAACAGTGGGCCATAGAGCTTCTGAAGACTAACCCAACTCTTAAGAAAATGTCATTAACCCTGAAAAGATCCACGTACAAGGATAAGCAGAACAAAACACTGCAGGCCAGCAATTCTTAGCAGACAAGCTTGAGCTGGAGATCTAATTTAACTTCCGGCCTAGTTTTTTGGTTATCTGACCTAGTAAAAAGTAGGAGCAACATTTTCTGGGCAATAAATCTTATAGGCGCAACATCGTAGTATTTTTTTTTTTATAATTCTGATATATCTGTCCCAGGTTCAGAAAAAAGGAAGAACTTTAATTTTGTCACTTGATAACAGGGTAGGTTTTGTCTCATCCTTTGTAACTCTAATTGTCTAGTTATAAATTACAGAAATTCTAAAGAAATTCCGACCTAGAGAAGTTGTGACACTGTAGATAAGATGGTGATGAGCAGCACTCACGTCGTGGTTGATGATGCCAGACATGCACTGGTTCAGGCCCAGTTTGTTGAATTCGTTGAGTCCACATGCCAGCACTTTGCCTGACTGTGTTAGAAGAAACGTTCCATCACAGCTGCATTGAACTGAGACAATAATCAAGGCCTTAGGTACATCTACCTACATGAACAAATCAGAAAAATCCCAAGTACACGTGAATTAGTTTAACTATGTAGCGTAACATCAAACTGCCTCAAACTTTATCAGGTACAGCTACCAGAAAGAATGGTGGTCCACTTTCTCCTCAGATTTGTTTTGTAGTTTATTAGCTACTATTTTTTTAACAAAGAGCCCAAACTCTAAACTATAAATCAAAGAGATTGACAGTTTAATTGAATTAGACTACTACTAAGCCTACTGCTGTTAAGTTTCTTTTGTAGGTATTGTAACAGCTCTGAGATGGCATGGGATGATCCCATGTTTTCTTGTCTTGACCTGAAATAAGAACTGAGAAACAACATAATAGGTCTACAGAGAATTTATGTTACCTTACAGAGTCCAAATTTAGTCATTTTACAAGCAAGATGACAACTATAGAGAAAGGGACACAGCCCCTATTTCCCTGTAGTCAAATCACTCCACATGGAATAGTATCCTTTAGCAGCTCTGGAGTGGTAGAAGCATATGGGACAATACAACTCATATGGGACATGAAAACCCCAGAACTCAATTCAACAAAAGCTACGAATCACAGTACTACTCTTGAATGTATAAAAATGGGGAAGAAATGATCTAAGAATATTGATGTAACCAGTTGTACAGAACACTGGAGTAGCGTGTTCCCTCTAGGGTACAAAATCCTATAGTTGGCTCCTTTAAAGTCAAAGACCATAGTGATGACTTCCCATTTCAGGAGGATTTTGCTTTTTAAGACAATGATAACTCTAAGTAGAACAGAATAAAAAGGTGAGTTACATTTATAGCTTTGTCACTAACTACTTTATGATTTTTACTTTCTTTATACTAACCCTCATCCCTCTCTGGAATTTATGCCTGCCCGCAAGAATGATAATGTACTCCCATGGGGCAGGAGTACAGGGGAAGGATCAATCAAACATCAAGTATTATTAAGCTCCTACTATGTGCCAAGTTGTGTGCTTGACACTGGAGACAGAAATATGAAGAATGAAATGATTCCTACTAGCAATGAGCTTAAAGTAGCTTCTCTAATAAAGAAGACAAGTACATCTAAGATATATATATATATATATATATATATATATATATATATATATGTGTGTGTGTGTGTATATATATATATACAAGTACATCTAAGATATATAGATATATAGATATGTAGATATGTGTACATATATATATATGTATATATACATACACACACACACACACACATATGTATGTATGTGATGGTCAGTGTGTGGATGGGAGATGGAGTGTTGTGAGAGAAGGCCAGTCTGGATGGATCACAGAGTGTGGGAGGGAGAGTAATGTGCAATGAGGCTGGAAAGACAGGTTGGGACTAGGTTGGATAGGGATTTAAAAGCTAAAAAGAAGAGTTTATGTTTTATTCCAGAATTAACAGGAAGCCACTGGAGTTGGTTGAGAAGGAATGTCCCATTGCCAGATTTGTGCTTAAGGAAAATCACTTTGGCAGTAGGGTGCAGAAGATACTGGAGTGGTGAGAGAGACTAAAAGGAAAACAGATTAGAAAGCTGTTATAACAACAATCTGAGTGAGAAATTATAAGGGTCTGAATTAGGGTGACAGCAGAGTATGTGGAGAAAGGGGGTGATATGTGAGAGATGTTGTAAAATGTAGAAACAGTAAGGTTTGGCAACTTATTAAACAGGTAGAATAATGGAGGGTGAGGAGTTGAGGCGAGTGTTGAGATTACACTCAGACACTGGAATGATGACCACAGAAACAAAGAAGTATGGATGAGGAGGGGGTTTAAGGGAAAAGATAAAAGTTGAGCCTTAGGTATAACAAGTTGAAAACTGTCTCTGGGACATCTAGTAAGACTGAAACTGAGGGGAGAAATGGGACTGATACATAGATTTGGGAGTCATCTCTATAGAAACACCAGTTAAACCCATGGGACCTAATGAAGTTACCAACACAGAGAATATACTGGGAGAGGAGAGAAAGAACCAGGATGGCACTGTGCAGAAGAGCATGTTACAGGGCATAATATGACAAGCCAGCAAAGGAGTTAGGGAGAGAAGTCAGGTTATGGGAATCTGTGATCTAGATAGGTTTTCAGAAAAAGCTGGTATAATTTTACCTTCTGTGGTGTGTAATAATCTTCTTCTGAATCCAAACCTAGTCGTCCTTTAACAAAGAATAAGAAAAAAGACATACATAGAAGAAAAAAAATTAGTCAAAACATAGGCCCAATAAAAGTTTTCTATGTAAGTTTCTTCTATTGAATGAACTGATTTCTCAAAGAGGCTGGATGGAACAGTTTATTTGTTAGGCTCTGAGGTTTTACAGAGTCTAAGGAGCTGATAGGGATTCCAGGCACCATGAAATGAATAAAATTTCCAAAGACCATCAATGGATGACCTACATCCCACACAGTTCTAATACAACTAGTCCAAAAGAGGCCACCAAGCAAGCTTAGAGACAGGTTACATACGCACGCACAAATGGCTGGAGCCAAGGCTCTACCTACCATATTCTCCACAGCCCCATGAATAGACTTCCTTATTTCGTGTCAGAACTGCCACATGATTATCTCCACAGGAGACTTGTTCCACTGGATTGTTAAGGAAGAAGTCCACCTGCATGGGTTCTAGTACCTCAGGCCCAGCAACCTTGTCTACACCCATGCAACCATAATAATCTGATCCAAAGGCATAAAGCTGACCTTCATCTGCCAAATAAAAAAAAGACATCAGTGTTCTGAATCCCTCTGCCTAACCAGGAAGTGAAGCAGGGCTCAAATGAGAAGAGCTGGTCAACTATCGAAATCTAAGAATATGAGTGCTGAAGGAGGCCTTAGTCTGACCTCCTCACTTGACAGATGAAGACTGTGCAACTCAAAGAAGGGAAAAGATGCCCAGTGTGATTAAAGGCTACTATCTGTTTAAAGGATGACAAGAGATGATAAATAGAGTAAGATATTTAAAAAATTATAAAGAAATAATAGTCCCTTATAAGACAATTGTACTAGGGCCTCACACTACAGACAGGAAAATAGAGTCACTAAGGGTTAGTATAAAGAAAGCAAAAATCATAAAGTAGTTAGTGACAAAGCTATAAATGTAACTCAGCTTTTTTATTCTGTTCTACTTAGGGTTATCATTATCTTAAAAAGCAAATTGGATTATACTCCTGAGCAGAACGTTTCTACCTGGAAAGTTCTGTAAAAGGGGACTTTTTAGTCCTTCACCAGATGTCAGAAAGTGTACAAAATACCTTGATCCTATCTGTTCTTACCAGTAATCTCCATAGGTTTCCCTCACCATAGAATGCACACATTTCTATTTAAGCCATCCACATCAACAAAGCTTGTGTACTCATTTAATGCTTTTTGGTTGTCTACATGTGTCCTCTGTGACAATTCACATGGCTGCTAACCAGAGGGTAGTTAACTCCTAGAGGGTACTCTAACAAAACGCATGCAGAATTGAGCATGGCCCTACAAAGGTACAAGGAGGAATGCTTGACTACAGGAGGATAACAATGATGATGACAAAGAAAAAGAATACTGTGGCTGTGTCTTACCTGTGACACATACGGTAAAGTCATCTCCACAAGACACCTGATGGATAGCTTTGCCTTGCAACTTTTCCACATGCTTTGGCTGTCGATAGGAAGCTTTGTCTCCGTGGCCCAGCTGCCCATGAAGTTTAGTGCCCCCTTGCATGTTCTGTAACACACACACACACACACGTGTACAAATCTTGTGAGGCTTAAGTTTGGTATCTTTAACCCTGATCTAAGGGAATTTCAGATAAAATGGGAAAAACAAGATACTTATAAACTTACAAGAGAGTAAGCGGTAAAAACCCTTTTATGTCAGTGTAAAAACTCCTACCAGATGGTCGAGACAGAGTTTTTAAAACAAAAACAAGACCCCCGAGCTACCTGCTATTAACAGGCCTGAAGAAGCCAATGTCTCAGTCAATCAATAAGCATTTATTAAGCACCTACTATGTGCTAGGCACTGTGCTAAGCTTTGGGGATATGAAAAGAGGCAAAAGAAAGTCCCTCCCTTCATGGAGCTTACAATGTAATGGGGGAGACAATATGCAAACAAATATATGCAAAGTATATACAGGATAAATAGGAAATAATTAACAGAAGGAAGCACTAGAATTAAGAAGGATCAGAGAAAGTTTCCTAAAGAAAGTGGGCTTTTAATTAGGGCTTGAAGGAAGCAAGGGAAGCCAGGGGCCAGAGATAAGAGAGAGCATTCCAGGCATGGGGGCCAGGCAGAGAAAATGTCAGAATTGAAAGATGGAGTGTGTTGTGAGTGGAACAGTCAGGAGGCCAACGTTGCTGGATCAAAGAGTACAAGGACGGGAATAAGATGTAAGAAGACTGGAAAGGTAGGAGGGGACTAGGTTATGAAGCATTTGCTATTTGTTCCTGGAGGTGATAGGGAGCCACAAAAATTTATTAAGTAGGAAATGACACAGTCAGACCTGTGCTTAGGAAAATCACTCCGGTCGCTGAATGGAGAATGGACTGGAGTGAGGAGAGAATGGAGGTAGGCAGACCCATTAGCAGGCAACTGCAATAATACAGGCATAAGATGATGAGATTCTGCACTAGAACAGTGGCAGTGTCGGAGGAGAGAAAGGGGCCTATATGAGAGATGTTGCAGAGGTGAAATCAACAGGTCTTGGCAAGATTGAATATGGGGGGTGAGAAATCAGGATGACTCCTAAGTTGCCAGCCTGTGGGACTGGGAGGATGGTGGTGCCTTCCACAGTAATAAGGGCAGGGGTGGGTGTGCTGTGGGAAGGAGAATAGAGAAGGAGAGGTCTTAGTGGGACCAAAAATGAATTCCATTTTGGATATGCTGAATGTGAGATGTCTGGATATCCAATTTGAGCTATCTGGAGGTTAGCAGAGAGGCAGGGGAAGGATAAGTACAGCTATCCCTTCCACATCACAGGGGTTAAGGGTGCAGCACCCCTGTGATCTGGAAAACCTGAGTAAAATTTTTTGGCCCTCCTTTCACGCCATAGAAGTCTGAATTTTTTCTTTTATGGGATGCTTACAGTATTAAGAAATAAAATGTTGATATTATATAATACTATACATCTATTTTATGCATTTCTGAGGTTCTAAACTTTTTCTGTGTCATCTGCTGGGCTTTGTGTGTTGTCTGTGGCTTCCACAAGATTCCCCAAAAATTCCCATTTAATTTCTTATGCCAACCTGCAATGTGTTGAAACTGCAATGGGGAGAACTTCGATGTGTAAAGCCTTGACATGGAAGGGATAACTGTATATTTAATAATCTACCTATCAGCATAGAGGTGATAAATGCATTGGCGCTGATGGCATTACCAAGTCTTCAGCCCCACATTATCATTTCCAAGCTAAGAAGCTATAAAATTCACTATAGATGAGAGAAAAACACTCGTTTTAGAAATCATAAAGTCTCTGAGTTGGAAGACACCTCTTGAGGCTATCTAGACAAACTCATACTTGAAAAAGAATCCCCCCTACGACAGAGCCCTAAGTAGTCAGCCAGCCTTTTTCTGACTGTCTCTAGTAAGAAGAAACCCACTATCCTCAAAGTCATGCATTAGACTTTGGAGAGCTTTCATTGTAGAAAACATTTCCTTATATACAGCCTAAATTGCCTCTTCTACTCCTACTCATTGTTCCTAGTCCTATACCCTGGGGCTAAACAGAGCAAGTAGATTCTCCACTAATTTCTAGTTCTTGGTCTTGGGTTTCCTAGCTATCTAAGAAGAGATATTTAAAAATACCAACTGCCAGTGCTCATTCCCTTAATTTCTTTTTTATGCTCTGTTGCTAAGGTTTCTAAAACTACACCACACGGTACACTGAATACACTGCCTACTTTTAATAGGAAGACTGCTCTTCCTCCACTGTTAGCTTGTGGTTTCAAATACATGCTTTAAAATCATTATGTTGAGCAAGAACTTTCTATACCTATAATTTTAATGATTTTAGCTTGAGTAGTATTAAGTTTAATCAGAAAGCTTTCTCTGTATCTAATGATATGATCCTGTAGTCTTTATCTTTCTCATTGATTAGATCGTGTTGGCAATTTAATAGCAGGAAAACAATCCTTTAACTGCATTTCCATATTCTAGCTGGTCATGACAGATGATTTTTTGAGCTATAGTCTCTTTTTGTGTATTCATTTAGTACTTTTCTCTTTATACTCAAGTCGGTAGTGATATTAATCTGTGGTTTTCTTTCTTGGCTTTCTCTTCATTAGGTCAAGGGGACAACACTATCAAATAGAATAAGTTTAAAGACCTACCATTTTTCTTCAAACTCTGAAATTGTACATTAGAATTATTTGGTCATTAAATTAAAAGTCCTTAGCACTGTCAAATGGCTCAACATCAGAAATGGAAATGAGCTTATCAATGGAAATGACATTAAAGAAGAGGCATTACCATTTCTGACTTGCGGAAGAAATCTTCCATGTGGGCTGTCTCCTCCATTAGAAAGAGAGCCCTCTGAGAAAAGGGACTGCCTTATTTTGCTATTTATATCCCTCACCCTTAGCACAGTGCTTTGCACAGAATAGGTGCTCCATCAGTGCTTTTTTCAATCACTCATTCACTGAGGCTTGTTTGGCACAAATCCACTTGTGAATCTGTTTGGGGCTGGAATCTTGTGGCCGGGCAGTTCTTTAATGGTCCGTCTGATGTTTTCTGAGATTGGGCTCCTTAGACTGCCCACTTCTTGTTTTGTTAATTTGGAATTTTAGATTTTTAAATATAATCATTCTTTTTTTTTTTTAAAGATTCTCAAATTTATTAGCACAGACTTTAGCATCAGATAATTTTTTTATTTTTCCTCTCTGGGCTCTTTTTTTTTCATGATTTGGGTTTGTGCTTTAAAAAAATTAGTCTTAATTGTTTAGCAGGTTTTTTGTGTCTACTCATAAACCAACTCCTGGATTTATTTTTTTTAAATGTTTTTTTTCCTTTCAATTGTATTGATATATACTTTGATCTACTCTTTTTTTGTTTTGTTTTTGTTTATGCTTTGTTCCCTAAGTACTTTAGGTACAGACTATTAATTTTTTTCTTTTTCTAATAATAAAGGTATTCAGTGTTTCATGACTATGCCTCTAAGATTATTATTTAGTATTACTACTGTCACTATCTTAGGTGTAATCTACTATTGTTTTTATAATTTCCTTTTACTCAGTTAACTAATAACACTTATTAGGAAAAAAAAAATTTTCACAAGAGCCTTTTCCATTCCTACCCCCTTTCTCTCTTCTCCCAAACACTATTTCTCCAATATCCTTCTGAAATCTTTAGTGATTTATCCAACATAATCTTCTGAGGGTTCTCACATTTTTAAAGTAACCGTTACATTTTGGTTGTTTTAATTACTTGTTTTTATTAAGGGAGACCATTTATCAGTCTTAGAAACTCTTAATACATGCTTTACAATTTCATCCACAGCTTCAATGAAACATGGGTTCTATCTTTTGCTAGTAAATACTTGCAGGGAACCAACTGTGTAAGATTAATGTTCACTCCCTTGCAGGTTAATTTTCTTGAGCTCTTTCTTCAGCGATAATCAGTTGGTTCAAAAAAACCTATCACTAGTCTCAGGTCAGGGGGCTACCTCTCTAAGGAATATCTGTAACTTCTCAGTCCATGATAATAGAACTTCCCCCCAATTTCTGTCTAGTCTTCTTCAATCACTCAAATTTTCAGAATTTTTTATTTCTATTTCTAGGATACTGAAGCATAGGTCCTTCCCACAAGATACCAGGGCACTTTTTGTCTAGGAGACATCTCTGCATAGCATGCTGAACTACATAAGAGTTTCTCTCTCACTTACCACCCAGGTGTATAACTCCTTCTCCACTGTCACCACAGCAAAGTGAGTATTGCCTGCACACACCTGCCGGGCACTACATCCACTCTTGATGACATCTAGCTTCTGGGGAGTAGATTTTCCACCTCCCCAAACATAAACCTCACTGGTCCGTGATGTTACCACCGCAATGGGAGTCTCGTTCACAGTACTTGACCTGCACAAAAACCCCACAAAACATGGACTCACTTAACAGATACCAAATCAAAATGGAATGTTTCTAGTTTCTTCCCTGAAAAGAACAAATCACAATGAGTATTTAAGGATGTGGCAGTTTTCTTCCTATCCATACATTACAATCTTAATCCTTGGTTACAGCATACTTGATAATTTTAGCACTGCAGCTTTGTAACAGTTTGGCCAAGGTAACTCACTTTAGTACTACCCACTCTCACACCACTTTCCTTCTTAGAAATGAACGTCAGAACATTAAGCTATTGAGAACTCCTGGCAAGATGCAAAAAATAAATGACATCAGACTAAGCACAGACCAGAGAGAGGTGGTGAAGGCAAATTAGGATAAAGTCTACTTCATAAGATTCTCTACTAAATGCGGTGCAGTTAGTTACCTTGGTCTCCTTGTTGGCCCATTAAGCAGTATGACTTTTTCCTCCATCTCCCTGCCAGAAGAAAGGTGAAAACTCATCAAACAATAAGATGACAAAATTTACTTTGTGACAACACCCTTTATAGACATTGCTGGATTCCTACTTTGCCAGAAGATTATAGCTTTAGAGATGGAAAAAATCTTGGAGGTCATTTACTCCAACTCCTTCATTACACAGATAAGGTAATGGAGTCCTAGAGGGATCAGATGATTTGCTTAAAGTCACACAGGTAATACAGGTCTCTCTGACTTTAAAGACAGCACTCTTTCCACGGAACCAACTTGCCTCTTTGATTAATCTGAATCTTTTCACAAATCATATAGTCTAGATGTAAGTATAGTCTGTTGAACATGGTTAATTAGTTCCACAAAAACAAAATGTAGGCAAAATTACATTACTGGAGTCAATTAATTCCACGGGAATAATGCAATAAATTACATTATTGGATGATCAATTGAAACAATATCATTGTGTGTTTCACAACTTTATGGTAGGATTGGATTAAAAATGTATTAATGATGTTATTGTGAAATGATGTTGGTCAGAGCAGCATTACCTTTCCCCATTCACAATGTTTGACTGATTTTGCTACTGGAGTGTGTTGGTAAGCAAAGTGGGCTCCTCAGCACTTAGTTCAACAAATGCCCTTGAAGAGTTTGGCTTTTGTTTGCTTTGAGTAATTCAGTGTATTTCACTGAGTCTTACAAGTCCTAAGCCCCAGGCCCAAACCCCTATTAGGTGTAAAACCTATGTGGGTGTGGATTGGCAACTAAGGTGGGGCCCGAGGTACGCTAACACCAGGGAAGGCCTAGTTTACACGTCTGGGAGAGCAGATGCTTTTAGACCACGTGGGTTTAAGTTGCCTCTTTGTGCTGATTCTAGGTCACGTGGGTGAGTCGCATGTGTGACTCACCCCTGACCCTGAAAAAGATATAAAACCAGGGGTTGGCCTCCTCTTCCCTGGAGCTCCTACCCACAGCAGTGGTGGCTCGACGGACTCTGGGCCAGCCCTTGTTCTGAGCTCCCGGGCTGAGCCTAGATGTTGGCAACTATGAATTGTATTGGGTCTGTCTGTTGATGTTTGTAACTTGTTTGTATTTTGCTCTGAAGTTCAGTGTGCTGGCTTTTTCCCCTGAACTAAGTGAATGATATTTGTGTGCTGAATTAAAGTAAGCTTGTCAACTCCTTCACCTTGCTTTCCTTAGTTAAGCAGATCAAAAGAACCTGTGCTGTTGGCAGCTTTCTGGGTGCTGGCTGTGGGTGGATCTTACACCTCCACAGAAGCTGGATTGTTGAAACATGGAGAAGCAGCATGGTATTGCAGATGGGGTACTAGACCTGTAGTCATGAAGAACTGGGTTCAAATCCCACCTCAGATATGTATTAGCTGTGCGGCAAATCACTTAATCTCTCTGTACCTCAATTTCTCTATCTGTAAAATGAAGAGGTTTGCTCTAAATCTATGACCCTATGAACTTTCCACAGGATATGCCTCTACACTAGGAGATAATGACCCTGACATAACTTGCAGGAGTAGACTGAATTCTAATCCTTCTGATTCAAAAGTATGAAGTGCAGAACTCTTCCGGATAAAATATTATAGATTCATCTACACACTTTTGGAAAGCATGAGCCAGAAAGGTGAAAAATTTAGATTTCCCCCAACCAATCAAAGCAGAAATTTTGGTGGGAAACTAAAACTCTCGACCTAAGGGATATCAGCCATAAATCAAAGGATACATACACACACAAATCTTAAAATGAGTCTGCGCATTGGTTAGGCTGCTCTGAGTACGGCTCTTACCAAACAACATTCTACAGAAAGGAGGCAGGATGACCCGCTTGCATATTTACCTCCGGCGCTTACTGAGAAGTGGACAATCCAGAAGTTCATCAGCAGTGGGCCTCTTCTCAGGGTCCTAAGGGAAAAAAAATGAAGACAGGGTCTGTTTTCAAGGAAATGCCAGGTTCGGCACTTTACCTGCACTTAAGAAGGGCTCAACAAAGGTCATTTGTTAAACACTGGCATGTCGGTCTGAAGAGATTCAACACACCAGGCTCAACTTTTTAGCAGCTACATTTGTAGGTCAATTTTATGCTTACCTGCCCGTGTTAATAATACTCACACCAAATAAATTGACAGCAACAGGAGATAGTTTGATTTATGTATATTTTATAAGTAAAATATTTTGTACTTCTGCTGAGCCACAGCAGATATATATTTAAATGATTCCCTCGATTCAAAATTTGAAGGAAAAAAGTTAAAATTGTTGTATGTAATTGGGAAAAAATAAAAAAATATAAAAAATTATTTTAAAAAATTATAAATTGATCGCTTCAGGGAAACATTCACTAAATTTTTTTTGGGTGGAAGCAGACAGTACATAAACTGTGATTTATATATGGCTCAGTGGAAAGTGGTTTTTTTGTGTATTATACACACACACACACACACACACACACACACACACACACGTACCCTCCACCCCCACGCCCGCAACTATATCCCCCTCTTAGTTGCTCTTAGCCTCAGTTTGTGGGGATGAGACAGAAGATGACAAACTGAAATCAAGTCATGCTCACCTGATCAAGGCATGAATGAACCATCTGGATCAACTCTAAAGAATATTGGCTGGAATCTACTTCCATGGCACGGATCCCTTGCACAATCTTCACGCACAGATTAAGAGGATTCTAGGAGTCAATGGTGAATGTGTCATCTTCTGTACAAAAGAATGATGCTATATAGACTGAGTTTTTTGATTTTGTCATCTTTTTAAAGAAGTGGTGATAATTTTATGCCAGTCTATCTTTTCTTACCCAATACCCCTCCTGAGCTACTAGCATGCATTTCTAAGATCCCTGGTCAGAGTCAGAGGTATGGTTTAACTATGATACTGAATGTTGCTAGCTGACCAACATGAGGAACAAAAACCTTACCTAAGGACCTCAAAATCACAATTCTGCAACTGACCTAACCAGACACATAAATGAGAAGAAAATCATCACAAGGCAAGGAAGAGGAGTCAAACCAAAACTTCTGGATGTGAGGGATGGAAAGCATAACTCAGTATATAACATAATCAGAACCAAATAAAAAGAAAATGCAGAACAACCATGTTTCTTTGCCTCCAGTAGCTCCTTTGCCCTGGAAGTGACTGTACTTTGTTTGTAGTATGTAGGGCAATGATTGTGGGTAGATAAGTATCAAGACTCAAGATACAAGAAAGATGTTGAATAAGGGAGGAAATGACTCAAAGTAAAATGTTAATTCACAAAATAAGACAACCATTGGTATGATGAGCTGGTTTTGTCCAAGAGAAAGTAAAAACAACACAATGGGAATTGGATTTCAGAGCATTATGGCTATTAGGAGACTATCAAGCATGACAACATATTGTCTTGAATACTAGTAGGCAGAAATTTTTTTCTCCTTTCCATAAACACTCACGAAAATGATTTCAATTTTTCAGTCTCGATGTAGTTGTTAAAATTTTCATTTAAAATAGGTAGTGAAACATTAAACGATTTGCTCAGTATCAGGCTAGATCTAAAGCCCAGGTCTATAAACTCCAAATTCCTTATATTAATTATTTTGGCAAACTGCTTTCCATGGGGAACTCAAGTCACAGAAAAAGAATTATAATGATAAATAATTCACTGACTATACTAGTAACACCGTTCAAGTTCGTATCTGATATAGACTTTTATACTGGAAATGTCAGTGTTTTTGAGATGCAGTATTTCTGAATTTAGAATATATCTGATTCAATGTATGTGGTTAAAGGATATAAACAAACAATTCTCAAAAAAAAGAACTGCAAACCACTAAAAACTCTCTTTCAAAACACTGCTAATAAGAGAAATGCCCATTAAAACAACTCTAAGGTTTCATCTCACACTAGACTGGCAATAAGTCAATGCTGGAGGGCCAGTAGGAAGAGAGCACACATATCACACTGTTGGTAAAGCTTGGGTCCAACGAATCCATTAAACAATGTAGAATTATGCATAAAAAAAGAGGGAAGAAGAGAGAGGGGAAGGGGAGGAAGACTAAAATGTTCATACCCTTTGATCCAGAGATCCTATTGCCAGGCATATGCCCCAAGGAGGTCCATGACAGAAAGGACTTACATGTACTAAAATATTACTAGCGACATTTTTTTTTGTGGTAGGTAGTAGGTACCCACCAGCTAGGGAATGGCTAAACAAGTTGTGGTACAGGAATATTATGAATTATTGACCTGTAAGAAATAATGAATATGAAGAATATAGAGAAATTTTGGAGAACTTAAATGAACTGATACACAGTGAAATAAGCAGAACAAGGAAAACAACATACACAATGACTACAACAACGTAAACGGAAAGCAAAATAAAAACTGAATGCTGAAATGACCAAGCTTAGTCAGAGAAACGATGAGAAAACATACCTTTCTCGCTTTACTAGGAAGATGGGATATAGAGAGTAAGGGGAGACTATGAACATGGAATGATTCATATGCTGTCAGAAGTGACTGATACCTTGTTTGGTTTTACTGAACTGTTTTTTCTTTTTAAGTCTTTGTCACCAGGGAGAGCTCACTGGATAGGAAAGGTTGGTGTTACTGTTTGGTAGTTTCAGTCATGTTTAATTCTCTGTGACCCCATTTGGGGTTTTCTTGGCAAAGATACTGGAGTAGTTTGCCATTTCTGTCTCCAGATCATTTTACAGATGAGGAAATCGAAGCAAACGGGTTAAGTTACTTGTCCAGGGTCACACAGCTACTAAGTGACCAGGTCTTCCTGACTTCGGACCTGGTACTCTATCCACTAAGCCACCTAACTGCCCCCAGGAGGGAAGGAAGAATAGGTATATTTAGAAATGAATATGATTTTAAAACAAAACAACTGACCTAATTCCCCAAACTAGAACATCCTACCATCATCTTCAATTAATTTTTATAGTTTGTACTCGTTTGTAGATGTGACAACGTGTAAAATGATGGTATACTACCTACCTCACAGGGCTGTTATGAGGAAAATCTTTTGTAAACTATAAAGCACCACATAAAAGTGAGCTATCGTACACACTAAAATGAACAAATTTTCCCTATAAACCAACTTTTGCCACCTTTATTTAGCAAAAACACACCAACTTACTGTTGCATCAAAGGTCCTCTTCAGAGTGAGCAGCTCAAAAATAACACAGCCGACTGCCCAGATATCAGACTTGAAGTTGTACTTCACCCCCTGGCAGAGTTCTGGAGACATGTAGTATGGGGTTCCCACAAGCTGAACAAAAACAAACAAACAAAAAAACAGAATTAAAATAATCACTTTCTAATTAGTCCAGTTTCCTAAGGCTCCTATTGCTAACAGCTCAATGTTAAACTTGATTTTCCAGGAGATGATTTTAGAGGTTTCAAACAAAATATCAGAAATAGAATTCAGTTATATGATTTATGTATGGCTTATCTGAGAAAATATCATCAGTCTCTTTAGTTCAAACCTACTGAATGTCTATTATACAAGAAATACCTGCATAGAAAAAGTACTGAAACCATTTGAGAGGCCCAAGTGCTCTAGGATTTCATTTCCATCATGCAGGGCCCCTTAAACATTTAAAAGCTTCACAGACACAAATATACTCACTAAAAGTTCACAACAGGAAAAAATACTTAAAGGGGGATGAATAAAATGATTTGGTGGAGTCAGTAGCTGTTCCAGCTAAAATGCACTGTTCTCAAAGCAACTTCCATCATAACCCAATTTTATATCTACTCCAATGCTCCAGTTTGCTATATTTGCTCCTATTTGACAAGTATTTCCAACTACTAGAATGGCTCTGGAAAAATGTTCCAGGTCCATCAAGACGTAGTCTTTCATATTCTAAAAGAAAGGCCTACAAATACTCCAACAATGTACTTATTTTCACTAACTTTGAGTCACTATTTTTGTTCGGTTATTCAGTTTAACTCAACAAACAAGTACCTACTATCAGCATAACACTGTCTGATGCTGGAAAAAATACAAACACATAGGGGCAGCTAGGTGGTGCAGTGAATAGAGCACCGGCCCCGGAGTCAGGAGGACCTGAGTTCAAATGCAGCCTCAGACAATTGACACACTAGCTGTGTAACCTTGGGCAAGTCACTTAACCCCAATTGCCTTGCCCCCCCCCCCAAAAAAAAAACAAACAAAAAAAAGGATACAAAGATATGGTTCCTGATCTTGTGGAACATACAACACAGTAGAGGTGATATGGAACACAAGTAAACATAACACAAAATAGAATGTGCTAAGTGCAGATGAGTGACATACAAAGTTCTAGGTAAAGGCAAAGGAAAGAGAACTTCCAATTTTCTGGGACTAGAAAAATCAGGGAAGGTAGGTCTTAAAAGACAGTTAGAATTTTAATGGGTAGAGATGAAGGAAGGGTATGAGTAAAAGATAGCAAGGCAGATGAAATTTTTTTAGAAGAGAAAGGTTATGATTAGTTTTCATTTCTATGTAATTTTTTTCTCAAATTTTAACTGACCAAACAAAAGCAACTGTGAATTCAAGCCTCCATAATAGTCTTTCTCTCCCTGCAAGCTCACTGGCTGTCACCATCCAAAACAGTCTGAGTCCCTAAAGTAGTGATTTGCAAACCCAGTTCACACTTAGAAGGTTTTCAATTGTTTCTGGGGATGTCTAGAGATTGCTTAATATTTTAATTTACTAAAGTTTAAAAAAAAAATTTTTAAAAGGAAGCCCTGTAAAATGACCATGCAGCGAGGTTGCACAGTGGAGCACCAAGCCTGGAGTCAGAAAGACCCGAGTTCAAACCTGGCCTCAGATACGTACTAGCCATGTGACCCTGTGTGCCTCAGTTTCCTCATCTGTAAAATGAGCCAGAGAAGGAAATGGCAAACCACTCCAAGAAAACCCCAAATGGGGTCACAAAGAGCTGGACAGGCCTGAAACAACTGAGCAACTGTAAAATGAAATGACAGAGTTCATGACTCCTATAACGATGGACATTCCAAACAATTCCCCCAAGTGGGTCACAAAGAGCCAAACACGATTGAGATGACTGAACAACAAAGATAACTAGAAGTGTTTCTGGGAATGTAAAAATAGGGCTGTGCATGGACAAAGACTCCTGTAAGCAGAAATATAAAGAAGACACTGCAAGTACAAAAGACTCCTGAAAACTTGCCTCTGGATGAATTATTACTAAATACTTGCTTGAGGACTGTGAAACACGTGTAGTGCTGTGGAAAGATCACTGCACTGGCTCCATAGGAAGAGGATCTGAGTTCCAAGCTCACCTCTGACACTAATTTATGACTTTGGGCAAGTCACTTAACCTTTGTAGGCTTTAGTTTTCACACTGTAAAATGAGGGGCTGCCTCAACGGCCTTTAAGGTCCTTTCCAATTCTAGGTCTAAGATCGTATGAACTAGATGGCATAGAGTCTACGCCACAGACAGAGGATGCAAAATTTCTACATCCTACAGTAGAAAGAAAAGGTAAAAACTACTAACCTAAGACAATGGCAATATATACTTACGGTTTCAGCCATGGAGTACTCAGAATTAAGTTTCTTTGCCAGCCCATAATCTCCAAGTTTTATTAAGTTTGCCTTAGTTAGGAAAATATTTAAAGTTTTTATATCTCTGGAAAAAACAAACAAACAATACATATTAAATTCCTGTATTGGTTTCTTTTTTGTCTTCTTTCTTTAGAGTTCAAAATAATCATTCCAGTGATGCTATTAATGCAGTACCAAGCACTATCACATAACTACACAGTTCCTCTTATGAGACCCTAGTCAAAGTCTCAGTGCACTATCAACTTTTAACACACTGTATTTTAATATCCAAAAGAGGAACAAACAACTTGAATCCTTAAACTCTCCAAAGAATAGGAATGTCTCCCACACTCTAGAAGGGTAGGAGAGAAAGATGATAAAACCCATGTTCTAGGTCACTTTAGTTCCTGCAGGCTAAGCTGCCTTTGTCAAGCACAGCTTTGTGGCAAATAACTGCTTCAGATCAAGAGAAATGAAAGTCATTTTACTATCTTACCTTTGATTAGTTTCAGAGTCTTTACCACACCAAGTCCCAGCAAGCAATGTGGCCAAGCACATTACCATCACTGCCTATATAGGCTACATTTCTAAATATGTTTTCTATATGATCAGCCTAAAGTAAGCTCTACCCGGTTCATTCTTTGGCTTCCCTTGCTGAAGGATGGTACAATTTATAGTAATAAAGCTAATGGCTTTCAGAAAAAAGTAGCATGCAACAACCACCACTGAACAACTATCAAAAAGAAGCTTACAATTAATCTTCATTAGTTAATGATTTACTCAATAAAAGCCTGCAGATTGGACATGGTCTTAAAATGATCTTATTCCCTGATTAGGAAATAATGACAATACAGCCTGTTATAACTGGAAAAATAAGGTTTTATTTAAATTAAACAAAAATAATATAAGCATAAAAGAATAATGCTTTCTAATTGTCTGAGTGGCTCAGAGAACATAACCTGCTTTGCATTTTAATTAACCTAACCTAACTTCCTGTGCAAGTGTGGGGCATGTTCATAAATTTATTGAATTCTAAATTTTACAGCTTTCGCTAGCAAATGAACACTAATAGTCTTAATTAGTGCTTAGCTTATTAGGAAGATGTGTCTACGGCACAAACATGGTTTAGTCTCAGTAACTAAGGATGACACCCACCATTAGTCATTTTTTCATTTCTGAATTTTATTCTACGGAAAAAGATGTTACTATTCTACCAAGAAAGCAACAAAATGCTTCTGAAAGCACTGGGCTCCTATTTTCCTTGAACTTCTCTTCATTCATTACCTATGCAGTATCCCAGCTCTGTGGATGCAACTCACTGCTGATACAATCTGAAACAGGTACCAGATCACCATCTACAAAGACAGAAGAAATCACATTTTGTACTGAAACAAAGAAATTCACTAAAAAGAAAACACAAAAGAAACTGCAGCCAAAGGTGGATTTCAAGTCAAAGTAAATGTCCTTCTTGTTGGCTGAGTAGTACATGATAGAACAGCAGACATGGAAGACAAAAGCGGATCACCGTCATAAAACAGCTTTAATGCAGTTACAAAGTACACCAGTGACACAGACTTTTGTGAACTTTTGGAATGATGCATGCTGGCAAGAAACCTAAGCAGATTTCTAAGGAGAGCTATAGATAACAAAGCAATCAGTAAGCAGAAATGCAACCTGGGAGAGCTCATAAAGCATCATTTTGTGGGTGGAAAAACTTAAAAGCAGCTACAGACAGCCCTCATCTTCATGAGAGACTGTATTCTTTTAGTCTCTTGAATATTGCAAACCTAGGAAGGTTTTGACGACAGACTTAGAGGAGCAGGTGAAAGAAGAGCAAACATAAGCAAAGAAACCCAGAAGTTAGAATTATTAAAGAACAATTCTTGCCGCTTCCATATTAATCTGAAATACCTCTTCCTCAAACAATTTGTCCTTCTGACGCAGGATTTTATCATATAGGTTTCCTCCTAAAATTAAACAACGGAAAAAAGAACATTTAGAGAAAAGCTCTGCTTAGTTAACAGATTGATGTTTAGCTCCTCTATCTTCTGGTGCTTTATCCACCCATGTAGGAAAGGCAGAGCTCTGGAAGCTTCTTCATAGGAAAGAACATCCCCTGGCTTTTCACTTCTTAAATACCTTATCAAAATTTTCTCTCAGGCAACATTTCCCAAACTATAGAAAGAATTGGGTCTGAAAACATAAGAGAGGGAACCCATAAACACTGCTTAAGGGAAACTTAGGGGAAACACTGGGTTAGTCAAGGAAATTTTAGTTCAAGATAGAGGGAATTAAGTCTATTGTCACATTTGCCATGCTATTTGCCATACATACATATGTGTATATAATTTCATACTTAATATTTTAGGAGGAAAACATAAAATTCTCATGAAATCCCAATGCACCTTACATAAAGTACTAAGGTTCCACAGAACACAGTTGCCCTAAAGGAGGGTTCCTTACCCCAACAAATAGATTAACTGCCCAAAAAGCAAAAGTGTTCTTAGAAAAGATGACAGAGTACAGAAGATCCTTAATTGAAAATACTGGATACAGAAAATAAAATTCAGGTCATACTGATCCTAGGATTTAAAGGGGGAAAGGATCTTAAGAGCTCCCCTAGATCAGGCCTTGAAATGATCAATACCACCTATTACGCTTCCTCTGATGTTCCTTGTAACATCCTTCTGATGTAATTCAGAAAATTACAATACAACTTTCCAAATTTAGGTGTGATTGGGATCAAGAATAATCCACATATAATAGAAGTGAAACTGTCTGAAAAGACATCTTAAAACCTTTCTCCAACGAGGGAAAAGAAACAAGACAAACATTTATTAAGTACCTACTTTGTATATAGCATTCTATTACGCACTGGGGAGATACAAAGTTCAGGTTAAGAGATCCCTGTATTCAAAGAACTTATAGACTAAGAGAAAATAATTTAACCCCTGAATCTCCCCAGCAAAACAAGGGATTCCAAACTGAGGATTTCCTTATAGGCTGATCACTACATATTGAATTATGTGGCCATGATGACAAATGAAACAACTTAAAAAGGAAAATGGATTAATGAACTAAATATACAAAGTCATACCATTATAGAAGTTAGAGGAGAATAAAAGGCTAGTGCTCTTATACCTATGGCTAGGGGATGAATTTATGACCAGCTGACAGATATTATAAAGACAAAATAGACTAATTTGATTACATATAAATAAAAAGCTCTTGTACAAATAAAAATAATCACAGCTGTTAAGTTTTGGACTAGGGAATAAAAGAGATGGAGATCTACTTGCACAAAACATCTTTAATAAGTGTTATATTTAAAATTTAGAGGTAATTGACAAAAATCTATGAGATTAAGAACTGAGCCTAACTACAGAAAATATAAACTAACTACAGAAAAGTATAATATCAAAACTACATACAAAAGTGCTTAAAATCAGTAATCAGAAAACTACAACTCTGAGCTATCGCCTCACGGTTACTAAACTGGAAAAAAACGGAAAAATTCAGTGCTAAAGGGGCAATGGGAACACGGCAACATAATTCATTGCTGGTGAAAACTGGTTCAACCATTTTGAAAGACAATTTGGAATTACGCAAGAAAAGTTACAAAACTGTTCATACTCTTTGACCCAGCAATTATACTCTTGGTTTTATACTCCAATTCATTAAAAATGTATTGAGTAACTACTATATGCAAGGCACTAGGAATAACAAAGACACAAAGAAAGCAGTCCCTGCCACTGAAAAGTTTCCATTCTTTTCCAGGAATAATGATACGTACATATACATACTATATAAATAAATATAGTACAAGAAAATATGAAAGAGGGCACTAGTAACTGGGCAGATCAGAGAAGGCTTCAACAAAAGGGGCAGCACATGAGCTGAGTATTAAAGGAAGCCAATAATTCTTAAAGGTGGAGGTGAGGAGTGAATTCTGGGCCTGGGAAATGGTCTGTGTGAATGTACGGAGGCAAGGGACAGTGTCAAGTTCAGGGAACAGCTGGTAGCACAGTTTGGTTGGAAAGCAAAGCTCATGAAAGGGAACAGTAAAAAATAAGGTAGGAAAAATAGGTGGGAGGGCCTTTTGGATTATGGACAGCCCTAAATTTCAAGCTAAGCAGTTTGTAATTTATAAACAATGAGGAGCTACTAAAAGTTTTTGAGCAGGAAGTAACATGGCTGGATCCCTGACTTAGGGACCTATGACTCTATTTTAGCAGTTACAGGGATGAAAGACTAATCAGAAGACTTTCACAGTGAGAGGAGATGAGGGTATGAATTTACAATAATCACTAGCAATTAAACAGCACTATGTGTCCCCCATAGTGCTTTACAAATATTATTTCATTTGAATAACATAACCCTGGGACAGTGTTGTTATTGTCTCTATTTTATAGATGATGAAACTGAGGCATACAGAGGTTAAGGGACTTCCTCAAGGTCACACAGCTAGTGTCACAGGCTGAATTGGAACTCAGTTTTCCTGAGTTTCCTCTAGGCCCATCACTTTATACACTGTGTCACCCAGCTACCTCATTTAAAATCATGGCTGTATGAGTAGAAGCAAAGGGATAGATGAGAGAAATGTTGTGGAGGTACAAGAGACAAAGCTTGTCAATTAAGAATGAGCAAGAGGGAAGAGGAAGGATCACTCTGAGGCTGGGAAGCTAGGAGGCTGGAAGTACTCTTTAGAGAAACATTTTGGGGGAGGAATTCTAGAGGAAAAGTAGATTGGGGTGGGTTGTGGTAGAAGGTTGAACATGCTGCGTTTGAGATGCTTATAGGATATCCAGAAGGAGATATCTGGCAGGAGTTGATCTATCTGCACAAAAATATTCACAGCTGCACTTTTTGTTAACAGCAAAAAAAAAGTGACCAAGGTTGCGAAACTGCTCAACAAATTGTGATCTATAAATGCGGTGGGCCATATGGAATGGCAAAATGGAAGAATTCAAATATGAGAAGACTCATATGAAGTGATGTGGAGAGAACACAAAGGAGAATCTAAATAACAATAAACACAATTACTACAACTTTCTCCAAGAGTGTAAATGAAGCCATCTCTAAATGGCAAGAAAACTCACATTAAAAACACAAGACAAGATTGTTATTAAGTTATAAAGCATATTTCATCTTTTCTATTAAATGATGGGAAAGAACTTCATTGTGAAGTTACAGGCACTGTTGGTTATAAGTACTCTCTTCATGTTATTTCACTTAACTGTTTGGGGGTTTGTACATCATAGGGGATTAAAATGGGATCATGGTGGAGACCTACTGTATAATGTGCTGAAACAAAAACTGCTAAAAAAAATGTCTAAGAACTACTCTTTGGAGACAAAGCTACGACACTGTGGCAGAAGTTCATAATCAGAGGAACATTAATAATCCCATTTCTTTTGATGCATCATTTCAAATCATTCCGGGGCCCAGGTGACTTCTCTCAAAAACATTTTAACTCCATTATTACAGATGACAGTTCTTTTGTGCAATTAATAAAAGTGTCTTAGAGGAAGCGTCATTAAGATCTGTGCTTACCGTTACAATACTCTAGTTCAATCAGCAAGGTGTTGTTGTCCATGAAGTGATTGTAGTAGGCAATAATGTTGTCATGTTGTAGCAGAGCCAGAATAACAATTTCGTTCAAGGCATCACGACGTTCTTTCTCAGACAATCGGGTCAAATCAACTTCCTTCCACACAACCAATGAGTCATCCTACAACATAGTAACATAAGTACGGAGCTTTCTTCTTTCCTGGAAGTCAATGAATCCACATCTGCGTCCACCAGCCTAGAAAGGCCAGATGGACACCTGCTTATTTAATATTTTTCCTTTAAAAGAAACAAAACAGACTAGGCAGACTAGATATAATTAATTGTATTAGTAATCTTTGGTTAGGGAAAGGAAAATATTAAACAAAAAACTGTTTGGTATGCCGGCTGATTTATGAAACACAAGATCTAGGTCTGGAACTAGGTAGAAAACATGGACGAGGATAGAAAACAAAGATCTGACACAGCGATACTATGAGAATAGTGGTGGTATAAGAGGTAAGAGGGAGGCAGGATAGCATTTCTATACCCTTTAAAGTCTGCAAAGTGCTTTACACATACTATATTTGTTAAGAGAACAATAACTATTCTAATTCCAACTTCTTAACATCAAAATATCAGATTAAGTTCAAGTGTTGTAAAATTTAAGCTAGTAGCTCAGGAATCTTCTTCAGCTTGTAGCTTAAGTACAAACTCACTTTACCTTTTCATTCTTCACACATCCTCTAATCTAGCTATGTAAACCCACCTGCCACTCCCTAGGTCTGGAATCAGCGATCTGCTACTCCCTTTACAACTCCCAATGCCCTAAAATTACTCCAGCCCCTGAAGTAAGCTCAAAAATTCATCCGTTCTAGAAGCTTTTAGAGTTGAGAAAGGACTCTACTCAAGTAGAGTACTTCATTTTACAGATGAGGAAATTGATGAACAAAAGGGATGAAGAGCCTCAGTTTCTACATCTATAAGATGGGAATAACTGTACTAATGTTACCTGCCTTATGGGACTGTTCTGAAGAAAAGGCCTTTCAAACTTTAAAGCAGAGGTGTCAAACTCATAGGCTGCAAACAGCAGCAGGCCTGAAACATTAAAATATCAATGCGAAAATTTTAACAAAATATAAATACAACATAGATGTTAACCTGTGGGTTTCTAAGTCAATATATGGCTGACAGGGATTTATTTATACTTGAATTTGACACCACTGCCTCAAAGTGCTATACAAATGTGAGTTACAGACCAGAACTGAACCTATAATTTCACTCACATGGGGAACTATTCCATGAGGAACCTACCAATGCAGAGTGGCACCTTCTCTGTCACTTAAGAGTCTAAGAAAGTTACTTAGAGCAATGGTGTCAAACTCAAAAAGATATGGATTACTGCAGTGGCACATTGTCTTAGAAAACCACAAATTAACATATTGCATTTCCTGATTATATTTTAATCTGGTTCTGGTAGTTCTGCCAGCACAGAATTTGACACCTCTGGCTTAACAGCACCAAGAGTTTTAAGTAACTTGCCTAGGGTCACATAGCCAGTATGTGTCAGACATAGAACTGGAACCCAAGTCTTACTGGTATTGTAAGCCAGCTCTCTGACCTCAGTCAGATAATACCTTTCATCTCCCAACAAGCTTAGAGTGAGGACAAATTAAAAAAAATAGAGAAATAACTACCTTATAAATGCAAAATACATATATATTTTTTAACTTTTTCAAAGCATCTCTGGAATCCTCTCACAAAAGATGCTTCATGAATATAGAATATTTATGGGCCTCTTCCAAAAGTTCCAATATAAGGGGGGAAAGACCTATCTAAACAATTATCTAACACATTTCTTCTGCCCCACTCCTCCTTTTACTAATACTTTGAAGGTCTATTTCCTCATCCTCACATGAAGAAATTGGACTAAACTATTTAAGGCTCCAACTGGCTCTAAATTTTACAAATACACAACAGGGCTTAAGTTCAAGTCAGAGAAGTATGGATGAACAAAATACATACTGTTTCCAAGTTTAAGTGTTCAAAATTTGGACTTCTTTGGATCTGTAACATTTGGCTTTAGGGGTACAATCAAAAGTCCTAAGCTTACTTTAGGACTCTGAGTCATCAATGCAGGGTACAGGCTTCTTACAATAAACACTGCAGGAGAAACCAACCAGAATCCTAAAGTAGCTGGAATTTCCCAATGGCCTTCAAGAACAGTCCTAGGTGTGTGGGTATGTTAGAATTTAAAAACAATAATTGCAAGGACTTTTTGGGGGGGGAGGTGGAACAGTATCAGGGAGGGACTACTGCAAAAGAAAGGCATGAGACTGGGAAGAATACTGAGAGATCTGGCCATTTGGGAAATATACTACCAAAAAGTTGTTTAGAGACTTGGAATACTATGAAAGGAAGGAAAAATCAATTAGTGGGATGGGAAGACAGCAGGCATTCATGGCAATGATGGCAGGTAACTAATGATACTAGTCTCCCAGTGAAGGTGATGTGAAAGCCAGATAGGGAGGATAACACCAGGGACCATGCCCAGTGGGAATCTGATAAATATTAAACTGCTGTTGAGCTCCAGTCAGGATATGATGATGCTAGCAAGGATGGGGAACCTGCAGCCTCGAGGCCACATGTGGTCCTCTTCCACGAATCCAAATCCTTTTATTGGGATTTGTTCTGTGAAGTTTGGATTCAGTCAAAGGGCTGCACCTGAGGACCTAGAGGGGCACATGTGGCCTTGAGACTGCAGGTTCCCCACCCCTAATGGGACTAGGATACTAGATAGGTAAAAACGTTTTACATAAGGGAAGAAGAAAGGGGAACAGAAAAGAGAAAAGAAAGGGAAGAGAAGAAAGGTAGGGAAAAAGAGAAAGGGGGAAAGGAGGAGCTAGGAAAAAGGGGGAAAGGGAATGATCATGGAAAGTTCTTTTTTTTTTTCTTTTAAGAGCTGAGAAAGGACTGGAGATAATCTAGCAGAGCTCCTTCATTTCACAGATGCAGAAACTGAGGAACAGGGAGATTAGGAACCCCCTTTCTATATCTATAGGATGGGAAAGGGAGAAGGACGAGGAAGAGGGGACCTAACACGGGGGAAAAGGAGAAGACTGGGGGAAAGAAAGAGTTAGGGAGAAGGGAAAGGGAAGGATTAGGGGAAATTCTTCCTTTCTTTTTAGAGCTGAAAAGGACTCTTGCGACAATCCAGAAGAGTTCCTTCATTTTACATTTGAGGAAACTGAGGAACAGAGCGATGAAGAGCCTCAGCTTCTACATCCCTAAAATGGAGATGATAAATGGGAGAGGGAAAAAAGGAAGAAGAAAAGGGAACGGGAAAGGGAAAATAGAGGGGAGAGGGGGAAAGGAAGAGTTAGGAGAAATGGAAGGATTGGGCGAATTTTTTTTTTTTTTGAGTCGAGAAAGGGCTCTAGGGATGCTGTAGTGGAGCTTCCATTTTACAGATGAACAAACTGAGGAAGGGGGATGAAGCGCCTCCGTTTCTGCATCTAGAAGATGGGCTATTAGAAGGGGAAGGGGAAAGGGAACGGGGGAGGGAAAGGAACGGGGCAAAGGGAGAGGAGGAAGGGCAGGGCCGCGGGCCAGGGGGCCGGGGGCTCCGGCTGCGCTCTACCTCGGTGCGACGGTACAGCGTGGCCTCCCCGAAGGCGCCCCGGCCCAGGACGCGGATGGGGATGTAATGCAACTCCTCCTGCTCCATCGGGAAGCCGCCGCTGGGACGGGCGGCCGAGCCGGGGCCGGGGCTGGATACTGAGCCGCCGCCGGACTCGCTCCCGAAGTCGGAGTTGATGGAGTCGCAGTGTCGCTCGTACTCGCCCAGCACTGACATGGCGGAGGCGACTTCGCCGGGACCGGCCGGGCCGGAGAGGGGAGGAAGGCGGATCTGGAAGGGGGAGGTGGCGGCGAGGGGAGGCCCCGGCAAAGGCCAGACCGGGATGTGCGGCGGAGGCGGATGCCCGCGTCTCAGCGACCGCCCCGTAGCTCCGCTAGCCTCGAAGATGCGCGAGGTTCCATGGTGGCCCTCTCGGCGGCTGACCCGGAAGCGCTTGTGTTCTCTTCCGGTCCCGGGCCTGCCCGGGCCGCCTCTGCTCCTATCTGCGTAGTCGTAGTCTTTCCTAACTAGGGGAGGAAAGCGTTGTTCTCCGCCTGCATCAGAGGCGGCAGTGGAGGGGATGCAGGCCCATTAGGGTATCTCAGGGGTTAGGGGAATGCGAAGATCGGGAGGACGAAGCACCCGGGACTTTGGGGCAGGGGAGACTGGGGGCGGGGGCAAGGGAGTGCAGCTGTTGTTGGGATACGAGGGACCTTTGGAGGTCACCTCAGCCACCTGCAACGCCCGCCCCGCGGGGACCCCAGGCAGAGGATGGGGGAACTTAGCCTCACCGAGAAACCTGCAGCCTTGTTATCGGACACATCTTACTGTTAGCAGCAATAATATTGTTATCGTTAGCAGCTTCTTTGGACCGGACCAACATTGGCCTGTGTGGGTTCACAATTCAGTCCCCGTCCCCCCCCCCCGTCTTAAGCAGAAGAATCATCTGCATCCCCCCGCAGCGCGTCCCGTGTTTGGTAAATCAAGTCACGTCAACATGCATTTATTAAAGAGTCTATTCTGGGCCGGACACTGGGCTGGACTGGTTGGTTGTTTTTCCTTACATTGGGCTGAAATCATTTATCATAGGTGGTATTTACATGGCATGTATATAACTTAGCTCATTCAATCCTTAACAGCAACCCTACGATTTGGGAACTATTATTCCTCCCCTATGCTACAGGTGAGGAAACAGTCTGAGCGGCTCGGTGACTTTTGTCCTCCGAGAATCATACAGTTACAAAGTGTCCGAGACAGCATTCAAACTTGGAATCCCAAATCCAGTGCTCTATGCCCTGCACTACCTAGCTAGCTAGCTGTCTTAACATCATAATATGATTATATATGTAATCATATATAATATATCGTAATATAATAATAACGGCCCCAACTATGGAGCTTTTACATGAAGGGACAAGAATAGGAAAATTCTATTTTGTATTTGAGGAGGGTTTGCTAGAATGGAAGTGATAGGAATGGGTGAAGAAATGACCACTCCACTTGTGAAAGAAAAGTGGAAGATGAAAATATGACGTGTATCCTAGATCTTAGGAAAATAGATTTAAAGTAGATTTAAAAGGATTTAGAGAAGATAGGTAGGAGCCCACAGAATAAAATTCTACATGGGAAGTCAGCCCCAGAAGATGGGAGGCTGTCAAGAATGAAATTCTTTATAGATAGAAATAGCTGTTTCCTAAAGGAAACTGAGGTAGATGCACAGGGAATTGATCTATCACCATAGAATGTTTAAAAAAAAAAAAGGCAAACACTTTTAGGGAAGGTGGAAATAAATGCAAGTAGTGAAAGACAAATAAAAGAATATATCAAGGTCCTGTAAGAACAGGGTTAGGTTGAGCCAAAGCTGCCAGGCAAAGCTAATGCAAAAGACAAAAGGGCATGCGGTGGAGCATGGGCTTTTTTTTCCCCTTTAAGTCATATTGAGAAAGAAGGAGGGTCAAACAAGGGATTGCACCACCCCTTTCTGGGTAGGATGATATACGTGAGATCGTACAGTTATCCAACTCATTTTATGCCCATTCTCTCTACTTGGAGAATGATCTTTGCTGTAGTAATTTTTCTGTTTTTTTATCCAATACCAAATACTTTTGATGGTTACTATTTTGTAGTATAATTTGAGATCTAACAGTCCTGCCATCCTTCTTTTTTCATAATTTCCCTTAATGTTCTTGACCTTCTATTTTTCCAGATGAAATCAGTGAATTCACGTATTAAATGGATAGTTAGTGAACATCTAGAAGAAACAGTTATTTGAGAGAGTCAACCAACATGGCTTCCTCAAGAACATACCATGCAAACAACTTTGAAAGACCTAAGAATATTGATCAGTGTAATGATCAGCCACAATTCTAGAAGCCTGTTGATGAAACATGCTACTTACCTCCTGACAGATAAGTGGTACACTCCAATTGCAGAAAGAGACCTACATTTTCTCGGATATAGCTAACGTGAGAATTTTATTTTGCCTGATTATAAGCATTTGTTACAATTGGTTTTGTTTTTCTTTTTCTCAGTTTGAGGATGTGGGTTAGGAGGTAGAGGAAAGGTGGAGGTAGGGCCTTTAGAAAAAAAGCTTTTCAAATATGTTTTGGAAACATACCAAAAGAAGAGAAGCAAGGCCAGAAGGAACCAGCTTTGAAAGTAACATGTTGAATTTATCATATATTTAAAAAGAAAAGCAAGCTGTACACAATAGATATTTGTACTTTCGTGTACAATCCAATTTATGTTCTGTGTATATGCAAGTACTCATTTTATTTGATGTCTGTTAAAGATTTTTTTTCATAAGTGGGAAAAAGAACACCATCCTGAATAAATGTATTTCCTTTGTGGGCAGGATCACTAAATTGGTAGAGGAGGCAAATGCTGTAAATATGATTTACCTATGTTTTAGCAAAGCAATAAGTTTCTAATGCTATTCTTGTGGGAAAGATGGAGATATAGGAGTTAGATGGATGAAGGAATTAAAAAGCATTTATTAAATGTTTACTATGTGCAAATCACTAGGGATATGAATAGGAAAACTACAGTCTTTGCTTATAAGGAGCTCACATCCTAGCAGGGAGAGACGACACAAAGGAAGTTTCAGCGGCAGGTCAGATGGAAAGGAGCCATGATTCTTAGCTGATGGTAATACATTTTTGAATGTTATTTCCATTGCTAAAACCGTTTTCATTTCTGATGTTGAATCATTTGACAGGATTTTTGCAGCCAAAGATAGAGCATTAATCCAAATTACAGATCTAACTAGTTAGTAAGTAAACAAATACCATTTCCACCAGGACAAAGCAAGCCGAGAGCCAGATGTGCAGAACTGGCAGGAAGGGTGACAATCACTGAATAGAAAAGGCAAAAATGTAAATTATTTGCATATGATGCAGAAGAGCAGAATAATGCATCCATATGCACACGACAAGACAGGTTCTATATTTCAAGGTCCAGTGCTCTAATACTTTTTCCAAGTAACACTTTTCACTTCAATACCATTATTCATTTAACTTCTTAGTAAAAAAAATATACACACATATGTGTGTATATATAAATTTTGCCTAAGATATGAACGATTTGGTCACAGCTTGCAAACATTATTTTAAAGCAAACTCAATTCAAATAACTCGCATACACAAAAGTTGATCACCAAATATTTATTAGGCGTCTACGACAAAAAAAGTACTAGATGGCTTAAGTGCTGTAAGTACTACCTTCATAAGTAGTTTAAAATTTGGATGCATTTGTAGCTAAAGTCTTTAACTGAGTAATCTTACACATATACTTGGATACCCTGGCCATTGTGTAGAGGGAAAAGTACTGGATAAATTGGGTTATTCCCAGTGCCTGAAAACACTTCCTTCTTACATTTGCATCATGGTAGCCTTCTCTTCCTTACAGATACAGTTCAGACACCATCTTCTGCATGAAGCCTTTCCTGATCCCCTAAATGCTACTGCCCTATTTCCTATAGTACCTAGTATTTAACTACTTTGTTTGCATATATGTGCACATATGTATACATATGTACTTGTTAACTTTATATTGTATCTATAGTTACATGTATGTTGTCTCCCTCACGTCAATTCACTGTGAATAGAGGTCTTTGTAATCATATCCCCAGTGCTTATTAGCACAGTGCCTGACACAGAGTAGATGCTTAAGAAATACTTGATTGTTAAAGTTATTATATTTATATTATTTGCAAATTTGGGTTGCAAATTATAAAGTCATTAAAAGTTATTGATAACTTATTTTCACTAGACATTTCCCTCTATATTCCTTCCTTTTCTTCCTCTGCTGCAGTGATGCTTCTCTTGTAACAAAGAAAAAAAAAAGCTAAGCAAAACCAACTGTCATATCAAGTGTCTGACTGTATACACAACATTCTGTATCAAGAGACCACCATCTCTTTAACAAAAGGTATGAGCTGTATTGCTTCATTTCTTCCCTAGGGCCAACATCGGTTGACATAACTGTCATTTTAGTTTCATTTTACTCATATGTTACTTCATTTATACTGTTGTAGGCACCGTGTATATTGTTTTCCTGGTTCTGCTCACTTCACTATGCATCAGGTCATATAATTCTTACCATGTTTCTATGAATACTTCATATTCACAATTTCATATGGCACATATTACATCCATACACTATAATTTGTTTAGCTATGCCCCCATTAACAGGCACTCAACTTTCTTCCTATGTTCTTTGCTAAAATACAGGTATAATCTGTGTAATGAACTAAACAATAGACAGCAGGCGGTTTCCTACAACGACTCCTCCTTGGACCAGATACCTGATCTTTGTCCTTTGTCTCTAAACCTTGATTGATCAATGAACCCGAATTCAAAGTACTAAGCCCTCTGGTATTCTAGGTCCTCAGCCAGCTTAACTCCTTAGATTCAGAAGTCTGGTACCCCTAATTACCTGTCCTCTTTCTTCTAATGGATTCCTTATGCCTGATTCTAGGATCTTCCTTCCCATTATCCTCCTTATTTGATGATACATATTCTAGACCACAATGTTATTCAGAAATAATATACCAAAGTAAGGTAATTAAAGAAACCATATGAGGTCCTAGACTGGATGGCACTCAACTTCTAAACTATAAATTCTAAATCCAGTTAAAATTCTCCACCTCTTTTGGCCTACCCTCATTTAAATTATGGTACAATTGGGTAGATTCAGAAATGGCTGGATGGCCAGATCCAAAGAATGTCATTAAAGGTTATGGTGTCAACTCAGAGGGAGGGCTCCAGTAGATAGCTGTTCTTGCTCCTAATCTGAATATGGTCCATATGAATATGGAACGTATATTGAATTTGCATATGACACGATGCTAGGAGGCACAGTTAAGGTACTGGATGAGGGTCAGGATTCAAAAAGATCTTGACAGGCTAGAACCCGACTTGGGTTGCAAAAAATCAACTTCACATGTATAAGATGTGGGAGGTATGGCTAGAAAATAGTTCATCTGAAAAGGATCAAAGAACTTTAGGGACCTTTAAACTCAATATAAGTCATTGAGTGCAATAAAGCAGTCAAGAAAGCCAACATGATCCTAGGCTACATAAGGAGAGGCATAGCTTCTGGGAATAAGAAAGTGATCCTTCTTTATCCTTTGCCCTAGTCAGATCACATTTGGGTATCATGTTTGGTTCAGTGTGGGGGAGGGAGGTGGAGAGAACAAGGTGAAGGATCCAGAGTTCTGTTGAAGGAACTAGATAAAATTTAAGAAAAAACTGGAAAGGTAGAAATAACCTAGAATGGGAAGGGGGATGGGGGGAGGAATTAGTCTTATTTAGCTTGACCTAATAGGGCAGAATTAGGAGGAATGAGGGGAAGTTGCAAGAGGCAAATTTAGATTTGATGTAAAGCAAGTTTCTGAACAATTAAAGCTATCCAAAAAAGCTGTCTCTAAGTGTCATTTCCCCCTGATCACAGGTATTCAAGAAAAGGTTAGATGACTTCTTGTTGAGATTCTTTTTCATGTATTTGCTGGACTAGATAGTCACTAAGGTACATCCCAACTCTGAAAGTCAGGGTCACACAGCTAGTAAGTGTCTGAGGTGAGAAATGTTTCATTACCAGTTCTCTAGAATCAAGATTTCCCCCTGAATCTGAAGATCTAGGAGAAATCTTAGGAATCATCTAGTCATGATAGCCCTTCAAGTATTAGTATTTGATCTCAAAAGTCCTCTCTAGGTTAGCCATCCCTAGTTCCTTCAACTCTTCCATTATCTCATCATATGTTACTGATGTTTTTTTTAAAGTGTGGCCACCAGAACTAAACATAGTTCTTCAGATGTAGTCTGACCCAAGTACAGAATACAGTGGGAGTGTCCCTGTTCCAATTTGGACACTTACTTGGTGTGGAAAACTAAATTTCAAGCCGGAAATCTTAGGTTGCAGTCTCAGCTCTGACACTAGCAGTGTGACTAGGGAAAGGTTACCCCCTCTCTTATTTATCTAGCTCAAATCTCTCTCCTGACCTCTGGTCTCATATTCAACACCTACAGGACATGTCAATCTGAATGCCCATAGACATCTTAAATTTGACATGTCCAAAACAACTTCCCCCCCCAAACCTTCCCTTCTTCCAAACTTCCTGTCAATTCTACCATTCCAAGATTTCTCATATACTTCCTTTTCTGATACAGCTGCCCTACTGGCTCAGATTCTAATCATCTTATACCTGGATTACTGCAATAGCCTTTTGGTTGGTCTCTCTGCTTCAAGTTTCTCCCTACTCTAGATCATTGTCCACTTAGCTGTCAAAGTACGCTTCCTAAAGTGCAAGTCTGACATTGTCGTGTCCATATTCAAAACTCCACTGGCTCCCTATTGCCTACAGGATTAAATATAAAATCCTGTTGGCTCTTAAAGTCCTTTACAACCAGGCCCTTTCTACCTTTCCAATCTTACTACATTTTATTCCCTTCCCTTCCAAGTCCACTACAAGCTAGGGACATTGGCATCCCTGCTGCTCCTTGAAAGGAAATTCAGTATCCATCTCCTAGCTTTCCTCATATACCTGCTAAAATCCCACCTTATGCAAGAACCCTTTCTTGATCTTACTTAATGCTAGTGCCTTCCCTCAAAGACTATCTCCAACTTATACCAACTGTATGTATTCTTTTTTGTACATACTTTGCATGTTGTCTTCCTCATTAAACTGTGAGCTTGAGCAGCAATTTTTTGTGGGGTGCCTTTCTCTGTATCCTCAGCACATAGCACAGTGCCTAGCATACAGGGGCTTAATAAATGCTTGTTGACATGACCCCTAGGGATCATGAGGTTGTATGGTATAGTGGAAAAACTATCACTGGTTTTAAATACCAATAAATCTAATTTGAATCCGATTTTGCTTTTTAAAAAAGTGAGAAAAAACGATTCTCTCTTCGTCACCTCTCTCAGTCACTTTATACTCTTGCCTTGGGAGGAATAATTGCTAAGTTTTAAATGATTTTGAGTCATGATTCTGCCATATATTCACCATCTTTCCATCTCAACAAATTCACTAAGCATAGATTCAAAGTCTTTAAGTCACTAAAAAAAGTATTAGTATATAGAACAGGGCCAAGGATAGAGCACTGTGAAAAGTTCCCCCCAAGTTGGTACTTGTTTTGGGGTATGAGTATTTGGCTAGCTATGTATCTACCTGCCTATTCTATCATTCAGTCCATGCTTCTCTAGCTATGACTATACTAGAGATAGGCAGCTAGGTGACACAGTAGAAAGAGCACTGGGCCTGGAGTTAGGAGGACCTAAGTTCAAATCCAACCTCAGACACTTACTAGCTGTGTGACCCTGGGCAAGTCACTTAACCCTGTTTGCCTCAGTTTCCCCACTGTTTCAACAATCCTAAGCAAATAGCTGTCTTCCTTTTTTATGCACTCTTTAGCCATCGTCAAACATCATCTGAGGGACCAGAATTTAAGCTCTTACTATTGGCTCTGGAGTTAGCACCTCCCCCTAGGACCTTGAGGGCTCCACGCCCACATCGACTTAGCACCTAATAACTAGGGGTTTTGGGTCTACTTGGGAGCAAAGACATAATCAGACCTCCCTTCATTGGCCCCATCTTAGTTACCAATTCACATCCACTTAGGCTTAGCACCTGATAGGGGTTTGGGCCTGGGGCTTAGCACCTAGTAAGACTCAATCAAAGACACTTAATTAATCATTTTAAAACAGTAAAAAAGTCCCAACTTAATTGATATTACACCCATCTGTAAAATGAGCTGGAGAAGGAAATGGCAAACCACTCTAGTATGTTTGCTTAGAGAACCCTACATAGAGGTCACCAAGAGTCAGACACAACCGAAATGACTGACCAACAACAGTGCTAAAGTGAAAACTAAAAGTCTAAGTTTAAGTAGAAGTCTAAAAGTCTGAGTCTAAGTAAGAGTAAATGATGGACATGGCGGATGGTATAATTTAGCCTAATAGTTTGGTGTGGGATTAGAACGACTTTTGGTGATTTAACTTTAAGAGGTCTAGGGAGGAAAATTTACATTTCAGACATTTCTAAGGGCCAAGTTCTAGTTTGTACTATGTTCAGACTCATCAAGGGTCAAGGGGATATGGATTTCAGTCACGCAAGGAGAGTGAAATAACTGCATTTACCCATAGTCAAAAGCTTATAAAGATACATAATCCAGAGATAGGCTTAGCGCTCAAAGCCTGAAAACTACCTTCCATTAGTTTTGCAAATTCACATGGAAAGGGTTGGGGGAAGAACCTTTACTTATTATTTAGTCTTCTATTTGAACAGCCCATCAAATTTGTTAAGTGAAAATTGTGAAACATTAGCTGTGATCAATAGACTATAAATGTAAATGATATTCACCACCATGAAAAGTATCTTTGCCTATACTAGAACAAACTAAGTAGGAATAAATATACTGAGTTTATTCATTCTGTAGGAACAATAATCAGATATGGAACTATTTACCTGTCAGCAAACTTTTCTCAGTTTGTTAAAGGTTACATATGACTTATCTGATCTTAAGGAGAGATTAAGTGAATATACATATTCCCAAGATTATTGTTGAGGTTAGGACTTTAAAAAATGCTTTATTGGGCAGCTAGGTGGCACAGTGAATAGAGCACTGGCCCTGGAGTCAGGAGGACCTGAGTTCAAATTCAGCCTCAGACACTTGACACATGTACTAGCTGTGTGACCTTGGGCAAGTCACTTAACCCCAACTGCCCTGCTAAAAAGCAAAAAAAAAAAAAAAAAAAAAAAGCTTTATTACAGTAAATGAGGGAAGAGGGTAAACTTATCTCTTGCTTGCTAGGGAATTTAATATTAGCTGCCACAGACTACTCATTCCAGAGGTGAAATCCAAGTATAGTTATAATTTGGGAGCACCTTTTTAGGGCTGTTTCCTGGGCAGAAGAGAGAAGAAAGCCGGTTAGCAACAATTCACATGAGAACTTTCCTGAAGGGGAAATTCAGTTTAAAGGGTATCTTCTGAGTCTTCCAGGTGGCACAACATATTATCAGACCATATGTAATAATGCAGGTATAATTTTTCAACAACTGTGTGGTTTTGCTGTAGCTACAGCAGTGTTAGCGTTTCCAGATCCTGAGGAGTGTGATCTATCCATTCTAACAGCAGATGGCGCCATTATTCAATGTTTAGTAGCTGAGCTATACTTTATCTTCCTCAGCCTAGCTTGAAGTTAATGAAAGCACTATTTTCCCCCTTAATAATCCATATAAATTTCTATGTATGTATGCACATATCTATGTCCCGTTAGAACCAAGGAAATCTCACAAGAATAAAACCATATAAACTCTGGCAAAGATATATACTAGACTCATAAACACACAACTAAAATGGTTTCCCCTAAACTTTATTCCAGAAAATTTACACAAAAATACCCAATCCAATACTTACAGGTAAATCTGTACAAATCCCACATGCTTCTTTCCTATAAAACAAGTTGTATGTGAAAACAGCTTTATGACAAGAATTGCATTTAATTTATGACCATGGTACAAAGTAAAGCTTACTGTAAACCTTATCACCTCATTTACATTATAGAGGTCATTTTGAATAATATACTCATGAGACAGAAAGTAGAGAACTCAATATGCTCTTATTTTCTAAGCAGACTTAGTCTAGCACCAGTCTTTCAAAGCAAATTAATTCTTAGATAAAAGCAAGCAGAGTATTAATTAGCTTTAGAATAAAAGCAGAGGCTTCTGGAGAAAGTTCCAGCATGGTTTAAAAAGGGAACAAACATGAAACAGAATTTGAAACTGCACAAACAAATCAAGGGTTCTAAAGTAACTAGGGATAGGGAGAGTTAGTAAAATGAAGATTTCTCCTTTCTGCCTGGATTATAATTCAAAGACATTTTGTCAAACGATATCATAATTAGTTTGGTGACTACCATGGTTAAGACAAGGAAGAAGGATATTGCAATCAGAATGGTAGTGAATAGCTTATCACATATTTTGCTTCAGTAGGGAACCCTGATGGCGTATGCTAGCATTTCACCTTCAAACTTCTGTGGAAGGTGCCTCAAAGAGAGATTTACTTTTTTCTCTTCCTTCTGGACACTGACATTTTAGCCCTAGAAAATCCCATGTGTAATATTGTAGATGATCAACGACTGTTTTTACTGTGGATTTTTGCTACACTGAGACCGACTGATCATTGCTGGATTCTCAGGAACAGAACAGCTTTTACCAGTAGATGGCGAGACTGCACTAGTTCTCAAAAATCAGAAAAGGAGAATTCACACAAGTGACTCCAAAAAGCTTCAACAGTTGTCACTTTATCCAGTCAGAACATTGTTCAATTTCCCTTTCTTTTAAGTAAGTCCCGTTCCTCTTACCTCAGACTTCCCTCTCAATTCTTTCATATATGTTACTCCCCATAATAGATAAAGAGAATCACTCACATGACTGAGGACAGTTCTTCCAGTTGTTGCTTAAGAAATCTTACTTATAAACTGGTTTGCAAGACAAAATAAGCCTACAAAGGAGCCACATATCTTCAAAATTCCCAATTATTTAAAAATGCTTGGTAGATGTATAACTTTGGGCAAGTTATGTAGTGTCTGGAAGAGACAACATAAAGGGCATATTCTTCCTAACCCTGGATCAACTGAGAAGTCCTATTTCAAAATGAAAACAGTATCTATTTTTTCTAACTATAAGAACATGGTCACTACGTTCTTCCTTATACGTACATACATAAACACACTTGACAGTGGCCTCTACTTACTCTTCAATCCCACACTGATTTTTGGCCCTGCATTCACTCCATGTATTATTGGGACCTACTTTATTCCTGATGCTCCTAGTTGTACAATTTTACACCTCACTGAACCAAATTCCTAAACACAGCATAAAAATATGGAAACTAAATAGCTAAGGTAAGAAAAGTTATTCGATTTTGCTTCTGTAGGTTACATTAAGAAATCTAGGAGGCAGAGTGCATAAAGCTTAGTTCTATATCCAGCTCTGAGTTTTTTTATGGAACTTCAGCTCCAAGTTTGAGCCCTATTAGGAAACTTATCCTTCATCTTTCCTTCAGCTCGTGGATTTTTATATCACTAGAACCACCCAACCAAATTCAATTCTAGCTAAAATATAATGGTCAGACTGCTAAAGTAACCTCGAAGAAGAAAAACAAACAGGACAATCAGAACACAGCAAGTCAATCTGTAGCAAGGTCCATATGGTCATACAAATCTTGGTGACAGAACTAGAGTGGAAGTCCAAGCCAACGGGTGGGTGGGAAAAGGAAAGAAGTCATAGGGTTCAAACAGATCATTCTGAGGAAACCCAGTGGCAATCTGGGAAACCTATTTCTTATCATAGGTGGCCTTAATGACAGTTCCAATATTGCAAAACCAGCCCACTACCCAGCAAGTTAAAAAGAGTCTCCCTTATTGACCTACATTGGAGTCTAGGCGGTTCCCCATTCCCCCCACCCCAAATGAGGCCAGTTCTGACAAGAAAACTCCAGGGTCAACAGATAGAATGTGCTGTCTGTGGTGTGGCTCAGGCCAGGTATGTCTCAGTGGTGTCCTCCTGGCTGCAAGACAGGGTGGGAAAGGATTGCCTCATTATTCAATCAGCTTCTTGGCCTTGAAGAAACGTCGAAGATAGAAAACTTGCCAGGTGGCCAATCCAATAAGGCAAAACATGGAAAAGATACTGAAGTACAGGACCCGGGTGTTTGTTGACTCTAAAAGACAAAAAACAAAGCTGTAAAGACATCCTTCTGGAAATGGAAGTAGAAAAGCTCAGCTGGCTAAACTATGCAGAAGACTTAAACAAGAATTTAAATTCTATTGTCTCTAATCACATGATTTTAAATGAATTACTTAATCTCAGTTAGCTAATGTATAAAAAGGGATAATAATAAAAAAAAATATTAAGCACTTACTATGTGCCACACACTGTGCTAAAGTGCAGAATTTTTAAGTTAGAAGGACCTCAATCCAATCCATGCACAAGAAGAAGGAAGCAAAGTATTTATTGATGTGATACTATGTGCTAGCCACTGTGCTAAGCACTTCACAAATATGATCACATTTGCTTCTCACAACTCTGAGAAGTAGGTGCTATTATCCCTATTTTACAGCTGAAGAAACTGAGGAAGACAGAGGTTAAGTGACTTGCCAGATAGCTACTATCCAAGGCAGTATTTGAACTCGGGTCTTCCTGACTGCAGGCCCAATGCTGTAGCCACTGTGCCACCTAGCTTCACTCTGGCCACTGATACCCAGATGCCCCAATATAACACACCAGAAAAGAATCTTTGCTTGATGACCTCCAATGAAAGGGAATTCACCACCTCTAGACGCAGGCCATTGTACTTCTTAACTGCTCTATTTTGTTTCTGGACACCATACGGATACCTAATGCCCACTGTTCAATTCCAGCTAAAATATAATGGTCAGACTGCTAAAGTAACCTCGAAGAAGAAAAACAAACAGGACAATCAGAACACAGCAAGTCAATCTATAGCAAGGTCCATATGGTCATACAAATCTTGGTGATAGAACTAGAGTGGAAGTCCAAGCCATTGTTCCTGGTCTGCTCCCTGGAGCCAAGTAGAGTAAGTTTATTCTCTCTTCCATGTGATAGCCTTTCAGATAATTTAAGACATTTGTCATGTTGTCCCTTGGTAGTCTCTAACCATCCTGTTTCCTCAACTTCTCACTTTATGACATGGAGTCAAGGCCTTTCTCACCCTAACTGCCCCATTCTGGACATCCTGTAGCTAATCAATATCCTTCCCAAACTATGGCTTCCTGGACTGAATACAACACTGAAAGAAATTTGGAAATTTGACTCCAGGAAGATTATCGCCTCTGTATACCTGAAAGCAATGCCTCTCAATGAAGTCCAAGAATGGATTAACTTTTTTAGTTCCCATATTACAATGAAGACTCCCATCATGATCACAGTTCACTAATCTCTCCCAGAGATCTTTTTCGGACAAACTGCTAACTGTGTGTCCCCATCTTGTGCTTGTGACAATTTTTTTGAACCCAAGCATATCCCTAAGATTTAGCACAATATTCTAGCTTGTAAAGATTTTTTTGGATCTTGTCATTTAGCATGTTAGCCACCCCTCCCACTTTTGTGTCATTCGCAAATGTGGTGAATAAGGCTTAATCCAAGTCATTGTTATAAATATTAAACCCTTTTCCATAAGAATACCATAAGCTATTTTATCAAATAATTTGCTGAAATCTAGGTAAACTATATATGTACAGTATTCCTCTCATTTGCTAGTTTAGTAACTAAAAAAGAGGGAATTAAGATTAATCTGGTATGATTTATTCCTGATATATAATACTTCACATTTCAGAGAGAGAGAGAGAGAGAGAGAGAGAGAGAGAGATCTCACTTTGCGCAAATAGGAGATGCAGCCCAAGGCTAGGTATCCTAGCTCCCTAACTTCAGAGGTGGAGGTTTGGAGGAGGTGGGGCCATGCAGAGCCCTTCAATGGGAGGAGCAGAAGGTCTGCAGAATGGTCTACTTATGTTAAGCCAGAACTGGCTGTGTATATACCACCTTCTTCTCTGGAGTTCACTAATGATCTTTAATGATCTGTTCCAGAGTTTCAAAGTTCACTGGCCGGTACTTTACAGGACTTGTTCTCTTCCTTTTTTTGAAAACTGGGACATTTGCCCGTCTCCTGTCTGCCAGTCTACTCCCATTTTCCACATCCCTTCAGAGATCATGGACAGTTGCTTCACAATAAGAACCTCTAGTTCTTTCAATACCAGAGGATGTGATTTGGATTAGGAGACCTGAGCCCATCAAGGTTAGCTAAGAGCTCTCTTATTCTCTCTTCTTATCTTGGGTAGCCAATCTTTGATAGCAACTTTTGTTTCCAGAGCAAAGACCATCCTACTGGGCACTGGAAACAGAACCAAAATAAGAATGGAGTAGCTCTGCTTTCTGTTGTCGACTATTATCCATTCATCTGGAGCAGGGACCTATCCCTTCTTTGATCTTTGATCATTGCCCTATTAAAAAGCTCAAAAAAAAAAAAAACCCTTACCTTTGTCTTGTCCTATCCTTCCCTCACAGCCTTAGTTCATTTTGAGCTCTGAACCTCCTAACTTCAGTTTTTTTGGACCATCATATTATATTCAATCAGTTACATGTTCTAACTTCTATCTTTCGTTCATATTTTAAAATTGGGTTGTAGGTTCTCTGGGCATACACAACTATCTCACTTCAGACAGTTTCCATTTTTCCTTCTCAATGGAATTAGTTTGCATTTTGTGTTCAGAATTTCATTCTTGAGTTTCCTATCTTTCCTGAGCCAACTCCCCCTGTAGAAATGGGATCATGCCTATCCTTTTTCTAAACCCTTAGAAATCTGCTTTCCTAAATTTTAAGTTGCATGAAAGCCTATGCCCAGAATCAAGGTTCACCTATCATTCCCAGCCTAGCAACTAATTCCTCCCTGTTAATTAACGAGAACCAAATCCAGGATAAGATTTCACCTTGTTGGGCTTGTTGGCACCCATCTTTTGAAGGATGAAATTATTATTAAGGCAAATCAAAAAGTCATTGGTTCCTGTGTCTTCGGTTGAGAGGGAGTGTCATAAGATGTCTAGACAACTGAAGTCTCCTATCACCATTATATTATGATTCTGTGCCAAGCTTGTGAACCTTCATTTAGTTCCTATTTCTATCCAGGCAATATACAACACAGTCCCATGATAAAATTGTGTCTTTCATCTCTCTGATCTTTACCCAAATGCCATTCACTATGCTTCCTGGATTACTTCACAAATGTCCCCTCTTAATATACAATGCTAACATTTTTCCTATCATGTTTCATTCAAATAAGGTAAACCCAGCCAGGCCCATATTTCTAGTCATAGATTATATTCCACAAAGCCTCAGTGGTACCTTTATAAAGTCAAATTTCCTACCTTACATTAGGATTTTTGGTTCCTCCTGCTTGCTGCCAAAACTGTGGGTATTTGTATACATTGTTTTTGAGAACAAGCATTTTACTACTGGCTCCTTTCTTGGATCTGTGTTTCCTGTACACTTCCATGTATTACAACTGCTTTTCTTCTTCCTTTATTGCCACTATGCTCTATAGTATCATGTTTGATGAATTACAGTTAGGCAGTTTTCTATTTCATCTATTTTTTAGCTTGAAGCTTTTTTGATATGATCCATACAACACTTGGTAAATATATTCTTTGTAAGTCAATTCAACATGTTAGTTTCAAAAAATGTCTGTGCCTTTTTAAAAATATCTTTCAGTTAATTTCTGTGTTTTAAAAAATGATTCTTGACCCCCCTTTTTTGGTGATCCTATCACTAGCTCCTATCCCCGATGTGCCCTCATCCAGATACAAAAAAACACAAGCCTTGTTATAAATGAGCATAAAGCAAAATAAGTCTACATATATGCCTCATTCCCCTATCAGGAGGTAGATAGAATGCTTCTTTCTTAGCCCTTCAGAGTCATATTGCACTGATCAAAATCCTTAAGTTTTCAATACAATGTTGTTGCTACTGTATAATACATTCTTGCCAAGCCTTTGTTAGGTATACTTCATCCCTGGCCACAAGTCCACAATCCCTATATTTTATGCCATGTTCCAGAAATTTAAATCCCATTCTCAGACATTTCAGACGTGTTCACTTCCCAAATCAGTTCTCTTGTGTCTCCTTTACTTTCAACAGGCAACAGTGATGAAAATATAACCTGTGTCCCTTTGGTCTTCAGTTTCTTGCCCAAGACTTCATAATCTTTGGCCATACATTTTAGGTCTCTTCTGGCATTATCATTTGTGCCCAAGTGAATCTCTTGGAACTGAATACTAGTCATTAGTTTTTATAAGTCTTGGAAAACTCTTAGTTATGCCTTGGATCCGTGCCCCAGAAAGACAACAAACCTCTCTATTATTGTTATCAGGTTAAAAGCTTCCTCAGAATCCTTGGGCAGGGAGTCACCAATCACCACAATTTTTTCTATCTTCCTTACTCTTACTGGATGACTTCTTCACAAGTTTTGTGGCTCTCCTATATCATTTTTTGGACTTTAACTTCTTTCTCCTAAGAGCACCCAGTTACCTCCTTAGGAAAAGCCTAAAATTATATTTTAAATCCAATGTACACCTGCCCTTTTTTCTTCCCTCTCTTTTCTAAGTGTCATTCGTTTACTCTCTAACTCACTAACAAGGGTCAAGTTCCCCTTCCTTTACCTCAGGTCTCCTTTCCCTCCACTGAAGCCCTGTTTCTGTTTTTGTTGTGTTTTTTTTTTTTTAATAAGGGAACAACCTGATTGTGGAGAGGCATTTCTCAAGTGCCTTTCACTTTCTCTACCAGAAGGGAGATTAGCCTGTGATAGAAATACACTCAACATTTAATGCAAGTTATTGCAAAGTCTTCCCTGATTTACATGACGACTAAGATTTTTATCCCCCATACTAATCTCTTTCACAATATAAGGAACAAGAAAAAAATCTGTAAAATCTTTAGAAATACAATAAACATTGTATATTGATTCTACTACTACTAATATGATTTGTAATAAACTGGATGACTGAGTTTATATCAATTATAAGGAAAAAGACTTTAAAGTGAGTCAAAATGTCTAAGTGGCAAAATTCCTACTTGATGCCTACTTGTTCATATGTAGCAAATAAAAGTGTGAGAAGTGAATTCCTTTACTTCATCATAGCTGGCCCACAGAATTTTGTAAGATTCTGCTAAGTCCAAGACCAACATTTAAAGTTCTAGGAGATCCCTCGGGAAAAGCTGACCACTACTGACCATTAGTGTCCCGCATCTCTTCTTCTCGCTTCTTCATGTAGGCAAAATCATTCACAATAGATTCTGAAAGGTCCTCCAGGCGTCGAAGCTCAACTTCCAGGGGTTTTAGCTTCTCCACTTTTGCAATCTAGGAAAGAAAGAACAGTGGACTGGCTAACACAGTACTGTCTACCCAAAGCACCTCTGAAGAATAAAACATTTGTACTTAAAATACAAGACAATGCACAACCTTTTCAGATTAAAATAATTATAATAATAATGATTACCTCATTTATTGACTCTAGTAATGTAAAACTTCAAACAAAGCATCTCCTCTGTCATCTAGCAGAGCACACCGGCACACAGTGGAGACTTACATGTTCACTGACTGGCTCCAATAGATGGCAAGAGCGGTTTTATTTTTGTCTTTGAATCTCCACAAACTAGCATGTACAGATGTCTGACATGTAAAGGATTTCTTAATAAATGCTTTCTGAATGAATACCCAATAACTCTCTATCACTATCCTAGTAGATACTTAATTGTTATCCCTCCCCCGAGCAGCTTATTTACCTTTGAATAGCAGTACCTAACATTTGTATAGAACTTTCAGCTTTGCAAGCACTTTATTACATTATGCCATTTCAAACATTATAATAAGGCCCATACAAAAGAAAACTGCTTTTGCAGAATGTGTGACATCAATAAGACCATTCACTTCCTCACATGCTAAGGAAACACATGTAACAAGGTAATTTTTTTTTTGAAAGGAAAGAGAAAGAGAAAAGGAAAGGAAAGAGAAAAGCAAGAGAAAACCTGGTACAGTATATTCACTATCATTACAATGTTAAGCCACACCAAATTTTGGAGAAGAAACTAGTCAGTTAATAAAAATTTATTAAGCAACAACAATGTGTCATGGCCTACGCTGGGGATACAAAGAAAGGCAAAAGACAGTCCCCTATCCTCAAGGAGCTCACAATCGAATGGAGGAGACAACATGCAAACAACTTTATAAAGGATAAACTAGAAGTAATCAACAGAGGGAAGGCATTAGAATTAATTAAGAAGGATCAGGAAAGGCTTCTTAGATTGGGGGATTTTAGTTGGGACTTGACAGAAGCCAGGAGGCAGAGGTGAGGCAGGAGAGCATTCTAAGTATGGAGACAGACAGTGAAAACGCACTGAGTTGGGAGATGGAGTGTCTTGGAGGATGGTGTCACTGGGTCTCAGAATATGTGGGGCAGTGTAAGGTGTAGGTTATTCAGGGCTTTGCAAGCCAAAGAAAGGACTTCATATTGGATCCTGGAGGTGGACAGGGAGCCCACTGGAGTTTACTGACTCTGTGTGTGTGTGTGTGTGTGTGTGTGTGTGTGTGTGTGTGTGTGTGTGTGTCTGTCTGTCTGTCTCTCCTGCAGTTTAGGAAGATCACTGTGAGAACAGAGTAGATGGACAGACTGGAGTGGGGAGAGACTTGTGGAAGGGAGACCAACTATAGAAAATGTACAAAGTACAGGAGATGAACTGTTGTGATTGTTAAAAGTCCTGAAGCAAGTTAAAGATTTACACCATGGAGAATTCAATTCAGCACCAAAACTCAATAAATATCTACTAAGCTCAGCATTGTTTTGAAGAAATTTATGTTAAGTAATTCTCCCATAGTCACATGACTGACAAATAGACTGGGAACCCATGATTATACCAAACTACCTCCTCAGAGAAGTTACTTATTAGTTGTTGAAAACTATCTATCCAGGTAACCCCTCCTCCTTTCCCACCCCCTTGAATCAGCAAAAATGGAGTTCTTCATTGTCCAAAATCAAAGCCTTCTCAATTACTACTGATGTTGTAAATCTAAGGTGTTTTTAGTACAATCTATATGAAAGTAGTTCTAACAAAGAAAGGTGTTAATTCCTTAAAAAATAGTTTCTTAAAGAGGATGTGTGAAGGCAGCTTGAAGGTTTCTAGATTTCACACTGAAGAGTTTCATAAAGCTCTTTTCCCTCATGTAGCATCAAGACCTAAGAAACAAATTTCTTTGTGACAAGCCAGATTTAATGAAAGCATTACATCAGTCTGAAACTGACTTCTGAAAGGGGCAGAACACTCTTATGATGGATTCCAGACCCCAGCACTAAGTGTTAACTACACAAGCCCAACTTTCACAAAGACAGGAACAAAATATACTTATGGACAAAATCCATGCACGTTTACCTGTGTCTGGGGAAAACAAAACAAAGCAAAGGCCTGTCTATTGGTGTTTCAAGAATTAATGGTGTTAAAATTAGTTCTGCAAATGTTCCTATCTCAAATGAAATTTGATACTTTCTGAAATATCAGATTTTGGTCCTGGCGTTTTAGAACAATAGTTCCTCCTTCCCTGCTAAGCATACTAGGGAAGAGAGCTATGGAAAGTCCTCAGCTGTTGTTCAAACCAAGAAACTGTGTTTCTGCTATATGTTCTATAATTACATTTTCTTGAGGAGCCCACAAGCAGGATGTTAGCATTAAAAGTACTGAAAGAAAAGATACATCAAGAGAAACCATCAAAATTGGGGGATAGGATGTGGAGGACTTAAGAATAAAATGTAAAGCAATTAATGTATTCTTTTTTTTTTAATCAATGCTTTCTTGATAAAGGAATGACTATCTTTCCTAGAAATGTACTTGATCAGTGTTTGTTCCTGCTCTAATAGTACCAGAAACATGCGAATTCACATGAATCAAGCAAAAGGGAAGGTACTGAAAGGCAAATTTAATGACAAAGTCTGACATATGGATAAGCTCTTCTTGAAAAAGCAACTTGAGAAATCAAGAACAAGTGCTATCCTTCTTACGACAGAAGTACACTTTCTCCTTATAAATATCAAGGTACCTTTGTACCTTTTTAGGCAGGAGAACTAAATATTTCATCTTAGCTGTGCTGAGCTCATTTTCTAACAGACCCACAAGATATCTGATCATGTAGGAAGGACTGACTGAAGGGACTTGCAAGCAGACTGCAAAAGATGACCGATGGATGACCTTTAAATCCTGGTGCTAAGGTATGAATTCAAAGAAGGGGGAGATGTATAGAGTATCAGAAGACTAAAAGCCTAAGCACACACCACCTTCTTAAATTTCAACAACAGACTCAAAAGATTCTGACCTCTCTAATGACTCCCAACCACATTAAGGCCTATCATCAGCCATCTCAGGAACACATGAACTCCCCAGACAAAGCCTGGATCTGGGTGGGTTCCTGAAAGTTAATTCCTCCCACTCTTTTCATGGCCTCACATTTTATTCTAGTACACAATAGGGGCAAGTGTTGTCACAGCTTGGCTCCAATAAATAGGAACATAATGTAGTGGGAAAAGCATGGACTTAGAGTTAGGAGGACTTGTGTTCAGTTCCTGATCTTTAATTTGTTGTATGATCTTGGGCAAGTATTTAATGTCTCTAAACTTTAATACCCTTATCTATAAAATGGAGATTACCCACCTCACAGGGCTATTAGGAACATATATCTGGGTTCAAGGCCAGACTCGGATACTTACTAGCTGTGTACATTGGGTAAGTCACAAATTTTCTAAACCTCAGTTCCCCTGCCTATATAATGCAGATAAAAATACTTACACTCCTGATCTCATGATGTTATAGGAACACTGAAAGGAGCTATCATTATTTCTAAAGACTGCATGCAGCAGTTGTCTCTACAACAAGGCCTGGGCAAAAACATAAAAGCACAGCCTTTGGGACACGACACAACCACTCCCTCTTTAACAGTAATAATAATGGGGGCAGCTAGGTGGCGCAGTGAGTACAGCACCGGCACTGGAGTCAGGCGGACCTGAGTTCAAATCCAACCTCAGACACTTGACACACTTAACCAGCTGTGTAACCTTGGGCAAGTCATTAACCCCAATTACCCTACCTTCTCCCCTCCAAAAATAATAATGATAATAATGATAATAATAATAATAATAATAATGACCAAATTCTGGTTGCTGCTAAGTTCCCATTTTTCTGAGTCCCAATAATGGTATACCATCTTGGGGCAGAGGAGTTTCATAACTGGGAAGCAGAAGCACTGCGCTATGTTGTAACCAAGTACGTAAAGACCGGCAGAGGAGAAGCTGAGGACGTGCCAGACACGCAAAGCAGGAAGTAAGGAAAGGAAGAGTGGCGGCTTCCTTTCTACTAGGGATTCCCCAGCTGGATTAACTAGGAGTCAGAGCCCTTCTTCCCAGCATTGACAAACAAGGCTCAAATCTTAATGGAATTCCAAGAGGTAGAGAGGCATCAAAAAGTTTGAGAACGGTACCATCTATGTGCCTTCTAATTTAGAGAACAAAAGAGACTGCTACATAAAAAGCCTTACTCGATATTTAATAAATATTATTCGATGCTAGTAAAATAGCTATCCATCATGCTGAGAGAAAAAAGATCAACCTGAACTGTAACTCAAAAACCCAGATTTGAGCCTGTTGCTTGTTAAGTTATAAAAATCTAGCAGTGTTGCCTTGGGAGCTGCTACAATTCAGAAAAATTACTGTACCTTCACAGTGTCACAATCAGCTAGTTTAAATGTCTTTGAGGATACCTGCTCCACATCTGACAAAAAGGTGGAAGATCTGGGCACAGACGCTTACTACTAACTAGAAAACATTCTACTCCTCCCTCATTTTATATTGGAGTTCCCTGTCTTTGGGATTGTGAAGACTTGAGATCATCTAGTAAAAAAAAAAAATTTGTTCTTTTCTACTGATCAGAATGTAGTCAGGGCAAACAATCCAGTGTCTCCAGGGAGCGCCTGTGGGATCATTTGCTCCGACTTACTGCTGACAAATAGCTCAGAGTGGTTTCATTTGAACAGGACAGACTATTTGGGGCCTAGGACAGAAAAAAGCAGAAATATCTCAAGGAACTACCATTCCCACTTGACTACTTCCCGTTTCAAAACTAACTGTTCACTTCCACTCCTCATTCGTGCCAGGGCATCTCCCTTCCAATGTCTGGTTCAAAGGTACAAATATCAAGTGGCAGAGGCTCTCATAATTTCCCTAATAAGATTATTCCATCTCTTATCTCCTGGTCACTTTATTACACCGCACCTATAAATTCCTTTAAAGGTTTTGAACAACTATCCTTCCTTAGTTTATGGTCTTCAAAAATAATTTATACTTCCTGTTCTCCCTCTCTCTTCCATAGCCAAAACTGTTGCTCAGCCAAATAAAATATATTCTTTCATTAGAGATTAATATGTCCTGTCCTTGTGGTTCCCTTGTGTCTCTTCTACTTTAGTAAATCCTTTTTGCCACCTCCAAAGTCCTCCAGCTGGGCCCTCATAAGAAGAGATGAATCTCTGTGCTCCTTTGTTCTATGATGTGATGCCTCATTCATTATATGCAACTGGTCTCTCTCCTAACCTCCACCCCCAATGCAATGACTTGTTTGCGGTTCTATCACATTTTTATGGCAGCATTTTATTGCCATTTATCATCAAAGTAGTTTCCTACAATTTTTCACAGTTTTCTAACCTTTAGCGTTTAATATAATTTTCCCTAAAAGTGACTTCTGTCCTTTGTGTCTCAGAGAGCACTGTTGCTCAAGATTGAATAGCACTGAATTCACTCCCCCAAGAAAACAGCTCTACTGGCATTCAAAAAGCCAAAACAAACCACTTTTTCCCAGCCTTGGACTTCAACACAGAAACAAATTCCAGCTTTTAAAATTAGAACTATGCACATTTGAAGTCTGCCTCAAGAGAACTAACGGCAGGCATATGAGGGTTTTATCACCCCGACATTTCCAAAGGACTGTCAGCAGAGTCTCTCTGCCTAACAACCAAGCCTGGAATGTTTTTCAAGACTACTAAACCAACTTTCCGTATCAGTAAGACACCAGATTACAAACAGCTGGTTGTCATGTGACTGCTGAGAAAAATACAGCATTCTGGGCAAAGCACAGCCTACTAGCCTTAGTGGGTCACAGAATCCTAGTAGCATAGTTGGCTGCTGCTTAATTGGGTATCACTGTAGGACGTACCTCCTCGTAATTTTTTGCTTCCACCCCATGTTTCATGTCCAGGATCACGAGCTGGTCAGGTGTCCGCCCTGTTCCTGGAAACGAAATGAAAGGATTCATTGTGTGGAATATTTAACATTCCAGGAAATCACCCACCCACTCTCTCTCCTTGCCCCCACCCTTTCAATAGAGGGAAACAGGCAGTCCCTCCCCCTACTCAGCTGTAGAGAATTCCCGTCTCTGCCTAAAATCACAGGCACTCCAGACAAAGCCTGGATCTGTGTGGGACTCCGGAAAGCAAAGAGAACAGGCTGCTGGCAAACAGTACTAAGTGTGTAAGACACAAAATACTGCAGCTGGTGGTAGAGGGACAGGGAGGGAGAGGGGGAATACGGGAATGTGAAATAAAGCTCACAAAGTCAAAACAATCTGAATTTGGGTGGGAGATAAATCAGCTGGGGGAGACCACTGGGCTCAGGCAGAAACATACATTTTACTCACTTGAAGAAGTGCACCAACAAATTCCCCCAGGGAGGCCTTGCTCACAGAGGTTTAAAGTGTTTCAAATAATTACAACATAGTCAATAAAGACACCAAGCTGAGAGACCACAGATTCTATTATGCAACACACTATTTTAAATCTAGGTATTGTGGTCACAAAATAAGAGAAATCTCTCTTATATATAGCATTAAAACCCTTAAAATTTAGAACAACTTACAGTAAGGACACAGAGACAGCCCAGTAGCCAAGTGGATGGTGTACTGAGCATGGAGTCCGGAAAACCTGAGTTTAATCCTGTCTCAGACACCAGCAGTGTGCACACCATTTAGCCTCAGTTTTCTCATTTGTAAAATCATGGGGTTGGACTCCATGGCCTTGAGTGTCCCTTCCAACTTGAAATCTATGATTCTATGATCTCTGATCTGGTGCAGATGATGTCATTGCAAAGGAAGGTCTCTGTTCTTCAGAAAGAAGAGGTCTATTTATGATGGCAGGGATCAACAAAACAATGCTCATATTAACAAAAAGTTCATCTCTGACCCAGAGTGGTGAAGTGGAATTCTTTCCTCATCTATCAAGTAGGTGAAAAGGAAAAGGCAACCGGAAGGTTCTGTGATCTTAGACTTTAAAATCCATCAGCTCATAAAGCATAGCAGGCATCAATTAATAAGTCATATTTATATAGCACAAAGTGCTATATAAATATATTTGCATATATTATCTCACCTGATTTCTTACAACAGCCCTACAAGGTAGGTCACCTCTTACAGGTGACATTCAGGCAGAGTAGAAAGAATTCTGTGTTCGGAGTCCAAGGAACAGAGTTCAAACTCTAACTCTACTGCTTTAAAACTAAAGTGGATGCTGATGACCATGGACAAGTCACTTAAACTCTCCAGGCCACAATTCTCTCAGCAATAAAATGAGGTTATACTCATTGACCTCCAGGTCTAGAGCTAGGATCTAGGATCAAGGCTTTGCCTGAGTCCAACATTCTCTCTATTATACCAAGCCAACCAAGCTGTAAGGAGCATATACTCTGAAAACAAGGGTTGATCCTAGGAATAGCATGGAGTTAAATTCAGCAAATATTTACTGATAACCTATGTGCCAGGGATATGATACTTGCACTCAAGGATCTTGCTGATTAAATGCCAAAATCAGTGGCATAAACAATAAATGCTACAAGAGGTCAGAGGAGGGAGAATAGGGTCCAACGTAGGGAGTGAAGACATCATGAAGTCAGGATTTGAGAAGAATCTGGGAGGACTGAGAGGATTTAGAAAGGAGTAGAGAGTACACTCAAGCTAGGGGAGGTGGGACAGGTTTCGGAAGGCTATGAAAGGAGGGAAGGGTAGACGCAGCCCAGAGCTGCGAATGAGCCCAGCATGTTCAGAAGACAATAAAAAGTCGAACTTGGCTAGAACAGTAGGTTCATTGGATAATGGACAGGCAAGTTAGAGAAAATTGTAGAAAGCTTTCAATGCCAGGCTGAATATTTGATTCCCAATCCCATCAGTAAGTGGTGATGCTTTGGAAGGACTTTTCCCCAAAACCAAGGTATGCAACCCTGATATTGCCATAGTTCCTATAGAAGATACAAAAGCATTTTTTCGTTTCCCCTTCCTCATTTATGGATTCATGAAATCCAAGCAGCTCAGAAAGGCACCTTCGTCCAACTGCCCAGGATATCCTCAGCCTAACAGTTTCTTCTCACCACCTCACACCTTGCCACTGCATAACATTAATTAATCACAAGTAAAACCACAGCCCTCTGCCAGGTCTGGTTCCAGATAACATAATCCCTAGAAAGTCCAGTGTTTCCCACTTTCAAAAACCTCTTCCAGCATCCTATCAGTTTGCAAAGATAGAATTCAGTCTATGTGGTGTCAGATATTAACAAATCTGAAAATGGTTTTCTGTAGGGTATGTAATCATTCATTCTAAAAGTATCTTCCACCCTAAACTCCAACTTCCATTAAATTCTTCTTCCTCTAACTCGTTTTTCTCATACATACCTTTTGTTTTTGTTTTGCCATTGCTGTAAGTACACCACCTACCACAATCCTTAATAACTGTCTGCTGAATTCTTATGTGCCCAGAACTATACTAATACTGTAGGAAGTACATAATAAATATAGGACCCAGTGCCTATACTTCAGGAGCTTAGCTGGAGCTGTCCGTGGAACACTGAAATAACATAGTAAGTGAAAACCCTTTAAATTCCAGGCTTAGGGTGGACTTCCAGGTCGAAAATTCTTTAATTCCATAACTTTATCCTGCATGCATCAGTGAGCCTACTAACAGTTTCTAAACAGAGGAATAACATGACCCTAGTATCCCAAGATTCAGGGTTGGAAGAGGCTGATGAAAGTAGTTTGAGGAAGATTAATTTGGCAGTGGTTTACAGGATGGCTTAAAGCAAGGTAGTAAGTTAAGAGGCTAATGAAACACAGGCATGAAAAAATTAGGGCATGGACAAAGATGGTTAAAGTGAGAGCGTAAAAGAACAAATAAAATAAAAAATTTGAAGGAATTATGAATAGAACTGATGACAGATTTGATATAAGCAGTGAAGGAGAAGGAGACCAAGATGACTTCCAATATTTTAAGCATATCATGACTGAGAAAGATGGTGCCATTGACAAAAATATGGATGTCAAGAAAGAGCCAGTCTGAAAAAGAATATAAGGAATTTTGAAATGTGTTACATTTGAGCTGATAGCAAGTGGAAATATTTAGCAGGCAATGGGCCATATAAGGCCTGAGGGAATGTTAACACTGGAGAAAAAGTTCTGTAGTTTTTCACTTCTTTACCTAAAAGCTAGTTCATAGTATGACACAATGGGAAAAGCACTAAATGTGCATGGCAGGCAGCTCCTTGCTCATCCATTTACTGGCCGTGTGGACTTGAGCAAGGCAGTTATAGCCTCTTTTGGGATTCAGCTCCTACTGCACCTGCAAATAAGCAATAATAATACCTACTCACAGGACTGTTAGGAAAATTAAATAAAATGTATGTAAAGTACTCTGAATCTGGAAAAGTATGCAGAAATATAAGCTATTATCATTGTTAATATCCCCAGTAGCTTTCAAGCAAAGCTGGGCTGATGCTGATCAGTTGCAGCCAGTTCTTGGTTGAGCTACTAGGAACTCTACCATCCTTAATGCAGCTGCATGTGCTGCTTACGGGACAAGAGCCACTCTCCTAGTGGAGTCTAGGAAAGTGTAATGAATCTGGGGGCAGGAGCTGCTGAAAAAGGTCTTAAAACAAGCCCTACTCTGCATATAATGTTAGCCTTGGGGGATGTGCTGGTTAGCCTGGCTGAACTGTTTTTTCTTTTTTCATGTGGGATGGCTCTTGGGAAATGGGAGTGAAGCTATCTTGGGAAACATAAGTAGTCTGAAAACAAAAACCATTAATATTTTTTAAAGGCACAGCACAGCCAACCATGACTCCAGAGGACTGAACTATGTTACCCACCTACTGACAGAGAGGTGACAGATTCAAGATGCAGAATGACTTACATTTTTGGACATGGGCATTACAGGAATTTGTTTTGATTGACTATGCATATTTATTACAAGAGTTTTGTTTTTCTGTTAAACTGGGTGAGAAGAGGAAACGAATTGAAAAATAAAAAGATAAAAATATAAGTAAAAGAATTTCAACTAAAGCACTCATACCCAGAAACAGCCAAGACCAAGAAGGAGTTCCTGGACCTATCACATAATGAAAGAAATGTATCAAATCTTTTTCCAAATTAGAGATAAAAAATTGTGCTTGAATGTGAATGTATCGTTTCTGGACCTCTATACCAATATCAGGCCTAGCTATACAACCTAAGGTACATCGCAGGACTCGTAGAGCAATTCCAGTTAGAGCACATGAGGAAAGAGGCCTAACTGGCTAACTTTCATTTCTACTTACGTGAGTAGATGCTCAGATCTCATTTCCTCTTCACGGCCATCCAGGACAGGAAGTTCATGCTCTGCCTAACTTCTGCGAGCCCTGTGGAAGTTCTCTGCCTCTCTGCCAACTAATCAAAAGTGGGGAGAACACCTATCATCTAGAAAGTACCTTCTCTGGTCACTTACCCTTGCTCTCAAAACATGCCTCAAACATATCATAATCCTCAGTGGTGAAGGCAAATTTCCCTTTGGTTGCATCCTCCTTGGAATATAGGATGTGGCCAGCTGAATCTGTAATCTGCAAAAAGAGTACATAATAAATGCAGTTTTGGAAGGGAATAACAGGCAGTAGAAATCCTTCCCCGTCATCTCTAAAGTATAACCATGGCAAGCAGTTCACATTTGTCTTTGTTAGGGTTTATCTAACCATCTCCAGAAACAGGCTCTAGATTGAGGCAGGAAGTCCCAGGAGATTCCAGTTTACAAAATTTGAGTTTTCTCCTGTCAACCTAACTATACTACATACTGAACCAGCAGTTTCCACAAATTTTCCTACCATACTGAAGAGCAGCTGTAACACTGTTCCATTTTATATGATTAAATGACTTCCTTTTTTAAAACATGTTTACTATATAGAACAAAGACTATAGCTAGGGTTCTTAGCCAAACTCATAGATAGTTAATGAATTCTTCTCTATTGAACTTTATCTCCCCCAGTGACCTATATAGTTACTCCAGATTTAGAATGGTACCCCTGGGATTGAGGGTTCGGAAAGCAGGGAGTCAAATATCCTATAACTCTAGTGAGTACAAGTGGGTGGTGGGGAGAAGAGGAGGAGTTACTTTCTTATGTTGAAATTTTAGGAGTATGCCAGGTGTGGTAGCACACACCTGTAATCTAATCCCTGCTACTGGAAAAGGCTGAGAACAGTGGATTACTTGAGTTTGAAGTTCTGAGCTGCAGTAGGACAAGGGCCAATCAGGTGTCTATATCTATAGGGGGAGCCCCTGGGATGGAGGGTGGTGTATGTGAGGGGGGCGGTGACAGTATGAGATTGAGGCATAAGGGCCATCGAGATGCCTAGGGAGGGATAAAGTGGCCCAGGTCAGATACAGGGTAGGTCAAAGCTTCTGTGACAATTGGAAGTGAGATCAGGCTCATGAGTGGCCCCTGTAGTTTCAAGCCTAGGAGAGACAGGGAGAGCCAGTACTGATGCGGGAAGGGGGAGGAAGAAATTCTAGGAATCTATAAATTTAGTACTAAAGCAAAATCTCATTTTTACAGAAATAGTTGGGTCTAAACTCATTCTGTAAAAAAAAAAAAAAGAATTTTCCATAAAAAAAAAAAATCAAATGATAACCCTATAGAAGTACATGAAAAAGCAGGTTAAAAACCAACAACTTTAAAGATACTTAAATTTCCTCCGTGGAACTAATTCTTACCTCCAGAGGATAAGTAACTGCCATACCTGCCATGAGAAAAGGATAGAAAATAGGAAAAGAGATGGGCCCAAAGAAAGAAATTGGATACAGTGGACATTTCAAGAAGACAAACTTTCTAAACTCCATTTGATTTTTTTTTTGGTGGGGTGGAGTTGGCTATGGCTCTTTACTCTATTTTAGCTTTCACACTATAGAATAGCTACTAGCTGATAAGAGTCCTTAGCCTAAGCTATAGTAGACAAATTACCCCAATCACTGTTTTGAAGGCAACCAGTACATATAGCCATAGATAAACAAATGGTAGAGGAACTTCTATTGCAATGTGAATCATCCTGGCTAACCAAGACTTTATGAGGGTTTGGTAGTTTGTCTACCGCTTGGACTATGGAACTCCTAGTCAAAGTGAGGCTTAAAGACATCTTTTCAGACATTAATGCTTAAAGTGAGTATCATCAAAACAAGATTCACTGAATCAAACCGCACATTATCGTAATATTTGTTAAAAGCAAGATTCTACTTCTATAAATTTGGTGAAATTGTTAAACAGAAAATGTGTCAATTTTAATTCAAGAAATTACTATAGAAACTCTATCAAGGCTGTTGAGCACGGATTGAAGCATTTTTTCCCCACTTTACTTTTCTTGCCTTTTTTTTTAAATCATGCCTACTATGGAAATTTCTGCATAACTACTGCTTGCTTTCTGAGTAAGAGAATTTGTTATTTAAAATTTTTAAAATGAATCAATAAACATTTAAAAAATTCTTATTAAGGCATTAAAAACGGCTTCCCCTCTACCCCCTTTACTAGGCAAATATTGCTAGAAAAAAAACAAGATTTTGTTATATCTCTTTTGAGTTCCCTATGCTTCAACATCCACATAGCCAAGGAATGCTGAAATAATCTGAGGCACGCCTAGAGCCCAATCAAAGTTAGGAATCTGGAAACTGTTCAGAACACTGGTTTGCCTGCATAACTCATCCAACTCTTGGATGCATGATAAAAGTTGTGAAACCAGCAAATGTGTAATATTTTGAAGAGGTGAAAGCACTGCCTTGACTGTTTCACAAACATCATGTTTATTGTTCTGCTTTTTTCTACGCCCTCCCCCTCTAAGCCCCTAAGGACAGGATTTATTTCATTCATTAAAGGCTTGTTGCCTGATCAGAAAGAGCTTCCATTTGGAGGTGTTGGTGGTAGGGGCAAAAAACAGCAAAAGCTGCCTAGGCAGAGTTCCATGGTACCTGATGGCACGACTTTGGGATCTTCCATCAACCCCAGAATCAAATGTCTTGATAATGGAAAAGTTCAAACATTAAGGAAATAGTTCAAGAAGTTAAGGATTTGTATATAGACAGGGCAAAGAAAACTAGCTGTTCTCACCAGGTATCACCTTCCTGCTCTCAAGACTAAGAGAATTCTAAAAGGTGAATAAAGATATCTGATTTCTACATTCTGAACAGAGATAAAAATCTCAGTTTGAATGCAGCTAGCAGGTAAGACTCAAAGCTTTATTTAAATAAAGTCAGTTTCTCCCCCCAAAGCACATTTGTATAAAAACCAATATTTTAGACTTGCTCATTGTACTAGCTTAGTTCTTAAGGAAGGTGATAATGATTAAATAGTGATAAGCAATACTTAAATATAAATGAATATGGTTTATGCATTAAGGATATGCTATTGAGTGGGGAAAAAAATTAAACAAATTTAATCTTCTTACCAAGTCAGGTCACTGACCTAGGACAAAGGAACCAAATGAAACAAGGTTAAGATGAGTTGAGATTTGGCACAGGAACACCCTTTGTGCTTTCCTAAAATACTCCAAAAGGTCCTCTTTAAAACATGTCATATGCAACTGGGGAATGACTGAACAAGTTGTAGCATATGAATGTAATGGAATACTATCGTTCCATAAGAAATGATGAGCAGGCAGATTTCAGAAAAACCTGTAAAGACTTACATGAACTGATACTGAGAGAAGTGAGGAGAACCAGGAGAACATTGTAGACAGCAACAAGACTGTGTGATGACCAACTTTGACAGACTTAGCTCTTCTCAGTAACGCAATGAACTAAGACAATTCCAAAAGATTCATGATGGAGAACACTCTCCCCATCCAGAGAAAGAACTATGAAGGAGTCTTGAATGCCAATCGAAGCATATTATTTTCTCTTTTTTTTCCTTTCTTGTAGTTTTTACCTTTTGTTCTGATTCTTCCTTTGTAACACAACTAACGTGGAAATGTTTAATATGATTGTGCATACAGCTTATATCAGATTGCATGCCATCTTGGGGAGAGGAAAAAAATGTGTAACTCAAAATCTTATAAAAGTAAATGTTGAAACAAAAAATAAATATAATTTTAAAATGCGATATGATAACATGGTAGATATATATCTCTAGCAATCAAGAAACATTATGTTGGGGGAGGGGTAGAGAAAGAGAAGAATGTGGGGGAGAAGACGGAAAGGGAGAGAAACTATCTAGACTGAAGGACTGAGAAATCTTAACCTCTAATGACTATGTCAACGACTTGTTAATTTTTTGTCTATGCAATGAATTGGGTGGTCTTGGCCTAATTTTCCTAAGGACAATCAAACCCCCTTTTTTTTTTTAAACGGGCAGACTCAAGCTTGGTCTAGACTAGGTAGTCTTAGTGTAGACTTCTTCAAAACAGATGAACACAAGAAAGACACTTCCACTGTCACCTGGGGCTATGGAGGTACTACAATTGACTGTGAAAGAACACTAGTCACAACCTGTGCAACTAAGGACAATCTGTAGAAGGGGTTCAAGGATATGAAGAATGCAAAAGAAATTTGAGAAGATTTGTAGGAACTGATGAAGAACAAAGAAAATACAGTTAAGAAAATGATTTACACAATGACCTTAATCAACCAACCAATATAAAAATGTAAGGAAGCAAGAGAGAAAAACATCAAAATTCTGATCAGTGCAATGACCAATCATGACTCCAGAGAAGTGACAGTACGATATACTTCCCTCCTCTGAGCAGACAGGTAACAATGGGTGTGGACTGAAGCCCATGTTGTAAGACATGGCCAATACGTTTATTTTGCCTAACTTGACTTTTTTTTTTTGTTTTGAGGGAGAGTTCCATGGAAGGTAAAGAACTGGTTAAGTGAAGTGATAGAGATGTTTAAAAAACCCAAAAAACAATTTATATATATACATGTACATGGACATAAACACACACACATACACACACACACACATCTGTTTAAAGTAATTCAAGGCAAAACAAAAAGTTACTCCATTCCCACTCAAGCATGTACCTTTTATTAGCAAGAAATTTGCTAACTAGAAATGATGCATCTAATAATGACCATAATTCCCCAAAGATGTCTCCTAACTTTTATATTCCCTATACACTCTCAAGCTGACAAAACTACTGGCATCATACACATCTCTGATGATTAATTTTTAAATCTGAAGTCAGACAACTCATTACCTTTGAGGCTCTGCTAACTAATATGGATGGTTTGGAATTCTTACATGTCCTAGAGATTTCCTATCTCTCGATTCAGTAGGCTCTTCCATCTCTCACATGGCACTTTGAGGCTGCTTAGACTCAAGCTGTAGATCTCAAAATTCCTTACCCAGCTCCCTCCCTGGCAATTCCATTACACAAAACCAGCAGGTAGCTAAAATTAGAGAGTAGGAAATTGGGCCAAGCTTGGTGACTAACCAGAATTGGCAAAGGCTAACAGGCTGAAATGATTGTTTTTAATTTTCTTTAATTAAAATCTTCTAACTACAGATCATTTGAGAAGGTCATCCAGTTTCTCAGGAGTTCAATTTGGTAATTTCATATTTTCTATTTAAGTGCTATTCAGATAACATACCCAGAAATACTCTAGGTAATGCCTCTTATGTATAGCTAGTATACCTTCAAAGGGATTCTCTATTCTTTCCTTATGGTAAAAAAAAAAAAAATTAGTTTTCAGTTACAGAGGCATAATATTAGCCTTTGCTTAGATGGAAAGTGATATTAAACTATAGATTTGTTTCAGCCACTCTGTCCCATATCACATCCCAAAAGCAATACAAAGACAAAAGTTTATTTTAAAATAACACCTTCTGGAGAAAGTCAACCAAAGCTCACAACTTAAAAGGTAGGAAGAGAAAAATGTGCTAATTGCCACCTGCAGAGTGGCTGATGTCAAAAATGCACTGTAATGTGAATACTCGCCCTAAATAACTGTGAAAATACAGATTACTGGAAGGGAAAAGCGAAAGAGAGAAACGTAAGAGATACATAAAGAACTACTATGCAACCTGTTCTGCATGGAGCTCTAAAGTTTTCTGGGTTTTGCTGCGTCTAGCTCAGCTCTGCTCCCAGGTACTTCCCCAATCCCTTGCCATTCATTCATTCAATCATTCATTCAAGACTTGTTTCCCTCTTACTTCTAAAATGACCTACAGATACTTTCACATTATCCATAGTACTAGCAAAACATTTAATAAAACAGAAAGATACAGAGGAGTTGGTCACTTGACCAATCAGATGAAAGACTAGATATTTTCTCCAGTCCTCTCAAGTCTCAAACAAAACAAAACAAAATTATGCAACAGAGATTAAGCAATTACAGCTGTACATACAGGACAAGAAAGGAAGAAGCCTAACAAAGCAAGGCCCACAAATCAGCTCTCAAGATTGTGTCTTGGGATACACAGGGATTTCCCTACTCCTGTAAGTTCTTTGCCAGCGCATCCTATTCTTGCCTTCCCCCCACTGTCCTGTTACAACAAGCAGAAAGCCTCAACTCTACCTAACCTCAGGAGTGTGTGTGTGTATCAAAGGGAGAGACCATGCTTCATTTCTGCCTGGGGCATCCCCACAGACTTAGCCTAGCCATCAAACTAAAAAACGTAGGGAACTGGAGTAGGAGATTAGTGAGCATGGTTATATCAGGCCTGAAGGAAAGGGGAATAAAATTCAGCTGGGACTAGTACAGTTCTATCCCACCCAAACCCACCTGGATCAAGGACTAAGATCACTGTTAAGTAAATTCCTCTAAGGGCTAGGACAACTCTGGCAGCAAAGGTACTATCCAAGGGTGAAGTGTTAGAAAATGAGTAACAAGGAAAAATATGAAAACTACCAATGATTTCAAGAAGAAAATTCTATTAAAAACTTAAGAGTAAAAATGATAAATGCTGGAGAAGACAAGGTTAAACTGGAACACTAATTCATTGTTGGTAGAGTTGTGAACTGATCCAACCACTGTGGAGAGCAATTTGGAACTGTGTCCAAAGGGCTATAAAAAATGTGCATACCCTTTGACCCAGCAATACCACTTCTGGGGCTGTATCCCAAAGAGATCATAAAAGTGGGAAAAGGACCTACCTATGTGTACAAAAATATTTATAGCAGCTCTTTTTGTGGTGGTCAAGAACTGGAAATTGAGGGGATGCCCATCAAGTGGGGAATGGCTGAACAAGTTGTGATACATGAATGTAATGGAATACTATTGTGCTATAAGAAATGATGAGTATGAGGACTTCAGAAAAACCTGAAAAGACTTATATGAACTGATGCTGAGTGAGGTGAGCAGAACAGGAGAACACGGTACACAACAATATCCACATTGTGCGACGACTGACTTTGACAAACTTAGCTCTTCTCAGCAATGCAAAGACCTAAAACAATTCCAAAAGACTCATGATGGAGAATGCTATCTATCCAGGGAAAGAAATATGGAGTCTGAAAGAAGATTAAAGCATACTATTCGCTCTTTTTTTGTTTTTTTTCTTTCTCATGGTTCCTCCCATTCGTTCTAATTCTTCTATACAACACGACTAATGTGAAAATATGTTTAATAAGAGTGTATATGTAGAGCCTATATCGGATTGCATGCCACCTTGGGGAGGGGGGAGGAGGAAGGTGGAGAAAATTTTAAACTTATGGAAGTGAAGGTTGAAAACTAAAAATGAATAAACTAAATTATAAAAAAAAAAACAACTTAGAGTAGAAGCAGATAAATCAACAGATGATGCTATAAGTAGAAGGTAGGATGAATACCAAAATATTCACAAAATTACAAACCTCTCTAAACAAATATTGCAAGCCAAAGGATATCAAACCACACTTGATGTAACACGGAACCCTATGGATTTCTGAGAGAGCAAAGACCCACAGAAGAGAAAAATCAGACTCTTTGGAGAAGTTACAAAGGAACAAATGGCAGAATTTATGGGCAGCATAAGCAAAATAATCTGTAGAACAGAAAAATCTGAATCCACAGTGGTGAGTCTCTCCAAAGAAGTGGAAAACCGATTGGGAATACAAATATATTGAAATGAAGGACAATCTGGAAGAAAAAAAAGCAATAATATTAAAAGAACATATGATCTCTATACAAGCAAAACACACTGAAGATAGGATACACAGAAAGAACCTACATATGTTCATAATAAGCCAAAAAGCCATGAACACCATATTTCAAGAAATAATACAAGAAAATTGAGGACTTCTGAATATAGAAAACAAAGCACCCAATTTGAAAGAATACAGATTGCCTTCAGAAAAAAACTCAACACTTCAAATTCCAAGACATACTGTGGTTCAATTTAACAATTCCAATGACAACAAATTCTGCAAGTGACCAGGAGAAAAGACCATCAAGTATAGAGGAAAGGAAATAAGTATTTATGTATATAGCATGCCAGATACTGTGCTAAGTGTTTGACACACATGTCATTTGATCCTCACAACCCTGGAAAGTGGAGCTATTATCCCCCTTTTTACAGCTGAGGAACCTGAGGCAAACAGGCAAAGCCTGACTTGCTCAGCATCACACAGCCAGTTAAGTGTCTAAAGCAGATTTGAACTAAATTCTTCCTGACTCCAGGCCCAGCAATATATCCACTGTATTACTTAGCTGCCTCAAATCTGAATAACATAAGATTAGCATGTGTCCACTGGAGATTGCAGAAGGGGATGGAATAATGTATTCCAAAATATTATTGTGTTATAAGAAATGATAAGCAGGAGGACTTCAGAAAAACCTAAAAAGACTTATAGGAACTGATGCTGAGTAAGGTGAGCAGAACCAGGAGAACACTGTACACAGTTAACAGCCACATAGTGTGAAGACTTTGACAGACTTATCTCTTTGCAATTCAAGGATCTAAGACAACTCCAAAAGATTCATAACGGAAAATGCTATCCACATCCAGGGAAAGAAATATGTATTCCAAAATGCAAAAGAACTCAAGATGCAACAGAAAATGACATACTCTGCAAACCTGAGCCTAATTATTAATGAAAAAAGATAGACTGAATTAAAGAATTTGAAGCATTCCTACGAAACAAAAACAAACATGAGAATAAAACAGAAGAAAAGAATCCATGTGAAGAGACAGGAGTGACTATTACTATGCACCTCAAGTGAGTAGATACCAGGGCAATACAATTATCTCTGTTTCCTGGCAACGAAGGCAAAAAAGGAAACAAGGAATTGCAGACTTCATTTTCTGAAGGAAAGCAAACCAATTCATCAGCACAGGGTTTTATAAAATTAAACTCTAGCAAGAAATTTATGATGAGGATCTTTGTTTAAAGGATACTTAACACAGTGGACAATATCTTCAACTAGTCTGTGAAAGAGAACTGTTCAAATGGGTGGTTCTATGGGCAGAGGCCATGGTGTGACACTGTACCTCCATGAAGGCATTTCTGAGGGCTGTGGGGATAAGCTCTAGCAACCCCTTTCTGGCAATCCAACTTAAAGGATAAAATGTGGGAGAAATCTATATAAACATTACATTTTATCCTGTTTTCTATATTCTCCTATTATAGGCCCGGATAACTGCCCTGCTTGCTACCTTCTCATACAGCTGCCTAGCCCTATTTAATTTTGCTACTCTCTTTTGCTGCATGTTGGGGTGGTGCAGGTAACTGCCACTAAGCAATTACTAAATTCATGGTGAAATGCCCATGAAAGGCAATAAAAAACAAGAGCTGTATTAGTGAGTAAAAAGTGAATGGGAACAGACTATCTGGGGAACTAGATTAGCAATATTTTGCATATTGAGATACCTCCCAGGTACCCCAGGCAAGGTTCTACTGTACCACAGGGTCTCTCATGTCTTTTCTTTAAGAGTCAAGAAAGGTCAGTCTCTCTCATCTGATCCTGACTTAAAAGATAACTGTAAAATAAATAAAGTTCAGGCTATCAAGAAGCTTACTAGCTAGGACACACCAAGCACATATTCATAAGTCAGGAAAAAGCTAGATGACTGAGCTGAAACAAAGGCCCATTACTTCCCTTCCACAATTATGCAGTATCTGCACAGGTCCAACTCTTCCTACCTGTACGAAAGTTGAAAAGAATGTCTCTGAACTGCTCACAAAAGTAGTTTGTAGTTTTATTTATAGGTTTGAGGTTTGTTTTTTTTTTTGACACATTCTAAGAACACGCTAGCCTCCCTTTCTACTTTGCTTCACTCGATAATGAAGAAACTTACAATTCTGTATTGGTGATAAAATCTTTAGATATGTTATTTCCCTAGTGTATAGTGCTACATGATATCAGTCTTTTTTTTTCTTGGAGGAGGGAGAGGAGTTATCATCAGACTGTGGTGATACGCAGACTACATGAAGTAGTCCGTAATCTTTTTCACATTCTCTTATACACAGGCTTTGAGAGGCAGTCATTAGCCAATGATGTCAAATACTTCAGAGAGGTCAAGGAGAATGAAGACTGAAACAAGGTCAATGGAACCCCTAAGCCAGTAGCTCTAGCAGAGTGGTGGGGACCAAACCCCAGATTACCAAGGGGCTGAAGAGGTGGGCGGTGAAAAGCAGGAGCAGTGGATCTAGACAAAGACCTCATCAAATTTGATGGACTTTTATTAGTTCTCCTCTTTGACTTCTCTACTGCATCTGACACTGCTGATCATGCCCATCCTTCCTGAAACCTGTTCTTCCCCTGACCTCTGTGCAATGTGGCCTCCTTATTCTCTTCACCTCCCTGGCTGTACCTTCTGTCTACTTTGTGGACTATTTTTCCTATTCTCTAAAAGTTAACTGTCCCTAGGATTCCATTCTTGGTACTCTTCTTCCTTTCTGATCTTATTCATTTCCATAGCTTCAATGGTCACTTCTGGTGATCACTGATGCCTGCCAAATCTCCATCTTGGGACTCAATCTCTCATTTGAACTCCAGAGTTACACTTCCAGCTCTTTCCTGGAATACGTATGTACTCGGTATCTCAAACTTATTAATCTTTCCCTTAAAGACTACTCTTCCTCCAAACTTCCCTATTTCTATCAATCACTCTACTACTTTTCCAGTCCTATTATACATTATTCCTCTTCATAACATTGAGCCCTCCCCCTCCGACAGATTACAAGATCCTTAAGGGCAGGCACAGTTTTACTTCTGTCTTTGCAGCACACTATACTCTTCTCTTTATCACCACTGGCACCGCCACCACCCTGGTTTCAGCCTGACCCATCTCTTGCCTAGATTACTGCAGCTGCCTCTTGACTGATCCACCTGCCTCCAAGCTTTCCTTATTCCAATCCTTCCTACATACATACATACATACATACACACACACACACACACACACACACACACACATATATATATATATATATATATATATATATATATATATATATATACTGTTACCAGATTAAGATGATCAGTCATCTTTAAGGAATAGTCACCTCCTTCCCCTATCTTATCCACATCTACTTTAGTTCTTATTCTTAGGATTCTGCTTAGAGATCACTTCTGGTACAGAGGTATCTAATCCTTCTGTCACAGTTGTTTGTCCTCTACACTAATATAGTATTCTGTACTTCTTTTAGCTCATTCCCACATTTTATGTGTATAACAAGAGTTTATAAAGCTGTACTTTATAGGAGGGGGGTGGGAAGAGGCTCTATTAAGGAGAGCACTGCTGTGTGGAGTGAATGGAGTGATAATGATGGCAACAGACGAAAGTCCTTATTTTGCCTGCTTTCTCTGGAAAGGAAAATCGGCTTTGGATTGTAAAGAACTAGGGGAAAAAAGGACTAATAGGGAGTTGAAAGATGAAGTAAGTGGAGACGTAACTGACCTTGACTTTGCAAAACATCCTGAATGAAGTCAGTAATACAGTCTTTCTGGTGCTCTAGATAGAACAATGTCTAATTTTGGAGGCCACACTGAAAGAAGTACATTGGGGAACTGAAGAATGGTCAAAAGAAAATGGCCGAGACAATGAAGGGTCTCAAGGCCAAGCCATGAAGACTGTTGAAAGAAGTATGGAAGGATTCACGAATTTGAAAGGCTGTCACATGGAAGAGAGGTTATTCTTGCTTCTCTTGACCAAAGAGGAAACAGCAAGTAGCAACTGACAGAAGCTACAGGGAGGCAGATTTAAGGCTGATATAAGGAGCAATGACCCAACGATCAGAACCAGCAACATATAAATGGAAGCAGGAGATGCCCCTCCTTAAAGATCCTCAAGCAAAAAAGCCAGACGACCCCTTGTCAAGTGTGCCATAGAAGGAAGAAATTCTGTTCTGAGTGTAGTATAGAAGAAAGTGCTGGAGTCAGAAAGAGCTGGGCTTATGTCCTGCCTCTGACACTTCCTAGCTCTGGAAAGCCATAGGAAAGTCACTCATCTGTGTCTGTTTTCTCCTCTGTAAAGTGATGATAACCACATCTACAAGTCATAGGATTACCGTGATAATATGTATAAGGTGCTCTGGAAACCTTAAATAGCTATATAAACGTCGGCTGTGACAGCTACTCAGGGGCTGAGATTCTGTGGTTCCTTCGTATCTTTCTTCTCTGTAATCCCCATGCACAGAGGGTCTGAGTCTCAGTTCTTGTTTTTAAATCATCCACAGAATCCAACATAGGGGTCTGTTTCTTAACACCAAGGATCACAGGACTTGGAGCTGGAAGGGGATTTAGAGACCATCTAGTCCAACCTCCTTATTTTATGGATAAGAAAACTGAGGTCTGGAGAAGATAAAACGCCTTACCCCCGAGGTCAAACTGGTATTAAGCGGCAAAACTATGATTTGAGCTCAGATCCAACATCCCCACCATGATTAATTTATACTCTACAGCCAACATGCCCACCATTAATTATACTTCCACATATGTATACTTCAACAGGGAAAGTCAAATTTGGAACAGATAGGCCAGAGTAGTGTATGACAACACCAAATGCTTTTAACCCAGGAACATAATTCATCTTTGCACCACAAAGTGAAATACTACTAAAACTAGTATATGATCAAGAGCTGGGAGACACTCTATACAACAAACATGTTCAAAACCAGAAATAGAATTTTTCCTGGCACTTGTAAAATAACGGCCAGAAGCAGCTCTCCCAGCTTTAATCAGCATTTGCTACAATACCCAAACATAGACAATACGTCACTTCAGACCAGCTTAAAGAGAGCAACAAAAACCAGTTGCTGCCCAGACAATGCTGTTGCGGGGGTGAAGCCAGATCAAATGTTGGGTTTTTTTTTTCCCCCACTCTGTTCCAAAGTTATTTACGGTAAAAAACCTTCAGCCTGACCCTTTCAGTCACAAGCAAAGCCTTGTTCTTTCTTAACAACCATTCCTTTGATTTGAATATGGTTACACTGAACAATGAGGTGGGGACCCAGGATAAAGCAGATGACATCAACCTCCTTCAGCCCAGAAGCTTATTTGAGAGCTCAAATTCTGGTCCTTGGTCAGCGAGCTGACTTCATAGAGGGCTCCACTGTCAGAACAGCCATGTGGTGTGTGCATACACAGAGTCTGTATTCTGGGATTAACCACTAGTCAGCACTTCATATAAAAAGAACAAGCTCTGACACACCAATGACAATGTTTTAAATTTGTTCCACTTCCCTAGAAGCCACACTTGATCTCCAGGGCCAGCACAAAGAAATAAAGTGGCAAACTCAAACTATAAAGCATGTCTTTTCTTTCCATCATAGCTAAAGAAAGATGTCAGTCTCCTCTGTTTGATCATTCTTTGAATAAGAAAGAATATTAAAAAGACAATCACTTTTTTAGGAAGCTCAAGTGTTAATTTTTTAATTTAAATTTGGAAACTTGTTTGTAAAAAGGCAAAAGAAAACTAGCCATATAGTACTTAAAGCCATTTAGCCCCCAGGACACTGAAGCCCCTGACTCTACTGACCAGGAGCCCAAATGAAGTACTGTGAAAGGACCCTTCTCTCCCCTCTCCTCTCTCATCCATCCTCTAGTCAGTCAGTCAACAAGCATTTATTCAAGTGTTTATATGCCAGGCACTATGGTAAGCACTGGGGATACAAAGAAAGTCAAGAAAAAAGAAACTAGTCTTGGCTGTCAAAGATCTTATATTCTAATAGGGCAGACAACACACAAACAACTTTTGGTACACACAAAACATACGTACATGCGTGTGTATTAGATGAAATGTAAAGGGCAGAGCGGTGGGAAGGGAGAGTGTTAAGAAAGTCTACATGCTGAAGTGAGATGAGAATTAAGTCTTGAAAGCCAGAAAAACTCAAAAGGCAGAGGTGAAGGGGCACAACATTCTAGGCAAGGGGGACATACAGTACAGTAGCGTGTGGAGATAGTGTTATGCTTTGAGGAATGGTCCACGCAACCAGATGAAGTGTGTGGAGGGAAGAAAAGGATAAGAACACTGGAAAGGCAAGAAGGAGTCAAGTTATAAAAACTTTTAAAAGCCAAACAGAGTTTTATTAGATCCCGGAAGGAAAAAGGAGTCACTGGAATTCAGTGAAAGGTCGTGATATTGACAACTATGACAGACTTAGCTCGTCTCAGCAATACGATGATCCAAGACAATTCCAAAAGAGTCATGATGGAAAATGCTATCCACATCCAGAGAAAGAACTGTGGAGTCTGAATGCTGATTGAAGCATACTATTTTCACTTTTTTTGTGGTTTTCCCCTTTTGTTCTGTTTCTTCTGTCACAATATGACTAATGTAGAAGTATGTTTAACGTGATTGCACATGTATAACCTGTATCAGGTTGCTTGCTCCCTTGGGGAAGGAAAAAAACTTGGAACTCATAATCTTATAAAAATCTTATAAAAATGAATGTTGGAAAAAATAAAATACTATTTACAAGAAAAAGAATATTGTGATAATTTAAAAAAAAAGAAAGTGATATTGAATGGAAAGCCCTGAGGCAGAGAGACCAATCAAAAATCTATGGTAATAATCCGGGCAAGAGATGATGAAGACCTAAATGATTAAGTGAGGGTTTTTAAAGAATGGGGCATATTTACAAGAAGCAGGGAAGGAGTCAGTGGATAGGGAGACTGAAGATAAGATCATGGAGTTGACAGTGGGGATATTGCTGGAAAGGTCAGGAGGAGATAAGGACAAAGGTACACTTAGAGGGTTTGGCAAGAAGAACCATCTCTTGATCAGAAACCAGAGTAAAAGAAGAGAGTGTGAGGGAATTTGTCTGGATGATATATAAGGAAGTGGGAAGAAGGGGAACTCTCACTAAATAGCTTCAATTTTTTTTGGTGAAATAGGAGGCAAAGTTCTCAGTGCAAAGGGAAGGGGAGGAAATACTATGGAAAGTGTGAGGAAAAAAAAGGTTAGAATAGTCCCTGTGGTGAATGGAAGGGCTAACTGATTTACCTCACTATAGTAATTTGAGGTGAATAGCAGGCGGAATAAGCAAATTTTTGTGATTTCCTCTGGCTCCATTCAGAAGCACATAAATAGGAGCAAAGGAAGGAGATGGCAGGAATGACCCAGGGTTGGGGCTCTGGCAAGGTATTACTGGCAATAGGAGAAAGGGGCAACAGATATGACAGCAGAGAATAGGATAACATTGAGTTCATCTACCAAGGACCTGAGATAGGGAAGGCAGGAAACAGTTCAAGGTTGGTGGCCCGGGAATGAAAAGGAATGGAGGGAATCTAGGTCACAGTGAGGACAAAGGTAAAAATGGAAAGAAAAAAGATTATCATCAAATGAAGGAAACTTCAGAGTTAGTAGCTGCAGGAAATAGGAATATCAAGGGTGAAACCACCTCTGTGCATAGCAGAAGCATGGAGTAGGTATCAATATGTATGTTAAAGTTCCCTAGAATACGAGGCCAGGAGACGGGGAAGAAAATTTGGTATAAGTGAAGGATTCAGGAAAAATGTCAATAAAAATAAATGATCTGCTTCTGAACTGAACATTAAGAATTATTCTCTTTCTTCAAACATGCTTTTCTTGACAATATCTTGGGGAAGACATATACTTGACAGTTGCGATGAGCTGAAATACTTTGGTTCCAGATAAAAATTGGCTGAAAACTGCAATTAAAAAAAAATAGCATTCATACCCTTTGGTGAAATGGATTCTGTAAAACCAGTGTTTTCCCATATGCCACAACACTTCATTAAAACTTTCAGTTTGGTCTTATGGTGGAGTATTAATAACCCAAGCCTGGGCTGCTCTTGAAGTCATCTGTTAATCTCTCCTACTTATAAGCCACTTGGCAGTTATTTACTAGGGTCCTACATGTGAACAACACAAGTGATAATTTCATTAGTAAAATACATTGTTAATTAGCATTTATGGGAAATTATATTATTAAAGAGAAACTAAAGAAATATCTAACTCACAAGGGATTTTGATTAGCATCAGCCTCAGTCCCTCAAGTGATGATATATCTATATAAACAATCTATAAAGTCTTTCACAGATGACTTTTCAGTGAAGCTTCACAAATACAGACCACCCAAAAGCAGTTCTAGCTCTTGCAGTCATTTGATTGACTCTGATTATCTATCCGACCAAGATTTTGTGATAACAAACACTTTTTTGGACAGGACCAAATGATTTCATTAATGGGGAATACACAGGTTAAAAAAAATGCCTCTAGCAATGCAGGGCCACACTTGATCTGCAACTTGAAAAGTCTTAGAGTTGCATGGGGGTCCTGAAATGTTAAGTGACTTGTCCAGAGTTATTGGAACAATATACATCAGAGGTGGGACTTGAACTCAGTCTTCCTTTTGAACTTGGGCTAGTACTTGATCAAAGCACTTTAAAAAGTAAATTATCTTTTCTAATCATCTTTTTTTTATTATACTATGCTATGAAATGCTTGTTTTATTCCATAAATTAAAACATATTTTTTAAAAAGTCAATTACCTCTTGGATCCTGTTAAGTTCATCTAATAGAAAAATTAAAATTCTCTTTATTTTGATTGGCAGTGCAGTTCTTAATTTAATACAATATAAATGATGAACAGAACTATCCCATAAATACACATTTTTATGAGATATAAATCAAAAGAATTCAGTGCCCCTGCAGCATGTAGCAGAACGTGAGCTCCTTGAAGGCAAGGACTATCTCACTTTCGAATTTGTAGTCAGTGTCTAACATAGTGCTTGGCACACAGTAGGAGGTTAATAAAGGCTTGGTGGATTTCTATAGGACTTAAAGTCTACAGAGCATTTCACATACATTATTTCCTTTCATGATAAATTCTTTAAAGTTCGACATGCAGGCTTGGGCTGACGACTCCGAAGGGAATACGAATGAGTGAAAAATCATTAAGTCCCCAAGTCCCCACCCTCAAGTCCCTGGGTTCCTTACTCTCCCTCTCCACTAACAAATTAGGTGCCAAATCTTGTCTTTCCACTTCCCATGTCATTTCATTAGTCCCCTTCTCTCTACTCACACAGCCAGCACCCTAGAACAAGACTATTACCTCTCACCCAGAATACTTCAGTAGCCTCCTAATTGGTCTCCCAGCCTCAAGTCTCTCCCCTCTCCAATGCATTCTCCACACCGATGCCAAGATGATTTTCCTAACATGGACGTCTGTCACTCTTGGTCCAGCCAATCTAGCCTTGTTGCTGTTCCAAACAAGGAACACTTTATCTCCAGTTTCTATGGCTTTACAGTGATTAGGCCCCATGTCTAGTATGTAATCCCACCTCACTACCAATTCTGAGAATCTCTCATGTTGTTCAGAAGTTGGCTTGAGAGATATCTTCATAAAGCATCTCCTGATCCCCTCAGCTTCTCTGACCTTCTGCTACAAGAAATTTACCTTTTATTTTTCATATAATTCTGTTAAACGTTGTCTCCTCAGCTAGAACATAAGCTCCTTAAGGACAGGGACTGTTTATGTTTGTTGATTGTTCACTAAACTGCAACTTCTGTCTAATACACTCAATTCTCTTCTGTCACCAAGAGGTTATTTCTGGCCTTGGGCATCGAAAGCCACTCTTTGCCTGACTCCAACAGCAGATACTCCATCTGTTGCTCTCTTATGCTTACGCTACTCAAACAACAGGTCTAAAACAAGGGCACCAGAGTGTGGTGTAGAGGAAAAAGATCTAAGATGTAGTAATGAGATCTGAGTCTGAGTTCCAGCTCTGCCACTAACTAGCTTTATAAGCGGACCCTGAGTAACTCAATCTGCTGATCTGACTCTGTTTCCTCATCTGCACAATAAGGAGATTAATACCTGCAGTACTTACTTCACAGGGTGGCTGTAAGCCTAAAATGAAATAACCCAAGTGAAATGCTTTGTAAACTTTATGGCTTAGATCAGTACTGCGTCTCTATCACACCCAACACAAAGCAGTGGGTAGAGAGCTGATCTCAAAACTGGCTGTGTGACCCTTTAGCGCTCTAAGACCACAGAGAAGGTGCTGACCTGCAGTGAGTCTCCTCAAGGGGTTTCCTACAGTACTGAAATCAGGCCTAGATATTAAACTCTGTGTGCTGGGCACTAAGTAGATAAATACAAAAGTGAGACGGATGATTCCTGACCTCAAGCTTACATCCCACCAGAAAGATACAACATAAATTGCACAGTGCTGGTCAAGCAAAGGATCTTTGACCTACGTAGTTGGGAAGATATGCAGGAGACTGTCTCACCATTTCCAGTAGCAGGGATATTTAATTGCTGTTCTCTTATCAAGAGGTGAAATGTCGGGGGACGGGGGGGGGGCGGGGAGAGAGAAAGGATTCAGTCCCCAGGAACAGAAGGGGAGATGATGAGATACCAACAATGGCTGGGCCCTTTTGTCCTGATGGATGAGATGAAGCATGTCTGATTACGGCTAATATTAGACGGCTGAAGTAAAGATTGACTTACTTGACCTCCAATCTAGGTAGCACCTCTTAATAGACACACAATGTAGCCTAGAAGGGAGCATTCTAGCCCAGGCCTAGGAAAACTGGAGACTCCATAAGCTGAAAGCCTTGGAGTCTCCAGCAAAAAGCTTTTTTGCTCAGTACAACACTGGGATTCTGAATTGTGAAAGAGAATACTTAGAATTCTTGGTGGTCCAAAGTATCCCTTACCTGTCACTGCCACACAGATTTGTTTCAAATAGAACAGAAGACTTAGACTACCCACTCAGTTTCGAACCAAGAGGCGGAAAATACTATTAAAATTTTTCTGTGAAATAGTTGAGCACTCCTAAGATATATCCTACTACTTAAGAGTAAAGATCAGATATGGTCCTTGTCCATAACAGTCTTCCTTGCATAAGATGTACTATGTACAATGTCTTTTTTAAAAAAATATTTGTATCCTCAGCACTTAAAACCGTACCTAGCACACAGTAGGTATTTAATAAATTTATTAAATTGACTATTGTTGTATGCCACTGTAGAAGCATCTGCCTGTATCATGCCCTCTTTCTAGTCAGCAACACAGCCTAAAAACTGCCACTTTACCATTCCCCAAGGTACAGCTGAGAAATAACAGCTGTGTTTCCTGGAATACCTCAGTAGGTAGAGGAGGACTCACTTGGAATCTCATCTTGGTTCAGTGGCAGGCTCACTCAATACGTAATTACATAATAGGTAAGTTCAAAACATTGCTATTGTTGTAGTTGTGTCTTGTACTCACAGAATCATAGAATCAGACATAAAAACCACCATCTCTGCCACTCAGAAGCTGTGTGACTTGAGGTAACTCACTAACCTTCCCAAGCTTCTGTTTCATCATCTGTACAGGGGTTGATCCAGAGCAGTGACATCAAACTCAAATAGAAACGGGCCACAAATCCATACATAAGGTCCTTGGTGGGCTGCACACTTACTTGTGCTTTATTATAATCTTTATTTGCTTTGTTAAATATTTCCCATTTACTAATTAGCCTGCTTTGGGCTACACTCACAGGTGTTGTGGGCCACATGTTCAGACAACTCTGATCTAGATGACTTTAAGCTTCCTTTTCAGCTTTAAACTTCTGAGTCTTATGAGATGCTATATCCATAAACTTTCACTTTAAAGTCTGAAATATGAGCCCCAAAGAGTCATATCTGAGCCTCTAAAATTTCTCCCCAATCGCTTTCTTGATCTATCTAGAATGGACAATATTTGTGGTGGGATAGTAACTGAAGAAAAGATCACCTGTAACAGAAGGTAGGGCAAAGAGTGAGTGGGTCTTTTATTTAAACCTAATGATAAATTCAAACAAAAAAGTTTTAAACCAATGGTTGGGTACCAAGATCTTGGATAGAAGTCATGGTCTTATCCCACAGAAACTTTGAAAAATTATGTGGTAAGACTTTGAAACAATTAAAAAGAATTGCCCTGCCCTAGGACTATTTGCTTTGCTCACCAGGAAGCTCTATTCTTTTTTTCAAAGGCATTATGAAATGAAAAAGCAGAGTAAACTACCTATAGTTCAAAAATGCTACTGAGGGTGGGGATGATTCATTCATTTTAATCACGGAGTGCAGACTACGTGCAAAGAATTTTGATGATGATGAGGGAGCTATACAAATGGATATGATCCCTGCTCTTAATCTGAAATCTAGTCAGGGAACTAAAACTAGTATAAAAATAGCTATGATACAGTACAGAGTAGAGTATGCTAAATGAATGAGAGGTACAAATAAAGTGCTATAAAAATCCTGGGATGGATTCCAGTTTGCTGACTTGAATCTTGTTGCCTAGGTGATTAATTATAACATTTTGGAAATAAAGTGGACCTAGCCTCTGCTGGCATAAATTGCATTACTCTTTCAAGGTAAGAAATAGTAACAAGCTGGGGTATGTGACAGACACCCTGTCACCAATTCCATTCTATAGTCAGGGCTTATATCAAACTTAAGACTTGGGGATAGAGATGACCTACTGGACAGCATTAAAGACGGAATAGGTCTTCCCATATGGTAGCTGACAGCCTAACTCACAAGTTAATGATAAATAGGGTGGAAGGCACACTCTAATCCCTGATATCCAGATGTAGAAAAGGGAAAATCTCCTCACCCCTCTCCTCCCATAACACTAAGAAATAAAATTTTAGTCTTATTTCCTTTCTCTGAAGAATGGGAGCTCCCATAAATATAAAGATGAAAATCCTCACTATAACAAAATCATACTCAACCTGCAGTTCCAAGGCTGGAAAGAATTTCTGAGATAATCTAGACCCCCCCCCCTCTTTTTTTTTTTACAGATGAGGAAACTGAGGTTTCGAGGGGAGAAATTATTTTCTCAAGGTCCCCCAGGCAGCAAGTGACCGTGCTAGGGATCTGAACACCCAGCTGGGGGCCTCCACTGCTTCCTGGGATGAGACTTCTCCGAATCACAAGAGACGGGCGTAGACCAAGCCCGGGGACAATCACGGACTGGGGCCCAAGGGCCTGCCCCGGGGTGGTTAGGAAGGGGCATTCCTGTGAAGCTCTCTAGCTCATGCCTTCGAGGTCGGGGTCGTGGCCGCCTCCATTACCCTAAACAGGAAGGTGAAACGGGGTGAGGAGGTGCCCCGGCGACACGCCCCAGGTGATCCCCGCGGCCCTGTCCGCAGGCCTAGGCCCCGGCCCGCCCAACCCTTCTACCGCGGCCGGAATCCGTGGCCGACCGCGGGCACGCTCTCGCGGGCTCCTGGCCCGCTACCCCCCGCACCTTGAGGTGGGTCCGCAGGCCGCCGGCACCCCCAGACTGGTCGGTGATCTCGTACTCGCCCGTCACCAGCAGGTCCTTGTGGATCTCCTCTCGAAGGCACTTGCGGGAGTTGACGGGCAGGTGGAAGGAGATGGTGAGGACCGAGCTGGGACCTAGCAGGAGCAGGAGCAGCAGCGCCAGCTGGCCGGGGCCGCGGGAAACACGAGGGTCGGACAACCGGGACATGGTGCTGTCTACCGCTTCAGCTCCGGGGGCCTCCACCGCGCCGGAACCGGGGGACCATGGGACCGGCCTCCGACACTGCGACGCCGCCGGCGCCATCTTGGAGACTGGCAGAGGGAGGCTGGGGGAACCTGGAGAGAAATTTAGCGACAACAAAAACCCCGATAACCGCGCGGAGCAGTACATTAAAGAAGATAAAGTGGGCTAAATGTCAGTTAGTCACTTAAATTGCTGTATTTCTGGCGTTTTAGACCTTCGCTATCCACCATGATTAGTAAGGGCAACCCTGGAAGTAATTGCCCTTTAATTTCCGGAAACTCTTCCCGGGAGTTCTAGGGTCACCGATACCATGACAACCAAGCCCCAATGGGGAAAGGCCACAGAGCCGTTCTGAGAGCCCGCCCCACGCGCCGGGGTTGACTATGTGGCGGCGGCTGCGCACGCTGGCCTGGGCCTCGGTCTTTGAGGCACTGCAGACGTCGCCAGAGAGCGGGTTTTAGAGCCCGTGCTGGGGCACAGGGTGACAGACACAGGCCCGAGGCGGGGAGTCGGGGGGTGGGGGGGCAGCCTGATGCCGCAGAGTTCCCAAAAGCCCCGGGGAGGAAGCTAGGACCGGAAGGACTCCTCGTGGACCCGGAGAGCGGCGGGACCTGCGTCTGAGTCCCGCTGCTCCCCAGCCTACGGGGAGAGGAAGGGGCTCCCGGGGCCAGGCTGGGCTGTTTGACCCCAGTCAGCCTGCTTGGCCAACTGGTCAGGAGTAGGCAGAGCACCCAGCCATCCTGTGGCTTCCTCCACCCAGGGCCTGATAGTGTAGAAGTGAATGCCCGCTACCGGGGGAGGTTGTGGGTGACGGTGACCTGGTGTCCGATGTACTGGGTTTGTGCGCAAGCGAATGTCCCAGGGGCAGGGTGTGTGTGCGTGAACGTCTATAATTGAAAGTCCCACCTATGAGGTGTGTGTGTGTGTGTGTGTGTGTGTGTGTGTGTGTGGGTGAAAGGTCCATCTCTAAGGGGTGTGTATATGTGTGTGTGTAGGTGAAAATCCCATCTCTAAGGTGTGTGTGTGATCTGTGTGTGGGTGAAAAAGTCCATCTCTAAGAGGTGTGTATATGTGTGTGTGTAGGGGAAAAGTCCCATCTGTAACGTGTGTAGGTGAAAATCCCATCTCTAAGAGTGTGTGTGTGTGTGTGTGTGTGTGTACGTGGAAGTCCCACCTATAAGGTGTGTGTGTAGGTTAAAGATCCATCTATGAGGGGTGTGTGTCTGTGTCTGTGTGTGTAGGAGAAAGGTCCATCTCTAAGGTGTGTTTGTGTGCAGGACCATCTGTAAGGTGTGTGTGTGTCTGTATGTGTATAGAAAGTCCCTTCTGTTACAGGTCTATGTGTGTATGTATATGTATATACATATATACACACATATGTATGTATGCACTATCTACAGGACATATGTGCGTAGAATTTAAAGGAGATTACTATTGAAATGTTATAAATACTTGTTAGGTTTCAAGGTCATTCAAAATAGTATTATTGCTCCTACAGTAAAAGCTGATGTGTTTAAGGTTTGCAAAACACTATGTTTATCTCATTTGATTTTCACAAATGTGGGTTATATTATTTTTATAGATATTACATATTATTTTCATTATCCCTGTTTCATAGATTAAGAAACCAAGGCTCAGAGGAGTTAAATGAGTAGTGAGTGCAGGGTCACCTAGCTAGTAAGATAGGATTTGAACTGAAGTCTTTTTGATTTTAAGTCCTGTGCAACTTGCTGCATCTTATGTTTCTTTGTGAGAATGCCTTCTGAGTTCTAAGAATTCTTAGGAGATATTCTAATCCTCATGGAGTTTAGGGACAGGATTCATACTCCTGGACATCACATTAAAAAAAATAGGCTTTACTCTTTTCTTGTTTTTAACTTAGCAAACATTGATGAACACTATTATTTCCATACACAAAGAATAGAAAAAGAGGATTGCATATGAAACTTAGCATCTCCATTACATTCATCTTCATTTTCTCTTCAAAATTACTATAATAAATTCCATATGTTAGTTTCAAAGCTGTCCTATTCTCCCATTGAAATTCCCCCCCTTCTCTATGCTTCTTTAAAAAAAATACACTAACTTTCTTTTATGTCTTTTCTTTTGGGGGGAATGTTACTGTCACTGCTATTTCCTTCCCCATCTGCCCCACCCCAATAAAAACAAACACTCGTGTAACAAATAGACGTGATAAACAAATCCATATATTGGCCATGTCTGAAAATGTGTATCTCAATCTGCACCTTGAGTCCCTTATCTCTTTGTCAGGAGCTAGATATGATGATCCACTGTGGGTTCTCTGGAGTCATGGTTAGTCATCAAATTGATGACATCTATCAGATATGTTTTTCTTTACAATGTTATAAATTGTTCTAATTGCTTTTTTATATCAGGTTTAAGTCTAGGTTTTTCTAAATTCATCCTTTTATCATTTGTTATGGTACAATAAAATCCCATTACATTCCATAATTTGTTCAGCCATTCCCCAATTAATGGGCACCCACTTTGCTTCCAATGCTTTGTTAAAGTGAAAAGGAGTGCCATAAACATTCTTTTTACATGTAAGTCCTTTCCTTCTTTTTTTGATCCCTTTGGAGTATAGTGGTACCTTAGTACATAGTTAATGCTCAATAGATGCTTTATATTATCTCTGAGTCAAATAGTGTACAATATAGTGACTTTAGGGGTATAGTTCCAAATTACTTTCCAGACCCACATATACAAAAATATAGCAGCTCTTTTTATGGTGGCAAAGAATTGGAAATTGAAAGGATGCCCATCAATTGGAGAATGGTTGGACAAGTTGTAGTTTATGAATATAATGGAATACTATTGTTCTGTAAGAAATGATGAGTAGGCAGATTTCAGAAAAACATGTAAACACTTACATGAACTGGTGCTAAATGAAGTGAGCAGAACCAGGAGAACATTGTACACAGTAACAGCAACATTGTGCAATGACCAACTTTGACAGACTTAGCTGTTCTCAGCAATGCAATGATCTAAGACAATTCCAAGGGACTCATGTTGGAGGAAGAACTGGAGTCTGAATGCTGATTGAAGCAGACTATTTTCACATTTTTTTCTTTCTTGTGGTTTCCCGCTTTTGTTCTGATCCTTCTTTCATAACATGACTAATGTGGAAATATATTTAATAAGATTGTACATGTATAGCCTTTTTCAGATTGCGATGTCTTTGGGGAGGGGTTTGGGGAGGAGAGAGAAAAAAATTGGAACTCAAAATCTTGTAAAAGTGAATGTTGAAAATTATCTCTACGTGTAATTGGAAAAAAATAAAATACTATTAAGTGGGGAAAAATAAAAACAAAACAACAACAAAAAAACCAAATTGCTTTCTAGAAAGGCTGAACCAATTCATAGTTCCACTAACAATGCTTTGGTGTGTCTGTCTTCCCACACCCCCTACAGCTGTTGTCATTTTACTTTTCCTTATCTTACGACTGTGAGATAGAACCTCAAATTTGTTTTAATTTTCATTTTTCTTATTATTAGTGACTTGGAGTACTTTTTAATATTGTTGATAGTTTGGACTTTTTCTTTTTAGAACTGCCTGTTAGACCATTTATCTGTTGGGGAATGGCTCTTCTAATATGTTTGTTTCAGTTCCTTCTGTATCTTAGAATCAGGCCTTTAGCAAATAAACTTGCTGCAAATATTTTTTTTCCCCAGTTAACTATTTCCCTTCTAATATGAACTCCATTAATTTTGTTTGTGCCAAAACTTCAATTTATGTAGTTATAATTATCTGTTTTAGTTTCTGTGACCTCTATCACTTGTTTGGTCATGAACTCATCTCCATAGCTGTGAAGGGCATCTTTTTCCTTCCTCCTGTAATTTATGATACTATCTTTTATATCTAGGACATTTATCTATTTGGAGCTTATTGTGGGATGTATGATGTGAGATGTTGATCTTACCCTAATTTCTGCCACACTGCTTTCCAGTTTTTCCAACCAGACAGGGCTGCACAGGGAAGCTGTATGTTGGCCAGCCACTGAGAGGCCATGAACTCTTCTCTGCCACCAGTACTCGTTTTAATGATATATCTTTGCTTACATAAACATTAGCATTAGAAAGCAAAAGTCTTTGCCTGTATTACTTGAATAATTACAAAAACAACACAGTACAATCTTACTTTACATTGCTTTGTATTGTAATTTGTTTAGTGACCACTAGAGAGTAAGCTCCTGGATGGCAGGGATCTTTTACCCCTTTGTAAAGGAGGTACTTTATGTAATGGGAGGAGGAAGAATCACTTAATATTTGCTGAATAAATCAGAATCTTGCTGGTAATTTGGGGTTTTGGAGTAATGGGGTGATATGGAAGTTTATCCTTTATGTTTAGAGAGTTGAATATTCTGTTTTTGCTTTTATCTCCAAGAAGTTTGTGAATTTTCTAATTATCATATTCACATTCTTTCATTTATTTTAACTTCTGTCTTCCAGGTGCAGAAATTGAAGCCTAAAACAGTTAAGTAACTTGCCTCAAACCATACAGTGCCAGAGCTAAGAATAAAAACTTGGTCCCCTGACTTCAACCTAGACTAGTATAATACTCAGAGTGTATTTTGCTTATGTATGTGTGTATACATATATATGTTTTTGTAAGCCTAATTTGGTTTTTAGTTTTGAATTCCCATATCACTCATTTTATGTGCCTAGTATGATGCCTGGCACATAGTAGGCACTTAAAAAATACTTTTTGATTGGAGATTTTGGTTTGATTGGTTCACTGAATGTCTTTCTTTGATACTCATAACACACCTTTTATGATTTTTATCAGTGCTTTTTGCTCTGCTAGAAGATCAATGAAGATGTTTATATCTAATGCAAAGACATATAACATCCACTATATACCCCCCTCAACTCTACAAGTAACTGTGCTTTGAAAAAGAATATCTGCATATTCCTACCTAAGTTTCGTGTGAGGATAGATTTTCCGTTTTCTAGGTGTGAAACATGAACTATATGCCAACTCTACATGGTACACAGTGTACTTCATCAGTGCTATCTACACTATGTCCTGAAGATAAACTAGCAGGACCCTGCCCTATATACTAAAGCCAGGAAGTACAAATCATCAGGATTAGAGTTCTGGTAGTAACATTGCTGGATGATATCACTAAGAATATCTAATTTCAAAAAATCATTAAAGAAGTTCTGAGAGGGGAGTTCAAATACAAAAAATGGGTAGAAGAAAAGAAAATCTCTTTTCCCTTCCCCTACACCCTACCTACCCCCCATCATATATGACATACCCCAAACAACATCTTGAAATATACAGTTCATTTGTATGTTGACTATTCTCTACAAGCTGTACTTAACAGAGAGGTAGGAATAGGAAGCAATGAAAAAGGAAGGAGAAAGAGGACCTTTCTCCACAAGCACATGACAGCCCTTTTTTCCTTGCCAAAGGTCATCCTGGCACGTGGACCAAGGAAGTATTAATAACTTTTCTAAAGAGGTACTTCTCCAGGATTTGGTGTCTCATAGACCACAACCAATGCTGTCAACTCTCCAGATGGTCAACTTCTGCGTTATGAACTGCAGCTTCCAAAGAGCTCAAAGTGCATCTCAGATCAGAGGACTCAGTTATGGGGAAGAGCATCATTAGAGTCTCTGTGCTAAAGATTAAATGCCATATTTGTCCAAAGCAAAATTGTCAGAGGTAAAAGACCTAAAGATAACCATCACAACCTTATATCTGATTGAGCAAAGAAAAGGGGAAAGGATAGAACTGAAGAATACATTGAAGACCTGGATTCTTGCTTATAGGCTAGGTACTGGCATGAGGAGGGGGTGGGACTATAGAAGGAAGACATGCAAAAATGCTTCCTGCCCTTAAAGATTTTATAGTTATTTGAAGGAGAAACAAAATACAAAACAATTAGACAACGTTACAAGACAAGGCAGCATGGTGTGGTTAGGATTTCACTGATTTGGAACTAAAAGGTATGGGTTCTTATCCCACCCCTGGCTTAGTAGTAGTTTAATAGTTATTATAATTGCTAACATTTTTATAGGGCTCACTATGTGCCATGCACTGTGCTATGTGCTTTACGGTCATCTTATTTGGTACCGCAACCCTGGGAGGTAGGTGCTATTGTAATCCTCAATATACAGATGAGGAAGCAGGTTAAGTGACTTGACGAGGGTCACTCAGCTAGTATGTATGTGAAGCACTACAATCTTGACAAAGTCACTTCATCTCTGGCCTTCAGTTTCTTCATCTGTGAAATTAGGTGGTCCAGTTCGATGATCTGTAAGGTGTCTCCTTCTCCTGTCTATATAGGATCCCATGAATTATGCAGCTACTAAAGACAGAGACAATGATTTGTGACTCTAAATGATCAAATACAATGTGACATCCCAGGAGCCAAAGGAGCATTTAGGAAGCTATTGTCGGTGCAACAATCGAAATTTGAGTTTACCTCATTTTTGTACCAGCTCATATGTGATGTTATGAATAAGACTTGTGTAGGAGTTTTCAAATTAAGAATCAATTTCAAGAAGGTGGAATGATTTTCCTTGCCCTTTGCCACTGATTAATGAATGTTTATTGAATTGAAACTGAAATGGAATCAAATTGATAAAGGAGAAAATATCTGGAGTTGGAATAATGTTGGACTCCTTTCATTTTTTGTGTGACTAAAGACAAATACCTTCACTACTCTAGGCCTCAGTTCCTTCATCTGTGAAGTGAGGGAGTTGAATTACATGATCTCCATGGCTTCTGTGATTTTTAATACCCTATGGTTTGGTATATAAAAATGCAAATTTTTATGGTATGGGTTGTAAGTGCTTTAGAAGTCTAAAGAAGAGAGATAGCACCTTTCCATTCTATATCTTGCCATCTTCAAGATCTTCAATATTCATGGTGGCAACCCTTTTTTAACACCCTAATCCATTGCTCCATTCCATCCCACACTAGCCACACACCAGCTTGGATCTCACCATCGTGAAGAACTACCATTTCCAAAATTCTAAACTTCAAAATTCTGCTTCTACTACTCTACTCACTTTAGACCTTTTCTTCATACTCATCTGATAACCTCTTCAAGGATGGGGAACCTGTGGCTTTGAGGCCACATGTGGCCTTCTAGAATCTTGGGTACAGCCTTTTGACTTGAGTCCAAGTTTTACAGAACAAATCCTTTTATTAAGGGGATTTGTTCTGTGAAGTTTGGATTCGGTCAAAGGGCTGCCCTTGAGGACCTAGAGGGCTACATGTGGCCGTGAGGCTGTAGGTTCCCCACTCCTGCACCTAGGCTCTGGACCCAAGTACATGGTATAGACAGGATCTAGTCCTGGAGTACCTTGACCAACTAAAAGAAGGGTCAGGTTCATTTTCTCACACTCTGGCTCTTTTTACCACCACCCCAATGCTTTTGGGGACAGATTTACTTAGTTTAGGTTTCATTCATGATGGTGATCTCCCCAAAAGGAAGACTAGAAAAGTACTCATTGTACAATGTAATACAGGTATGAGACAGGTATTTTATTTCCTCCACACAAAAGAAATGCTATACAAAAAGCTATCACAACAGTGCACTGACAGAGACTTAAGCCACAAAAATAACTATCATTTCACTTTCCCAGGAGGTTGAGTATTAAATATTGGAACATGAAGCAGTTTGCAAGACTGCTGAATAGGCATTAGTGAATTTCACCTTGGCTCTGCACTGTCGCACCTCAAGGCCTATTAAGTAGCAGAGGGAAGGAAGAATTCATTCAAAGTACAAGAAACAGCCTCTGAACAGCGAGTAGCGCAGAGTAGCTAAAAAACTGAGGGCGTGAAAGATACCTAGACTGGATCCAGATTGTAAAGAGCTTTAAATGCAAAACAGAAGAGTTTGTTTTTAATCTTAAAGGCAATTAGAAGCCACTAGAACTTCTTGAAGAAGGGAATACCTTGTTCAGATCTGTGCTTGAGAATTTGGCACCTAGATGGGGTATGGATTGAAGAGATATTAATTTAATATTATTGATCAAGTCAAGGTCACAACTGATTCCAGAGCCTAGTCAGATAATTTTCCACTAGCCTGTGGGATGCTATCACTTCTTCACCTGAAGGAGGAATAAAAGAGAGAGCCAGCAGCTGAATGAAATCACTTGTAAATCTTTCATCAAGCTTTGTGCTCATAGGATCAGTTAGTCCTAGAAGGGACTGTGAGGCCATTTAGTCCAATCTTTAATTTTACAATTGCTACCTACCATAAGTGCTTTTAGCTTTTCAAAGCTTTATTCCTACTTCATTGATCATTTCTTTTCTATTATTGTCAACCTAGGAGGTTTTCCTGTAGGTTCTATATATTTGATTGCCTTGAAAAAACAGGTTATACATTTTCTAGCATATACTCTTATATATGTATTTTTATTATATATGTATCTTTGTATATTCTCCTGTGGAGAAGGGTAGCCTTGGACTCAAGAAGAGATGGGTTCAAGTCCTGCCACTGAGACATATCAGTGTTGTAACTATAAGCCTTCAGTGCCCCCTAGACATTCAGTGAGACTATGAGTTACAGAGAGGCTACAAATCTGTCCTGATATAAATGGAGGGAGTTTCCAACATGGCTAAAATCACTGCTCTGGGCCAAGGAATAACATTATGGGTGATTAACTAACAAATCCAGAATTTAAACCTAGGTCCTTTGTCTCCAAGCCAGTGAGTGCTCTTTTCACCATGATACAGCTGCTTTCTCCTGCTGCCTCCAGGACCTTGCTACAATAATCATCCACTCTCTCTCATGTATCTCTGTCTTTCCTCAGGCTCCTTACCATCCACCTATAAATATGCTCTGGTCCTTACCTTAATCCTTCTACCTCATTAGCATCCCATAACTCTCCTCTTCTTAACTCATAAAGTTCTTAGAAAAGTTGTCTATGTTAATGCTTCCATTTCCCCATACTCACTCCTTCTTCAATCCTCTATCATCTGACTTCAGCCCCCACCACTCTACTGAACCTACTCCTAGACTGGACCAATGACCTCCCAATTGACAAGTCTAATTACTTTTCTTTTCTTCAGGCCTCATCTTTTCTGACTTCTCTGTAGTTTCTGATACTATTAAGTGTCTCTCTGTTGGTTGTTCTCACCATCTTTAGTTTTAAAGGCACCAATCTCTCCCCATTCTCCTCTCTAATTACCTCTCCTCTTGCCTATCACTCTTCTGATACTCCTTTCTGAAAGGGCTCTGACCCGAGTGATCTAAGATCTAAGACAGAGTAGCATGGCTAGCCTGATGAGCTCTCCATGATTGAAGTATATAAGCAAAGGCTAAATCGCAACCTGTTAAGATTTGGATTTTCCCTTCATTCATATATTCTGGTTGAACTGGTAAATTAAGGGATTAACTACCTTAGTAAATTAGGGAGTTAACTACCTTAAAGAGAGGTGATAAACTCAGAATATGAATAGAGAACTCTTCCTTTTTTTGAGGGGGAAAGGCAGGGTAATTGGAGTTAAGTGACTTGCCCAAGGTCACACAGCTAGTAAGTGTGTCAAGTGTCTGAGGTCACATTTGAACTCGGGTCCTCCTAACTCCAGGGCTAGGGCTCTACTCACTGTGCCACCTAGCTGCCCCTCTTTCTCTTTCTTTCTTTATTCCTTTCTTTCTTTCTCTTTCTTTTTTCCTTTCTTCCTTCCCTCCTTCCTTCCTTCCTTCCCTCCTTCTTTCTTTCTTTCTTGACATGGACAGTGTGAGAATTTGTTTTGCTTGACTATACATATTTATAACAAAGGTTTTGTTTTTCTAGCTTTCTCAATTGAGATAAGAAAGAATGTGGATCTGAAAAGTTTTTTAATTAAATTTTTTAAAATTAGAGTTAAACTAATTGACCAAAAGGTTCATTATGACTACAATTTTATGTTTTGTGTGAATATTTTGTTTTTGTATAGCCATATATGTATGTTTTTAACCACACCTGTGATTTCAAAGGTTTAGGGAAGTTCTCTACAAAAGCAGAACAGCATCTGCTTTGCAACTTGTCTTATATGTGTATGTACAAACATACACATACACATACACACACACACACATACACACCCATACACACACATTAGAGGCAGAGTGACTGAATGAATGGAAAGCTGCCATTGGAGTTGGGATGACCTGAATTCATGTTTGGCTTCTCACACAAAGTAACTATGTAACCATTGCTTAACTTTTCAGTGAGGTAGCCAATTCTCTAAGCCTACATGTTAGAGAGAGGAGTTGCTGATCTGTATTGGTAATGGGAATTTCCACACTGGGGATTCCCCAGAACAATAAACTCATAGGTGGAGATAATAATAATACACACTTATATGTTGCTTTAAGGTTTGAAAAAGTACTTTCCTCACAACAACCCAGTGGTATAGATGGTACAGGTATTAAAATATTACTCCAATTTTATCGATGAGGAAATTCAGCCTCTGAGAAATTAAATGACTTGCCCAGGGTCACATAGCTCATAGGTACCTGAGGCAAAATTTGAACCCAGATGTCCAAACTCTAACACTCCTTCCACTAAGCCACATTACTTCTCTTATATTTCCATTCTCACTTCTCTACTTTTTCTGTTTTTCTGTCTGCTTCCCTCTCCCTTCCCTTTCTCTTTCCCCCTCTTTTTTTCTTTGGGAGATTCGTCAATAAGCGTATATTAAATTCCTGTGAAATATGGATGGGAAGATAGCTGAGTGAGTAAATACTTGGCAGGAAAAATTATCCTCTTTTTTACCCCTCAACTTAGCCATCACTTTCGTCCCAATAGAACTACCGACTGAAAAGGGTTGAGAGGTGCTACTCTAGCTATTATCACTAGCTAATGAGGTGACTGTGGCTAATAAGGAGAGTGAGTGAAGGGGGTGAGGTTATGAATAGGAAACACTAGGCCTGCCCTGGGTAAAAGAAAATATCTAGAATTAGCCCTGTCTCCAATTTTTAAAATTAACTATGAATTGTTTTCCTTTACTCTTGGTGCAATGTTGCATTTTGCTTAATTTGGCTTCCACGTTTCCTACTGTGAATTTCCCTTCATTGTAGGTCTGACATTGAGGAACCACTGCTGAGACCACAGGAACTGGGATACAGTGACCTTCTTTTTTTGACTAGGAGGATCCAGGCATTGTGTTTGACTGTGTTCAGTGGGGATGGGGAGAAGGGTAAGGAAAGGAGGAAGAAGGAAGCCTGGTCTCTAATGAGAGTGGTTAGGTTCCCTTTTATCACACTTTTAGGCTCATTAAGTATCCCACCCTAGCACCCTGGAGACAGTTTTACTTAGAGCGAATTATATTATCTACATATCTAGGGTATCCCCAAAAGTGGGGAGTAGAAAAGTCTGCAGTTTTTTATGTGAATCAGACATGGGACAGGTATTTTTGACACACAAAAGGAATGCTAAATATAGTACACTCACAAGCATATATTTGACAAAAACAAAAGCTTTCTATAACAACTTGTAATTATATTTACAGTCTCCTGGAATGCTGATACTTTAAAAAAATTAATTAACTTTTTTTCAATTAACAAAAGTCAATCCTCTTTCCCTACCAATCTACCTCTGAATTTAAAAAACAAAAACAAAACTTTTGCAACCAATATACATAGTTCAGCAAAACAATTTCCCATATTGACCATGTTCATACACACACACACACACACACACACACACACACACACAGACGCACACACATCTTATTCTTCACACTGAATCCAACCCCCTCTCAAAGCATACTTATCACTGGTCCTCTGCAATCACTGTTAGTCATTGTGTTGGTCTATGACTTGAGGCAGGCAGACCCACAACAGGTTATTACAATAGTTCAAATGAGGTCAACAGAGTGGTGGCAGTGTCAGAGGAGAGAAAGGAGCATTTTTGAGAGATGTTGCAAAGGAGAAATCGATGGACGTTGGCCATAGATTAGTTTCGAAATTATTTGTCTTTGTAATGTGGTTGTTATTGAATACATTGTTCTCCTGATTCTTTTTACTTCATTCTGTATCAGTTCATACAAGTTTTTATAGGCTTTTCTGAAACTCTCCTTTTTACAATTTCTTATGGTACAGTAGTATTCCATTACATTCATATTCCATAATCTGTTCATTGAGAGACTGAGACCTAAGTCTCATAAAAACTTTAAGAAGTTTTCAGGACTGCTGATGAGGCATTTTTTGTTTCAGCTTGGCTCTACACTGTCCATACATCTACTACTGGCCATTTTCACCAAGAACACTGGAGTGGTTGCTGGGAACTCCTCCCTAGCTGCCATTCAGCTTCAACCTAGGAATTTAGGACCTCTTGAAGTCAGAAGATCACCTCCAAGCCTGGACACATCTATTTCAGATAGATGTGGGTTCATTCACCCAAGATCAGGAAAGAACAAACATAAAAGAGGCAGCCCTAATCCAAGCTCAGGCTTGCCCATGCGTGATATATGCTTTAGCAGTCATGTACTTATGGCAGCCAGGGTGGTGGTGGTGGTGGTGGTGGTGGTAGGGAATCTACCATGGCATCTTGGCATCAGTAGGATAAAGTTTAGTTCAAGTAGTATCTAGCTATTCCATACCCTTCTATGTCCTCTATCCTATTCCTATTGATCCTTGTCAAAACCTCAGGGAAGATTTTTTTTCCTGAATGTTCTCTTATTTAGTTGTCTTATCTTTATACTGTCATAACTCTGCATTATCATGTACAACTTTTAAGTACTCACAATCTATACTAATATGTAGAATCATATATATAGTCTTTGCAATATTTCTTGTCAAATCTTAAGACTAAGTTCAAGTAGAAAGTGGTGTCAGGACTCCTAGATGATACCTTGTTTTGTTTGCATGCCTGAAATATGTAGTGCTTGCAAAAGACTTCTAGGCTGTCACTTTGCCAGCTTTTCCATGGACTAGAATAGCCCTATGTTCTCACACATTTTTGACACAGTAAGTCTCCATAACAAACACACCCAGCACTGAAATTTCTGAAAGCTACTGAACTGTGAATGCATGCCGCCCTAGAGCCAAGTCAGACTTCTATTTTTCCCACTGGTTGTCCTGATGGACTAGTTCAAATCATGGCGTATGATGCCCTGTAGGTCCATGAAAATGGAATATTCCCAGGTATCTGAAACACCAGAACCAACTTAGTCTTTTAAGAAGTAACTGAGCTTCAAAAATATTTATTAAACCAAAGAAAAAGGTTTAAAAATGTTGTCCAAATGTTTTAACCCTGTGTTTGTGTCTATTTGTTCTTTCTTCATTTGTAAAATGAAGGGATTGATATAGGTCATCTGTAAGGTCCCTCCCAGCTCTAATATCTTGTATAGGAAAATCATTTTGGTGGCCAAATAGAGGATAGACTAGAGTAGGGAGAGACTTGAGGCAGGCAGACTCATCAACAGTTTATTAGAATAGTTCAAATGAGGTCATAAGGGCCTGCAGCAGAGTGGTGGCAGTGTCAGAGTAGTGAAGGGGACATTTTTGAGAGATGTTGCAAAGGAGAAATAGACAGACTTTGGCCATAGATTAGATATGGAGGGTGAAAGAGAGAGAGAGTGAGCAGTTAAGGATGACTCCTAGGTTATGAGCCTGGCAGACTAGGAGGATGATAGTATCCTCAACGGTAACAGGAAAGTTTGGTAGTCAACAGGGTTTAGAGGAAAAGACAAGTTCAGTTTTGGACATATTGAATTTAAAATATCTACTGGACATCCAGTTTGAGATATAAGAAAGGCAGTTGGGGAAGACAGATTAAATATCAGCAGAGAGGTTAGGACGGGATAGATAGATTTAAGAATGATTAGCATAGGGGACAGCTAGGTAGAGCAGTAGATAGAGCAACAGCCCTGGAGTCAGGAGGACCTGAGTTCAAATCCAGCCTCAGACACTACCTATGTGACTGTAGGCTAGTCACTTAACCTCCAAAAAGTTTGCCTCCAAAAGGAAATTATAAGGGGGGAGGAGAGGGAGGGAGAGAAAATTTGAGACTCAAAAACTTGAGGAACTGAATGTTGTAAACTAAAAATAAAGTAATTTTTAAAAAAGGAAAAAAAAAGAATCATCAGCATAGAGATGGAAATTAAATCCGTAGGACCTGATGAGATCACCAAGTGAAGTAGTATAGAGGAAGAAGAAAAGGGGGCCCAGCACTGCATGGTTAGTGAGCATGATCTGAATGAAAATCCAGCAAAGGAGACTGAGAAGGAGCAGTCTGATAGGTAGGAGGAGAACTGGGAGAGTGGTGTCCTGAAAACCTAGAAAGAAGAGAGTATTGAGGAGAAAAGGGTGGTGCCAAATTGGTGCCAAAAGCTACAGAGGTCAAGAAGAATGATTGAAAAAAACCACCATTGGATTTGACAATTAGGAGGTCATTAGTAACTTTGGAGAGAGCACTTCCGGTGGAATGATGAGGTTGGAAGCGAAGGGAAGTGGAGGTTTCTATTGTAGATGACTTTCTCAAGGAGTTTAGCCACAAAGGGCAGGAAAGATATAGGAGAGATACAGGATGATAGCAAGGATAGAAGGACCAATAAGGGTGTTTTTTAAGTATGGGAGAGACATGGGCATTTTTGTGGGTGGTAGGAAAAGAGCCAGTAGACAAGGAGAGATTGAAAATAAGTGAGAGAGTGGAGACAACAGAGGGGGCAGCCTGTTGAAGGAAACAGGATGGAATGAGATCGCTTGTGCAGGTAGAGGGGTTTGCCTGGGACGGGGTGAAGGAAGAAATAGTATCAGAAGACATTTGAAAGATATGAGATGAAGAAGAGGAGAGAAGTGGCTCAGAGAAAATGGCCTCAATTGTTTTCTGTAAAATGTGAAGCAAGACTCTCAGCTGAGAGGGTAGGGAGAAGGGGGTACTATGGCAGTTTGAAGAAAGATGAAAACCTTGAGAGTTGATTGATTGATATTAATCATCTTACTTTCAATTTACCTTCAAACCCCGCACCCCCCCACACACTCCTGATTGTTGTTGATCCTTCGTTTTTCAAGTGGACCAATGACGTCGCAGGATCATATCCTTACTTGTTTGTTAATTGGATTTAAGTGAGGCAGAGTTGCACAAAGTTGTCAGTCTCACTCTCTCTGCCAGAGTCATCCAAGTCCAGTGTCAAGAAGAAGTCAAGACCACTATCCTTTATCCTTTTGGTTGGTGGATTCTGTCTTGCTTTCTAGCTCTTAACCCTTTGTCCCCAGACTTTTTATCTGGAACCTTGACTTCCACTGCCCATATAAAACGTGGTCTCTGAGGACAAAAAATGTCCAGTACTTGGCTTGAAGACTTCTGCCAATGTGCTCCTATGCTCACTGGAATCTGTGGATATTGACTCTAGCTTGTTTATTTTGATGCCACACCTTGCTTGTCCCCTTTGTTTTGGTCTGACAACCCAGATTCTGATGTCAACCTCATCCATTGACTGCATGGTACTCACAACATCCTCTGTATACTGAGTGGACCTTTCCATTCCCCAGCTGTATGTCCCTTGCTTAGCCTCCTGAACGAACTGGAGAGGTTTACCCTCAGTGATAACACTGGAGGCAGCATGAACCAGCTCTTGAGAAAGTTCTAAAAATAAATTTTCAGTATAAGCATCTACATTTTGGAAATCAGTTAAAAAAAACCAACAACTACAAATCAGGGCTTGATTTATCATTTGGCTTATTGTCTAGACTTAAGAAAGTGAAGGGGAAAATTTTTTTTAAGGAATTATTTTCTTCAGTGACCCTTTGTACCTCCTTTTCCATTTGGCCAATTCTACTTTTTAAGGAGTTTTTTCTTCAGTGAACTTTTATGCCTCTTTTTCCATTTGGTCAATTCTGCTTTTTAAGGCATTCTTCTCCTCACTGGCTTTTTGGACCTCTTTTACCATTTGGCCTAGTCCGCTTTTTAAGGTGTCATTTTCTTCACTATTTTTTTGTGTCTCCTTTACCAAGCTGTTGACTCATTTTTCATGATTTTCTTGCATCACTCTCATATCTCTTCCCAATTTTTCCTCTACCTCTCTTATTTGATTTTCAAAATCTTTTCTGAGCTCTTCCATGGCCTGAGACCAATTCATATTTTTTTTTGGAGACTTTGGATACAGAAACTTTGACTTTGTTATCTTCTTCTGAGCATGTGTTTTGATCTTCCTTGTCACCATAGTAAATTTTTATGGTCAGAATTTTTTTTTGTTTTTTGCTCATTTCCCGGCCTATTTCTTGACTTCTAACTCTTAACTAAAGGATAGCTCTGCTTCCAGAGTGAAGGGTGCACTGTCCCAAGCTTCAAGGGACTTCTAGGAACCTTTAAATTTTCAGTTCTTCCAAGGTGGTATGATCTAAGGAGAGGTGTGTTTGCTACTCTCCTGGCTTGTGCTCTGGTCTTTTTGTGACCACAAAGCACACTTTTCTGTCCTGGAACTATGAGGAGGGTCCCTGCTCCACTGCTGCTGCAAGCTCTGATGTGCTAGTTCTCCTCCTTGCCCTGTGACTGCCACCCAAGACTGAGACCCAGATCTGAGTATGGGTAAAGCAACAGAGTCCTGCCCCAGTGCCAGCAAAGAGACCCCTGTAATCTCCTTCTGATGAGTTGTTTCACCCCCTTGCCATCTGTGGGCTGAGAGCTCCAGAAGCAGCCACTGCCACTGCTGATTCAGTAGCTGATTCATTGCCTTTTCTGCACCATCTTAGCTCTGCCCCCTGGAAAATGTTAATAATGTAAAATAAACTTAAAAACGTGTCCTGTTGTGCATGTCCCAGAGAGCCAGTTGTTAAAGCCTAGAGAAGACAGTGAAGTATACTGGGAATTTTCAAGTATTTGAAGAGCTCATATAGAAAAGAAGGAAGGGGCAGCTAGGTTGTACACTGGATAGAGCCTCAGCCCCGGAAGACCTGAGTTCAAACACAGCCTCACACATTTGACAGTTGGTAGCTGTGTGACCCTGGGCAAGTCACTTAAACCTGATTGCCTCCAAAAAATAAATGAAGAGGGGTTAGGCTTTTTTCTGCTTGACCCCAGAGGACAGCATATAGAAACAATGGGAAAGTAGTTGCCAAGAGTCTGATTTTATCTCTAAGTACAGTATAATCCAAGTTCCAAAGCCTATAAGTAAGGGACTCTCCTTGTCAGAGATCAATGTCCTATGCCTGCATGAGACTTTTCTTGAATCTTTTCAGGAGTATCTTCAGTCTCTTCAGGCTCTTTATTCACTTCTGGCAACTTCTGGCTTCCAGCTTCAGGAGAGAAGATGGAAGATGCCAACCCCACTTCAGATCACTGAAGGAAAAAAACTCTGGGAAAAAGCTTGAAATGAGAGGAGTCGGCAGTCTCTATCATGTCCCTATCCCCCGCTTGCTACACTGGAGACTTTGGGGAATTTCACCTTTGGTGAGATTAGTAAAAGCTTCCTAACAATTAGACCAGTCTAAAAGTGTGATTGACTGTAACAGGAAGTATTGGGTTCTCCATCAATGGAGGTCTTCAAGGAGAAACTAGGGACGCAGATTGGATTAGAAGACCTTTGTGGTCCCTTATAATTCTGAGATTCTGTTGTTCAAGCAGACCCCTCTGGTCTAACTGGATTCCTGGTCCTGTCCTATCTCATTCCATCAGTTGCCAATCTTGGCCTTGACAACTATTGTCTTTAAGCAGATGCTACCATTTATGTTAGTATTTTATATATGCGTTCTATCTCTGTGACTAGCTCGTAAGCTCTTCAAGGGCAGAGACAACCTCTGCTTTCCCCAAGGACACTAGGCCCTACCTACAGCAAATGCTCAGCAAGTATTTTTTGATAATTTAAGGTGCCAATGAAGGAAATCATAAGGGAAAAATTCACAGATAGTTCCTACAAAACACTGACAGAAGCTGTTCATATGTAACAGTAATATGATTATCTTGAGAGGCCAGAATGCCATGGTACAAAGATTCTGGACTAGGCATTAAAAACACCTGAGTTTAGATCCCAGCTCTGCTTAGAAGCTGTTGACTTTGAGCAAGTAATTTAACATCTATGGATCTCAGTTTTTTTGGATTGTAAAATGGAGATTATAATACTTGCACCACACCTCGTGGGGGCAGTTGTGAGAACCAGATCATCATAGGATTATAGATTTAGAACTGGAAAGGACCTAAAAGGTCGTCTAGTCCAACCCCCTTATTTTACTGATGGGGAAACCAAGGGTCAAAGAAAAGGAATCATTTTCCCAAGGACACAGAGGTAGTCAGTGGCAAAGCTAGGATTTTAACCAGGTGCTTTAACTCCAGAACCAGAATTCTTCCCACCATATGCATAAAGTGCTTTCCAACTCTAAAACACTATTTGAATGGAAATTATAAATTCTTATGCTCTCCCATGTAGAGAGGATACTACTTGCCCATTGTCATTAGGTTCAGAACTTTCAGTTGTTTTCCTAGTAGGTGTGTGAAGTTTGAGCCAGGGTAGCCCATTTTGTTCCTTCCTCCGGGTTTTCTGTGGCTATTGAAGAATGCTTTTTTCTCTATGTAAAGATAGCCAGCCTTAATACAGAACTCAAACCTGTGACCTTGACCTCATTAACAGCATGCTCTAACTGAGAAACTTACGGACCAATAAGTAGATACATTTGAATGACTTGAGTCTCGACTTTTTCTTCCCCTTACACTCACACACTAGTGGAGGTGCTAATAATAATAAATGGGCCTTTCCAAATGTTAATGAATCCAGATAATTATTCACAAATATATGTTTACTTTCATTTAGGTCTAATAAAAATATATTTTATTTTCTCCCTATTACTTGTTAAAACAATTTTTAACATGTTCTTTTAAAGTTTTGAATTCCAAATTCTGTCCCTCCCTTCTTCCTTCCCCCTTCCCCTTCTGAGATAGTAAGCAATGTGATATAGGTTATACATGTGCAATAATGTAAAACATTTCCATATTAGTCATTATGTACAGGAAGACTCCAATAAAAGAAAAAGAATGAAACAAAGTGAAAAATAGCATGCTTTGGTCTATATTCAGACAATATCAGTTCTTTCTCTGGAGGTGGATTAGTATGCTTCATTACTAGTCCTTTGGGATTGTCTTGGATCATTGTATTGATGAGAATAGCTAAGTCATTCACAATTCTTCATCATACAATGTTGCTGTTACTGTGTACAATGTTCTACTGGTTTTATTCCCTTCACTTTGCATCAGTTCATGTAAGTCTTTCCAGGTTTTTCTGCTTGTCATTTCTTATAGCACAATAATATTCCATCACAATCACATCCACAGCTTTTTCAGCCATTCCCCAATTGATAGGCATCCTGTCAGTTTCCAATTCTTAGCCACCACGAAAAGAGCTGCTATAAATATTTTTGTAGAAATAGGTCCCCCCATATATATACATATATATATATATGCATATATATATATTATACACACACACATACACACACACACACACACACACACACACACACACACACACACATATATATATATATATATATATATATATACACATACATGTACATCTTTGGGATATAAACCTAGCAGTGGTGTTACCAGATCAAAGGGTATGTACAGTTTTATAGCCTTTTGGGGCATAGTTCCAAATTGCTTTCCAGAATGGCTGGGTCAGGTCACAGTTCCACCAACAGTGCGTTAGTGTCCCAGTTTTCCCACATCCCCTTCAACATCTGTCATTTTCCTTTTTTGTCATATCTGATAGGTGTGAAGTGGTACCTCAGAGCTGTTTTGTTTGCATTTCTCTAATCAGTAGTGATTTAAAGCATTTTTCATATGACTATAGATGTGACTTTGTCTGAAAACTGCCTGTTCATATCCTTTGACCATTTATCAATTGGGGAATGACTTGTATTTTTGTAAATTTGACTCAGTTCTCTATATATTTGAGAAATGAGGCCTTTACCAGAGATACTTGTTGCAAAATTGTTTTCCAGGTTTTCTGCTTTCCTTATAATTTTGGTTGCATTGGTTTCCAGGAAACATTTATTAAAGGCCTATATGGTACAGTGTATAGAGTGACCAGGCCTAATGTCAGGAAGACCTGAATTCAAATTTGGCTTCAGACACTTATTGCATGTCTGGTGGCTTTTGAGTAAGGAGAAAGAAATGTTGTAGGCCTCTGGGTGGGGAGAAAGAGAGAGAGGGAATGGTAGCCACAAGCCATGAACCCACAGTCCCTATGTTCCTTCTGTCACCCTGGGCAAGTCACTTAACCTCTGTTGGCTTTAGTTTCCTCATCTGCAAAACAAGGATAATAATAGCCCTTCCCCTCCAGGGTTGTTGTGAGGACAAAAGTGTTTAATATAGTACCTGACGCATCATAGGGTCATATAAATATTAGCTATCATCATCATCATCATTGTCACCATCACTACTAAGTGTAAGACAAAATGACAAACAGTAACTGTGGGGGCAGCTGAGTAGAGCACTGGCCCTGGAGTCAGGAGAACCTGAGTTCAAATCCAGCCTCAGACACTTGACACACGTGCTAGCTGTGTGACCTTGGGCAAGTCCCTTAACCCTAATTGCCCTGCCTTCCCCCCTCCAAAAAAAAAAACAACCCAGTAACTGTGCATAAAAACAAGAATAGCACCCACCACTTTACTTAACTATTCAAGTGCCAGAAAGTACTGCAACTTTGGACCATAGACAAAAATAATGTGCTTTGATTCGTTTTGGAACATGCTTTCTCCCCCTCCTCTAAATAAAAAATCTTTGTTAATGAGGGATGGCTTGCTCAGTAGGGAAGGGAGATATATTCAGAAATGAAGGTGATATAAAAACAAAAGATATCAATAAAAATAAATTTTTTTTCCAAATCCAACATATTTCTTCTTTTTTTTTTGTCTCCAAAAAAAGCCATGAGTTTCTAGACATTGTGGGAGGAATTCTTTCTTAGTTCCTCAAATTTTGTAGCTTCCTCAAAACTAGATCTCCAGCTTTGCTTCTGAAATAAGCTCATTTTTCCTCTTTAATTTCCTGCTAGACACTTGAATGAACACAGTGGCTCCTTTTTTTTTTTCCTTTTTATGAAATGCCCCCAGACATTGTTCACTCAATGACTGCAATTACTTCCTTCAAAAATAGTCCTCCTCCAATGCATCATGGCATAAGGATGTTCGTTTATTCTTGAAGACCGTGTCAATGGTATATAAGCTCTGGCTCTGCCAAGCTAGAAAGATTGTAGGTACAGGACTGGTAATAAGCTGTCCATTTGTCATCTGTGGACCGGCTTTGGTTCAGAGAAGTTCATCATTAGTTAATTGGCCACCAGGTGACTAGTTATGCAGCCATAACAACTAGTGAAGATCATCTACTAAGACATAAAAAGGTCATGACCTGCATAGATGTTTACCTATACCTATTACTGCTTTATGGGAAACAGCTACACCAATTAAATTCATATGACTATAGATGTGACTGTCCAAAAACTGCCTGTTCATATCCTTTGACCACTTATCAAATGGGGAATGACTTATATTTTTGTAAATTTGACTCAATTCTCTATATATTTGAGAAACGAGGCCTTTATCAGATGTACTTGTTGCAAAATTTTGATCATTGAAAGATGTGTAATGGGAAGACTGATCAATGATGGCCTCATCTTTAGAGCATATATAATATGCTCTGCTTGGTACCAACCTTTACAGAAGCTTGGTAAACCTGAATCTAGAAATACATGACCCTTTCCCTAGGGGCCTTTACCCAGTTCAGAGCATACATAGGTACCCTTTGACTATTTCCTGTTGGCTCATTTTATGCTGAAAGCTTTTTAGTTGTCTGCTGAGCTAGAACAGAGTATACATACAAAAGACCCTGAAAAACAGAACTCTCTCTCCCTAGTGGCTTTTGAGTAAGGAGAAAGAAATGTTGTAGCCCTTTGGGTGGGGAGAAAGAGAGAGAGGGAATGGTAGCCACAAGCCATGAACCCATAGTCCCTATGTTCTTTCTGTCCATGTTTTGTCTATTCTTCCCTAATTTTAGGTAAATGAATACCGGAGATAGAATGGATTGTGAACTTTGAAAGGTTGGAAGAGCCACCAAAGATCCAGCAACTAGAGTCCATAGCAGAGTTTGCCAAGTCATAGTAACTGAGTCCAGCGAGAAATCAGTCCAGAGGAACAAACTGCTTGAACATGACCAGTAGTGAATTGATCCAGCTATTGAGAACACTATGTCTTGCAAGTAAGGAAGTAGGGGAGAGATTAATTGATTGGCTATGTCACACCCAAATGAGAATTTTAATCTCTCACTGGAAGTTCTGGTGGTGGATGCCAAGAAATAGTGTGGATATATTGGTAGTTACTACTTTAAGTTTGAGTCCGCTCTCCCCAAAGAACAAAGTGGTAAAAGAGAATGGACTCCCAGTTTGGGATCTAAGATCCTTAGACCCTTGTCTATTCCCAAGTGTTTTAAGTGTTTTTTTTTATCGTTTTTGAAAGCAATTTGGATCTAATTTTTTCTTTTCATCATGAGCCAAAGTACTTTTTTAATTTTAAGTTTTTTTATTATTTTTTTACAACAAAATTTGTGAAGTTGGGGGCCCTAGATACAGTTTTCGTTGAAATAGAAATGCACCTTTAATACATTGTTCACTAGAAATTAAACAAACCATGGAAGTTTTTTGTTTGTTTTTTAAATAATAATAAGTTACCTGCAACTTTTTGTAACATTTCTTTAGTGTAGTGAGGTAGGAATGCAGTCTTAAGGGTTCATGGAGATGCAGACCCCCTTGATATGTCTAAAGAGAAATTGCTTGTCTATCCAATCTGAATAAAAGTATTTTACTGTATACTGTAAATTACCCAGAAATAGACTTGCAAATTTAGAAGCTCTTTGAAATGGTTTTTTTATATTGTGCTTTTTTTTTAACCAGGAGAAGTATGCCTATTCCATTGATATTGTATCTGAAGTAGTTAAGGAATTCTTATATGCAGTTTTGTTTTGACTTTACAAAGCTTTTTAAAAGAGAGAATTTAAAATTGGAGAGAAAAAACTTTTAGGGTCCTTGAACATTTTAACAACAGAGGTAATTTTGTTTAATGACCCTGTTATCATTAATATCAAGTAAGGTATAAAACACAGAAATGGGGTACAAATCTTAGTTATTCTTGGTGGGCTGTCTTATTTGCAACCATAATCTCCAGGGACCATATGAAATAATTTTTCTCATGAATGAAAATAAAGCCCACATGAAGATCTTCCTACTCACATTTTTGAAATGCCATACCAGTTCTTAGATTGCTCAGCTATTTCCAGAGTTCTTACTCTTGTCTTTCGATCTTTTCCAGCAAATTCCTTAGACAGTCTCCACTGATTTAGCATATGCAAAGTTTAAAATCTCTAGGACTGGACTGCTTAGGATGCTGCCTTAGAAGAACTGGGTTCCAATTCTTATTCTCCTTAAAGCCTACCTTTGAAGCGGCAGAAGGAAATGGCAAACCCCTCCAGTGTCTTTGTCAAGAAAACCCCAAATGGGGTCACAGAGAGGCAGATGGGACTGGATAAAATACCTCAGCAGCAACGACAAGTCGCTCATTCTTTAAAATTAGGGCATCAGAGACAGCTTGTTGTATTGAGAAGAGTGCTGCAGCAAGAAGCCAAGCCTGGAGTTCAAATGCCAGCTCTGCCCTCTAACTCCTCTGTGTTACATAAGAGCTCCATAGCTTCCCTTTTCTGACACTGCCACCCTAGCACAGGCCCTAACTGCCTCGCACCCAGACCATCACAATAGCTTTCACCCTGCTCCAGTCTACCCTCCACTCAGCTCCGAAAATAATCTTCCTAAAGCACAGGTCTCCCCAGGTCACCCCTCTCTTCAATGAATTCCAGTGGCTCCCTATTACCCCTCAGGATCATATATAAAATCCTCTGTTTGGCTTTTAAAGCCCTCCATAACCTGGCCTCTTCTTATCTTTCCAGTCTTTTTACATTTTACTCCTTTTCATATTCTCTGTAATCCAGCCACCCTGGCCTCCTGGCTCTTCCTCCCACAAGACAGTCCATTTCCTAACTCTAAGCATTTTCACTGACCGTAGTCCTCCATGCCTAGAATCCTCTGTCTTCCCTTCCTGGTTTCCTTCAAGTCTCCATTAAAATCCTATCTTCTACAAGAAACTTTTCCTAGTTCCCCTTAATGCCAATACCTTCCCTCTGAGATTGCCACGTCCAATTTTTGTGTGTGCATATGTTATATTTATATATAATTATGCATGTTCATATATGTGCATGTATGTATATACATATATACACACACATACATATGTATATGCATATATACACACGCAAAAATTTGGAAGTGGTAATCTCAGAAGGAAGGCACTAGCATTAAGGGACACTAGGAAAAGTTTACATACATACCTGCATATGTGTATATTATACAGTTGTCGTTCAGTAGTTTTTTAGTCATGTCTGACTCTTCATGACTCCATTTGGGGTTTTCTTGGCAAAGAACCTGGAGGGGTTTGCCATTTCTTTCTCCAGCTCATTTTACAGATGAGGAAACTGAGGCAAACAGGGTAAAGTGACTTGCCCAGGGTCACACAGCTAGTATATGTCTGAGGCTGGATTAGAACTCAGGAAGAAGAGTCCTCCTGACTCTAGTGCCCAGCACTCTATCCACCATGCCACCTAGCTGCTCACATGTTGTACATACATATATGTGTATATGCATACATGTGTAATACATGACATGTTTGTACACAGTTGTTTGCACATTGTCTTCCCCCACTAGATCACGAACCCCTTGAGGGCAGACTATTTTCTGCCTTTCTTTGTATCCCCCGTGCTTAGCACAAAGTAGCCACTTAAAAATACTTGCTGAAGGCTTGCCCGAGTTTCCTCGTATGTTGAACGAGGAAATTGCACAAGATGACCTTCAAGGCCCCTTTCAGCTCTGTAATCTGTGGTTCTGTCATCTATGATTCTAAAGCTAGATTATCTCTAAGGTGCCTTCCAGCTCTAAAGACCATAATGCTATGAAAGGACATTTTTGCCTATCATAGAAACTCAACAAAATCCAGTACCTCATCTGGGCCAATTTCCGCAGGAATTTCAAGAGTTTAGAGCCCTGAAACTGCCTCTGAGCGATTTAGACTTTCTAATGAAACTCCTGTTGGAGTTTGCCTTTTTCTCATTTCCAGAGGGCAGTTAGAAGGGCGAATGTGAGGCCTGAACTACTAAGTAGCAACGTTGAGTTGGTCATTAAAATGGGTATCCTGAGTCAGCAGTTACTTTGGACTTAGGGGATTTCCATGGGGAACTGTGTGGGTAGAATTCCCCTTGGATGATGGTCTAGACAAGGAGCTCACCCTTCCCACTATATTCAATGGAAGCTTCTGCTTTCCCTTTGGGGAAGAAGCACCCTATAAGTTTATTTTTGGGTTGAAGTACCATTTTGTATGAACGGTGCATGGGGTTGGGGGTGGGGAAAAATGAGCTGTAGCAGAAGCAAGTTTTCAGATAGATGTGATTTCAGGAAGCATACAGCATGGACCATGATTTTCCCTGATATTATTCCAGAGAAGCATTTCTTAGCCTGAGGTCTAGACACTTCTTTTTTAAACAATATTTTGATAACTGTGTTTCACCATAATTGGTTTCCTTGGTAATGCTATGTATTTTATTTTATTCATCTAAAAACATTCTGAGGATGTTTTTGTCAACATCTGAGAATGTTTTGTGTCAAACCATGACACAAAAAAGATTAAGAAGTGCTACTCATTAGAAAATGAATGAAAGAAAGAAAAACTAAAATCAATAGGTGTAATAATAATTAATAGTAATATTCCAAGGGTATCTGAAGGATATCTTAAGGATAAAGGATTTCATGTGTGGGTATTCACTATAAATGTAGACTGTAACCTGTTCAGGTTCTTAGTAGTTTCTTAAGTGAATAAAGCTGCAGTCAGGAAGACTTCAAATACAACCTCTGGCTGGATGAACCTAGGCAAGTCACTTGGCCTCTGTCTGTCTCAGTTTCCTTAACTGTAAAACAGAGATAATAATAATACCTACCTGCCATGGTTATCAAGAGGATCAAATGAGATAATATTTTTAAGGCCCTTAGCATGGTGAGTGGCCCATAGTAGGTGCTTAATAAATGGTTCCTTCTTTCCTGCCTTATGATAATGGTAACTATTAATATCCCTCCCATTTCTATAGCAGTTTACAGTTTACAAAGTGCTTTCTTAAAAAACAAACAAATCTTGAATTAGGTATTATATAACCCTATTTTACAGATGATGAAACAAAAACTTACAAGGGTTAAGAAATTTGTCCAAGGTCGCAGAGATATTTGAAACGACATCTCTTGGCTTCAAGTTCATTGCTCTCTGCTACATTAGAGGGCTAAATATACGTTGATGAAATTAAGAAAAATGTCATTTTTCAAATTGGCTGAAATTCTCCTGAACTTTTTCAGTCTTTCACAAGAGACAGTCTGGTGAGGTAGGACAAGCACTGAACTGGGAGTCAGAACTCAGTTGTAGTCTAAACCCTACTTGCTAACTTCAATTGTCATAATGTCTCTGAGCTACTTTCTCATCTTTAAAATGGGCATTAAGAATAGATGTGGGGTTGTGATCTCTCTCGCTCCTTTGTGACAGGAACCGAGTTTGGTGATGTAGAATGGACCCAGAACCACAATCATTGTTACTTACTGGCCTTAAACTATTAAGGCAAATTCTGTGATGACTATGAAATTAACCAACTAAAATGGAATCATTTCAGTGTATACTGGAAGGAGGAAAACAAGCATTTGTTAAGCATCTACTATACGGCGGTCGCTGTGCTAAACGCTTTACAAATATTATCTCATTTGATTTATATCCGCAACAACTGTAAGAGTTAGATGCTATTATGATCCCCATTTTACATTTGAGGAAACTGAGGCAATCAGAGGTTAAGTGCCTTCTTTGCCCAGGGTCACAGTAAGTTATCTGAGACTGGATTAGAATTCAGGTCTTTCTGACTTCAGGATGAGAGTTCTAACCACTTTGCCTCCAAGCTGCCTAAGAAAGGTTCAGGATGGGTGTGTCCACATGATGAGAAGGGACAAGTACCTTGGGCCCCTTGCTTTGATCAAAATAAAAGGAGAATATTCACAATAACAAGAGCAGGGTTTGGTGGTCTCTATGGGAGTCCTAGTGGGAGCTACTTAATTGGGCTAGGGAGAATCATGGCAATCATGGCTTCTCTCATAGATAGTTTTTTTCTACCATACATCTCCCCAGCCTACACCAGATGGGAAAATCTGCATATTCAAGGAGCTCTGGGCCCCAGATCCCCTCAAACTGGCCTCATGACAATATTGCTTCAGTTTTCCCAGCGCTATCTGCTGGAAGAACCAAAAGTTTAAGAATTATGCAGCAGACAATAGGGTCTGTGGCACTCCAACTGGTTGGCCAGACACTTAAGGAAGTGCCATCTTAAGCCAATAAGAAGAATGCTGGTAGTGGCTGAAAATCAGATAGGCAGCTTCTTCCTTCCCTTTCCTCTCTCCTCCCTTTCCAGGTACCCAAGTTCCTTCTTGCTCCTTATTCCCTGTTCTCATGAATAGAGATGATGTCATTCCTAAGTCACGTGGTTTCCTCTCCAAAGGGAATGTGCTTTTTGAGCCTTCCTTCAAATTGTGGGATGAAAGTTAAAAGAATGTCAAGAATTAGAGATAAAAGCAAACACCCAGACAAGAGTAAAGTGACAAGGGGACTTCCCAGCATTCCTGAAATCACACCATATCACAGTCATCTCATCTGTCTATGAGTAAGACCAGCCATACACTTTAGAATACTGCTTAGTATGCCAAACAACCTTATTATCGAGTGACAAGATCGGTCTGTGAAATGCACTTTCCTGTTCTTAGTTTCCCTAGCCAAAAATCTGGCTTCTATCCCTTTTGTCAAATGATAGACCGACTCATTTTTCAGTAGGAGAAGGGGAGGGGGGTTGAAAGAAGCATTTAAGTGCCTACTGTGTGCCAGTCACTGTGCTTTACAAACATTAACTTATTGACCCTCACAAAAACCCTGGGAGGTGGGTGCTTTCCCATTTTTCAGTTGAGGAAATTGAGGCAGATGGCACTTAAGTGACTTGGCCAGGGACACACAGTTAGTTAGTGTCTGGGGCTGGATTTGAATTTTTATTTTTTTAATAGTACTTTCCTGAAACCTTACTATGAGTGCCAATGGGGTCTACAGAGGTTCCCAAACTGGTTTGGCCTACCGCCCCCTTTTAAAAAAATTACTCAGCACCCCCTGGAAATCTACTTTCTTTAACCCTTTAACATTTTTTAAAAAATATAAGATGTATATTTTTAAATGACACATCTTAAATTTAATAACTTATTGTGAATTTGTGGGTTTTTTCCAGCATTGAAATTTTGATGATGCAATATTGCATCATATAACATACAACATCATTGTAAACAAGTCTTTACAAGTACATATTCCTGTGGATATATGCTAGAGTTCCTGACAATGCATGATGTGCTCACTTGCCAACACTTGCTTGTTAAGACCTGTTGGTGGACTTGACCACTGATCAGTTATAACTTGCATTTTGTGTGTTTATTTGGAAAATAATGTAATCACTACGACTTTAATTCTGTTGTACAACAGATGAAACATGTACGAATGGTTTTTCAAAATTTCCTTCTCTTCTTTCCTTATGCTTCCACCACCCCCTTATTTTTATTCCATGCCCCGTAAGGGTACTACCGACCCCCTGGATCAGTCCATTGCCCCCCAAAGGGCAGTATTGCCTGCTTTGGGAACCTATGAAAGAGTATCCTACCTGGAATCAAAAGGCCTAGTCGTGGGTCTTGGCTCTACTGCTTGGTAGCTGTATAACCATGGACAAGTCACTTCTCTGGGCCTGTGTTTCCTCATCTGTAGAAGGCAAGTAGGTGGCTCAGTGGGTAGAACACTGGACCTGGAGTCAGGAAAACCTAACTTGCAATCCTTGCTCAGATACTTACTACCTCTATAACCCTGAGCCAGTCATTAAACCTCTGCCTGCCTCAGTGTCCTCATCTATAAAATGTGGATGGTAAAAGGGTTTCTATGAGGACAAAATGAACTAACGTTTGAAATGTCATCTATTGTTCAATCATTTTCAGTTGAGTCCTAATTCTCGCTGATCCCATTTGGGGTTTTCTTGGCAAAGATGGTGGAGTGGTTTGCCTCTTCCTTCTCTAGCTCATTTGAGGAAACTGGTGAGGCCAACAGGTTAAGTGACTCACCCAAGCTCACACAGCTAGTAACTGAGGCCACATTTAAGCTCAGGTCTTCCTCATTCTGGGCCCTTGGCTCAATCCACTGTGCCACCTATGTGCCCCTATTTGGAAAGTGCTAGTTAAATACTGTTATTATTAAAGTAGGGGCGGTAATACTTTTTACTTCTGGCTACACGGAATAGGCAAGTGCTATGTGAAACGTGAGGCTGCCTACGAATCGAGCTATTGTCATCACTATTACTACACTACAACTACTGCTGCTGCTGCTATTGCTGTTGACTGGGTACGAGCCCAGCCTGAGACCTTTGCTCCTTACCTCAAAAGGCCCCATTTGTCTACAGGCCCTGGAAAAACCCCACTTTGAACTCTCCTTGAATTTTCCCACTTGATGAAGACTTTGGTGTCAGTCTTCTCGACTAGCCTTTCATTATCACCTACACTAATTGCCCTTAACCTAGAGCCCTTCCTTGTCTGTTACCTCCCCATCGCCCTTCCGCCCACCCCATACACACACACACACACACACACACACACACACACACACACACACTTCCCACCCTTGATCCTCTCTAGGCCCCATTCTCTTTGTGTAGGCATTCACTCCACCTGCAGTCACTACTGGCCACTCCCACCAAGATCCTCCCTAGACCCCTCCTCTGGTCACCACTGGGCCCGTCCCAGATCCCTCCATCTTGTTTCCATTAAAGCGCTCAGATTCAATCTAGCCATGCGTCACCAATGCTGAGATTCCTTAAGAGTCCAGACAATGGGAAAGATTTTTAGAATCACACCCACCTTTTTACTGGTGTTCTAATAAACCTCGTTTTTCTTTGGCTGAAAGCAGACTTGGGTCAAATTCATTTGGGCAGGACCTGTGTGTCACTATTTCGGGATCCTAGCACTCCTAAACCTCAACACTACTGCTGCTACTAACACCACCACCACTATCACCACCACTACCACTACTACTACTATAACCGCTATTAGCACCACCACCACCACCACTCCTCCTCCTCCTCCTCCTCTTCTGTTACTACTGCCACTACCACCACCAGTACTACTACTACCACTACTACTCATTTAACAATGACCATCCTGATCCATACTACCTGGAAGGCTAGGCATGTTACATGTCACCCTTCCCCCAGGATTCTCTAGTTCCCTAAAGGAGGATACGTCCAACTTTGGGGATCTGGGAATGCCCAGACAAGCTCCTCAGGGCACCTCCACGTTAGATAATCTGGGAATGCTCCAAAATCCCATTTCACCAATAATAACTTGAAATATCAGACTCAATTACACTAGATTATCAAGTAATAAGCATTATTTTCAACCAATCAAGAAGCATTTATTAAACACTGCACGCCTGGATTTGTGCAAAGGGCTAGGAATACAATGACTGGCAAAAATTCTAATTGGGCATGCCTACGTAAGGGGAAGCTTTCAGACCGGAAGAAGACCAGCCAGGTGTAGTCAATCTGATTACCAATAACATGAGATAAGGCAAGGTGTGTAGCCATGTCAAGTAACTGTGAGTCAGCTTCATCCCTTGGCAGAAACTCAAATGATTTCAATCAAGAAACAGAGGAAGGGGGGAGAGGGGTCCAGGAAGGTACAAACAGCAGGGAATATGGCACATGAGCATTTTAAAATGAAGAGCCTACCCTCAAAACTCCTTATTTTATTTATTCTACCTAGTCTCATAAAGCTCTCGTTTACTATGTTGCTGGATCTGGACTGAAAAACATCCCTGTTGTGATCCTGATTTAGGCTGATGGACTACATCCCCATTGAGGATCATAAAACAAAATGTTATGTGTCAGGGGCCTTTGGAACTTTTATGGTCTAGACTTCCTGTATCACCATTCATACCCATTCTCTAACTCCTGATTTTCTTGCTAGACTTGCTCTTTGCCCCTCCCAACTCTGGTGTCTGAGAAATGAGAAAAATATGAATGGTCTAGACTTATCTCACAAAGCCCCTAAGAAGGATGAAGTAATAAATGATAAAAGAGTGGGCCTTCCTCCTTAGAAGAGGTGCTGCTTGCTTCCATAAAATTCTAGGGTCCCAAGGCCTCTTTGGGGATTCATCATTATAGCCTGATACTGTTAAGAGGAAAAGAAAAAAAGCTATTTCCCAAGGTACCCTCCCTCCCTAAGACATGCCCTTCCATCTGAGGTTGTCTGCTTAGATGCTTTTGATTCTTTCCCCAATCAGTCAATCAGCTAACATTTATTAAGTTACTAATGTGCCGGGCACTATGCTAAGCCCTGAAACAATTCTTTTTCTATATTGTAAAGTAGAGGGTGAGAGACAACTAGGTGGCACAGCGGATAGAGTGCTGGGACTGGAGTCAGGAAGACTTCTTTCTGAGTTCAAATCCGACTCCGATACTTAGTAGCTGTGTGACCCTGGGCAAGTCACTTAACCCTGTTTGCCTCAGTTTCCTCATCTGTAAAATGAGCTGGAGAAGGAAAAGGCAAACCATTCTAGTATTTTTGCCAAGAAAACTTCAAATGGGTCACAAAGAGCCAGAGATGACTGAAAAATGACTGAATGACAACAACAAAGTAGAAGGTACGGCCAGAGCGCTCCTCAGAAAACTGTAGTTAATAACATTTTGCCTTAAATAAGGGAAGCTTAACCTTTTTTTGTGTTATGAACCTCCTTTGGAAATCTGTTAAAGCCTATGGATTCTTTCTCAGAATAATATTTTCAAATGTGTGAAATGAAATTCCTAAGATTATGAAACTATAGAAGCATATTTAAAAAAACCTCCTTTTCAGTAAAATAGAAACTATTAGAAATAATATTTTCTTCTAATAATAATATTTTAAAATTATAATTAAATAATTTTAAAAAATAATATTTTGTTTCCAGACTCCTGGGAAAAGCTCTTTGGAGGAAAAGCCCCTTGGAAGATGGAATAGATAAGAACAAAAGTTAAAAAAAAATTTAAAAAAGGCCTTTCATTAGGTGAATGAATTAGGAGTAGTTACCAAATTCAACTTTCGTTTACTTCATTGTCCTCTGGTAGCTGAAGTGCTTTGGTTACTGTCCCACCTAAAAGCAGTCTCCTGCCCACCCTAAAGGGTTCTGTTTTCTTCAATCTAGAATGTTAATCCAGATTGTATTTCAAGATATCTTTGCCTTGTTCAAGATTCCTATAAATGTTACCTTAAGTCAGAGAGGAGACTATTCCAGTCTAGACACCTTTTTCTCTAAGCTGGAAATGACTTAGAAATGGATCAATTAAATTAATTATTACTGGTAATTATTAAATTACATATCAGGGACAAATGGGCCTATATCAAAGAGCATTATATTAGTATTTATATTTTTCTTTGACAAAGGAAGTCAATGATATTGAAATATGGTTATCAAAAAAAAATTGGTTTTCAAAAAAGGTAACGGACTCCAGGTTACAAACTTCTGCTTTCAATCTTTTCCGTGCTTCTTCTCTCACTTCCTGATTCAGACAGGAGCCTTGGCTTTTATCACAATTTTCCTCAATCACTTGTCCAAACTCCTTAGGAAATTCAACTTAACTCCACACTATCCAAGAAGCATTTATTAAGTGCAAGGACTGCAAAGACAAAAATGACATACAGTTCTTATTCTCAATGATCTTACATTCTACTGAGGGGTAGCTATAACATGTGCCCAGAGAAACATATATGAAATAATTTGAGGAGGGAGAGAGCATTAATAACAGGGATCAGGAAAGCCTTCCGATAAGAACTAGTGCTGTTCGTGATAGAAGACTGAAATTCAGTCAGTTAGTCAAAACGGATTTATAAATAAACCTATTATGTGCTAGGCACTGTGCCAAGTACTGGGTAAAAAAAGGAGGCAAAAGACAATCCCTACCCACAAGAAGCTCACAATCCAACAGCAGTTCTGGAAAGATGCTGGGGTTGGACACATAGTTTGGGAGTCATCTGCATAGATATGATCATTGAACCCATGAGAGTAATCTTTTTGCTAATTTATTTAAAATTTTTGCATCTATATTCTTTAGGGAAATTGGTCTATAATTTTCTTTTTCTGTTTGGACTCTTCCTGGTTTAGATATCGGCATCATATTTGTATCATAAAAAGAATTTGGTAGGACTCCTTCTCCTATTTTCCCAAATAGTTTATATAGTACCAGAATTAATTGTTCTTTAAATGTTTGATAGAATTCATTTGTAAATTCATCTGGCCCTGGAGATTTTTTCTCTTTTAACTTTCATCTCTGATCTCCTCATAGTTCCGGGGCAGAAAAGAGTGCATGAAGTCACTCACAGACCAGAGCACAGTCCAAGAGAGGAGTAAATACCTCTCCTTAAGTCATACCACCTTGGAAGAACTGAAAACTTACAGGTCCCTAAAAGTATCTTTGAAAACAGCTGCACAAAACCCCTGAAGCTTGGAATAGTACTTTCCACACTGGAAACAGAGACCTACCTTAACAGAGTTAAAAAGTGAAGTAATAGGCTGGGAAAATGAGCAAACAATGGAAAAAACCTCAGACTATAGCAACTTACTTTGGTGACAAGGAATATCAAAACATACACTCAGAAGAAGACAACAAAGTCAAACCTCCTACATCAAAAGCCTCCAAGAAAAATATGAATTGGTCTCAGGCCATGGAAGAGCTCAAAAAGGATTTTGAAAATCATGTAAGAGAAATAGAGGAAAAATTGGGAAGAGAAATGAGAGTAATGCAAGAAAATCATGAAAAGTGAGTCAACAGCTTGGTAAAGAAGACCTCTCAAAATACTGAGGAAAATAACACCTTTAAAAATAGACTAACCCAAATGGCAAAAGAGGTCCAAAAAGCCGATGAGGAGAAGAATGTCTTAAAAAGCAGAACTGGCCAAATGGAAAAGGAGGTCCAAAATCACTGAAGAAAATAATTCCTTAAAAATTAGAATGGAGCAAATGGAAGCTAATGACTATGGGAAATCAAGAAATTATAAAACAAAACCAAAAGAATCAAAACAAATAGAAGACAATGTGAAATATCTCATTGGAAAAACAACTGACTTAGAGAATAGAACCAGGAGAGATAATTTAAAATTATTATACTACTTGAAAGCCACAACCAAAAAAAGAGCCTACACATTACCTTTCAAGACATTATCCAGGAAAATTGCCTTGATATTCTAGAATCAGAGGGTAAAATAGAAATCAAAGGAATCCACTGATCATCTCCTGAAAGAGATCCCAAAAGGAAAACTCCCAGGAATATTAAAGCCAAATTCCAGAGATCCCAGGTCAAGGAGAAAATATTGCAAACAGCTAGAAAGAGACAACTCAAGTATTGTGAATTCACAATCAAGATAACACAAGATTTAGCAGCTTCTAAAGGGATCAGAGAGCTTGGAATATGATATTCCAGAGGTCAAAGGAGCTAGGATTAAAACCAAGAATCACCTACCCAGCAAAACCCCATGAGGGGAAAAGATTGACTTTCAATGAGGTGGAGGAATTTAATGCATTCTTGAGAAAAAACAAGAACTAAATAGAAAATTTGACTTTCAAATATAAGACTCAAGAGAAGCATGAAAAAGTGAATGGGAAAGAGAAATCATAAAGTATTTACTAAGGTTGAACTGTTTACATTCCTACATGGGAAGATGATATTTGTAACTCATGAGACCTTTCTCAGTATTAGGGTAGTTAGAGGGAATATTTATAGACAGAGGGCACAGGGCAAGTTGAATATGAAGGGGTGATATCTAAAAAATAAAATTAAGGGGTGAGAAAGGAATGTACTGGGAGAAGGAGAAAAGGAGAGGTAGAATGGGGTAAATTATCTCACATAAGAGAGGCAAGAAAAAGCTTTTACAGTGGAGGGGAAGAGCAGGGAGATGAGAGGGAATGAGTGAACCTTGCTCTCATTGGAATTGGCCTAAGGAGGGAATAACACACATTTTTAATTGAGTATGGAAATCTATCTTACCTACAGGAAAGTAGGGAGGAAGGTAATAAGAGAGGGGGTGGTGATAGAAGAGAGGGCAGATTAGGGGAGGGGGTAATCAGAAGCAAACACTTTTGAGGAGGGACAGGGTGAAAGAAGAGAAAAGAAGAAATGGGGGGCAGGGTAGGATGGAGGAAAATATAGTTAGTCCTTTACAACATGACTATTATGGAAGTGTTTTGCATGACCACACATATATAACCTATATTGAATTGCTTCCCTTCTTAATGAGAGTGGGTGGGTAGGGAGGAAGGGAGAGAATTTGGAACTCAAAGTTTTAAAAACAAATGTTAAAAGAGAGCATTACAAAATGCAAAATGGATAATTTTGATTATGTCAAATTGAAATGTTTTTGTACAAAAAAAGCCAATGCAACAAGAATTAGGAGGGAAGCAGAAAATTGGGAGAAAATCTTTGCAACTAGTATCTCTGATAAAGGCCTCCTCTCTAAAATATACAGGGAGCTAAGCCAAATATGTAGGAATACAAGCCATTCCCCAATTGAAAGATGGTCAAAGGATATGAACAGGCAGTTTTCAGAGGAAGAAATTAAAGCTATCTACAGGCATATGGAAAAATGCTCTGGATCACTACTGATTAGAGAAATGCAAATCAAAACAACTCTTAGATACCACATCTCTCCTGTCAGATTGGCTAAAATAACAAAACAGGAAAATGATAAATACTGGAAAGGATGTGGGGAAATTGGAACATTGTTGCATTGCTGGTGGAGTTGTGAGCTGATCCAGGCATTTTGGAGAGCAGTTTGGAACTATGCCCAAAGGGCTATAGAAATGTTCATACCCTTTGACCCAGCAATACCACTTCTAGGGTTGTATCCCAAAGAAATCACACAAGCGGGAAAAGGACCCATATGTACAAAAATATTTATAGCAGCTCTCTTTTTGGTAGCCAAGAATTGGAAATCAAAGGGATGCCCATCAATTGGGGAATGGCTGAACAAGCTGTGGTATATGAAGGCGATGGAATACTATTGTGCCATAAGAAATGGGGATGATGCAGACTTCATAACAACCTGGAAAAACCTACACGATATAATGCTGAGTGAGCGGAGCAGAGCCAGGAGAACGTTGTGCACAGCCACAGATATATGGATTCCGTGAGGACCAACCCTGACATACTGCGCTTTTCTCAGCAACCTAAGGGGCAAGGACAACTCCAGGAGACTCACGATGGAGAATGCTATCTTCATCGAGACAAAGAACTGCGAAGTTTGAATACAGACTGAGGCACACTACATGCTCGCCTTTTTTGCTTCTCTTTTGTTTTTGTTTTTGGGGTTTTTTTTTTTGGTTCTGTTTCTTCTTTCTCATGATTCATTCCATTGATCAAAATTCTTCTCCACGACTTGACTGGTGCATAAATTAATTCAATGCGAAGTTATACATGACAGTTATATGAGACTCCATGCCGTCTTGGGGAGGGAGGGGGGAGGGAGGGGAGAAAAACTGGAACTCAAAACTATGTAGAACCGTGTGTGGTAAACTAAAAATAAATAAAGAAATTTATCAAAAAAAAATTGTTTTTACCTGTAACTAGGAAATAAGATACATAGGCAATGGGGCATAGAAATCTAGCTTACCCTACAGGAAAATAAAAGGGGAAGGGGATAAGAGAAGGGGGAGGGGAGTGATAGAAAGCAGGACAGATTGGGGGAAGGGGTAATCAGAAGCAAAACACTTTTGAGGAGGGACAGGGTGAAAGGAGAGAGAGAATATAAACAGCAGTAGGGGGACTAGGATGAAGGAAAATACAATTAGCAATAGTAACTGTGAAAAAAAATTTTTGAAGCAAGTTTTTCTGATAAAGGCCTCATTTCTCTAACATATAGAGAACTGTGTCAAATTTATAAAAATAAGAGCCATTCCTCAATTGACAAATGATTAAAAGATATAATCAGTTTTCAGATGAAGTAATTAAAGCTATCTATAGCCATATGAAAAAAATATTCTAATTCACTATTAATTAGAGAAATGCAAGTTAAAACAATTCTGACATACTACCTCATACCTATTAGATTAGATAATAGGACAGAAAAGGTAAATGACAAAAGTTGGAGTGGATGTGGGAAAAATGAGATGTTAACATACTGTTGTTGGAATTGTGAATTGATTAAACCATTCTCTTGAAAAATTTGGAACTATGCCCAAGAGTCTGTGAAACCATGAAACCTTTGACTTAGCAATACCACTACTAGGTCTGTATCCTAAAAGAGATTAAAAAAACAAAAAGGAAAAGGACCTCTATATACAAAAATATTTATGACAGCTCTTTTCTGGGGGTAAAGAATTAGAAATTGAGGGGATGCACATCAATTGGGGAATAGCTGAATAGGCTGTGTTATGATGCAATACTATTATATACTGTAAGAAATGATGAGCAGGATGCTCTCAGAAAAACCTAGAAAAACTTACATGGGTTGATGCAAAGTGAAATGTACTGGTACAAAGTAAGACCAATATTATAAGATGATCAACTGTGATTGACTTAGCTATTCTCAGCAATACAGTGATCCATGACAACTCTGAAGGACTTAGAATGAAAAATGCTATACATCCCCAGAGAAAGAACTGATAGGGTTTGAATAAAGATTGAAGCAACTTTCATTTGGTTTTTTTTTCACTTTCTTTATTTTTCTTGAGTTTTTTTGTCTATGTTTCTTTCACAACATGACTATTAAGGATATGTTTTGCATGACTACACATATATAACCTATGTAGAAATGCTTGCCTTCTCAGTGGGGGTGGGATGGGGAGAGGGAGAAATGGAGCAAATTTGGAACTCAAAGTTTTAAAAAAATGTTAAAAAATTGTTGTTTCATGTAACTGGGGACAAATTAAATACTAAATAAATACAAAAAAATATCATTTACCATTTCAGGAGTCTTTGGGACTACAGCAAAATGAATTCAGAGGAATTTATTTCTAATGAGGGAATTTCAGAAACTGATATCTGGGTAGGAACTTTTCCTTCAAATCATTTCCCTAGACATCAGTCTTTCCCTAGAATTCATATCTGGTACATATCTGATAAATGTTGATCCTTGTTAGAGTACATATTTTGGGGGGAAATCTTTTTCCCCCCAGGATGTGCCCTCCTCTCCCCCACATAGAAAAAGACCAATCTGAATTTGAACATTCATTAACTGGTCTTTTCCTACCTTTTCAGTCTTCTCACACCTCACTCCCATCTTCATATTCTGTGACCCAATGACACTGGTCTCCTTTCTGTTCCTTGAACAAGACACTCCATCTCCTGTCTCTGAGCATTGTCAATGGCTGTCTGTGCCTCATGCCTGGAATTCTCATCTCTACCTCCTACCTTTCCTGGCTTCCATCAGTTTTCAGATAAAGTCCCACCTTCTGCAAAAAGCTAGTCTTTTCACATCTTAGTGCCTTCCCTCTGAGATTATCTCCAGTTTATCCTGTACATGTCTTGCTTGTACATAATTGTTTGTATGTGGTCTCCCCCATTAGACCATAAATTCTTGAGAGCAGAGACTCTTCTTTCCCCTTTCTTTATGATCCCATCGCTTAGCAAGGTACCTGGCACTTGGTAGGTCATCAAATGCTTGTTCACTGACTTTTAAAATTAGCTCAAAAGCATTTCTTTATCACGTATTTGAGCAAGATTGATACATTAAGATGTTGACATAGGTGAGAGAACTGCAAGTTCATATTCATTTGGTTTTGTCTCCCACTTTACTGCATTGGGTAAACCTATGTCTCCAGAATTTCATGGGAGTGTTTTTCATTTTGTTTTGAGAAAGAAGAAGGAATTTGGGGGATGGGTGCAGTCATGTGGCTTTAAATGGGACACTTTTCAGTGATCATCAACCTCTTCCAATTTATGGATTCCGAGAGTTACATATATGGGTACAGAGCTAGAGTATGGAGTTCAGGGTAGAGGCAGTGAATAAGATGTGAAGAAGAAGCTCATAGATGAATTAGCTCTGTCTGGTTTTTGAGGAGCCAAGGAATTCAAAAGCATCATTCTCAGAGCATTAGGCAATTGAACACTACCATTGGTTCCCTCTTCACTACCTGCTCTATTTTCCTGCTGGATGGGGTTCACACACACACGCAGACAGCCCCCCTCCCTCGCCCCCACTTCTCACACACGCACAGAGTTCTGTTGACAGATTTGATCTGAAAAATCTGGCAGTCGGTGCTGTCCATGGCATAGCTGTGAGCCCAGCTCTCGCTGTCTCCCTGGAGTCCCTCTGCAGACGCAGGTGCGCGTCACCGCCTGCTCTAATTTTATCCCCGTTTGATGGAAGAGACTAACTGAGCAGCAGGGAAGCTGCTATTTTGGTTCTCTCTCTGGCTCTGGGTTATATAAAGCCTATTGCCTTGACCTGCATTGCTTTGTAGATCTGCCTCACTCTCCCGCTCTCTGTCACAATATGTCATCTGTTCAGACCTTCCCACCCTTTGCTCTGGGAGAATCAAGTGTGGTAATGAGAGCATAAGAAGTGGGGTGGGGGGAATGGAGGGCGTAGGGATGATGGTACTCTGTATACATGTCTATAAACACAGGTATATGAGGAAGGAGTGCAATATGGGGGGGGGTGGGAATATGTGTGTGATGGAGGAGGAAAGATTTATGTACATATGTATGTTAGGGTAGCTAGATAATGCTTGCCAGTTGCTATTGTGAGTCTGCTGTTGGTGTGACATATGAATTTCTATTTCGGTAGCTCCTTTCACTCTGAAGGGCTTCATCAATTATATACAAGCAGCTTTGCCATTGAATGGCATCAATTTCTAGTCTGGAATTAAGGGCAGCAGCCAGGCAGCAAGGAGCATCCACCAGAGTATGCGAAAGCGTGTGTTTGGCTGTGGGTTGAGTGAGGGGGAGATGGTATTTCAGACGTCACTCACTCCTAAGCACAGAACTATGAAACTTATCCTCAGGGAACAGGCAACCCTTAGATTTTGTGCTTCTGGTGTATTGACAATTGTGCTGGAAAGATTCTTTGCAAAAGTAAGTCGTGTGTAATAAGATTCCCAATATAATACAGCTCATTATTACATGACCTGAGAAATTCATATGCTCAATGAAACATAACTACTTCTAGTAAAAGCCTAATATCTCTAGATTCCCTATGTATACATGGATATTAGTCCTGTCTCCCAACACTAGCATTTGTGGAATGGAAGTACAGCCAGTGAAAGGGCATCTAGAAGAGTGGGTTGAGGGCCATCCTTATAGGAAGGTCTTCCTTGCTACTGAAATTCAGAGTTAGAACTTCTCTGCCTCAGATTTACATGAGGACATGTCAGTGCCTGAGGCAATTCTCTAAGACTGAAAGTTACCAGGAAGAGTTCTCAAAGCCCGTCAGTGCCTCCTCTCAAAAGCATAAAACATCACTCACATATAATCTGCTTGTCCTGCATATTTTGAACCATAAAATGGAGCCTATACACGCTCTATAAAATGAAATCCTGCAAGATTTGGTTCAGTCTTCTTTAGTGGTCTAATAGTAAGGGAGCCATAGATTTGTTGCTCATGGTTTTGACTTGAGTTTTTACTCCTATGTAAGATACTGTATCTGGTATTAGGTAGGGTTCTAGAAATTTCACTATCAGATTGTCCTCATGATGTTTCTTATTTAGCTATTTCCAAGGGGTCATTAAAGGCAATACTTTCCCCCCTCTTCCTCTGGATAAAGAACTCCTAAGGAGTTTCAGAGAAAAGAATCAATCAGGGGTTTTATGTATGGGTAAGACAAAAAAAAATAGGAACCCATCATTTAGGGACAGTTGAAAAATTGAGCGTCTTTTGACATCAAAGAAATGGACAGCTAACGGAAAAGGGAAAGAAGGGACAGTATAGAGGAAGGAAAAATGAATATGGGGAAAGCATAGATCAGTAGTTCTCAAAGTGTGGTCCAATTCTTTGTCAGTTGATGCTTTGGATCTGTTCTTGGTGTGACAATACAAACTTCTATATCTGTGTAGTGTCTTTCATTCCAAAAGATTTCATAAATTATACACAAGCAGCTTTACCATTTAATGGCATCAATTTCTAGTTTGGAATTAAAGGCAGTGGCCAAGTAGCAAGGAGTACCTAGCAGAATATGATTCCAGGGGACTCCTGGGCATCCCCAAACCGCTTTTGGGAGGTCTGCAAGATAAAAACAATTTTCATAATAACAATAATAAAGATGTTTTAATGTCTATACAGTAAATATCAATAAATATAACCAACATAAACAGAAGCTCTTTGGGATCCTCAAAGTTTGAGAACTTCTGGTATAAATGAATCACCCATGTATCTGGACATTTTTTCATGTTTTTTTTTATAAATAATTGTCCCCAGTGTATTTTGGCAGAAGCAACATTTTTATACTTGATGATCCTAGGTTCTGGGCAGAATAGGGATAAAAATAAACAATTCCAGCTCACAGGGAGTCTGATTCTGCACAGGATACTAATGGATTTACAATTTACTGTTTTCTAGAGGCTAGAACAGATGGAAGAAGGATGTAGCTTGAGGTCTGACCACAGTATTGCCCTTGACCTTACTGCCAGTGCCTATACCAGCTATACTGTCACCAACACAGACTATATTGAATATTTTACATTAATATGATACATGTGGAATCCCAGCATCCAGTGTTGGAGAAGGAACCTCTGAAAACATCCAGTCCGACTTGTACTTGAAAAGGAATTCCTTCTATATTCCCCCAAAATGTTCATTTGACCTCCATTTAAAGACCTCCAGTTGGGGGAGCCCATTACCTCCCAAAGCAGTCAATTATACCTTAGCATAGCATTAATTGTTAGAAAGTTTTTTTTTCTTAAATCAAGTTTAAATATATTTATTTGCAACTTCCAACCATGGCTCCTAGTTTAGGACTTAGGGGTCAAACAGAATGAATCTAATCCCTCTTCTATATGACCACTTCTCAAATATGTGAAGACAAATACCATGATTTTCTTCTCCAGGATAAATATTCTGAATTCTTTCAAGCCGTCCTTGTATAGCATAGTCTCCAAGCTTCTCTCTATTCTGGTTTCTTTTCCTTTAGGCTTTTGCCAATGTAATATTATCATAACAGTGCCAATTAGGAGAATAGGAAAGCAATGCTGACAGTGGCATTACCCTAGCCATCACCAATCCAACTTCTCCGCATGAAGATTCATATAAATCAGTGCTAATTAGACTCTGTGACTGATCTAAGTGAAAACTATAGAGAGCTGATAGAATCAGAAAGGAGAGGAAAAGAAGAGGGCTGTGATTTCAATTTCTAGATAGACAATCCAAATGGAGGATATGGAGAAGACACCAGGAGAAGGCAGGACTTCCATTCATCATTCATATTTCTCCCCAAGAAACTAGAACTGTCAATTGAGTTGTTACCATAATGCTGATAGCCTCATCGATTTACTATGGAAACTTCCTAGACTAAATCCTGCCTGTGCTCCGGTCTAACAATGTTAGAGACCAGAATGACTTAGGGGTTCTGACTCATGGGTCAGAACCTGGTGAACTCAATACTAAAAATTTTACCACAGCAGATCCAACCCCCATGGATCAGTCAGTTTCAGTTGTAACCCTCCAGTGAAGCCAACACTTAATAATACTTCAGAAGAAATCTAAGAAAGTCCTGAAAGAGACATCATAAAAAGCTATGCAGGAAGAACAGGAAATGGGAAACACTCCTTCTTTCCTTGAGTAAACTGATCCTGGCAGACCTGCAGTGCTAATTTACTGTTTTCCAGCCTGATCTCTAGGAGATTCCCTGTGCATGGGCATTGATTGTATTTGTTAAATTCTGCTGAATGAATGGAGCCTTTATTAACTGCTTGCTAGTATACAAATTGGGCAGCTAGGTAGCATAGAGCACTGGGCTTGGAATCAAGAAGGTGCATCCTCCTGAGTTCAAATCCAGCCTCAGACTCTTACTAGCTGTGTGACCCTGAGCAAGTCACTTAACCCTGTTTGCCTCAGTTTCCTCATCTAGAAAATGAGCTGCAGAAGGAAATGGTAAACCACTTTGGTATCTTTGCTAAGAAAACTCCATATGGGGTCACAAAGAGTCAGACATGACTGAAAAAAAAAGACTGAGCAACAAAGTACCATGCTAGGTGCTGAAGATCCAAATGGATAAGTAACACAGGCCCTGCTCTCAAGGAGCTCACATTCTAATGGAGCAGACAGCACATATGGAAGGCTTCAGCTCTAAGTCAGATGGAAAGGTCTCATGGGCCTTGGGATGCACCAGCAAACCAGATGGGAATGCCGCCTCATTAATGTAATTTCCACTCATAAAATCATATCAGTTATTGATGTTGAACTATCCAACAATGCCAAGGACTTTGAGGACAAGAACTTTCTTTTCTGGATCTTTAGTTGATATTGCTATAGCGCCTACAGAAGCAGTTTCCACAGGGGTTGCTTCCCAGGATAATAGCAACAAGCATTGGACTTGAAGCATTGCCATCCAAAGACTCTTGGGTTTTTCTGCTCTGGCATATTCTACCACATGTCTCTCAGTAATGCCCTGGGACCAATTCCAAACCCTCTTCAACCTCCAATCTTGCTTTTATCTCCCTGCTCCCACCCCCAGTTTGCACCTTGGTGGTATTATGGGTGAGTTTCATGCCTCAAGTTAAGTTTGGACTAGAGAAATGACCTTTGACATATCTTCAGAATCTGAAATTCTATGGTACTACTGATTTGTTCAAATGGAGGATGTATAGAAGGGAAGCATAAGGATGCTGAAAAGATTAGAGACTGTGACATATAAACATCAGATGAAGCAACTGGCCAAATTTACCCATAGAAGAAAAGACTTAGGAGGAAGTGATGTCTGCCTTTAAGTTTCTGAGGGGTTGTCTGTTATGTGGAAGAGGTATTAGATATAGTTAGCTTGGTCCCAGAAGGAGAAATGGCTGCCTGGTCTGGGGAGACGGCTCTGGGCTGGGTATAAAGAAAAGCTTCCTATTAGAACGGTCTAATAGGATTGTCTTGGGAGGTAGTGGGTTCCCATTCACCTGAGAGCTTCAAAGAAAGGTTGTATGACCACTGGTCAAGGATATCAGAAAGTTGCTTGCTGATTGGATAAAGGTTACTAGATGACCTCTGAGGACTCCTCCAACTCAGAGTGTCTATGATTCCTTTAGTCTCATGATCACCTGGGAAAGCAATTACAGTCACATCTTACTTCACATAATAGATGTGGTCCTAAATGTTGTTGTTCAGCCATTTCAGTCATGTCCAACTCTTTGTGACCCCATTTGGGGTTTTCTTGGCAAAGATCCTGGAGTGGCTTGCCATTTCCTTGTGCAGCTCATTTTCCAGATGAGGAAACTGAGGCAAACAAGGTAAAGTGAATTTCTCGGGGTGACACAGTTAGTAAGTGTCTGAGGCCAGATTAGAACTCGGGAAGAGGAGTCTTCCTGACTCTAAGGCCTGGCACTCTACCCACTATGCCACCTAGCTGCCCGTGGTGCTGAATAGTCCGTTAAGATGGAATATATGTATAATAAATACACTAGGAGCCATATTATTTTTAATTGAATTCAGCTGTGAATCCTATCATGCCATAATGGTCCTTCTTAGAATGTGAATGGTCCCTCCAAAGTTTATCTGTTTTGAAGTTCAGATGTTCATCTATTAGTTTTATTAAAGTGGGAGCAAACCTATACCACATCATAATAGATTTAAAACCTGAAGGGACCTCAGTGGTCAATTAATCCAATCTCTTCATTTTAGGAATAAGGAAACTGAGGCTTAGATTAAGTGATTTGCCCAAGGTCACAGGGAAACAAGCTTCAGAGCTACGATTTGCACCCAGGTCTTCTTACTCTACACCATCTCAAGTTCCAGCTGAGAATGTTTTTATTACAGTACTAAAAGCTGACTTGTGGTCTTCTGAGGTGATAAGTTCTACTGACTGATCACACCCTCTAAAAAAACAAACTTTTTTTCTTTCTTCCTTTCTTTTTTAAATTCTAATTCTGTCATCTGTTATTTTCAGAGGTGGTCAGTGGTTCCAGATGCTATAGGGCAACCAGAAAAATAAAAGAAATCCAGAATTTCAAACATCTCAGACCAGATTGTGTTCTTTTTCAGGCCAATGGATCTTGACTTGCACAACCTCAGGAAGAGAGCATGCACAAACGTGAGGTGAAGGAGTCCAATGACAGCGTGTAAGGGTATTGATTCAAGTTGGAATCTTAACAATCCCAGAACAGCTGCAGCGAATGCAAGCAGCTCTTTTGAAAGAGATGACGCTGGTCCATTTATGGAAAAGAAAAAAAAAATTATCTGATGGTAATGAGGAAAAGCAAAGATCAACATATTTTAGACCATGGGGGAGACTCTCTAAAGCATGTTTATTAAGGAATTATATGTATTATTTTGTGTGCCTATGAGGACTCAGAAACATATGCATTTTGAAGTAAGTCACAGGGATAGGGAAAATTAAGATACTATTTATAGTCTGTGTTTGCCACATAAAATATTACAAAATTAGCAGCATATATAAAGAAATGACCCTCAACAGGAATGGGACCACCTCCAGAAGCCACACTTAGGGTTTTCTTCCTTTCCCCCACTATACCTATACTAGCTCCACTGGGTGTTCCCTTTCGTGTCTCTGTATCCTGTTCCTAGTCCTGGCCTAGCTTGGGCATGGCTGCCTTCTTCCTTCCCTTTTGCCCACTCAAGACAGAGGTTGAGTCATTTTGGTTTCTGTTTTTAAAGACTTCATTTGCCACTAAGTAATAGCCAGAATATCAAGTTGTCAAATTATAGAGTATAGGAATCTTATCATAAAATACTCTTAATGGAAAGCTGATCTGGCTCGTCTCTTTACATGTGGCTCTCTTCACTCATTCCGTTTTTCAGAACCACTAGCTGTTCTCTGAAATTAACATTCTAACTCTGCTTCAGCACATTTGCATAGGTCCTCTACTATACATTATCTTTGCCTTTTGGAATCATTACCTTTATTTAAGGCTCAGTTCAAGTGCCAAGTCTTTTATGAAATTTGGCATCCCTTCTGGATGCTCCCCATCCGCTCTAACTCACACTTGCAAGTAGGTTGGGGGGAACAACTCCCTCTGGTTCAAGGCACTTTATGAATCCATATTCTTAAAACCGTAGTTCACAAGCCCCATCTAGCATGTGTACCTTTAATTATCAGCCAGTAGATACAATTAGCTCAAAGCAAAAGCATTTACTGACATGGCATCATAAAAACCATAGGAACAAAACATTCTCCTCATAAACTTGGAGATTACTCTCCCACAACTATACACATTAGTGGAAGGAGTAGGCACATACATAAAGAGGTATACATGTAGGGAACATGGCCCAGGTAATTCACACCTATGGCACTGATTCCCTTCCTTTTCTTACGATATCCTCATGCTGCTTCCCTGGGGACAGCATCTCTGCTGGGCAGACTGCTTAAATGGACTCTGGGTCTGATACTCCCAACAGCCAGAGCTGGGTCTGTTCTTGCTTCACAAAACTCAAATTCCTTAAAAATGTCTCCTACCTTGACTCCTAGACTTGCTTCTTGCTGAGTATAGTCTCCCACTGGGAAAGTAGCTGCACTGTAAGATATCATGGCTAATGTGTATAGAGCGGGGGAAAGGGGAAATAGAACTACCCCAGGCAAAGAATGATTTCCTATTAAGAGCTAGGTTCTTCTTCCAGAACTGGTTTTCTTCTCCTCTTCCAGAAGTCCTACCTTTCAGAGCCACAGGCTGCTTCAACTGATACCTTCCATTTGAGAATATGTCTCACCTTTTAAAGGATTACCAGGGGCATGGCTACCCCTTGGCTATCTGTCCTCTAATTCTACACATTTTGAACTAACCTCTTTACTATGGTTAAAAAAAAACAAACCCAAAATTGTGGTACAAGACAAATGTGTGCTAAAAAAATTCTATAGGAGAGGTACAAAGCATTCCTCCTTTAGCAAAAAGATCAATGACTTCTTGTTTGGAAATTGTAATACTTCATGGGAGAGGTCACATTTTGAATTTTGTCTATATGAGCCAGTAGGCCTTTAACACGTAGAAAGGAGAGGAGAGGACATTTCAGGTTAAGAGAACAGTAGAATATAATTACATTGAGGGTAGGTACTATCTTGTTTTCTGTTTTTATTCTTCTCTCTGCATGTGTATACATGTTTATATGTGCCTTTATAAACTGTAACTGTATCTATTTCTATAGCTGTATCTGTATCTAATCTGAGACTCAGAGAACATTTGCATAAGACTCTCCTCATTGGTGGAGATTGACTATTCAATACTCTGCCATACACTTGCATCTGAAGCACTGAATAATCAGTCTCTCCCAATGACAATCATGGAGAATTGAATAATAAATTTCCACTAATGAGGAAAGCTTTTTGCAAATGGACTTGGAATCATGGGTTACATATATATGTATATATATAGTTTGTATCTATGCATGTACATATACGTGTGTGTGTGTGTGTATACACCTATGTATTAACTAGATTGCACAGTGGATAGAATGCTGGTCTGGAAATTAGGAAAGCCTGAGTTAAAATCTGGCTGTGTAACCCTGAGAAAATCATTTAACCTCTGCCTGACTCAGTTACCTCATCTGTAAAAGGGGATAATAATAGTATCAACTTCACAGGGTTGTTGTGATAAGATGATATTTGTAAATAAAGCCCCACAGGGCCTGCCATATAGTAGACTCTGTAAACATTAGCTATCATTGCCATCATTGCATAGACACACATATGTGCATGTATGTAGATACAGTTACAGTTACATAGACAAAAATAAACATTTATATAGATATGTGTGTACATACATACATGTGGACATATACATGTACATACATATATATGTCCCCAGTAGATAGTACAATGCTTTGCACATAGTAAGTGCTTCATGAATGTTGAATGATCAAAGGTGCAGAGATGGGAAAACCTGTAGTGTTCAGGGAATGGTGAATAGTCCAGTTTGGTTGGTGCACATGGCATATGAAGGAAAGCAGTGGAAGTAGAAGGGAAGACTGGAAAGGTAGGGAGGGGCTAGGAGATGGAGGGTGCTATGCTAAATTTGGATTTTATTCTGTAGGCAGTGGGGAACCACTGAAGGGTCTCGGGAAGAGTAGTACGGAATCTCATTTCTGTCACTTACTACCTTTTTGTAGCCTTAGGCATCTAACTTCTCTGGGCTTCAGTTTCCACATCCGTAAAATGGAAATAGCAGGGTTGGATTACATAATGTTTAAGATCTCTTCCTGCTGTGTATACACACACAACCGCACACAGACACAGACACATACACACATATACACATATGTACATATATGTATATATATATGTGTGTCTGTATGTGTATACTTGGTGTCAATATAATTTGTTTGCTTTGAAATCTTACGTATTTTATGCATATATATATGTTTATATATATAAATATATATATATAAACATATATATATTTATATATCACATATATATATATATATATATATATATATATATGTTTTAAAAGTTCATAGACTGTAGGTTAAACACCCCTGTTGTGGTGTAACTGATGACTATACTAGTTTAATGCTAAATTTGCTTGTTGATTTATGCCAGAATCAAGGAGCACAGGAGTCAACCCATTACCCAGAGTTCAGACCTTTCTTTCATGTGTATTATCTAACCAAAATCTGAAAAACATTGCGTGGGCAATGAAAGGAGAGGGAACGTCAGTGTGAGAACCATACTTTAATTTCCTGACTTGGGTGCGGTTAAATTCACAACCTTGGTGTGACACTAACGGTGAGAAGGTTTTACATTTTATTTCCTGTTTCCTTTTTTCAATAAAGAAAGGAAAAGAGAGCCCCCGCAATGGTACTCTGAGTTCCATAGGAAGACTCCATGGGGGTTCCGACCTGACCACAAGTAAAAACAAAACTTAAATCCATAATAGGGTAAAAAGAGATGTGTAAGCAACTGTAGGTCACTGGCTGTTTAACGTTCTCTCAGCCATTTCATACAGCATTATTTTACGTTAATAAAACCCTGGCCAAATGTGGAATTCTTGCACTGTGAAAGGGAACTCATTCTGATTAATCACAGTGAACCTTCTTATGGAAGCATTTAGAATGATTGCATTTGAAATTAACTGGGCTCATATTTTATCCCACCCCTGAAAAGGACCTCTGTTTGGAAGCCAAATTTGGAATGACTGTTTTTGATTTTCATTCCATTATCTTTCAACAATTTTAAAAGTTAATTACTTATTATTTACATAACAACCTGTTAAAAACCATGGAAGATAACAAAGAAATACAGGACCTACATAGTTCTTATCCTCAACCTGGCAGATGATACATATGTGTGGATAGACAGATAGAAAGAAACACAGACAAAACATCTGAATAAAAATACAAATGAGTTTGTTGCCAAGAGAAGCATCCAGATAAAATGTGCTATGGGAGTTCAGATGAAGTGGAGATCAGTGTGAGCTTCAGTGGTAAGGGGATGCTTTATGGAAAAACTTTAGATAGGTCTCAAAAGATAGACAAGGTTTAGATTACCAGGAACTGATTGGGTCATACAAGCATGAAAAAGGGAAGAAATGGAAATGAACTTGGTTGTGGGTTTTTTGTTTGGTTGGTTTTTTGCTAGGGTTGAGGATGATTCGGTGGTGAGGAGAGTGAGACCAGTCTAACTTTTTTACTTTGAGGGGAGAGAGTGAATAGGTATTTTCCTACCGCTGACACTGTAACAAAAGGAGGAGGGAGAAAGAGAAAAGGAATGGGAGAAGGAAGGGAAAAGAAAGACATTGACAAATACAGAAAGAGATAGAGACAATTCTATTGTTTCTGTAAAATTCTGTAATAAACCGCGAACCCAAAGCAATCTATCAGACCTAGAAAATAACAAACACATAATCAATCAATCAACCAGACCTTACTGTATGCCAGGCTAAGCACTGGGCATACCAAAAAAAGGGCACTTAAACTATAAATATATTGCCTAGCTCATTAGAACCGTGCAAGTACATGGAAGCTATATTAATTAGTTATATATTAATTAGACTGTTTTTCTTGTGGGTGATACTCATAAGGTTTCTTTCACAAGATTTCAAAGGAAATACATGGCTTTTTAAAAATTTAAAACAAGATAACCTTCACCCTTACTCTCCTTTTCCCCCCTGTCTCTCTTCTACTCAAAGTCCCTTATATTCTATCTTGAGCTGGCATTATCATCAGTTTATATTTACTAAGTATGTGAATTTGTGTTATTCTGTCTTAGAAGCCATATAAAAATTAAAACAAAAATAATGTGGCTCCGGGTTAGGCTGAAAGACAATGCTAAAGTAGGTAAAAGTTTTAAGTAAACAAAGGGAAGGGAGTTATATCCCTCCTCTCCATTGGTAATTTATCCAATTCTGTTATTCAATTCCTATTTTAGTTTTCATTATTTTCAACATGTTCTGTACTCAATATCAAGGGCTGATTGATGCATTGACAGCAATTTATCTGCAGCTGTTACCAAATTAATAACTCTGGCTCCCTTCCCAACCTTACTCACTAAAACTCTCCCCTTTAGGAAAATTAGCTTGACATAATTTTCCCAAAGCCTCCTAGCCCAATACTCTATCTCTTAGTTTTCCAAGTTTAGAATTAAAGATTTCATAGACTTTTAGAGATACAAGTAACCTTAGAGATCATCTGGTCCAGTCTTTTCATTTTATAGTTGAGGAAACTGAGGCCCAGATAAGTCAAAATAACTTTCTCCAAATCTCACTTCCAGACCTGATCTTAGATTCTAGAATGGACTTGAAACTTTAGACTTGATCTGTCATTTACCTTCTGGGGCAAAGTTTCTTAACTTTTTTTGTGTCATGGACCTCTTGGGCAATCTGATGAAGCCTATAGTCCACTTCTCAGAATAACGTTCAAAAAGGCATAAAATAAAATACTAATTGTATTGAAATATGAGAACCCCAGATTAAGAGTCCTTCTAAAATCTAAAGAGTTCATGGATCACCAAATTAACACTAGTTTGAACTGAACTTTCCTCTAGAGAGGCTGGTCGCTGAGTCAATGGGCATTTACATCATTTTAATATTCATTTTTCTTTGGCATCTGTACCACATAAACCCTTTAGAAAGCAGTTCTCTGGTGCTTGTAGTATACATATGAGAGGGCATACAATTCTCCTCCCCAGTCTGCCCCTCCCCCAACCTCAGCTCATATAGTAATTACAACATACCTACATCTCGGTCCCTTTATTAGATGTGGGCTCTTTCTTATTGAGTCAAGAAGGGAACTATTCTATTGGCAGAGAAAATGAATTAGCTATGCCTATGGGGGTTTAAATAGGGAAACCCTGCGGAGCTAGTAGAGGGGGTTTCTTTTCTCTTCCTCCATCTCCATCAGTCATGGCATCTAGTGGCAAAGTAGGAGAAAGGAGAATCACAGAACTGGGGGTTCTGCATGGCCATCTAATCCAACTCAGAGACCAAAGGGATCCCCACTATAACAAAACCTCCCATCCAGGTTCTTTTGGAAGATCTCCAGGGAAGGGGAACTCACCACTTCTCAAGGAAGACTATCCCACTTTTAGACAGCTCTTGTTCTTAGTTTTCCCTTACATAAAGCCAAAATTGCCCTCTTTTAAGCACTCTCAGGCCAAATAATACAGATCTAATCCCTCCTTGACATGACAGCCCTTCAAATACCTGTTCACAGGTATCATGTACTTCTGAGTTCTTCTCCCTCCCCCTTCCCAAGGCTAAACTGACCCAGTTCCTTCAACCAGCCGTACATGTCATAGATTCAAGATCCTTCACCATCCTAATTGCTGTCCTCTGGACACTCCCTAGTTTATCAATGTCCTTCTTAAACTGTGGTCCCAGAACTGACAGAAAAGATCTGATAAGGGCAGCGTACAATGGGACAATCAAGGCCTACATCAGGAAAGTAGGCCTGTCTTAATGCAACCCAAGATTGCATTGCTGATTCGTACTGAGCTTGGTTGGTTGTTGGTTGTTGATCTTCATTTTTGAAGAGGACAAAAATGGTATCACTATGTTAGAGTCAAGTTACAATGCATTTGACTGTGGCTGACCAGACCAATATGAGCTCGGAATGCTCTATCACAGGTCGGGCACAAATAGTTCATGTGAATATTTGGGGTGGATTCTTTAAATTTGCACATCTCATGGTTTTTCTCTTGAGCTACTTCAATTCTGCTTTGTTCATAGAGCACAGCCCCTCCTCTGAAGAGGGCATGCCATGCTGGGAAGTCCTATGCCAGTATACCCCATGTCACATAATCAATTCCAAAGTTCTTAAGAGAGACTTTGAGAGTGTCCTTGTATCACTTCTTCTGACCACTTTCCATGGATAGATTCAGGGGGTACATGAACTTGGATGGCAAAAAATTACATTTTTATCTCAATTTTTTTGGTTTCATTTGTAATTCCATGTTTTTTACTTTGTGATTTAAAAACATGATTTTGAGAAGAGGGCCATAGGTCTCATCAGAGGATGGCAAAGGACTCTATGACATGGAAAATGTTAAGAACTCCTACCCTAGCCTGTCGAGATCCCAGTAGATTCTCACTTTTTCATTCACTGTGTTATATATCCCTGGCAGTTTTGTGCCATCTGTAAATCTGATGAGCATTTGTTGTTCAGTTGTGCCCAACTCTTTGTGATTCCATTTGGCATATTATTAGCAGAGACACTGGAGTGGTTTGCCTTTGCCTTCTCCAGGTCATTTTCCAGGTGAGGAAGTTGAGGCAAACAGGATTAAGTGAATCGCCTAGAGTCTTAACATTTACACTTACAGCTAGTAAGTGTCTTAGGATTTTAACTCAGAAAGATGAGTCTTCTGACTCCAGGCCTGGCAATCTATCCACTGAGTCATCTTACTGTCCATTTACTCCATCAAAAAGCTTGAGAGTAGGACAGATTATGGGCTAGGAGTTGCTTATGACCCCACCAAAAAGGAGATGGGTTTTTCTCTCTTTTCCTCCCATGGGCCATATTGCTTTGAATAGGAGCTACTTGACCATTAAAGACACATGCATCCAGTAGGAAGCAGAGACAGACATTCCAGATAGACGTGGATGGAGATAGCCCTGGCAAGAGAGAGCTAAGGGATGAAGAGGGACAGGCCCTGACAGCCCAGTCTGAGAACTCTATAAAGAGAGGATTTTTACTTCTAGGCCTTTCAGGACCAGAATTTGTGAATTACCTTTGCCACATATTTATCCTACACACATGCTTCACTACCATCATACTCTAAATTTGAGTTCACTGTTTACACAGACACATGACTGTTAAAAAGAAGCACACTGGTAGAGGCTTGTGAGCTATACAGTTTTAGAAGCAGACACCCACAGGGTCACCCTATAACCCAAGGGAGCAGCCACTCTCTGGGGATCCAACCTGCAAATGGAAATACAAGTTTGGGGAGTGGTCCAGAGGGGTTGCTACATATACATTATATTCTGGTGGCTAAATGGAGAGTGGACAAGTAACAAAGCTGGGGGTTGTCAGCCCCTGCAACCATGGGAACAAGTCTCAGGAGTGTCTTTCCTCTTAGGAGTTTCAACATATACTTGGCTAGGGCAGGGTTACCTTCTCGAGGAAGGAGAATTGAGGCCTTGATTGTTCTATGTGGTTAGTTACACCTAGAATCCCTTGCATGGCTATGCTAGTCCTCAGCATGACAATGTAGGGAAGGAAGTACACACCCTATACAGTATGCTATTTCATCACAGGACATGAGCATTACAGCACACCTGGTCATTTGTTCTTGCCCTTAAGGAAAATAAGGATCTACAGAACCCAGCGTGTTTCTAGATGTTTTATTTCTAACTTTACATGGTAGATCTAGGTGCCACTAAGGACTAAGCAACCTTTAATGAGAGGAAAATATTTGACTAGGGTAGTTCATAGGATCACACTCTACTTTTTCCATTTATTTCCAACTATTCTCCCTTCCCCCCAACTTACTCCATTCTCTAATGAAACAACTCTAGGCAGTCCCCAAATGTTTCTTGCTTCCATACTATTCCTTAAGTCTGGAATGTTCTCCCCCCCGCCCTGAAAACCTCTATTTCCAAGGTTCAGCTAAAATACCCCCTCCTCCAAGATTTCCATATCCCCTCAGCTGAAATTGATAGCTATCTTCTTTCTTCTGAACTCTCACAGCAGTTTGTAGCTCTTTTAAAAAACAAAATAAAACAAAACCTATGATTTGACTGGCATGGAAAATTCCAGGCAAAGAAACTTCTTCTACCAATACAGATAGGAAACTCAGTAGAGCCTGAAAGGGAAATTGGGAGGTTAAATGGCTTGTCCTGGGCCACCTAATCCATGTGTGTCAGCACAGGCTGCCTCTCATTACTCCTTAGTACGTTTATTTTTTATCTTGTTATCGCAGGCATTTATATACATCTACAGTATCTCAGCCTTTGGGCTAAGAGCAAGTGTCCATGTACTTTTTGTCTCCCCTTCTAGATTACAAACTCCTTAATGGAAGGGATGTTTATCTTTGTATCTCCCTCAGCATCTAATCTAAGGCCTCACACATGCTTCACTACTATAGTGATTTGTGCCTTCTCCCTGCTCCCTTCACAACACAAATCTCTAACTCCTCTGTGACTTGGGAGAGGGTCTTTCTTTGAGAGTGGCTGTGGTCAAAAATTCATCTCTCTGCAGACAGTCTGGGGAGAACTTTTTCCAAAACTGGCCAGACTGGTCTTTGGACTGCACAGATGTAGTCCACTTTTCAACTCAGTTGGATCTTTTGATAGCAGCTTTTCATTAACCTCCTCTCCACAATCCATTGTTACTTCCCATCTCTCCAAACGACTTTATATTTACTTATCTGTGTAAAGGTTTTATTCCCTAAGTCTGAGGTTCTCAACCTTTTTTGTGTGATGACCTTTGGACAGTCTGGTGAAACTTATGGACCCCTTCTCATAATAATGTTTTTAAATATATAAAATAAAATAGGGCTATAAACTCAATTACATTTAAATACAGTTATTAAAATTTTTCTTAAATGTTCTGGAGCCCAGGTTAAGCACTCCCTGCCTAAGTTCCTTGAGGGCATGGATTATTTCATTTTGGCTTTCACATAGTGGGCATTTAATAAATGTTTGTTGAATCATCTGCCCAAGCTTATACTTCTCTGGGATAGCCTTTGAGAACCTAGGTCACCCCCATTGTCATAACACTGTCTTGCACATAGTAGGAACTTAAGAAATTGCTACTGTTGCTAATTATGGAAGCTTAGAATTGGAAGGAATCCTGGTGGTTATCTAGTTGACCCAATAGATAAATCCTCTCCACAACAGTAAGCACACACATTTGTCCAGGTTCTGTTTGAATATCTCCAGGGACAAGGAGCCTCACTACTTCCAAAGGCAACCCATTTTATTTTCAGACAGTTGGAGTTGTTAGGAAGGTCTCATTTTGAGACTAAACGTGCTTCCCTCTAACCTCCACCTTTTGTCCTAATTCTCCCCTGGGGAGGTACACGGAATAAGAATAAATTCAATTCTTCTGCATAACAGCCTTTCAAATACTTAAAGACAACAATTATGTCTCAAGGCTTGTCTTCTCCTAGACATACACGCTGTCTTCAATCAACATCAATATAAAACAGTTTCTAACAACCTTCTGCGTCATTCTTGCTCTCGATGAGTTCCAGCTTATAATATTTGGAGGTAGAAGGTAGCTCCTTCCAAAATTTACTTGAATTTAAATTCAGAACATTGCTAGTAAAAAAAAAAAAGTCCGGCATAATCCCCAGGTTTCTATCTTTCCTGGTGCAAGTGGTCCATGGCAGTAGGGGCTAATACTGCCCTATTGTGTATCTGACCCCAGGAAGTTAGAGAGAGGTTGGCTAAACCCACCCTTTCCCCTGTATCTTGAATGATATTAGTAATGTAGAAATAGGTGAAATGTAAGCCACACCTGGCTGGCCAGTGAAAAGGAAATGCTTCCCACATCTTGCCTCAACATACTAAGGGCCCTCAGGTAAAGGCATCCCCGTGTGTAAGCTTCTTGCATTAATGGATGGGTGTGGCTGCAGGAACCACCTGGTACAAACCAGAGTGAACCTGCTGCCCTTTCCCTTCCCGGCTGCCAAGTTAAATAGAGCAGAGGGAACACAAATAGAATCGCCATAATAAACTGGTTGTTGGAGCCAGACACAGTAGAGCCCCCTCCCTGGCACGGCAACCTACGCCTCTGCATGTTCAGACAAGATGGTGTGCTCAAAGGGCTAGGAGAGGTGTGGCCCATGGGCATTCCTGTCCAACAAGAAACCCTCCGGCGTGTCTAAACCTATTGCTATTCACATGGCTCTCTTTGCAAGGACTGAGGTGGGTGGAGGGGAAGAAGGAGGTCTTCCCAATCTTCCAGGGCCTGGGATCACCTGGAAATGCCCTACACACCCATGGAAACTGAGTAATGCTGCTAGGATGGAGCTCTTGAGCTAACGACCTTAATAAAACACACAGACCCACCTAAAGACATATGAGGCTACAAGGAATTCGTGCAGGACGTGTTTCTTCCCAGGGACTGGGATGGGGAAGGAGGGGCTGAAGGAGGGGCCGGCACTGAGCAGCAGCTTTAAGTAAATCTGGGTAAAGCAGTGCAGGTAGCCAGGGAACCCTGGCAGTAGTATCCTCCCAGCCCTTCAGCTGTTCAGAGCCTTCCAGAAATCGGTCCAGCTTGGTGTGCTCTGGGCCATGTCTCTCACTGCCTCAATGTATCATGGGCCAATGAAGAAATCTCCAGTTTAGTCCCAGGAGGCAGGGTTGGCTCCATGTACTTTTTTTTGGTAGAGTCAGCACCTTTCAATAACATTCTAACAGATCACTTTGACCTGACCGATAACCTTCTCAGTGAGACTTTCAAATCTACCATAAACCAAACTCATGTCAAATGGGAATGCACAAAGAATGGGCAGTTACCTACAGAAAGACAAAATGGAGCTTCTAGGCTTGCATTTCCCCTTCCCCACTATATCCTTCTTGTTTGCCTGAGAAGCCATTCTTGACTGGTGTACAAAAAACAGGACAAGGAACCTTTAATCAAAAGATTGTATCTTTCGAAAGGAAAGAACAACAAAAACATTTTCACTTTAACTTAACCCATGCTTAAAGTGGGATGGCATGAGGGAGAATGCTACCCCATTTCTCTTTTGGTTAAACTTATTTCTATAGTTGACTAGGCTAAATCCGTGCCTCTGGATAAATCATCTCACTCTCTTTTTGAAACAATAAATAAATCCTTCCAGTCCTTGCTCCAAACACTGCCAATCGAATCTGCCAATTATGGCAAGGAGCTCTCACTGACAACAACATGTAAGACTTTTTCTTATTTCTGGAACCAGTTTGGAAAGCCTTTGTCTTCTAATCTAAGAGAGATCATGCAGTAAGAACAACCCAGAGGGGTCATCATTTACAAGATTATCATTACTAGGTAGCTTAATGAATAGAGATCTGGGCTTAGAATCAGGAAATTCAGTCATTTTAGTTGTGTCTGACTCTTCTTGACCCCTTTTTTGGGGTTTTCTTGGCAAAGATACTGGAGTGGTTTGCCATTTCCTTGTCCAGCTCATTGTACATATGGGGAAACTGAGGCAAACAGGGTTAATTGACTTGCCCAGGGTCACACTGTCTGAGGCAGGATTTGAACTCAAGTCTTCCTGACTCCAGGCCAGGCATTCTATCCACTGTGCCACATAGCTGCTCATCATAAAAACCCAAGTTCAAATCCGGCCTGAGACACTTACTAGCTGTGTGACTCCGGGCTAATAATTTAATCTCCATCTGCCTCAATTTCCTCATCTGTTGTGAGGCTCAAATGTGATAATAATTCGTAGAAATGTTAGCTATTGTTCTGTTACTCTTCCCTCCAGGATGTAAGGATTTTTAACTTGCTATTTCCTATGTAGTCGGCTTTAATAATTAAAATGACTACTGAACCCCAAAGGCTCGGTCAATCTCCCCTCCCCCACTCAGTAATATGCTTAGGGATGTGGTCTGAATCTGGAATGTCTTCTGGGGGAACACACAACTTTAAAACTATGTCAGCCTGTGTTACCAAAAGCTTATTAAGTATTTCATAAGGTCTCAGCCAGTCAACCAAAAATTATGGTGAAGAAGGGTGGATTGGCAGTAGGATGTAACGTCTTTGAGGGCAGGGGATAGCACCTGGCACAGCATATTTAATAAAGGAAAGTTCAATTGAATTGAGTTGGAGTTTTGACCAGAACACTGGGGAGTGGCAGGCAGTACAAGAGAAAGAGGGTTGGGGGAGAACTGTGTTTCAGAAGACAGGTTATCGGGAAGTGAGTAATAGGTAGGTCAGGGAGGATGAAGCAAAGGCATGTTGGATTAGTGGTGAAAAATGGAAGTAGCATCACTGGGAGGGCTGGTTTGTAGAAATAGGAAAGAGGTATGCCGGAGGGATTGCTGAAAAGCCAGAGGGAGGAAATAGGCATTGTTATGTGCTGGAATGAAGGAATGGAATTGGGTTAGGCACTTCAAGTACTGACTAGGAAGGGAGCTGAGCATGAAGTCCAATGTGATGCGAATCTAGCAGCTGATTCTTTTGTGCAGTTTTAACCATCAGTAGGAGAGCCTTTATCTCTGCAGTTCCTTGCTATCCGGAAAATTCTCTATTTCAGCGTCTTTATATCTTATTTTAAGTCTCAACCACAGCCCCCCTTCCCTATTTTCCTAGCCTTAACTTCTTAATGACTGTTATTAAGGGCAAACCTCTCAACATCAGTGTAATGTTAAAGTTATAAATTTTTTTCATTATAAATTTTATTTTTAATTTATGGCATAAAAAGCATTTCTATAATATAGTTCAATAAAAAAGATGATTACACATGAAACTGCAAATCTACTATGCACAAACTTGCTATTCTTTTCAAATATACGACAATTATCATGTAAATTTCTTTTTTTTCTTTCCTCCCCCTTTTCCCCCACCCTAGAGATGGCTACCATTAGACACAAATAGGTATATATGTGTAAAATATATAAATACATATATAAATATAAGTACATATATGTAAAAATATATGTAAAAACATACTTTTATTTATCAGTTCCTTCTCTGGATGCAAAGTCAGAAGTTTTAAATCTCCTACCTGGAGATCGTAACATTCGATGAAAAGTCAGAATAGGACTTGCAATCCTATATCATTTAGATGATATATTCTGTTTAGTGTAGGCAGCTTAATATGGTCATCACATGTCTCTACTTCCTATTTGGTTTTGTTTATATATAATCTACCACTGCAATCTCCCATTAACAACTAATGGGTTTTGTATTTATTTCCAGAGTTGTTTGAAGAAAACCGTGGACTCAAACTGTGAGGTTTCAGCTATGCCATAGACTACTACGGTTAAGGCTTGGGAAATGAAAAGGCAAAGCTTCTGATCATACTGATAGGGGTTTGTTTTTCTGTCTGCGGTACAGTGGAAAGTGCACACTAGTACTGAAATCAGAGGAGGACCTTGTTCTGAGTCTACGCGGATCTCTCGGCGCCATGGTTCTGGGAGGTGGTTTCTGAGTCTTAGGATCATAGATTTAGAGACGGGAAGCACCCTTCACTTTACAGATGGGGAGAATTAAGCTCAAAGAGATTGTCATTTGCTGGAAGTTGCACAGGCAGCAAGTAGCAAACGAGAATAAGAACCAAGTCCTCTGGCTTCAAATCACAAGGCCTTTCCACTACACCAAGAGCTCTTAACCTGTTGTTGTTCAGTTGTGGCTGACTCTTCCTGATCTCCTGTACCATATCAAGCCAGTAATGTCCATGGGGTTTTCTTTGCAAAGATATGGGAGTGGTTTACTTTCTCCAGTTTAAAGCAGAGGTTAAATGACTTGCCCAGGATCACGCAGCTGAGGTTGATTTGAACTTGAGTCTCCCTGACTCCAGGCCTAGTGCTTTATCCACTGAGCCACCCAGGGTTCCAAAACTATGTATGTATGTAGTATGTATAATTGAAATAGGTTAACTATTTAGATAATAGAGATAGATAATAGCGATAGATAACAATTTAAATAAAACTAGTTTCCTTGGTAATCCTAGGTATTTTATTTTGTGCATTTTAAAACATTGTTTTGATCAAAAAAAAAAAAAAAAAAAACCATTGTTTTGAGAACTCCATGGGCTCCACCAGATCCCCAAGGGGTCCATGACACCAAAGTTGTTAAGAACCCCCACCTTAGATGATGAAGTCCTTCAGATATTCGGGGTGAACGACATTGTTTGGGTTGCACATCCTGCAGCACTACACTGAGGATCGTGTCCCCTGCATTCCCTGGCTATCTAGTTTCTTTATTCAGGTGGCTGGCAGGTTTTCTCAAGTGGAAGGTCTCAAACCCAGGTTTAGGGCTGGAGACATCTCAGAGGTCAAGCTAGTTCAAAGCACAGGCCCATCTTACAGATGGGCAAACAGTTTCAGAGAAATTAAGCGGCCCCAAGGTCACACAGGCTGAACCCAAGGCCATTCTTCTGACTCCAACCAAATCCAGGGCTTTTCCCTGCACCGTACTACCTCCCCTTGTCCAGGGGGCAGGAAAACGGTTTTGGAGGGCCGGTTGTGCGTGTGGGGGGGGGGGGTTGTTGCCTAGCAACCAGGGGTGGTCTGGGAGGGCTCCCCGGGTCCAGAGCAGGCTTCCCGAGGCTGAGAAAGCTGTTGGCTCAGGGAGCCAGGGCCGGGGCGTGGCTGTAACTGCCTGGGGGGGGTGTCCTGACTTTCCAGGGGCTGGGGAACCCTCGCTGTCCTGGGGGCGGGAGAAACTGTTCCAAAACCAGGTCTAGCCTCCCTGCCGCCTCAGCAGTTTCTAATTCCGGCTCCAAACAACAACAGCTCTAGCAGCTGTCATAGCAACAGGCTCCGCCTCCCGGCCCCCTTCTAGGAGCCTCCTCAGCACGTGACGGCGGCGCCGCCTGCGTCGCTCCCTCGGCCGTCGGAGTGGAGGAGGGGAGGGAGATGACGTTTGCTTAATCCATCTCCATGGAGATAACGCATAGACGTCAACGTCTCCCCGTGTTTAGTGTGTAACGTTCCCAGTCTCCATGGGAACGTCAGGTGGTTGAACTCCGGGCCCCAGCAACAGGTTTCTGATTGGTCATAAACCTCCAAGGGCGGAGCTTCGTTTCCTTCTCTACTGTGTTGCTGTTTTGGTTGTTTGTCTCCCACTTGTTTATTTCTCGAAAAAGATCTTGGGAGGCTGTGGTCTGGACGTGGTGCCAAGTGTGGGATCCAGGAGAAAACGTGCCCTGAGTACAGTCTAGACTCACACCTAGATTACACCTCAGTGTATGGCACAGCCCTCACTGACCAACCACATTGTGGGTTTTAGGAGTCTTTCAAGCCCCCAGGCTTCAGTTCACACCCCAGATTTCGGTGTTAGCTCCCCACAAACACACCCTAGGATTATATGCGCTGCCAAATCCCAGAATTTAGCACTAGCTTCTCCTGTTAATAATCCCAAGATGGGACTGGGGCTTGGTCAGTCACACAAAAGTGAAGGATTTGTCTCTGAAGTATTTGTCTGTGTTTTGCCAATTGACTTTAAAAAGCTGTGCTAGATCTTTCACCCTTACTCCCACTCCGCAGGTTCCAGGTTTCTTCAGTTATGATCACAAACCAAAGAAACTCAAGGGGATGGGTTGTTACTTCAGGTTATAGATTTAGAGTAGGATCCTTTTTTCCTCAGACCCTCATTACTCCAGTTAAAAAACCAGGGTGATAATTACTTTCTCCAAAAGATTTTCTGAAGTCTCTTGGGTAGAAATACAGAAGCAGAGTTAGGGCTTTAACGTAAGGATCTGCTACACTAATATCCTTCTGTAATTGCAAATGCTCTGAAACATTTAGTATCACCAAATAAATGTGCCTTCCCAACCCTCCCACCATGGGTTTAACCTCCACTTTCAAATGAATCATCCTTGAAAGAATATGTACTCTAGAATCCCCACTAATAACCTCTGCTAATATTGCCAAAAGATGTGGCAAATCGCTAGGTCGTGCATGTACAAGCCAAAAGTATTTTTTAAAAGTTTAGATGACCAGATAATGCTTTTTTAAAAAAGCAAATATAGACATATGTGTGTATTATATATGTGTATACATGCACAAACACATATCTTGCTTCTCTTTCTTGGTTAACAGCCACATTCTTTTAATTAGAAAATAAGTTAGATACAAAGAAACAATAGTTTTTAATAGATTTTGCTAGATCGCTCAATCAAAAAGCATTTGTTAAGTGCCTACTATGTGCCAGATGCTTTTCTAGGTGTTGAAGTTTGAAGATAAATATGAATCAATCTCTGCCCTTAAAGACTGGGGAGGGGAAGGGAGGGGAGTTGAAACAGACTCGGACAACATGTACAGGCATATTTTTAATTTAGCTGTGGATGAAATTAAATGGAGTTGGACTTCTGCTATAAATAAGTGGGACCAAAGGGCACTGACTGTCCCTTATCACAATAAACTTCATTCTGATTAAGGAGGAGAGACAGCCAGTACTTATTGTTTGCCAGGTAAATATAGTCAATCATCGGGCAAGTCTAACTTCTATTCTTGTGCTACCCAGCAACATTTCAAAGTACAGTCTAAGGTCTTTTGTAGATGATCAAACATCTCCCTTTCCTCCTTTCTTCTAATTCTATCAGCCTCCTTTATGTTTTCCTCAAAACAGAGTGCTTCAGGCGCTAAGCCCCAAAGCATCTGGGTTACTCAGAAAGAGGAATAATAAAACATTATTTACATCATTCATTCAATCAGACTTAAAAAGACGATTAAGAGTATTAAGTATACATTTTCTCAAAGTGCTTTTGTGGGGAGGAGTGGATCTGGAAGTATGGAGCAAGATAGGAGACCAGATTTAATTGAACAGGGAACCTGCCTACTTCCAGAAGATCTCTTTTGTATATTAGCTTAACTCTTGGGAGTTTGGGTGATGAAGTCCCTGGCTGCTTCATCTCTACCCCCAAATACTTTCACACAGCCTCTAGAGCAGGTATTTAGTTCAGCAAGTTGAGATGGGTCTTGGGGCCCAGCTACCTTTTCTACTTTGTGTTTCCCTTTCTTCTATTTTAGGTGACCTAACAGTGATCATAAGATATACGCATCCAGTATTGGAGATAACCTTGTGAATTCTAGAGTTTTGAGATTTTAGGTCCCTTGGATGGAGGAGACTGGTGGAAAGGTGAATTGATGTATGGGAAAGCATATTACCACCCCTGGCCTGGACTGCTAGAAGACATGGACCTGGAGGGAATTGTTTGAGCAATGCAGAGCCAAGCTTCATCATATGTTTAAGCATCAAGTTCCCAGGAGGGTATAACTGTAGCTTTGGTTTAAGTTTCTATCAATACATATTTATGAGAACCTTTTGTGTTTAGGCATTTCTTTTGTGTGAAGGAAGTAATTACCTGCCCTATCTCTGATTTACATTGTACAGTAAGTACCTTTCTGCTCTCTTCTTTGGGGAGATTCTGGACCAGAGAGACAATCTACGCTTTAAAGAAATCTTTCTTGGGGTACCAGAGTAGAATGATTCAGAGCGTGAAAAAGAGTTGGACCCTTTTTTTCTAAAGTGGTCAGGGCTGAACTTGGCTAATCTTTTTGTGGGTCCATAACAGATGGTCCCCTTAGTATAGGAGAAGGTATAGTGCCCCAGCCCCATAGTCCCCGGAGGTATAATTGTTAGAGCACTTCTAATAATAGCTGGCATTTATTTAGTGTTTGTAGAATACTTTACATATAGTACATTATCTCATTGGTAACCAGATGAGGTTGGTTCTGTAGGCATTCTTGTTTCCATTTTATAGATAAGGAAGCAGCTTAGTAACTTGTCTGCCTATAAATAACACAGGCAATATTCAAACTCAGGTCTCCTCAATTCCGGAGCTCTTTCTTCCTCTCAAGTATGTTGACTTGTCTCCTACACATTTCTGAGTGTTTCACCCTGGTGGATCAACTGATCCACGATCAAGTTCAAACTGTAAGAGAATGAAAATGATTAGAGACACTTACAATGCTGGAGGTGTTTATTGAAGGATATAGAGATTCAGCTTGAGATCATCAGCACTGAAGACCTTTCCTGTTAGCTCTGAAAAGGTATCCCCCATTTAGCATAAAACAGCCTGAGCCTCAGGACCTGATAAGGACCCCACTGATATCAAGCGTACCTGGTCCCAGGCAGAATGCTGTTACCATGCCGAGTCAGTCTGCCTCTTGTAACCTCCCTCACTGGTTTGTAGTGGTGATCGGTGAGGCTTTCTAGGTCAATAAGAAGTGAACTTCTTCTCTCCTTTGTTCTGGGCAGTTGGATAGGTACATTAATGAACACTTTTTTTCTATTACTCATTAGCAGAATATGAGTTCTCTAAGAAAGAGAAGCAATGTACATCACACTATCTATCATCCCAAACAGGAATTAACTTGGGCATGGGTGCCAATAAATCTGATACCAGACTGAATACAAGCCATCTTTTCTGACATAGCCTCATGTGGAGCATCTTCAGAGTAGGGGCAAGGTCTAGGGAAGGTGGTAAGTAAAAGCCTGATCTCTGGGAAGGTGGGAGCATGTAGGATCTTGACAGAGGTTCTTAACCTGGGGTCTGTGAATTTTTTTAATATTTTGATAACTGTATTACAAAATAATCAGTTTCCTTTGGAATCCTATGTATTTTATTTTATGCATTTAAAAACATTATTCTGAGAAAGGGGTCCATAGGTGTCACTAGACTGCCAAAAGGGTGTTTATGTCTGTATCTATATCTATATCTATATATCTATCTAATCTCACATAGTAGACAAAGAGATAGAAGCTGGTCTTAGAGTAAGGAAGATGTGAGTTGAAATCCTACCTCATACATTTTGACTGTGTTGAAATGTGAAGATCCCTTAGCCTCTCAGGGCCCTAGGCATCTCTCTAAATCTATAAAGGAAAAACTTATTGTTGGGAAAAATTTAATAATTACAACTGCACCAAAGTGGAACAGGCTGCCTCAGGAGGTAAGAATTGCTCTTACTTGGAGGTCTTCAAGCAAAGGCCGGATGACTAGTAGGTTGTGTTATAAAAGGAATCTAGGTATGGGTTGGAATAGATGGCCACCAATAACCCTTTTAACTTTACAATTCTGCAAAACTCTACAGTCACTCATCTGTCATAATCTGTAGAGGGAGTTTCCTTACTTGCTTTTTTTTCTCAGGAAAAGTCGCATGAAAACATGAAGATCACATAACTAAGTCAATGAAGTTATCGACAATGGCTGTCCTCCATAGTGGGGAGGACACACACACACACACACACACACACACTCACACTCACACACACGTCTGAACTGAACAGCTAGTGAGGAAACTCCCTCTACGGACGCATTTGTTGTTTTTGTTTCAGTCATGTCTGACTCTGTGATCTCCTTTGGGGTTTTCTTGGCTGAAATCCTGTCAGATCCCTGTCCTATTTATGTCCTCTGTTCATTTTCAACAGTCTTTAGGCTAGAGAACACCATGTTAGCTTCACTGTAACCTCTGACATTTAGATAATGCTTTAAAGTTGGCAAAGGATCACATATTTAATCTCATTCGCACCTAATGACCACCCTGTGAGGTAAGTACAATAAGTATCATTTATTCCCTTTTCACAGATGTGAAAACTTTCTCACAGAGCTATTAAGTGTTTGAGGAAAGAATTGAGCTTGGTCTTCCTGATTTAAAATGCATGACTTATTGATATGCTTTTTAATTATATTGAAAGAGCTACTACATACTTTTCTGTCCCTTTGTGTCTCTTGTGGGTTTTTTATTTTTTTGCAGGGCAGTTTAAATTCTCTCAACTTAGAACTGATCCGTACTAAAGGGTCTTCATCTTGCAGCTTTGCTCTTGGCTGCCTTAGTAAATGGTTGAGTCAGTTAAGTTCCCTAGCTCATTTCCTCATTTGTAAAATGGGGGAAAGTAAGACATAGAACCCTCATAGGATTGTTGTAAGAAGAACCACTAATGATTATGAAGTACTTAGGAAATCCCAAATGCTCAATTAACGAATTGTGCTACTCAGTTTTTGTTCTAGAAACTTCTCTGTTAGAAACTTTCATTCATCATTCAATCTTTGGGTAGGTTTCTTCATCTAGAAAATGAGGAAGTTGGACTAGATGATTTCTGGGTCCCTTCTAGCTCTACATCTAGGAGACTATGATACTTTTATTTAATTTATTTCAATTCAATAAACATTATGTATCTGCCACGTGGAAGACACTATGCTAGTGTAATGTGGATTGTATAGGGCATGTACAGATATTCTCTGCCTTTCTCTGGTTCACCGCATGGGTGTCTCAACACTTGAGCCCTTTGGGGTTGATGAATTTTTTGGTCGCCTCTTGTCATATGGTAGATTCGTGCTGAAAAGACTTGTTGTTTTAGTGTGACACTGAAAACCTCAAGTGGTCCTTTGGTCCTTCCTGCTGCCCATGGCGGTTTAAGAGAGAGACTGCTTCCAGCTTGATCTCTTCCTTTGACTGTTCCATGGCAAATGGCACTCTCTGCCTTGTTGTGTGCTTTTTATCCCAAATCCACAGATGTTCCCATGTGGAACATGGACTCAACTAAGTGAACTTCACCTGCATCCTTGGCTGGCTTTCCTGCTTTGCTCTTCCCTTCTCAAGTGATTCTCAAGGTGGAAGTGTGCAGGCTCAGATATGATCTGGTGAGCTCCAGAGGTCCTGAGGTCTTGGGTCTAAAGACTGGAACCATTGATAAGAAGAGGAGCCCAAAGCCCTGGCCTGGCTTGCCACAAGAAATGGACTCTGAGGGAGACATTGCAGAATTGAAATGAAATGCAAAATGCCTAATCAACAGTCCTGCAAAATGCTTAATGCTCTGATGAGGTTTAAGTATCAGCCTGACAGCAGATGTTAGCAATAGTTTTGTTGTTCTACCATCTTGTTTTAAGTTTGCTGATGTGTTCTGTGAGTCCTTTGCGTCCTTTAGCATTTGTGTGTGTATAGGAAATAAATACCTGTCCCATATCTGAGTTATAGTGTTCACAGTACTTTTTTACTCTCCCTCTTATGGGGAAACCCTAAGCATGAGCCACAACCTAAACTTGAAGTAAATCGTCACCAGGACCCTGGGCTAGGGATAGAGGGGTTGAAGAGCCAAAGAACATGAGAAAAAGGAGGGTAGGTCCCCTTGGATTAGAGACGAGATGTCCTCTATGGGTGAAACCAGTCTGACCTGTATTATGGGTCTAGAGCAGAGAGGCATCTTTGGGAGAGGGAATTAGTGCAGTACCTGAACCCTTGGGCCTAGAGATGGTTCTCAATGTTACATTAAATTCAACTAGATTGTAAATACCTCGAGGATATGGACCTTGGTTTACTTGTGTCATACTTTTAGAAGTAATGAGGGGTCCATCAACAAGCACTTATTAAATGTTTACTCTGCCAGATACTGTGCTAAGCTGGGAATATACATACAAGCAAAAAGAAAGACAGTCCCTGCCCTCAAAGAGCTTCCGTTCTAGGGAGAAGACGGTATAGAGGCATGGTAGAAGAAGTAAAGAGTACTCCTTCTGGAGTAGGAATGAGACATTCCATTCCTGGAGGGCCTGGGCCCTCTCCTTAAATGGAGATTCGGGGAGGAGCCATCCAGTCAGAAGGAGAGGCCCAAAGAGCTGAGGGGACTTCCAAAGTATGAATTCCAGGACTGCAGTGAGCAACTGGATGAAGGGGTTTCTGGTCCATGGCAGAGAAAGTCTGGAGTGCAGCCTGCAGGGGAATGAGCTATATATTCAAATCCTGTAATTGTCATTTATTAATTAGGTAACTTTGAGTGTCACTCTCTGAGCCTGAATTTCCTCATTTGTAAAATGTGTATTCAAAGACAAAAACAAGCGACTCCGGGAGCTCACATTCTATCGAGGGAATAAAACATGAATGAATGAATGAATTCATGAATGAATGAAAAAGCATTTAAGAAGCACTTATATAGGGGGCTGCTAGGTGGCATAGTGGATAAATCAGCACTGGCCCTGAAGTCAGGAGGACCTGAGTTCAAATTCAGCTTCAGACACTAACTAGTGGTGTGACCCTGGGTGAGTCACTTAACCCTTATTGCTTCAAAAAAAAAAGCATTTATACACATAGAAAAGCTCATTCACATTAAAATATTCTTGAGGAGCTCACTTTTTCATGGGGGAGACAACACCATGTGTATAAATAAGTATGATACGAGGTAAATTGAAGAGAGAACACTAAGATTTGGTGGAACAGCAGGGACCAGGGAAAGTTTCACAGAGGAGAGATAGGCCTCAGCTGAACCTTGAGAAAAATGAAGATTCTGGGAGCTGGAAATTATGGCGAGTATTTTGGCATGGGACTATTGTGTGAAGAGGAGAGAGTGTTGGATTCAAGAAACACCTGAAAGTCCTTTGGTTAGATAAGGAGTTCATGAAGGAGAATGGTATGAAATGATTAGAAAAGCGAGGAGGAGCCAGATTGTGGAGGGCCTTAAATGCCAGGCTGAGGTGAATTCCCCAGACAGAGATAGCCTGGACCCTTAAAGCCCCTGAGTGTCGTTGCCTTTTTTGGCTTGCTCCAGGAATTAGGGGGCATGGGGCCTTTTACTATATATTTTTTTAATAGTTGCAATCAATTTATTAAAAGAAATGATTGGTTAGGCATCTGCAATGGTGACTTCAACTTCTACACCTGGTTCAATGCTGATAGATGTGATCTGTTTAACAATTTCAGAAGGACTGTGCAAATCAATAAGGCGTTTGTGGATTCTCATCTGGAACCGATCCCAAGTCTTTGAACCTTCACCGCAAGGAGTTTTTCTAGTTGTGATCCGAAGTGTCTTGGTGGGCATTCGAACAGGTCCCTTCACTTTCAAGTTCTTTTCTTTGGCTCCTCTGATTAGGTCAGCACACACTTTCTCGAGTGATTTCACATTGCGGCTGGTGAGGGTGATACGGATCCGGTGAATGGCCACTTCGGGCTCCACAAGGGTCTTGCCGGTGTCTTTGAATGCCATGACAGTGGAGCGGCTTCCTGACCGACTTATTCCTCGGTGAGAGCGAACAGCGGTGAGTCAGGAGGAGGAGAGGCAGGGACTGCCGACCCCACGCGGCTGCAGCCTGCGATACCTTCACCAAAGAGGGGGCCTTTTACTATATAAATGGTGAAATGGATTTTTTTTTTTTCTGTGAGACTGCCAAGGCATCCAATTTTTTTGTGGGCAGCATGTTAGTCAGTCAACTAGCATTTATTAGGCACCTACTATGTGTCAGTTAACTAGGTAGCTTTTGGCCATTAAAATTTACCTTCCTTTGGGCAGAACACCCTCAGGTGAGAGGAGAAGAGAGGGGAGGAAAGGGGAGGGGACAAGCTGAGTTGCCCAAGGCAGCTTGGACTACTCACAGGTTGTGGTTTGTCCTTCTTTCTCAAAGAGGACCATGATATCAGGGAGATGATGACATGACTTGCAATTGACTTCGATTTGAGTGAGGGAGGGCTGTGCAAGGTCACCAGCTTCACTTTCTCCTCCAGAGATATCTGGGTCCAGTGACCAGATATAGATCAAGGCGACTGGAGATGGCTCAAGATGCAGTGGGAGGCCTTGACCTTTTTCTCAGGTCTCAGACCAAGCCTTAAGCCCAATTCACTCTGGATCTCATGGACTGGACAACAGTAGGTTACTGCCCAAGCACTACTTAATGATTATTTTGGGGGCCCTCCTGGCTCAGAGTGAATGTAAACAGTAATTGTTTCCCTTTTGGCCAGCAACCCTGAGGGTCTTCCTCTCCCACTTGGATTATTATTATTTTTTTTACTAAAAGGGCCATCCCTTGACTCATTTCTTAAAGAGACCTATTCACTGCCTCACTCAAAGTAAGAATCTGAAAATACCTTAGCCTAAAAGGGCCAAGGCCTCCCACTGCATCTTGAGCCATCTCCAGTCATCCTGATCTATATCTGGCCACTGGACCCAGATAGCACTGGAGGAGAAAGTGAGATTGGTGACCTTGCACAGCCCTCCCTCACTCAAATCAAAGTCAATTGCAAGTCATGTCATCATCTCCCTGATGTCATGATCCTCTTGGAGAACAAAGGACAAACCACAACCACAACTATGTGCCAGGTACTGTGCTAAGAAAAAAAAAACCAATTACTGCTTTTCTCAAGGAACTCATAATCTAATGTTAGGAGAGTACAAAGGTAGAATCAAGCATCAAGGTTCTTACCCACATGAAAAACAGAAGAGTGCCTATTGTGGCATAACTTAAGGGGGTCAGGGAAGGGTCCTCTGGGGTCCATCAACAAAAATTTCTTCCGTAGTTTTCTGAAATGATCTTATTAGTAAATTCAATTATTTTCCTTTGTAGTTCTTCTAAAATATGAACATTTTTGGAAAGAGTAACAATTATTTTATTTTTTGGGGATTTCTTTTTTTGTTATTATAAACTAGGAAAACATCAATTAGAGTAACATTTAGTCTCTAACATTTGGTGTGAGTTAGTCAGATCTGCTGTTCTCCCTTTCATACATTCATTCAACAACATATCTCCTATATTCAAGGCACTCTGCTAGATACTGGTAAAAGACTGGGCAGCATGGGAACACTGGATGCCTGATTGTGTTTGGGATAAAGGGTACTAAAAGAGTGTAAGAAGATTCTAAAAAGAGGAGACAGAAGTACACCAAAGATAAATTTCACTGACTTCACAGATTTCCTTCTGGCCAAGTCTGATCGGAATGGCCTTGCCGAGCTGCTATTCTATCTATCTACATATGATAAGAGAATTGTCTTTTTGTCAAATCTGCCCTTACATAAACTCCACAAGTCAATTTGCATTTATTAAGCACCTATTATTTATCCGGCACTGTGCTAAATGCACAGATGCAAAGAAAAGTAAAGGATAGTCCCTATTCTCAAAGAGCTCATGATCACTATAGTGGAGGAGACAACATTCAAGTAACTATATACAGGCAAGAGATATACAAGAGAACTTGGAGATAATCAGTAGAGGGAAAGCGCTAGCATTGAGGGGGAATGAGGAAGGTCTCTTACAGAAGATGGTTTTTTTCAGCTGAGACACCAGGAAATGGAGGTCCTTTATATAATTCTCTCCTTCCTCTACCAGCTCTAACTCCACCATTTAGTCTGGCTTGTCAAATTTTTCTCTTACCATTCCAAATCAGACTGATCACCTCTTAAACTGTTCACCTTCTCATCAACATTTTCTGAATGATTGGCGGATAATAGTGATCTCACCAGGATGCTTTCTTGGTGACATGAATATAATGCTTGATATTACTCCCTAGGAATTAGCTCCACTTATTCAAGCATATAAAATTCACACACACCCCCAAATGGCTTCTCCTTTCCTTGGACCACTGCCCTACCCACCCCAATCAATTCCTGTTTGGCCTAGGGATGGGTTCACTGATTGACCCATCCTTGACTCAGCTGAAACAGAAAGGATGGTAAGCCAAAGACTGGCTCTGCTCCCAGAGGAGGGAACAACTGTACCTTCCAACTAGTGTCTAAGGCAGGATGAAAAATGTGGTAGAAGAACAGGTTTAACCAACATCCTGAGTGATATCTGGTCCATTCTTCTTGTTCTTTTGGCTGATGATAATTTCCCTTATCAAAAGTGGAAGTGCTGGATATGAACAGAAAAAAAGACATGTCAACTCAATGCAACCAGCACATAGGATAATAACAAAAGCTCTATAAAAGCTCAAGATACAATTCACTTAGCAGCTACATGATGGGGACTCTTGAGGCAAATTCTCTCCCTATAAGTTGTTTCCTGACAGCTGAACTAGGGGCTTAGGGAGTTAAAATTCACTTATCCTGGGGACGGAGAGGACCATTTGCTTCATCGAGGAGAACAAAATCCATTGATACTGTTAAAGCCTGATGACGATCATCACGGTAACCAACCATTCACTGAATGCCTACTATGTGCCAGAGTTACAAAGATTATTATTATACCTTATGCGTTCATGTACACGGTGTTCCCAGAGGAACACTTTGGGGACATCCTCTACTTCATCTCCTTTGATCCCCACAACAATCTGATGAGGCAGGGCAGGGAAAAGCAGGTATTATTCTCTCTGAGAATATCCTGAATTTTCCCACCTCCACACCTCTGTTCATGCTACTTTCTGTACCTGGAATACCTTCCCCTCATTTCTGCCTGTCACAATCAAACCCATTCTTTCAGGCCCATTTCAAATGCTGTTGCCTTCCCTGATGATCTCAAGAAGTGGCCTCCACCTATATTATACTTTCACATTGTTGTAGTAGATTCAGGAAAAGATATTCAAGTCCTGGATCCAAGTACCAACTCTGACTCTTATTGCTTGCTGTGTGATTCCTGCAAAGTCATTTCGAGACTCGGAGCCTCAGTTTCCTTATCTATAAAGTGAAGATAATAATACTTTTAGTTCTCTCACAGAGTTGTTGTGTGGCTCAAATGGGATACCATGTATAAAAGTGACTCCAGAATTTTAAAGTTCTATAAACATTTTGTGATAATTTATTTATATTTCTTCTCCCTTACTCTACCGCTTGCTACCCCAGGGCAGGGAACTATGTATTATAATAACTTTGTATTCTCCATACCATCTATCATGGTGCCATGCACTTGGTAATCACTCAGTTGTTGAATGAATCTCCATTTTACAATGAGGAACCGTAGCTAGAGAGGCTAAGCGACGTCATGTTTCCCAACTAATGAATTCTCCGACTAGGATTTGTACGTAGATCAACTGGCTAAGTACAATGCTCTTTCTACTACTCTGCACTAAGTCTGAAATCCTGAGAGGTATAAGGCATTGACTCTGCCATCAAGAAGCTTATGGTCTAGTAACTCATTAGGAATTAGACTATGTGGCATTAACCAATCACTTCTTGGTATACTATGGTTGACTTTCAATTCAGAAATGACTGAGGTTGTCTTTATTGGCTTGTGAGTTTCAAGTTCACTTGTTTTTCACTCCCTGGAACAATTAGTACCAGCCAGGATGTTCTCTGAGAACTGAACTCTAACCTCTCATTCTCATAACAATGGAATTCACCAAAAGACCTTTAGGAATATGCCAGTATAAATTTGTTGTTTGGCCTGAACAAATAATCTTCGTAGACTTAAAGTCCAGGCTCCTAATCCTCCAATTTACCTATTCCCTTTGCTTCTGAATTTTCTTTGCTTGATTTAAAAATTTTTTTTAAAAGATCTTCCTCTCTTATTCTCATCAGTAAGTTGCACTGTCCAGTCCGTGCACTTGGTGATAGTAGCAAAGAAATAGTTCACATAGTTTTACATAGACATAATATTTACAAGAACCAAAGGTGGGCAGATGCTGATATGGCTTGTATAACAACCTCAAGTAGAGTCAAAAGAGCAAAGCATTAAAGAAAGAAATGTTTGTGTGAAGCTAGGGCCTCATAAGTATGCGGCAAACACTTCCTTGAACACTCTCCTGACATCAATGGAACCTGCAGAAGTGTTGCCATTAGGGAAAATAACTAGAGTGTTCATTATTCTGCTATCTTGTCCTAAAGTACCCGAGGCTGAATTCTCTGTTACTCTCAGCCTCTTTTACAATGTCTTTTTGAAGTTCAGGAAAGGAATATATTTAGGTGTGCAATTTATGGTCCATGGATTTCAATTTTATATCATCCTCTTTTTAAAGAAAAGTTGCTATAAAATAGTAAGATGTCTTTTGTAAAAAAAAAAAATTAAGTTTAATTGAGGTCTTTTATTTTTAACATTAGAGACATTTTTAGTTATTCCTCCTTCCTCATCCTCACCCTCTTCAAATTGGAATCCTTTGTGACCAAGAAAAGTAGATAAGCAAAAATACCAGATACAGTGGTTGCATTGCATAGATATATACTATACATATGGTATACTATATGTATATATGTGTATATGTGTATACATTCTGCCCTTTGCCTCTTTGCTAAGAGGATCTCTTCTCTGCAATATTATTGGGTTTTAGGATACATTTTTTAGGGGGAGAGATTCCAAAGGCTTATATATCATTAGACTCAACACTTTACAATTAGCCCTCTATAATCTTAAATGTGCCACACGAATCAACCACCAGAATCTCCATAATGCGAATCACAATCTGAGAGCCAAAGAGAATATGGAACAACCCATACTCCACCAAAACAACTCTTACTATTTGTGAGCACACATACACAATTAACTATAACACAAGTCAGGTTGTGAAAATGCAACAATGAAAGTACCAATGAAACCTTGGAGAGACAGAGATCATTTCTGCCTTGTGGGACTCACGAAAAGCTTCATAAAGGAGACAGCATATATGAATTGGGCTTTGAAGAGTCTGACTTATGAGGACGTACATATTTGGTTTTTTTGGTGTTTTTTTTCATCTTGGGACTGAAACGAGAAAAGGCTGATGACATGTGATTGGTTTTTATGTTAGGAATTCTTGGTATGCTGGGATGGGCACTGGTTCTGGAGTTATGAGACTGTAGAGGGTGATATTTGACCCCAAGCTCTGCCACTTACCATTTGCGTGACTATGGACAGAGCCTCTTTGAGTCAATTTTCTCATTTACAAAATCAAGGTGTCCCTCCCAGTTCTAGGTCTATGATCTAAGGGCCCTATGAACTGTCAGTAAGAAGCACTTATAATGGTGATTATTACATAGTTAGAGCTTAATAAGTACATCTTGACTGACTGATACTCTTGGAATATTATGGTGATAAGGGTAAGGGAGCAATCTGAGCTCTAGGTATAATCTCTCAAATTTGGCAGCACCGATTAGAAGATTGCAATCTGCAATTTGCAGGGGGTGGGGGTAGGGAAATAAGGAATTGGCATACCGGTATTATGGACTGAACAGTGTTAGGAGAGTTGTGTTTGGAGGTGTGGGTTGGTGTCACACCATCTTTCATTCTGTCCAGTTGCATTAAGGAAGACAGTGTAGTTGGCTCATCTGTGCCATTTGAGATGATGGAGGACTGTACTAATTGTACCATATCAACCTGAGCTCCTGTAGGTGACTTTCTTGATGATTATTGCCCAAGACAATACTATTTTGAAGCATGAGAAAATTCTTTCTTCCCTGAAGCATAATTCTGCACCAATGGAAAAATAGCAAGCAGGGTGTGACTGTCTGATAAGAATCCTTATAAATTAATCCCATATCAGCACCTCAGGGTTTTTCTTGCCTAACATCTCATTTAAAATAAGCTAGTTGAAGATTCACTTCATTTAAATATATTTTGTCTACACCAGAAAGTATGTATTGATTTTTAAAATGATTTTGGTGGCCATTTACCTGAACAGGCCAAAAGTGAAGTAGAAAAAAAGAGATAACCATGCTTTGGAACTGCTTCTAGGTGATATGGCGTCAATGTTCTGTTGTTTTGGCAGGAGGATGCACAGAGCACCTGGGTGAATATGATTTTACATGCAGTAGGTTGGATAATGTGTAGGATGTGTATTCATGAAAACCTGGATTTAAATCTTGCCACTGATGCTATGTGACCCTTTGGGCCTTATTGGTAAATTGGGATAAGAGTGTGCTATAGTGGGGAGAGGGTTATCCCTTGAGTCAAGTCTTGTCTTTAACACATAGCTCTGAACAATTCATTCAATCTCCCGGTGCTCCAGGAAACTCTTGAAAGCCATGGATTTGAGATCGGAAAACTTTGGCTTTGCCACTTAATATCTGTTTGACTTTAGGCAAGTCACTTAACTTCTCTGGGCTTCGGTATCCTCATGTTGTGGAGGGTGAGAGGAGAGATGGACTTAAATGATTTCTGGAGTCATTTCCAGCTCTTCAATAATGAGTTTTACCATCTTAAGTTACAGGCAAATTTTGTTCTGCATCTGTGGAAGAAGGTTCCATGTTGGGAGTTCCCATACCAATGAAACTGCAGGGACAGAAGAAAGAACAAGTGGTGGTGATAATCCCAGTAGTCACTATCCCAAAGCCTTGCTGTGAGGCTCAAGTAGGATAATCTATATAAAGCATTTTGCAAACTTTGAAGCATTACATAAATAGTTATTACTATTACAAAGTGCCCAGTAATCCTTAAAGTGCTGTATACATTTACAAAATGATTATTGTTATTGGCATTAAATAAATGTTTGCTGAATGTTGACTGAAGGACTTCAATTCACACTCAGTTTGCTCAACCCCAACCAGTCTGGTGGGATGAAATTTAAGGCAATACCATGTTCATTTCATTTTCTTTCCAGTTCCAAGCCTAGACATTTATCGAGTTAAGATATAGAGTTACTTGATTGGAATCAGATAAAAATAATAATTCATGTTCATGTAACAGAGCAGTTTTCTCATAATGATTGTGTGAAGTTGAGTCCATATTATTATCTGTATTTGACAGAGGAAGAAATCAAGTCTCAGAGAATTACTCTAGTACAGGGCTGGGGAACCTGTAGCCTCGAGGCCACATGTGGCCCTCTAGGTCCTCCAGTGTGTCCCCAAAGGCCCCAAAGGGCCGCACTTGAGGTCCTACAGGGCCACAGGTTCCCTAGCCCTGCTTCTAGGACCCGAAAGAGCAGAGTCTCTTGGATCTTTTGAATCCAAGCCTGGTGCCTTCCCTGTCTTATTACATTGTTTCATAGATGAACATCAAAGGGAAAGTTATCCTGGGAATACAGATCTGCATTCCAAAATACCAATCTGATTGGAAGGCTTTCTACATTCACTGGACAGAGTAAAAATCACATGATGCTCTCCCACTGACTCTCCCATATTGGCAGGTGGTCAAGGTATTCTAAGATATCTGGTTATCTGAGAGATGATAACAGTGTTGTTCTTAAGTGTCGCTGTATCTTGATGACAAATATGCAGACTAGGAATATGGTTTCACTAAACATACCTCCACAATGGCATCCAGCTGTGAATGAACAACATCTGGAAGAGGTGCAATTTTTGTCTTACCCTGGAGATCAACAGGGTGTCAGTACCAAATTCAGGCCTTTGGTTATGCTGAAAATAAAATTCTTTAAATGCCAACTTTAAATGCCTGGCATTCTCTTCCTCCTCCATTCCAACCACTGACCTCCCTGGTTTCCTTTAAATGCCAACTAAAATCCCACCTTCTACAAGAAACTTTTTCTAATCCCTCTTAATTCTAGTGCTTTTCCTCTCTTAATTAATTAATTCCCTCTCTTAAATAATTATTTCCTATTTATCCTGCGTATAGCTTGCTTTGTATATATTTGTTTACATATTAGACCATAAGTTCTCTGGGGGCAGAGACTATCTTGCCTCTTTTTGGATCCCCAGTGCTCATCACAGTGCCTAGCACCTAGTAGGTGTTTAATAAATGTCTATGAATAAATGCCTATGAACACACAAATCAAAAGAAGTTACGAGCAGTCACATTTTATCTACAGCAAGTCAGCATTCAAGTACCAATTATGTATTATGCAGGGTGTCTGAAAAGTCTTGGTGGTTTAGAAGCACTTTGTAAATTTAAAATGGCACTGAGACTTTTGGGACATTGTGTATAATAGTATTGTATCATGTTCAGGGCACCATATGAAAAGCAATTTTTTTTTTCTCAAGGCACTTACAGCACACTAGAGAGGTTATGCATATGTCTAATTTCAAGGTACGATCAAAGATTATTTTAGACAGAAAGGTGATAGAAAAGGCCAGTCCATCCAGCTTCCTCATTTCACATGTAGCTTTTGTCTATGAGGGTTTGTAGATTTATATGCATGTTTGAAGGTAAAAATGAAAGAGAAGACTTCTTCCTTTCTCAGTCCCCCACCCTTGGAACGCAGGCATTACTGACTTGGTCTAGACCCTCCTTTTTTCCTCTTATCAGACATGTCCTGTTTGCTAATCATCACCCACAACTTCACCCCTGCGATGGGACTTCTCTTCACATTTGTGTGTGTATAAGGGAGAGGGGGTGAGGATGGGGTGCTCCAGGAAAATGGAGAAAGCATTGAGACCCACAGCTAACATTGTTGATTGATTTGCTTCTGCCTATGGACAAAACTCCCAGTCCCCAGCTCTACTCACTTTGGGACATTTATTAAACTTAATAAATCAATACTATTCTTTTTCATATATGTCTCAAGTCCCCAGCTGGTATTGCCTATACCAAAACTATTTGCTCTTCTGTAGCTCTTTGTTCACAAATAATGAAACACACAAATCAAAAGAAGTTATAATCGATCATATTTTATCTACAGTTAGCAAGCGTTAAAGTACCAATTAAATCAGGAATTATGAACAAACTTTAAGAACAGAAAAAGAGTACGAGACATTGGCTCTCTGGGAAAGGAAGGGGGTGGGGAGAGGAATCATCAGTATGAATCTTCCTTTACTGATTGGACTTGCCTCTCTCTGGGACCTCAGCTGTCCCATCTGGCCTTTGTGGTTGATGGCAATAGAGCCTTCTTAAGCTTCATACAGCCAGCTTCCCCCCTTTACCCTGACTCCTCAATATCTATACCCTTGCTTCTTGCTCTTATTTTACCAACTCCAGTCAAGCTGTGGCCAGAGCCTTTTTCTTCCCAGTCCTAGACGGGTATGACAGAAGCAGTAGCAGCCATGGCCATGATGACATGTCCCTCCTACCTCCTCTCTATTGTCATCCTTGCATTGTAGAGAAATCTGGCATAAACTCAGTGCACTTGCTCACTTCTTGATCCTGGTGAGATATTTTGCCAACCTCCCCTCTACCCTTACTTCTACCCCATCTCCCTTTCAGGAGGAGAGGCATAAAAGACCTATAAATTTCCATCACCTACAGCAGAACTTTTGTACCCAACTATATATGTCCTTGGCAAAGAAGATAAATAAGGACTACATATAGATAAGGAAACTGAAGTCCAGAGAGGAAGGAAGGAAACAAGAATTTATCAAGAATCCACTGGAATGTACTAAGCACTGTGCTATTGATCCTCATAACAACCCTGGGAGATAGGTGTTCCAGTGTTCTAATCCAGGTCCCCTGACTCCAAATCCAGTGTTCTTTCCATTGTAACATTCTGCCTCCTTATCTAATGGTAAGGGGTAGAGTGTTCTAAGCAGAAATGAGATCCAGACAAAGTATTCTATGAAAATTGGAGGTACGGAACACTTACCAAGGGAGGGTAAGGGAAGGATTCATGGCAGAGCCAAAGCAAGACCCAAAGAAATGTCTCATCAGAGTTCAAGAGAGAATGCATGTGAAATCTGTGAAAACATGGAGATCGATGATGGCAGGATTGGCTGGAGAATAGTTAGGCATCTAGTTTGACTGGAAAGCAGAACCATCAAGGGGAGAAAAGAGTCCTAATTGTAGCATTTTTTTAATCTTCCTATACCTAGGCCAATTGATCATTTGTTGGTTGATTGACTTATATTTATTATATTCACTATTATATTATTCATTTATATTGATTTACAGATTTATTCAATCAGCAAATACTAATTAAGCACCAACTAGGTGCCCAACACTATTAAACTGGAAAGATCAGTCAGAATATTAATTTCCCATGGGAATTTTTTTCTCTTAATAGAAAATTGTCATTATAGACACTTAATTTCCTCAATGAATTATAGAAAGAATGAATCTTGGGAGATATCCTGGTTGAAATTCCTCCTCTTCCTGACCAAAATTACTATGCAGTCTGGTAACTCAAAACTGAAATTGTGAAATGCAGGGTTGTTTGGCAAGGAATGGAAAAGAATTCCAGAATGAAGAGAAGTGGGTCTGTTCAAATTTGAGAATTTGTTAACCCCTCAGGCTCTCCCAGGGGTGTGTTGGAGCCAGCTAGAACTGGACTTGAGAAAGCTGAATGTTAAATTTTCAGCGTGAGCCTTTATATCTTGAAAATCAGCAAATGCTCCTGATTAGGGCTTGATTGCCTGCTTTGTTGATTGTTTAGATTTAGAGAAAATGTTAATAATGCAAGTTAAACTTAAAAGTGTGTTGTAGGTACATTTTTTTTTCACAGAGCCAGTTGTTAAATATTTACCAGCATACCACTGGCTAGCACCATTCTGCATACCTGCTATTTAGTGTGTGTGTGTGTGTGTGTGTGTCTGTGTGTGTGTGTGTGTGTGTGTGTGTGTGTGTGTGTACCCCAGACAAACATTTTAATATTGATTTCCAAATAGCCTATTTTGTGTTTCAGGGACAATGGAGGCATTTTAACCAAGTTAAGAGGTCATACCAAATAGCCCCCTAATGGAAAAGAACAAATCTATTCTCAGAAGAATGTAAGCTCCATGAGGGTAAAAATTACATTTCATTTCAGCTTTGTATCTTCAGGGCCTAGAACTGTGCCTTACATGTCTTAGGTGTTTAGTAAATTCTTTTTGGATTGGACTAATCTCTACCATGATCACAAGTGTAAACTCTGATGATTCTTGTTTACGGAACATATTGCCTAGCATGTGATCTCTGTGTCTTGGGAGAGAATGGGTGAATTAATGTGACAAAGTGGATAACGTGACTGGATTTGGATTCAGAAAGGCCTGAGTAAAAATTCTGCCTTGGATTCTTCCTAGCTCTGTGATCCTGGGCAAGTTGCTTAATCTCTGTGAGCCTCAGTTTCCTCATCTGTAAAAAGGAGAATGGCAATAGCACCTACCTTAGAGGTGCTAATCAAATGAGATCATGCATGTGAAATTCTATGTGAACCTTAATTAGCTACGTAAATAGGAGTTATTGTTATTGGTAGTGTTTGAGGCTGGAAATCCAGCTCTGAGAAGAGAGTCCTAGTCTAGTGGCAGAATACTATAAAATGCCATGATGTCCCTACTATAGAACACCAGTTAGGATGACTGGATTATACCGATAGAGCTGACTCTGGAAGCAGAGGATCTAGTTTCAAATACTATCTCTGATGATTATTATCTGTGTGACCTTGAGCAGGTCAGCAATTCCTCTGGGCCTGAGTTTCCTCACCTGTAAAATGAGATAGTTAAATTAGATCAGGGCTGTCCAAAGTGTGGCCTGTGGGCCGCATGTGGCCCACAGTGCAATTTTATGTGGCCGGCCTGTGTTTACTACAGGCGTGGAAATTGACATAAATGCTTTAACTAAAGCATTTGTGTCGATTTCTGTGCTTGTGGTGGACACAGGCAGGCCAGGCCGCATGGGGGCACATGGCCCGTGTTTTGGACAACCCTGGACTAGATGAACTCTAAGGGTGCATTTCAGTTCTGGATCTGTGATTCTGTGAAGAAGACTATTATACCTTTTCTAGGCAGATCAGAAAGTGATAGGGTTCTGGTTTTCCCTCTATTCTTACTACCTGTGTAACCTTGGGCAAATCTCTTGACCTCACTGGGCCTCAGTTTTCCCATCTATAAAATGAGAATGTTGGACTAGACAACTCTACATCTATGATTTTTTTATTCTATTGTAGCACCCCCTCTAGGGTTATTCTCCCAACCTACAATTGCACTGCTAGTGGAGTCCTCAGAAGGTAGTTGACTCTTCTCTCCTCAAGGTTCTAGGGGTAATCCTGAGGGACTGTCACTCATGATCCTCCATATAGAATAATCCCCCAATAACAGTTAGCCAATTAGTATCAACAAGTTTTGCCAAAACTAAAGGTAACTGAGAAATTATCATAAAGGATAGAAGATATCCCTTCCTTGAATCTGGAAATATACTCTTCCTTCTGCACATACTCAGTCCCTGAGGAGAGTGAATTCAAATTGAAAGTGCTTGACAGAAAATTTTCCCTGCCACCCAAACCTGGGTGTGTGCACGCATACTTCCTGGCTGTGGGAGTCTTGGCTTCCTTTTTAAGTTCACTTCTGGGTATGGCGTAACTGATGGGTATGTTGTTCCTTTTTTCAATTGGTCTTGGTTGCCCGGTAGATTCAGTGCTGAATTGAGTCAAACAGATTACTCCTCAAGGCCATACTGATTCCTTCTTATTGGACTCAGCTACTACCTCCACCAGTCCCTTAGACTCTGAAGTTGGTGGGACCTTGGCTAGCTTTACTGTATCTCCTGGTCTTACTGGTCAGTTGGATACTTCCATCTCAAGAAAGTCATTTACCTAGGATCAGGAAAAGATAAACACAAAAGATAAAAAAAAATATGAGCACCATGGACCATGTTATCTGCGTAGGAGATAGAACAATTTGTCCCCTATCCCTAGTAGCAACATGTAGAAATCTTCCTCACTCAGAAGCTTCCAAGAGAGAGAACTAACGATTGTTTGCTTGAACCCCCTTTGGCATGCATATTCCATTCTAGTCCAATAGCCAATTAAAAGAATTTTTACCGCCATGTGGTAAATCTGCTGGAAACAGCCATAAGATACTTGTAGAGAAGAGCCCCTCTATTATGTATATGCATAAGTAGGGCTCATCAAGGCTCCATGTGAATTGGAACCAAACAGGACATCTTGCTTGATCTCTGATGACTGAGCCATAATCTATGCCACTATGCTTTTGGTAGGGATTTTTCTGCATTAGAAAATAAAAAGCAATGTAATTTCATTTATTATTTTTAAAATTTGTTGTATAACATAAGCAGCTAGTGTAAGTTACACTTGAGACATCTACCACCCTAGAGGATGCAATGTGACCAACCATGATCTATCCCCTGCCCTGCCCAGAATGATTATGAAAGGATTTTCACTCTGTCAAAGACCTAGCTCCAAAGTTGTGGTATCCCAGTAAGGGTGTGTTGCTAGCCTCTAGGTTTAGTGACGTGGGTAGGACTCTTTTTTAATTCTGATAGAAAAATCCACCAGACTCATAAAACGTCATCTTAGGATGGGCCATTGTCAGCAGGCTACCTGTCCATTAGTGTTCTCATCATAATATGAAATATAGGTCAGCAAGGTTAGGCTTGACTGACAAGATTCATGTTCAATCCTGCCAGTTATGTTGCAAAATTCTGCGACACTCAGTGTGAAATGTATAAGTCTTAGCAACAGAAACAGCACTCTGGCATCTTTGGAGCCAGCTGGAGTATATTCCAAGGGCCATAGAAAGCTTCATTAAAAGGACTACACAAGCAGAAGGAGAAGAATCCAATTGAATCATCATCTCTTGTCCTGATGCCAAGAGCGTTGCAGAATGAAAACACATTTGTGCCCAAAGTGGCCAAATCCTCAGCCTTAATTAATCTGAGGGGGAGGGAATTCTATGGAGAGAGTATTTATTTTAAGGCATGGACTATCCTTGTGTTCTCCCTCTGAGCCACCAGATGAGTAACTTTGCCCCCACGACCTCCATTGTCCTAGTGCATGTGTGGAAGGCAAAAACTGAGTATGGCTAATTCTGCTTGCCATCTCCAGGCATTTGGCCTGGATAAGCTATAGTGTAGTAACAAATAGTCATCTTGAGATAGACAATGTGGCTTTCATAGATGGGGCTGACGATCTTCCTCATTTGGCTCATTAGCAGGCATTTTGCTTTATCCTTCCTCGTTCAGCGCTGGAGATTTTCTTTTTCATTATGGGCTGAACTAGTAAAGAAGTAACCCAAACTTCTTGTTCTTATTTTACGTTTTGAAATTTCTAGCTACACACACACACACACACACACACCCTTCCATAACTTTGAATGATAAAACCATTTATTTAGAGCTGGAAGAAACTTTAGAGGTTATCTAGTCCAATTCCCTCTTTTCACAGATAAGGATACAGAGGTCCAAAGAGGCTACCTGCCTTGTCCTGGGCCACACAGCTTTCAAGTAACAAAACTGGCATCTGAATGTATTAGGTCTTCTTATTGCAAATCCAGTGCTCTTTCTGGCTTCTTCATCCTCAGAAAGGTTTTCAGAATGTTATATTAATGCTATCATTCATTTTATTTCCTTCCTAGAGATTGTCTACTATTTATACCATATACTTCAACATATCCTGTATATTCCTTAGATCGTAAACTCCTTGAGGGCAGAGACTGTCTTTTGCCTCTTTTTTGTATCCATTTCACTTAACACAGTGGCTGGCACATAGTAGGCGATTAATAAATGTTTGTTCATTGATCGATATCTACATTGTTTATATATAGTTGTTTTGTATGTCATTTTTGCTCTTTGTGGGTGGGCTCCCTGAGGACATGGGCTGTTTTGGCCAGTGGATAGAGTGCCAGGCCTGGAGTCAGGGAGACTCTACTTCCTGAGTTCAAATCCAGCCTCAGACATTTACTAGCTATGTGGGAGCAAGTCACTTAACCCTGTTTGCCTCAGTTTCCTTATCTGTAAAATGGCTGGAGATGGAAATGGCAAACCCTTCTTTGCTAAGAAAACCTCGAATCGGGTCATGAAGAGTTGGACATGATTTATTTGGGCAACCCAGGTAGGATTATCATCACTGTTACCATTCCACAACTTGAAGATGCGAGGATGAGAAGTCATTTGGCTTGGTGACAAGTAACTCTCTCAAGGTCGAAGAAGGAGGCTTTCTGACTGCAAGTCTCGTGCTCAGACCACAGCGCTTTACCACCAGACCACACTTCCCTAAATAAATAAATACTTCTGCATGTTGTGTGCAGACTGTGCGCAGAGACATTTACGTAGGAGGTGAGGATAGCAGCCTTTCACTTACTGTAGCAACACTAAGCTAAAAAATACTGACTTCCCATCCCCCAGGAAAGCCTTTTGAACCAACAGTTCAATTTTGTGTGATAACTTTAATTCAAATGACACAGAGGTTTAGAAACAGCATGGAAATAAATACCTAGGAAAGGACCAATGAGTAAAAGTAAGTAAGTTTTCCATTTGAGTTAAAAAAAAAAAGATGAAGAATTCCACCTCCAAATGTGGAAGGAACATAGTGGTAGTGAATGGAGTATGGACCTTGGCATCAGGACAACCCTGCCTTGTGGTGGATCATTTGAGTTTGAGAGTTCTGAGCTACAAAGGATTAAAGATAATCAGGTGTCCTTACTTAGTCTGCACTAAATGTAGTGAGCCCTCAGGAGTGGAGGGCTACCAAACTGCGTAAGGATGGGTGAATTAGCTCAGGTAAGAAAAACTGAAGAGGCTAATGCTTCCAAGCAAGGCAATATTGGGATTGCTGGGAGAAGCTGGTACATTTCCAGCCTTGGAGAGATAAGGAAACCCAGTCTCAAAAATAAAATAAAATAAAATAAAAGTAAATTCCTGACTGAAACACACTAGCAGATCATTTAAATACTCTCTGCTTCAATTTCTTCATCTGTACAATGTGTTGTTGTGAGGATCAGATGTGATAATGAAAGGCAAATGCTTTGTAAATTTCAGGTATCACTTATTTTCTTAAAATCATGTGGCCAAGGTGTTTTTATGTATTGTATTGCATATTATATCCCAGGAAAGTGCCAGATACTTTATTCTTGTCCTCGAAGACTCTGAGTTTGAGGGTAAAACTATATTTACATAATATGATACACAAATGTGACTCTATAATAAAAATGAATTTTCATTTTTAATAGACAATCCTCCTCTTCCTTGACTAAAGCCTTACTCCGAGGCCCTGTGATGGTATGGAAGTGATCCTAGGCTATTCCAACGAAAATCAGTCTCTGGCAAGTTCTACTAAGTTGTAAAGGTTTAAAAGCAGGAATGCAGCCAGGTGGAAGGATCACTTGCCCCCTGGCTTGAGTTTTGTTCCAATGTCTTTTCCCTCCTCCTCTCCATTTGCATGGATGGCCAAAATAATCTTGGAGTTGAGAACACTGAGAGGCCTTTGAAACAGAAAGCCCTTGGCAGGTCGATGGAAGGACAGCCTCTGATGCTAATGTTGACAAGCTACAGTTTGGCAACCAGACAGGGAACCACAAGGAATTTCTAACCCCAAGTCAGACAAGACTTCTGATGGAAACCCTGCCCTTGGTAACAAGAAGTCAAGATTAAACAAATAGATAAATCTGTGGGTACTACTTAGCTGGGACTACTCTGTGTCCAGAAAAATCTTGGCAGCAATGGTGAGAACTATTTTTTTTGGAGATGAAGTACCCTTTATAACCTAGGCTCTGAAAGGTGATTGATTCTCTTTTGGAAGGAAAAGTTGCTGAGAATTCTTGCTTTTCTCCTTTCTCCTTTTCTTTGTTAAAGGGGGTAGCTTTCAGGAAAAGGTGAGTAGGGAAAGACATATTTAGAAATGAAGCTGATTTCAAAACTAGAGATATCTATAACAATTTTTAAAAATCCCCAAAAGACAGTTCTCTTCTGGCTAGAGGTTTTTCTGCTTGGAGGCAAGGGGATGGATTTGATGACCTTTTCAGGTCTCTTTCATCTTCTAATAATTACATGATGAAATGCTAGAGAGAACAGACATAAGAGAATTTAAGGACTCTTTTTTTGCCATCTGTTTTAAAAATGATGGGAAAAGGAGAAAAAACATAAATCCTTGAGAGGAAATCTTGACATAATTCTTCACCAGTGTTGATTCTCGAGGCCTTGAAGGGGAATTGAATGAAAATATTACAAATTTTCTCTTAACTAGCTGTAAGACCAAGCTGGGAATCAAAAGGGAGGTCAGACTCAAGGAATTTGGAACATTGACCTAATTTTTCCAGATCTGATAAAGAAAGGGAGTGAAGGATGAAGGGAAGGAGGACTGCTTTTTTTTTTTTTATCATACGTACATCTGCTTTCATAACGCTTACCTTTTTAAAGACAGTAAAGTCAAGAAGATAGGATTAGAGAAGAAAGCAAGATCTTTGTAGGATTCGGAGCTGCTCTAATAGGGGTTTGTTTTTTTTTTTTTTAATAAGGAACAAGGGGGTGGGGAGTGACGACTCCCGTGTTTAAAGCTTCAGTAACATAAGCCAAACAGTGACACAAAATGATGAAATTCTCTTTTCACCTTTGCTCTGACAGAGTATCACAAAAATAGCACATGGCCCAGTTCCACGAATCTCCTCCTGGTTCTTTTCCCTCTCTCTTCTCCCCCTCCCCTCCCTTTTGGTTCAGATCTCTAAGAATGGAGGTTACCGCACAGCAGCTGCGGCGGCGGCGGCAGCAGCAGCCGCCGCAGGAATAAAACCCCCCCAAAAAAAAAAACAAAAAAACAAAAACCCATCAGTCACTGAACTTAGCAAATGATCTCAAACCTCGGGAAGCAGCCACAGCACCAACAGATCCCATCATCCTTCCCAGAAGGGATCTGGCACTGCGTTCTCCCTAGCGCCTGGGCTGCTGCTCCCTGCAGCGGTCGCTTGGATACTTGAACTGTGGAGGCTCCTGTTTGTTGCTGTAAACAGCAGCTTCCCTGTTACTATCTATAGCCGGGATCTTTTGGCTTCTGTGTGAAACTGACTGGGAAGCAAATAAGCTGTCAGACTCCAGGCACAGCCCTAAACAATCCAGGCAGTGACCAAACGCGTGCCAGGGGACCTGCGTGATGTATCCCAATCCCCCACTACACCAGAACAGTCTAGGGGCGTTTTCTGATTTCGTTGTAACCAACAATATTGCAGTTGTTTCCTATATAGAACTGGGGGTACAGAGACACTCCTCCCTTCTAACCAACCCCCCCTCTCCCTTTGCTTTTCACCGCAGCATACGCCGCTGTTTTGTGGCTCAAAGGTCGCCAAGCTGAGCCTCGGTTTCTAAGGCAAAAATCAGGGGCTTCTGGAGCAGAGGTGTTGTCGGTACTCTGTGTTTTAGACGGGTCTTGGCACGAGCAGACAGTTTGCTCCAGACGACTTTCTCGCAATAGAAACTTCGTGTCTTCCGGACTGCGGAGATACCTCTGGGTTTCTTGTATTTTTCCGGACCATTTGAAATAACCAGCCCACTAAGCTAAACGCCTTCCTTAGCCTAGAGTCGCTATTCCACCCACGCTCCCCATCCCCAAACTGGAAGCACCTATTGATCGCTCATTTTGTGAACCCAGTTTCATAAAGTGAACTAGATAAACTTGTGTGTGTGTGTGTGTGTGTGTGTGTGTGTGTGTGTGTGTGTTCTTGGAGAGGAAGGGGCTGCCCCACTGTTGTATCTGGCTTTGCCTTGCCCACCCGGAGCTGAGCTCCATCTCCCACTCCCTTACTCCTCAGAGCCAAGTTGGATCAAGTTATATGGAGGCAAATTCCTCTTTACAAGGCGGTTTGCACGACAAGTATCTATTAATTTTCCCCCTCCCCCTTCAATTATCAGCAAAATAAACAAAACGCAGTAATTTCTCTAGGGCCAGGGGGAAAGATTGACTTTGTCTCAAAACCTCCCCTCATCATAAGTAAAGCAGTCCGTCCTTTTCAAAAGTTTTTGTATTTTCTGGCATTTTTGTGCAAATATAGCGACCACCCTGTTGATTAAAGCAAGGGAACCTGAGTCCAGGTCCGGAGCAAAATTGGGGGAAGAATAGAGAATTGGGGATGAAGCTTGCGTGTGGGTCAAGGGACAGAGCTCTAAAATCCACGGCTCTGCACTTGTGGCAACATCCAGAAGTCCTTGAGCTGTCTCCCAGACCCTGTATAATTGAGGGTTATAGGGCCACTAGTCCGTTGAAAGAAAGGTGATAAAGTTTGATCACTTTGTTTCCCTTCCCCCCCCCTTCCCCTCCCCCCAAAGCTCTCTGATCTACCCAACCCCTCAACTAGTTGGCTACAGCCTCCTAGCAATTCCCGTCAGTCCCTCCCTCCTTTACACAGGATGTTTCCCATATTAGGACATCTGCGTCAGCAGGTTTCCAGGCCTAGGAACACTGAATTTTGAGTTTAGGGGAGATTTTTTTTCCAGGGAGATCTCATTTGGGGTCCGTGCTTCCTCTCAAAAATCGGTTATAAAAGTTCTGCTTAATTTAAAGATAATTTGGAAAAAGACCGGAGGTTAAAACTGAAAGAAAACTCTTAAGAGACCAATGCAGCAGCCCGGAGTGTAAACAGTCACCCCTTCTATCTAGAAATGGATCCTGCCCATGACGTGAGCTCATTCATGAAATGCTGGGACTCTTAAATCATTATAAAAGGAGCAGCTTTGCTCTCGTACTCCAACCGCATCTGCAGCAAGCCACGGCGAACGGGACTGAGCAGCTGAGCGAGGATCGCGCTCATACAAAGCAAAGCGGACTGCTCGGATCTGTCCCCGCCCCCCACAACCCTTCAACCGGGTTTTTACAAATCTCAACATGATGTACCAAGGATTCAACACCGAATACGAAGCATCCTCCTCCCGATGCAGCAGTGCTTCCCCGGCGGGGGACAGCCTCTCTTATTACCACTCCCCGGCTGACTCCTTCTCCAGCATGGGCTCTCCTGTCAATTCACAGGTAAGAGATTTCGCGATGCGAGGAGCATACGACTCTGGGATGTTTCCTTCTGATCGAGTTGGGGGGGGGGGATGGCGTGGGGTAGGGGGAGGAAGAGGAGGGTACAGCCTTCACGTAGAGTGGCAACTAGGTTGCTACTATTCTTAGGAACTGACAGTATCATGAATATTCACAATCGGGCTTGAATGAGGAGTTCTGAGCGCACACTTAGGGGAAAATTCTGCTTCCCTTTCATGGCTACAGAGTACACTTGTCTCTTCTTTTTGAGCCACTCTCCAAGAGGAAAATAGCTTTCTTCTTCTTAGCAGCCCTCCCAGCATGTTCCCTGCATTATTTGCTGCTTATGTCTGACAAGCGTAAGGGGAAACGTGTCACGGAAAAAGGCTACATCGCCTTGATGATGGAAGGCGTCAGAAAAACAGTTTTCCCTTTGCCTAGATAGACTACTCCCCGCAGCAACGGAGCGGGAAGGGGGGGGGGGCGGAGGGTGCAAGCGCGAGGGTGTGTAAGGCAGTTTCATTGATAAAAAGCGAGTTCATTGAGGAGACTCCGGAGCGGCGCCTGCGTCAGTGCAGACGTCAGGGATATTTATAACAAACCTCCTTTCATGTGAGTGATGCTGAGGGGATAACGGGGAGCTGCGGCTGCCCGGATAGACGAGAGTGGTTTGCAGAACACTTCGGGGGAAATGGGAAGACCCTTTCAAATGGAAACAGAACATTTTAAGAGGAGTACAACGACTATTCCTGGAGGAGATAGTTTCTTTCTTTGCAGTGGGTGCTGCATGCAGCAGAAAATGCACCTCTCCTCACCTACTTCTGAAACCTGGAGTCCCACTAACGTCAGCTTTTTCTTCTTTTAGGATTTCTGCACAGATCTGGCTGTTTCCAGTGCCAACTTTATACCAACTGTGACGGCTATATCGACAAGCCCAGACCTGCAGTGGCTGGTCCAGCCCACCCTCATCTCTTCTGTAGCCCCATCCCAGACCAGAGTCCATCCTTACGGAGTTTCTACTCCTTCAGCTACTGTTTACTCTAGGGCTGGTATCGTGAAGACTACAGGAGTCAGAGGGCAAAGCATTGGCAGGAGGGGCAAAGTTGAACAGGTGATTATATTTCTGTGTAACCCTTTCATACAAGTGGAGAAGGATAGTAGTGGGTTAATGGGTTGAACTGACTGATGGAAACTCGTCAGGCACACTGAGGAAGATTGGGCTGATTCTGAATGCCTTCACTCTGAGACAGAAACCTGCACTTGAGACAATTGACACTTTCTTAGTTTGCATACCACCACTATCACTTTTCCCCCAGCCCAATTTGAATTGTAATGGGCAGATTAGGATTGATGGCACACTTTTAAATTTATAAGTATGTGGCATTTAAAAGGGAAGCTCTGTGGGACTCTGATGTAACAGAAGCTGGAGTTTTCTTTGTTCTCTGGTTAAGGATCTTATTTTACATTCAAGTCACACCCAGTCTGCCACTGCAGGTTAGAAATGGCCTCACCCAAGAGACTATTGGGAGGGGCTGGGGGGGGGGCAGCCACAGGAACAGGTGGGATGGTGAATGGAGGTGCTACTGTAAAAACTGTAACTGAACATTGAATGTATATTTGTTTGTTTTTCTAGCTTTCCCCAGAAGAAGAAGAGAAAAGAAGGATCAGGAGAGAAAGGAACAAGATGGCTGCAGCCAAATGTCGGAACAGAAGAAGAGAACTGACTGACACACTCCAAGCGGTAGGTGTCTACTTGGGCCATTCCTTCAAGGATGTTGGGGGGCGAAGAGAAAAGTTGCCTATCTGCCATGGGAGATCAGGGACTTAGTTGAGCTTGTACAAGTCTCATGTTTTCCTTTGTCCCATTGTTTACAGGAGACAGACCAACTAGAAGATGAAAAATCTGCTTTGCAAACTGAGATAGCCAACCTGCTGAAGGAGAAGGAAAAGCTTGAATTCATCCTGGCAGCCCATCGACCTGCCTGCAAGATACCTGATGATTTGGGCTTCCCAGAAGAAATAACAGCTGCCTCCCTTGACCTCACTGTTGGCCTGACCGAGGCTGCAACTCCAGAATCAGAGGAAGCCTTCTCCTTGCCCCTCTTGCAGGAGACTGAACCCAAACCCTCTGTGGAGCCAGTGAAGAACGTCAACAGTTTGGAGCTGAAGGCTGAGCCCTTTGATGACTTCCTCTTCCCACCTTCCTCCAGGCCTGGTGGCTTAGAATCTGCTGCGCGTTCAGTGCCCGACATGGACCTGGCTGGTTCCTTCTATGCAGCAGACTGGGAACCTCTGCATAGCAGCTCCCTGGGGATGGGAGTAGCAGCTGACCTAGAGCCACTGTGCACCCCGGTGGTCACCTGTACGCCTACCTGCACCACCTACACGTCTTCCTTTGTCTTCACCTACCCAGAGGCTGACTCCTTCCCCAGCTGTGCGGCAGCTCACCGTAAGGGCAGCAGCAGCAATGAACCCTCTTCTGACTCACTTAGCTCCCCAACCCTGCTGGCTTTGTGAGCAGAGGAGGTGAGGATGAGGGTGAGGGGTGAAGGCACAAACAAGAGCCCAAGCTATGGGTTCTGCTGCCACCACCGCCACCACCACCATCATGCTGGAGCTTTTGCATCACATTACAGAAACGAGAAATGTGTCTTCCCCTCAACGGTTTCTGTATACCCTGGGAAGGCAACTATCTGTGCGTGAATCAAACCAGGCCATAGGCCCTTAAGGACATGGATGATCCCACGTTTGGACTTGAGTCCTTACCTCTTCCAGAGATGTAGCAAAACGCATGGAGTGTGTATCGTTCCCAGTGACGCATCTGAGAGCTGGTAGCTAGTAGCATGTTGAGCCAGGCCTGGGTCTGTGTCTCTTTCTCTTTCTCCTTAGTCTTCTCATAGCATTAACTAATCTATTGGGTTCATTATTGGAATTAACCCGGTGCTGGATATTTCCAAATTGTATCTAGTGCAGCTGATTTTAACAATAACTACTGTGTTCCTGGCAATAGTGTGTTCTGATGATTAGAATGACCAATGTTAACTAAGAAAAGATATGACTTTATTTTCTAGTAGATAGAAATAAATAGCTATATCCATGTACTGTAGTCTTCTTCTGCATCAACATTCATCATAAATGTTACTGATCATGCATTGTTAAGGTGGTCTGAATGTTCTGACATTAACAGTTTTCCATGAAAACGTTTTTATTGTGTTTTTAATTTATTTATTAAGATGGATTATCAGATATTTATATTTTTATTTTATTTTTTTCTACCTTGAGGTCTTTTGACATGTGGAAAGTGAATTTGAATGAAATTTTAAGCATTGTTTGCTTATTGTTCAAAGACATTGTCAATAAAAGCATTTAAGTTGAATGCGACAAATGTTGTGAAGTTCTCTTTCTGTGACTGGCGAAACTTTGAAGTGTTTTCTAATCACATTTTACCAAAGGAAGGGACATAGCCCTCCTTCTGTTATCAAAGAGAGAAAAATTCATTCTTGAGATATTAAAGTCTCCCCAGAACTAACTTTCTTTTAGAAATATGAACTTACAGATTTGTGAAGGTTCTCTATGTACTTAAGAAAGCTCCATGGTTATTGCTGGGACAGGTTCTTTCTTCTAGTTCTCTGTCTCATGAGCATGTGAACACACCATGATGGGTATATCAGCGCAGATTTCAATCCATTTATACCTTAGCATAGACTTGGACCTGAAAAGGACCTTAGCGGTCATCTAGTTAAGACTCCCTCTTTTTTAAAGAGAAGGAAAATGAAACCCAGTAAACTTGAACTTACGCCCAAGGAGACAAGTTAGGTAATAAATAGCAATGTGGATTCGATCCAGGTTTTCTGATTTAAATCTAGTATTTCTTCTCTTGTGCTATGATGTATCCCTCATCTTGCTCCTCTCCTGTCCATTTTGATGACCCACCCAATGGTTGAAAGTTTACTTTTTGACATTTTTACATTCCATGGGTGCCAGTGGAGTAGTGGCTGGTTCTTATTGTTTACTCTAGCCACATGACTGGTAGGTCTCCTTTTCTAAGCATATATTTCCTTGAATATCCTCTCTCTCTCTCTCTCTCTCTCTCTCTCTCTCTCTCTCTCTCTCTCTCTCTCTTTCTCTCTCTCTACCTAGTCATACATTTAGAGCTGGACAGGACTTCAGAGGTCAATGAATCCAATACCCCCATATTACAGGTCAGAAAACAGAGGCCCAGAATGGTTCCATGTCATGCTCAGGGGTCACATAGCTTGTGTCTGAGGTGAACATCAAACCTAAGTCTTTCTAACTCTTAAGTACTGCATCTACCTACTACGCTGCTTCTAATTTTTTGAACAGTATAAAAACACAAGATGCTATTTTAATCTTAAAGGGTTCCTCTTAGCCATCTGAAAAATAAATCTTATACAATATTCATATAATATATACATACCACTTTCTTCCCAAGCTACACTTAATCTTTACGTTCACATCCCTATAAGATAGGATAGGAGCAGATACCATTAATCTTCCCTTTAAAAGATGAAGAAATTGAGGTACAAGAAAATTCAATTACTTTTCCTGTTCATACATATTCTTGCCACTCCCCATATCTCCCAGAACCAGGCACCACGACCTCCCTAGAAGACTTAAATCTTTTGAGGTATGCAACTCTTGTCCTTGGGCCCCTGGATGAGTGCCTCACATGGACCAACCAATATATTCAGCTGTAGGCCTGCTTCACTTTTTACCTCCTGCCCATCTTCTCATTAGCTACCTTGGCTCCATATATGTACCCTGAATATCCCAGCCCCTAACACATTCAGTTCTGGAATCAGAATCAAACCCAGAATGCTATTACTACTGGAAAGGAAGTATCAGTTACCATCCCTGTAACTGATGGCTCAGTTACCATCCCCGTAACTTTCCAAACTTTAATGTCCTGGCCACCATTCCCATATATATGTTGCTTCCCCCAATAAAATGTCAATGGCCTGAAGGTAGGTGCTGTCTTTGCTTTTGTTAGTGAGATAATATTTGTGAAGTACTTTGTAAATCTTAAAGTGCTGGCTATTATTATTATTTTCTATTCATATTCCCAGGATGTAGCAGTCTTGGCACATAGCAAGCATTTAGTCTTTCTCTACTCTTGAAAGAAAGCAGTATTTCTGGGACCATCATTACAGCTATAATAAGTTGGTTACAAACTATTAAAGGTTGTTGAGATTCACTTTGTATTAAAAGAGAAGGAAAAGTCATATCTGAAAATTTAAGTTTGTCACACACACAAAAAATAATGGTTTTGCATTTAGCAAATATAAATATATTTATCAAAAGATCTATGATTTCTTATGTGCTAGTACTCTCAAAATTGATGCAGCCTGAAATTCCTAGAGGAATTAGGAAGGAAAATAAGCATTTATTAAGTGCCTACTAATGTGCCAGGCACTGCACTAACTGCTTTACAAATATTATCTCATTTTGACTTGAAATAACCCTGTGAGACAGGTGCTATTATTATCTTTAATTTATAGATGAAGAAACTAAGGCAGGCAGAAGTTAATTTTCTCAGGGTTTTACAGTTTTTAAATATCTGAGGCTGGATTTGAACTTGAATCTTCCTGATTCCAGGCCTAGTGCTCTATTTACTGTACCACCTGGGCATCTCAGTAAGAATACTTAGCAGGAAGATGCATGAAGCTGCTGTAGCCAAAAAACATTCACTACTTGGTGGCCAGCCTTCTGGGAATGAGCTCCTTGAATTGGCTAGGCTGGTTCTCAGATACCAGAGTTTATCCCCAGGCTGGGGTTCAAAGTTTTCCAGCTTGGTAGGACCTTTCAGAGTCTGGGCTCTCCTGAAAATCCAGGAGTCCACCTTTAGACAGTGACGGAGCATTCGAAGAGTCTTTCAGGTGTGCAAAGTTTTATGTAACTGCTTAATAAGGAACAAGTCAGTCGGACTCTAAATAAGCTTTAACACTGGAGGGTTATAATCTCAAGGAGGAACTTGACCTTTGTCACCATCAGCAATGTGGCAAGTTAATCAAACCCTGTGTACCTGATCTCACACATGCAAACAACAAATGAAGGAGGCATGATAATGACGGCCTCTTCCTTGAGAGTTATGGATTGCATTCTTTGACTTTCTTTTCAAGTCCATGTGAAGCAAAGAGCTTCAGCTTCAGTTCCCTGACTTTTTGGTTATTGAAAAATTTAAATCATTGTTTTGTTACTGGTCTTCATGCTCAGCAAAACTGGGAGAATTTGTTTAAAATGACAGATCCACTGAGAATGCTATCTTCACTAACTTTCTCCCTCTTCTACTTGGACATTAAAGGTCTCGGCAATCAAGGAAATTGGTTTTACCTTTTCAGGGTACTGATATTTAATTAAATATAGTTTTTCTTGTGGATTTTTTAATTATATAGCTAAATAACATACAAATTTAGAGCTGGAAGGGACCTCAGAGATCATCTAGCCCAACCCCCTCATTTTTCAGATAAAGAAACTGAGGTCTAGACTTGAACAAGTGACTTGCCCAAGATCACCTAGCAGAAATAGAATTTGATCTTACATTTCCTACTCCAAATCCAGTATTCTTTCCACTATCACTCTGGGACTCATTTTCTTCCTCTGTAAAGGGAGGAGGTTGGAACAGATAATTTCTTAAAACCTCTTTTGACTCTAAAATCTAAGACCCTTTGTTGTTATTGTTAGTTGACAAAGATACTGGATTGATTTGCCATTTCTTTCTCTAGCTCATTTTACAGATGGAAGCAAACAGGGTTAAGTGACTTGTCCAGGGTCATGCAGCTAATGAGTATCTGAGGCTGGATTTGAACTCAGGTCTTCCTGACTCCAGGCCCTGCATTCTATCCTCTTCACCACTAAGCTACCTTAGACTCTTTAGTATACAACAAACATTTAGTATGTGCCTACTATGTGCACTGGGTACCTAATGAGGAAAATGTGAGGTTAACATCTGTTCTCAAGGAGTACATACTCTCTTTCAGAGGAGATGACTATGTACAAGTACAATATAAAATAAAAAGGAACAACAAGAGAAATACAAAATACTGTGAGAATTTTGAGGTAGAAATTGAGTCAGCTGTGGGTGTCATAGAAGGAGTCCAGCCACAGTTGGACTCACTGTACCTTGACCTCCCACATAGTGATGTAATTTTGGTTTTCTCTGAGCATGAAGGGCAACCAGTCAACCAACCAAGTGCCTATTTGACTGTAATCATAGATATCTTACTTTTTACCTCAGCTTCTTAGGGAACACTGATGTGCTTCTCCCCCTCCCCCCAGGGCCTTGACTTTCTGCGTAATGCAGCAGTATGTGCCCCTTATGTTATATTTCAAGATTATTTTAGATAAAGTACCCAAATAAATGAAAAATCATGCCTCCTTGGACTTACGGTTCATTATGGATGATATTTAGATAGATTCTGAATCCTCGCTTCACTTCTCTTTATTCACGACATTTATTGAAATGAAAAAGAAGCATTTGATAATGATATTGTCCTAAAAGCAGTCATTAAGATTTAACAATAACTTTCATTCATTCAGTTTCAATTGAAGGAAAATAAGAAAATGCTTAGTGTCAAGTCCATTATGTTATCTTTTATTTATTGGCGTGCAGATACAGGAGCAATTGAGACTGAATAAAAATGTCCAGATAATTGTCCTGAACCAAGACTTGGCTCATAGGGTTTTAAAGCTGGAAGGGACCTCAGGGGCTATTTAGCCCAACTCCCTTATTTTAAAAATGGAGAAGCTTGAGAACACCAAAGTTTCTCAATCAAAACAAAACACTACCATTCCAAAATGAAACTGGAACCCAGCCCCACCCCCCCATGCAGTTTCCCCTAAATACAGATTAACTAAAAGTCTAAAAAAATAAGCAAGCGGATGGAAGACCATCTCACCTTACCATTGGACTGGAATCTGGGTGTTATTTTCCTTAAAATGACAACTTACATAGATATGTAAGTGATACTATATTACACATTAGATCAGTAAGATGAATTTGATAAATGCGTCCTATTGATTTTTCCTGGGCAAGACATAGTCAGAACATCATCTCACTTGTCTAGAAATCCCCTGAGAAGTTCTGTATGCTATTTATATAAGCACTAATCAATAAATCAACCAACATTTATTAAGTACTTATGTGGCAGGTGCTATGATAGATGGGGGAATTCAAACACAGAAGTGAGAGTCTTTGCTCTCAAAAAGCTTACTGGGAAGATATGACATGTTTACAGGTAAATAAATACAGGATATCTTCAAAATAAATACATAATGAAGGGGAGGAATGAACAAAAAAAAAAACTGGAGGAATCAGGAAATACCTCTTGAAAGGAGGTGCCACTTCAGCTGAGCCTTGAAATAAGGGGTACCAAGAGGTATTGGCGAGGAGAGAGAACATTGCAGGTTCAGAGATGGGAAATGTAATGTTATGTAGTAAGAATGGCAAGTTTGCTAGTTTAGCTTGATGTGAAGGGGAATAATTTATAATTAGCCTGGAAATACAGGCTGGAATTTAAGAACACTGATCAATGACTAATCATGATTTCAGAGGATTGATGATGAAGTATGCTACCTACTTCCTGACAGAGAGGTGACGGACTTAAGGTTTGAAATGAGATACACGTTGTTGTATATGCCCAATGTGGAAATTCATTTTGCTAGATGATATGTCTTTGTTACAAGGGTTTTATTTTGCTTATTTTTCAGTTGGGGGCAGGGAGAGTTAGAGGGGGGAAGAGAAAATAAATGCTTGATAATTGAAAAAAGAAAAAAGGAAAGTAAGTTACCAAAAGAAATATCTTTACATTCCTGTTGATTGCTGCTAAAACTTGGATTTCGTTTCTATTACAAATGGTTCTAAGTGTTTCTTACTTCAATATCTCGATACATGAACAAATCTGCGGCATCATTGGTATTTCATCCAGTAACATAGACCACAACCTTTCCACACATACTTATTGTATGATTCTTATTCCTGTCTTTCTATAAACCCACCATAAAAGACATACTTAACATGCTAGAGGCCTAATAGAATCATAGATCTAGAATTGTAAAGAATTTCAGGGAATGTCTAACTCCCTCATTTCACGGATGTGGAAGCTGGGGTCTGTAGAAGTTGTGTCTTCCCCAAGGTCACACACATAGTCTGTGCCAGAGGCAAGAGTTGAACCAAGTGCCACTGTCCTTCCCACTGTACCATATTTTGACCTCTTTTGTTGTTGTTGTTTTATATTTTAGAGGCACTAATATAATAATCCAGACCGTGTGTCCATTATGTCACATGACGTCAATGGCCACCACCTCTCCCAGTCATCATGTCTTTTTCACCACTTCTCAAATGTTATTGGCAATAATCTAGCAGTCTACATATCCCCACCTATTCTTCTATCTTTTCATTACCCTTCTAACTTTTTCTGATATGGTGGTGATCCGTCATAAAACTAAAATGAGCACTGGTATAAAACTAAGTACCATGTCCTCACCCCCGCAAAAAAAGTTTTCACTGAAAAAAAAATCTTAGCTACTGCTTTGCTGGGATTAGTAAATCATGCATTTTCAACTGTGTGAATAGGCCTAAGGAAGATCAGGTGAAAAGAGTACTGAATCTCACTGTTTGCAGTTCAAAGAAATCTGAAAGGTGCCGACCATTTATCTTTAATATTTTTTAAAGGTCTCCTTCATTTGAGAAATCCACAGAACATAAAATTTCTGTTGAACCCAATTAATTTCAATGGCCCCTACCCCCAGCTATGGAATAAACAGAGCTGATTTCCCTTAGCCTGAAAAGCATTATTATAGCTCCCCAAGAAGATGCAGAAACAAAAGGGATCTGGCCATTGTCTCAAGGAGGTTACCTAGCCTAAATGGACATCTGGTCAGATGTTCTGTTTCTAGACCTTTCAGTTAATATGCTCTTTTTATTTTTAGTTCCTGCTGACATGGCAACTAGATCTGGTTTGATCAGTTGTTCAAGGTGATTAGGAAGTACAAGAGGCCAACAAAGGGATAATTTGACATTGGATAACCACTTCTCAACTGTCCTTTCTCTTACGTCAGAAGTGGGGCCCAAATGAAGGGGCCCCAAGTTAAATTGCTTAGTGTCTGAAGGACACACCTTCCTAATCAGAGTAAGTGGCACAGATTGCAGCTGCCTTCCTGTTTGCTTTTGGGGTGCCGTTTATGGTCAGGAGGCAATGCTCCATCTTCAGCTTTTTAGTCAATATAGTAAAAACTTCATTACTAGCATAAAAGGACATGTCCACCAAATTAATAGGAAAAAAAATAGCAGGTAGCCAAATGTGCCTGGGATATATATTGGTGAGGCGGGAGTGCAAGAGTGAAGGACTTATCTGGGCAACAAATATGAAAGCAGTCACAGGGACCTAGCACTAGAGAGGAAGTTCTTAACCTGGGATTTGTGATCTTTTATTAAAAAAATTTTTTTTGAAAATTGGTTCCTTTGTAATCCTATATATTTTATGTACTTAAAAATATTCTAGAAGGGATCTATAGATGTAGACAGAATGCTGAAGGGGTCCATGATAAACACACAAAAAGGTTAGGAAAATCCCTGCTCTAGAGTGAGACAGGGTGAGATGCCACCGACCACCCTAGCCACAAACTCATGGAGGGGACATGGATCATAGATTTATAGGGATGGAAAGCCCCTAGAGGCAAGTCTGCCGTCCTTATTTTACAAATGGGGAAACTTACAACTGGAGAAGTTGGATCACAGAGGTGTCAGAGGGAGAATTCTAGCACAAGTCTTTTTGACTCCAAATTCGGGGTTGTTTACACCGTATTGGATAGAGGGAAGAGGGCAAGACCTTGGGCTGGTAGACATGAAAAGTAAAGTTGGTGGGGGGAGGGGAAGGGGGAGGGATAGGGAGCATAATAGGCCCGCACCTCCAGTATCCCTGTCACCTTTGGGGATTTTATTTAGGGGAAAGGAAGGCCCTCCTTGGGAAATGTGTATTGGGTTAGAGGCGAAGGATGCCGCAGCGTCTATTTTTGGGGGCAGCTCTGACATTTGGAACCTCGTCAGCCAGCCAAGGGTAGACGACACTGGCTCGCATGCTCTTGCCCAGCACGTGGAATGCTGAAGGCCCAGACATCCATCCACCTGGGGGGATCCAGCTGGAGAAGGCCATCCCCGCCCTGTCCTGCCCGACCTGGGTAGGTAGGGCCCAAGGATCCTCCCCTGCTGCCCTTTCCAGCTTCCGGCCCTCCCTCCAGGCCCAGCCCCTCGGGCGGCGCCGGGAGCAGGGGAGTCTGGCTGGGCAAAGCCTCTATTTACTGTTTGGTTTCCATGGTGACACGTAGGCGCCGTCAGAGCCAGCCGTCATCCTCCCCGCAGCGCGGCCCCCACCCGGCGCCGTGACGTCTGCCCGCCCGTCCGCCCGCCCGCTTCCGCTTTGCCCATATATGGAACAACAGCGCCTGGGGGCGGGGGGAGGGAGAGATAGGAGCGGGATTCCTCTCTCTGGTCCCTCGCCCTCCCGGGGAGATACCCTGCTGGGACCCTGGCACTTGCACATTCTCGGGGATGTCAGCCTTGGCCCGGGCTGCCCTCCAGCCCTCCCCGCCCCTGAGGCCGGTCTGTGGAGGAGGGGACGAGCTCTTGAGGTTTAGAGCTGGAAGGTCCCTTAGAGGTCATCTAGTGACTAGATGGGCTAGATTCTAGTCGAAACCTCTCCTGTTGGAAAAGAGAAAGTGAGACGCGGAGGAGGAAGTGACTTATCTAAAGTCACCCAGGTGTCATACCTTCAATCAAACTCATACATCTTATAACTCCAAGTCACGTCTGTGCCCCCTTCACTGCCCCCCAGTGCCTCCCACCACACCCCGCAAAGCAAGGGGGTGATAGAATGATTGATTCCTTCCCCAATCGATAACCAATGAACAAACACTTAAATACTGTATGCCGGTATCCATCCGGTGCTTCTTAACCAGATACTCTTGTATTAACTTAGGTTCTTAACTCAGAGTCCATACGTATGTAGTGATCATGGTGGTGGTGAGGATGATGATGGTACATTTATACTGAGCTGTAAGATTCACAAAGCTTGATGAGAAACGTAGTGCAAGTGTTATGTATTATCCTCATTTTACAGAGGAGGAAGCTGAGCCTCAGCAATTTGAGTGCCTGTAAGAGCCCTGGACTCAGAGTTAGGAAGACTTGAGTGCACATCCCACCTCAGATATCTGAGTGACCTGTGACCTCCAGCCTCAGTTTCCTTATCTGGAAAATGGGGGTAATAATCACATGTCTCGCACAGTCACGGTGAGGATTAAAATGAGAGAACGTGTACATCTTTTGCAAACCTTAAAGCACTATTTCAAGTGACTTATCTAGGGGTCTGAACCAAGGAGATGAGTATCAGACAGGGAGTCCAGAGGTTGTGCCTGCCACAGTTCCCAGGTGATGTGGGACCACTCTGTCTCAGTTTCAATAGAAATAATGCTCCCTTATTTAACCCACTTAGTTGGGGTTTGGACCTCCATGGTCTTAAGCTACTATGATATATACACTGTCGATTATTTATTGTTGATTTGTGCATCTCTTTGGATGATGGGAGATTTCTCATCTTTACAGAATTACAGTGCTGGTTAAATGAAGTCATCTTATGACCATCGGTGACTTGGGCCAGCGCTTTAACGCTTCCCTCTCAGCTTCCTCACCTGTAAAATAAAGAAGCTGAATATTGGCTAATCTCTCCGGGCTTTTTGCTTTAAATCCTGTAATTGACAGATTCTTCATTGAGATCCCTGAGGTAAGATCTGAATAAAAAAAACGCTGTGAAGTGATTTGATTTGTGTGAAACAAGGTCAAGTCCCCCTCTCTGGGCCTTCTGTTTCTACCTCTGTAGAAACAGCTGTGATCCTAACAAATCTCCGAGGTTAGGAGTAAGTACTCAGGTGATGATGAACTACATGAAGCATTGAAGATAAAGCAATTTGCAGATGCACAGTGCTATAAAAATCTTTGGTAGGCATCCAGCCACATTCCAGAATACTCTCTAAGGGAGGAAATGCTGTGCATCTGGCTGACTCCCCCATTTCTGTACCCTGTGCTCATTAGCATAGTGGTTCTGTAAGTGGTCCCCACCTGATCCCTGCTCTAACCTGACTGGCTGTCCTAGGACATGGTGATGCTTTGTAATAGAGGCTGGACCTTGAAGTGCCAAATCTCTTTCCCAATCAGGCACTGCAGCATTTACAATCCTCCTTTGCCACTGCGCTAACAGAGATGACAAAGGACATCTTATTTCCATAGCAGCCATGAAATGAGACTAGAAACTGGCAGGAAAACCCAAATATTGTTTTAAATAATGATCAGGTTCTGATTACTTAAGAGATCCCATAGGGGCCTAATTTCTCTGGATCTTACACTTTTAAAGCTGAATCATCTAATCCAACCCCTTCATTTATGGATGAGGAAACTGAGGCCCACAGACTTGAGGTCACTTACTTGAGGTCATATAGCATTAGTGACTGATCTCAATGCCAAGTCTAAGCTCTTTTTCCAGTACTTCAGGCTGCCTCCAACATTCCCTGATGCCCTTTCTTAAAACCAATTTTGATGCTTGGGGCATCAGGACTATGGTATCTTGCTCAAATAGCTACATTTCTTTTTAAGTTAAACTAGCTCTAGGCTTGGATGCCAGGACATCCCTGAGCATTTCCCACTGGTACCCAGGATAGCTTTTGACCTGCTTCCTGTAGGTAGTCGCTGATCTACTATCCTAGGAAGTCAGGATTCAAAGCTGAAAAGGACATTAAAGGTTATTTTAGTCCAACCTTCTCAATGAGCCATATAAAAGGAGGCATGGATCTAGAAAGGTTAAGGGAATATATGGGAAAGCCAGGATTTGAACCCAAGTTAATATCCAGTGCAGGGAGGGTCCCATCACGCCATACTTCCTCTCCATTTTAAGCTCATGATAGTACTCTAGACATAGGTAGGTGGAAAGTGCTGGGGTTCACTTTATTCCAGTTTCTGAAGAATTTCTCCTGGTAGCAATCTGGGGGCATAGAGCCATACTCCTCTGGGGTATCTGGATCTGTCTAGATATGCTCAGCTTTGACGTGGCTCCCTGTGACTTTTCACTTTTTGTTCATTAGTTGTTTGCTGTTTTTTCTTAGCTAAGTCCAGGCTAGAAGGGAGAGTTTTCCCAAGGGATAGGAAGCCTGTTGGGGGCAGAAGGTGGGGGCTGCTTTTTACAATCTACAAGTCTTTTCTATGAGACCAAAGGTATTTTCTGTAGAAGAAGGAACAAGATTTCTCTACAGTCTGAACCCAATAAACACTTCCTCTTAGGCATAGTCTTCCCCTAACCAACTCCCCATCCCACAAGTCATTTCTTATAGAACAATAGTATTCCATTACATTCATATGCCACAAGTCTGTAGGCAATTCTTATCAAAATCTGAGGCCCAGAATTTGTCCCTGCCATCGTGATTAGTTAATTCATTAAGGGCCCTCAATATTGGATGTTGCAGTGGCAATTCTGACCTCTGCTGGGAGAAGGAAAAGTTGTTTATGGTTGTTCAATCATTCGGTCCTGTCTGACTCTTCCTGACCTCATGGGCGGTCACAGGCCAGGCCCTTCTTTCCTCACTTATTTCTTGAAGCCCATCCAAGTTTATGTTTGTTATTTCCCTGACACTATCTATCCATCTCATCCTCTGCCATCCCCTTTCCTTTTCCTGACATCGGGGTCTTTTCCAATAAGTCCTGTCTTCTCATTATGTGGCCAAAGTATTTAAGTTTCAGTTTCAGAATTTGACCTTCCATTGAATAGTCTGAATTAATTGCTTTAAGTATTGACTGATTTGATCTCCTTGCTGTCTGAGTTACTCTCAAAAGTCTCCTCCAGCACCACAATTTGAAAGTGTCAATTCTGCTGCACTCAGCTTTCCTTATAGTAAAACTCTCACAGCCATACATTGATACTGAAAAAGCCATAGCTTTGACTGTATGGACCTTTGTTGGCAAGGTGGTCTCTACTTTTTAGTATGCTGACCAGAAGGGAAAGAGTAACCTTTAAAATTTCAGAATTTCTACAGATGCTTTAAACTGCAGCCTTGTGTAGTCTTGGGTCACAACTGAAAGAGTGTCTTACTATGTCATTTTTCATGCACTCTGATAGAAATAAATAGGTACAATTGCTTATATTGGCAATATAATCAAATCACTAATTGCTAATAACAGCTAATAATAGCTGTCATTTATTGCAATTTATTGCAAACCACTTTACTTTTTTGTTAACAGTATATTTTTCCAATTACATGTAAAGATAGTTTTCAACTTTCATTTTTGTAAAATTTTGAGTTCCAAATTTTTCTCCCTCCCTCCTTCCCCTCCCCCTCCCCAAGACAGCAAGCAATCAGTATAAGTTATACATGCACAATCATGTTGAACATATTTCCACATTAGTCATGTTATCAAAGAAGAATCAGAACAAAAGGGAAAAATCATGAGAAAGAAAACAAAGGACAACAAAAAAGTGAAAACAGTATGCTTTGATCTGCATTCAGACTCCATAGTTCTTTCTTTGGAGTTGGATAGCATTTTCTATCACCAGTCTTTTGGAATTGTCTTAGATCATTGTATTTCTGAGAAGAGCCAACTCTATCATAATTAATCATCGCACAATGTGGCTGTCACAATGTACATTGTTCTCCTGGTTCTGCTCACTTCACTCAGCATCAGGTCATATAAGCCTGTCTGGGTTTTTCTGAAGTCTGCCTGCTCATCATTTTTTTATAGAACAACAGTATTCCATTACGTTCATACACCGTGACTTGCTCAGCCATTACCCAGCTGATGGGCATCCCCTCAATTTCCAATTCTTTGCCACCACAAAACAAGCTTGCAAACCACTTTACATGGTTACCCCTTTTGACCTTCACAACAACCCTGTGTGAGGTGGGTGTCCTTATTATCCTCGACCTATAGATGAGGAAACTGAGACAGAGAGATTAAGTGATTTGCCCAGAGTCAGTGTCAGAGACAGGCTGCAAACTCAGGTTTTTCCGACTCAAAGTCAGAATTGTCTGATGGGCAGAAATTACAAGGAGACCTTTAGTACAGTAGCATAAGGAGAAATGTCCTAACAGTCAGCTGTCCAAAAATAGAGTGGGTTGGCTTAGAGACTAGTGAGTTACGCGTTACTAGAGATCTTCAAGCAGAAGCTAAATTACCACCCGTCAAGCATATATGGTAAAGGACAGTTATGGCCCAGGTAGGGGGCAGCTAGGTGGCACAGTGGAAAGAGTGCTGGGCCTGGAGTCAGGAAGACTCATCTCCTTGAGTTCAAATCTGGCTTCAGACACTTATTGGCTGTGTGATCCTGGCAAGCCACTTAACCCTGCTTGCCTCAGTTTTCTTATCTGAAAAATAAGCTGAAGAAGGAAATGGCAAACCACTCCAGTACCTTTGCCAAAAAAAAAACCCCTAATGGAGTCATGGAGAGTCAGACATGACAACAACTTTTGACTCCAGGTCCATTGATCTTTCTACATTACCATACCTCCTTCTGTCTAAAGCCTGTCCTCCTAGATTCATCTGAAGTCCCACCTTCTTTATAAAATCTTTTCTGACTGTTCAAGGCTACACTGGTCTCCCTTCTCTGAAATCCTACAGATGTATAATTTGTTTTCATACACTTTTCATATGTATAGGTAAAGAGGACATGCTCACTCCCCATGTTCTCTTTGGGAACCACATTTCTCAGAAAGCTGTGTAAAGTTTAGCAGCTTGCTGAGTACCCAGTTTGAAGTGGAGATGGGAATCCCACAGAGGGACAAGTTGCTAGTTGGAGAATCAAGGGTTATTCCAAAAATGCTGCTCTTTAACACAGCAACCTAGTGAACTTAGGTTATGAAGGACACCCCAGCCTCCCAGGGTGGTCTTGTATTGTTCATTAAAATCAGTGTCTCCCCAACTAGCTTGTAAGCACTTTGAAGGCAGAGACCATGTCTTATGCTATGACTACGTGTTGAGCAGGTGGTAAATAAGTGTTTAATAAATGTTTGTGGCTTATTTGATTTTTTCCTGTTTTTTCCCCCTGCTCTTTGTTCTTGCTTGGATATGCTTTCAAATAATAAATAAGGGGGTTGGATTAGAGGACTTATAAGGTCTTCTACAATCAGCTCAAAATCTTTGATCCTTGGATCTCCCAGAATCATATTGGGTTTTGTCAGTAGGTCAACAAACATTTATTAAACACCTATTATTTGCCAGGCACTGCACTAAGTGCTGGAGATACAAAGAGAGGCAAAAGACAGTCCCTGCTTGTAGGGATTTTCATCTAATGTAGGCATAACATGTAAACAATTATGTACAAACAGAATACATACAGGGTAAACTGGAGATAATCACAGAGGGAAGGATTAAGGAGGACTAGGAAAGGCTCCTTGCAGAAGGACTTAGACTAAGACCTGAAGGAAGCCAGAGAAGTTAGAAGGCAGAGAAAAGAGCCAGTGGGTTAGAATGCCCAGAACTAGAAGTTGGAGTGTCCTGTAGGAGAAACAGCAAGGAAGCCAGTGTCACTGGATCTCAGGGCACATATAGGGGAGCAGGATGTATGAAGACTGGAAAGGTAGGAAGGGGCCGGGTTGTGATGGGCTTTAAAAGGCAAACAGAGAATTTTATATTTGATCCTGGAGGTGGTAGAGAGCCACTGGAGTTGATTGAATTGGGAGGTGTGGTGTCGTGGAATGACATAGTCAGATTTGCTTTTTAGGAAGATCAATTTGACAACTGAGTGGAGAGTGAACTGAAGTGGAGAAAGACTTGAAGCAGGGAGACCAAACAGCAGGCTATTGCAATAGCCCAGGCCTGCACCTGGGTGGTCGTAGTGTTACAGGAGAGAAGGGGGCATATACCAGAGATAGTAGAAATGAAGATAGTAATGATAGCCTTTGGAGACAGTTGAAATGAGGTGAAAGAGAGAAAGACAGACAGAGAGGAGTCAAGGATGACCCCCTGGTTTCAAGCCTGGGTTAGAGGGAGGTACCGCTGACAATAATAAGGAGTTAGGGAAAGAGGAGAGTTTTGGGGAAAAGATAACAAGTTCAGTTTTGGACGTGTTGAGTTTAAGATGTCTATAGGACATCTGGTTTGAGATGTCTAATAGGCAGTTGGAGACATTAGACTGGAAGTCAGGAGAGAGGTGAGGGCTGGATAAGTAGAATTAAGAATGATCAGCATGGAGATGATAATTGAATCCATGGGAGCTGATGCGATCACCAAGTGAAATAGTATAGAGAGAGGAGAGAAGGGACCTCAAGACAGAGCCCTATGGGACACCTACAGTTTGCAGGTGTGTCTTTGATAAAAATCCAGTCAAAGAGACAGAGAAGGAGAGGTCAGGCAGATAGGAGGACAACCAGGAAAAAGCAGAGTCATGAAAACCAAGAGAGGACAGTGTCAAGGAGAAGGGAGTGACCAATAGTGTCAAAGACCTCTGTAGAGAGGTCAAGAAGGAAGAGGATTGAGAAAGAGTCATTAGATTTGGTAATTAATCATTAGTGACTTTGGAGAGAGCAGTTAATTCAGTTAATTGATGAGGTCAGAAGCCAGACTACCCAGAGTTAAGAAGAGATTGAGAAGACAAAAAGTGAAGGCATCTAGTGTAGACGCCCTTCTCAAGGAGTTAAGCCAAAAAAAGAGAGAAGAGATATAGGATGATAGCAGAAATGGATGGATCCAGCGGGGTTTGGAAGATGAAGGAGACAGAAGCTTTTTTGTAAGCAGCACAGAAGGAGCTAGTAATCACAGAGACTGAAGATTTGTGAAGGAGTAGGGATGGTAGGGGGTACAATCTGCTGGAGAAGACAGGGTGGAATGGGATCACTTGTACATGTAGAAGGCTTAGCCTTGGCAAGGAGAAGGACCGCCTCTTCCCATTGAGGGGCAACGGACTTGAAGAAGAGGACAGAGCCTTAGAGGCTGGGGTGGAAACTGGACAGAAATTTAATCAAACAGCATCTTGCACAACAGTGACAGTTTCACAGAACAATTTCACAAGAAAATACCACCCAGGGCTGGATGAGGAAGTTTGAAACAGTCTCTCACGAAGATGAGGGGAAGGGAGTGTGGTATGGCAGAAAGAGATCTAGGTTATATGTCAAGAGACGTTGATTTCAGTCCCACCTCTATCACTGATTAGCTCTTTGACCACTGTCAAATCACTTAGATCACAGGATCAAAGAGTTTAGCACCTAGAGCTCATCAACTCCAACCCTCTCATTTTGCAGATGAGGAAACTGAGACACAGAGATGTTAAGTGGCTTGCTCGTCCAGAGACACATCGCTAGTAAGTTTCTGGGGAAGGATTGGAATTCAGGTCTTCCTGACTTCAAGTGTGGTGCTCTATCCACTACTCCAAGCTGCCTCTTTGAGACATAGTTTCCTTCTTTGTGAAATGGTTGGTTGGATAGATGACTAATCACTAAGGTCCCATACAGCTCTAACCTTCTTTGATTCCGTGTACTGAGAAGGTGTTGAAGTACGCATGTCCTCTGGGTGGTCCCTTTGTATTATGTGTCTGAGGGACCCCACAGCAGAAACTACATAGCAAGAGCAACCTGACTGAAGAAGACAAAGGGATAGTCAAAGAAGGACGTTTGACTGTAGTGGAGAGAATGATGGTGGTCAGAGCTGGGGGAGAGAAGGTGTGTGATGAAGACAGCTATGTAAAGGAGGAAGGTCACCAAGAGGTCTGAAAGCTAGTGGAATTTTGAAGGAAACAGGTAGAGAGAAAGGATACCCTTGTCAGGAAGCCTAGGACACTTACTAGCTTTGCGCCTCTGGGCCAGTCACAAACTGACCTCCTTGTAGCTGGTAGGAAGAATTAGACTTTGGCTCATGGCCATTCCTATGTCTGAAGAAACCTGGAATCCCATAGCTCCTAGGTGAGACCGATTCTAGGAACATTTCCTCCTTTCAGGTTGTGATGAGGGTGTGACTGTGGCCTTTGGCTAAATGCCATGGCAATCGGGCTTCCTGCCAGTACCTTGGGCTCCTATCTGCTCTTTCCCAGGTTGGACCACAAATAATTTTATTTATAGTAAGATTGAGGGTGGAGGTGGAGCATGGAAACCACTTTTGTTTGTATATGTATGTATGTATGTATGCATGTATGTATGTGTGTGTGTGTGTGTGTGTGTGTGTGTGTAGATGTGGGTGGGTGAACAGACAAATGGAAATTTCACCAGTTTGGGTGTGGAGAGGGCACAGATTTAGACAATTCTGCTAAAGCCCTGCATCCCTCAGACTACTAACTTCTGGTTTCTTATCTCCTTCCAGCAGTGATTTCCAATCCTGATTTGACACACTGGGGTCTATTTTCTCAAAGAGTTGGGCAGATTATAGTAAATCAGGGACCTTATTTGTATCTTGGACCCTTTGGGCAGACTGGTGAAGTCTATAGACTCCTTCTTGGAATCACGTTTCTAAATGCATAAAATAAAATACAAAGGATTAGGAAGGAAGCCAATTATATTGAAATACAGTTATGAAGACATTCACATGAGAATTTTATTCTCAAAAATCCCATCAGTTCTTTAGAATTCTTTCTTATATACACCATTCCACACATAGAAATTTTAGGAAGTGGGCGAGGAGCTGTAAAACAATGATGGGGTGCAGTCCTTCACAGGTTAGGAATCACTAGCCTTATAGTTCTCATATTTCACAACCTGAATCCCCAGTGATGAAGGGAGGCGAGGGAAGTTGTAGCTGGTGAGAGTGATGACTGGCAACTTAGACACAAACCCATATTTGGTATGTTCTGCCGATTGAGACCGAAGATTTGACAGAGCTCAGGGCTGGAGCTTTGAGTATGTTTGGAGACGGCACTAAGTCCTAATGGCGTTGTATTAAGCAGCTGTAACTAGAGACTTTTGCTCTTGTAACGAGGAGACAGAAGGGAAAGGGAAAGGATTAAACATTTAGAAAAAAGCCTACTCTGTGGCAGTGCCTTACAAATATTATCTCATTTGATCTTCACAACAACCCCGGGAGGTAGGTGGTATTGTTATCCCCATTTTTTACAGTTGAGGAAACTGAGTCAGACAGCAATTAAGTGACTTGCACAGGGTCACATAGTCAGATTTGAACTCAGGTCTTCCCAGCTACATGCTCAGTGCTTTATCTACTGAACTGCCTAGCTTCAGGAAAGGTGCCTTTAGTTAGGAATGAAAAGATTCAGAGACCCTAGGATATCTAGGTGAGGAGTAGGGACAGAGGCGTGGAAGACTTCAATCTGGATTATTCATAACTTCCAGGACAATCTGGCAAGCAACTATTTTTAAAAAATAAAAATGTATTGATTTTTACTTACTGATTTTTATTTTTATATGTAATCCCTTCTCTTTCCCAGAAAGCCAACCCATTTAACAAAGAATTTTATTTGAAAGAAAGAAAAGAAAAAGAGAAGGTGGAGAAAAAATATTCAGCAAAACCAATCAGTACATTGAAAAAGTCTGAAATTATATGTAATGTTCCATGCCCGTGGACTTCCTACCTTTGAGTGCGTGTGTATGGGGTGCCCTCTCTTACCTTACCTTTGGGGGTAAACTTCTTCTTTGTAATTTTGTGACATTCTTTTCCAGCTATTTTTAAGTTATTTTTTTCCATTTATGTTGTTATAATCATTATATATATTGATTTCTTGGTGCTGCTCACTTCTCTTTGCATCAGTTCATGTAAGTCTTTCCATGAGTATTTATTACATTTGTAATTTCTTATAGCACAGCAATACAGACATACCCTGAAGATATTGCAGTGTGACGTTTAAAAAGGTTCAAGAAATATAATTTCTGGGTAATTTAATTATTTTATTGGTAATGCCAAATATTATTATTAGACCAAAGACAATCATGGCGGTGGGCTCACAGCTTACATGCCATTAGAAGAAGGGTTTTCCTGAGGATGGCAATCAACTCTGGTTGTCCAACAATTAATGAGAGAATGAATATTGCAATGAAGGGCTGGACCTGAACTTTGGTTAAGTCATTCACTTCTAAGTTAATTTCCAGCCTCGGGCAATTTATTCAAAGAATTTATCCCCTACCCAAGCCTGAGCCAAGACAATGGCTTCTTTACCTAGGTTGGGTCTGAACAAGAAATTAGTCTAATCTCATTATCAATAATGTCCTTCTGGAGACTGAACTTTTAAAATCAGGACTTTAGAAAAAGGGGAGGACTCTGGATCTCCCCAAGTAATTAGTTATTAATAATCATTCCTCTCACTGGGTTTGGTTCCAGACCACTCCCATAAAGTGAATATCGAATAAAGTGAGTCACATGAGTTTTTTGGTTTCCCAGTGCATATAAAAGTTATGTTTACACTATACTGTAGTATACTGTAAGTGTATAATAGTATTCTGTCTAAAAAAAAATTGTACCTACCTTAATTAAAAAACACTTTATTGCTAAAAAAAATGCTAACCATTATCCAAACCTTCAGCAAGTCATCTTTTTGCTGGTGGAGGGTTTTGCCTTGATGTTGATGGTTACTGAATAATCAGGGTGGTAGTTGCTGAAGGCTAGGGTGGCTGTGGCAATTTCTTTTTTTTTTTCCTATAAAATTAATTACAATTTCATTAATGCCTTTTGTTTTTATAACACAGTTATTAAAGGATATACCTCACCACCCACCTCCTCCCTGAATGAGATTTCCCTTTACAAAAAAGAAAAAACCAATCAAACAAAAGAACAGCACACACAACATTCTGCACCTGTAATCTCCAAAATATCCTAGAAAAAGAGAGAGGCCTCTTTTCTTCATCTCCTCTTCAGTGCTAAGATTGGTCATTGCAATTACAGATCATTAAGCTTTTCATTTTAGTCCCTTTTTCATTTATATTATTATAGCAATTGAAATAGTTTTCTTGGTTGTGTTTACTACTCTCTGTACCAATTCATACAATTCTTTCGGCGTTTCTCTTCATTCCACATACTCATCATTTCTTACAATGCAACATTCTATTCATATACCACAATTTGATCAGACGTTGCCCAATCTGGAAGCATTGCCCTCATTTCTACAGCTAGGTTCCAATCAGTGTGAATGAGTATCGTGGGTCACATTATTCAAATTTGCAGGGCAAATTCCTCTGTGCTGAGATGAATGACTATATTTTACATAATTTTGACTTCAAATAGTGAATTCAAATACACGCAATCGCTTCTTGCAATTCATTATTCACACTCACCTATGGAAAAAAAATTATTGGTTTGGTACAGAGAAGACCCTTTTTTTCTCTCTCTGACCTCTTTGAGCAGTGAGGTTTCTAACTTGCTGAGTGTGAGGTGAAATGACAGAGTTTTCATTTCTAATTATCAGTGATTTGAATTAATTTTTCACAGGGCTTATGTAAATGGTAACACAATTTGAACATCTTCCCATGCATTAATAGGCCTATGTGACCTGTCTGAGTCACATGAACATCTGAGTCACATGAGCCTGTGGTGGGAGGAGCTTGCTGAACAGGCGGAGCAGGAAGGGTGGGGCAGGAAAGGTGGGGCAGAGTTGAGAGGAAGTTGGTCAGAGTAGTCAGAGCTGGGAAAGAGAGAGCAGGCACAGGAACTAGCATGAGTGAGAGAGGGAGTGATTTTACTTAAGGGAGCTGGTTTGTGGGAAGGCTTGGGGATGTTGGTGCTCCCTGTATTGCTAATGTATATAGATTTCTTTGTTGCTATGATGGATTTGGTTTTGCTGGTGTTGGGATTTGGTTTTCTGGTGTTTGAATAAATGTTTTAGTTTTGCCTTCAATGAAGAGAGTCCATTATATTTTGTGATTCAGAACTGTGCTGGCATATTCACAGCATTCGCTCTGGGTGAATTGGCACTACAGCTTATAATTTCTCTTTTGAAAACTTCTTATCCTTTACCACTTAGTTGGTTTGTTGATTATTATCTCTCTTGCTTGAAGAGGACCAAAATGACATCGCTATGTTGGCTTCGAGGTACAGCGTGTCTTGATGTGGCTGAGCAGACCAATATGAGCTCTGAAGGCTCTATCACAAGCTGGGCACGAATAGTCCATATGAACCTTTGGAGTGGAGATGGCTCTAAATTTGTGTGGAAATGTGAGATGTGCAAAATTTTGACTACTTAGAGAATGTTCTTCTTTTTATACATTTGTGTTATTTTCCTACATATTTTGGGTTTGAGACTTTTTGAGCAGTTGGGGGCCCTGAGTCACGAGGGTTGTGATGCCTTCTGGCTCTGAGAAGTGTATATATACACTCTGAGTTGGTATTTTGCTTTGGGGGTGCACTTATGAGAAGGACCTTGGGATTCCCTGGTCGAGACTCTGAGTAGCCTTATGTTCAGACCCCAGACTGCTCAGAGGTAATGGCTCTCTCGATCCAGTGATGTATGTAAAGTATATAGCAATATTGCTTTGATCAGGCAGTTAGAGCCCTGTCTGTTGGTCTTTGTGCTGATTTCTCTCTTTGTATTTTCTCTGCTTGTATTTTCTTTGAAGTTCAGGGTGCTGACCTTTCCCCTGAACTAGTGAATGTAATTAAAAGTAGGATTGTTAACCCCTTTTTGAACAGTCTTTCCTAGAAAAGCAGATCAAAGAACCTGTAGCAGCCACCCTGGTTGTGCTAGGGTGCTTGCTGCTGCACTGGTCTAAATCTGTTTCTGCCAAATTGTTTTCTAATTTTCCCAACAGCACTTATTAAACAGGGAGTCTTTCCCCTGGTGGTTTTATGTTCTAGTTATTTATTTAACGCTGGACTCTTGAGTTTGATTTTTTTTTATTCTTGCTTAGCTTATCTATTCTACTAATTCATTCTACTAATTCTACTATTTTTTTCCACTTTAACTAATATGAAGTAATTTGGAAGATTACTATTTTTCAACAAATTTTGGGTCCTCTATTTTCCTTGTTTTCTTATTTTAAAAATAATTTCCTTTGATATTATAGACCTTTTATTCCTTCAAGCAAATTTTGTCATTTTGTTTAATTCTATAAAACAACTCCTTGGTGGTATGCTTGAGTATTAAATTTATATATTAATTGAGATGATATTGTTATTTTTTATTGGTGGGTTTCAAAGATTACTAACAAATATCCTTCTAATTATTTGTCTTCCTTTAATTCTCTAGAGAGTCTTTTATTCTTATTTTCATGTGTCTTGAGTTCTGGATTGTTCTCACAGAAATAGCATGTCAGAGGTCAGCAAAGGGATTTAAACTGGACATTGAGAAGATCTACCTGACGCAATAAGTGCAAGGCATGTGACATACTGGAACCAGACTATCAGGGGTAAGAGGTTGGAATATATTCCTATACATATTTAAAGGAAATAGTTGGTGTCAGAGCTACAATCAGTATATAACTTCTCAGTGTCTTTTCTGGCATTGTGGTTGTCTGCATGAGATTTCACCTGCAGCCTCAAGGCCACATGGAGCCCTCTAGGTCCTCAAGTGCAGACCTTTGATTAGATCCAAATTTCATAGAACAAATCCCCTTAATAAAAGGATTTGTTCTGTAAAACTTGGACTCAGTCGAAAGGCTGCACTCAAGGACTTAGAAGGCCACATGTGGCACACGAGTCCAAGTTTTACAGGACAAATTAGCTCATTAAGGGGATTTGTTTTGTGAAGTTTGGATTCAGTCAAAGGGCCGCACCTAAAGACCTTGAGGTCCATATGTGGCCTTGAAGCTGCAGGTTTCCCACCCCTGAGAGAGTGAGCAGAATAGGACCAGAAATCTAGAGATATACATCTTTTCTCTCATCTTTCCTCTAATCTCCAATACACATAGTCCTTGTTTGTCTTTCCTTCTCAAAGGAGACCAATGACATCACAAGGGTGACATCTTGACTTGTTTGTGAATTGGATGTGAGTAGAGCTGTGCAAAGTCATCAGCTTCACTCTCTCCTCCAGAGTCATCAAAGTACAGTGGCAGGTCAAGATGACTGACAGTGGCCTAGGATGTAGTGAGTGACCTAGGCCTTTCTAAATTAAAATCTTACCCAGGTCTCTATTTGTCTCTGGAAATTTCTTAAAATAAGACAACAGTGAAGTTTGCAGCATGAGTTAACTGTAGGGTTATTAATTGGTCTAATTTCAATATTTTGTTGTGTCTCAGGAAATAGGGAGGCCTGAGGAGAGGGAAAGAGGCGGGGAAACAGCCTGTTGACAGAACAGTCAGAACACAAACAACATTTATTGATTCAATTCTCTGTGCTAGATGGGTGCAGTTCATGGCACCCTAAAACAATTATAATAGTAACATCAAAGATCACTGATCACAGACCACCATGGCAGATATAATAAAGAAAAAGTTTGAAATATTGCAAGAATTACCAAAATGTGTTACAGAGACAATGTGAGCACCTGCTGTTGGAAAAATGGCACCAATAGACTTGCTTCACACAGGGTTGCCACCAATTTCAATTTGTAAGAAACTCAATTATCTACGAAGCACAATAAAGTGAGAGGCAATAAAATGAGTTATACCTGTATTCAATTACAGTCATGTACCATAATTTATTTAGCCATTCTCCAAACAAAGGGTATCAACTTTGTTTCCAGTTCTTTCCTAACTAGAAAAAGTCATGCTATAAATCTTTCAGCATACATGGGGACCTTCTTTTTGTCAATGTCCTACTTGGAGCATATGCCTGTAGGGGAATCTCTAGGGCAAAGGGGATGAAGGTTTTTTTTCCCTGCATATATTTTATTTAATATTTTAGTTTTCAACATTAATTTCCACAAGATTTTGAGTTACAAATTTTCTCCCCATTTCTAACTTCCCCCCCACTCCCATTCCAAGATGGCATATATTCTGATTGTCTCATTCCCCAGTCAATCCTCCCCTCTTTCACCCCTTTCCCCTACCACATCCCCTTTCCCCTTACTTTCTGGTAGGGCAGGAGAGATTTCTGTGCCCCATTCCCTATATATCTTGTTTCTCAACTGCATGCAAAATTTAAAAAAATTTTTTTTTAAGCATCTGCTTTTAAAACTTTGAGTTCCGAATTCTCTCCCCTCTTCCTTTCCCACCCACCCTCCCTAGGAAGGCAAGCAATTCAACATAGATCACACATGTATCATTATGCAAAACACTTCTACAATGCTCATGTTGTGAAAGGCTAACTATATTTCCTTCCATCCTATCCTGTCCCCCTTTATTTAATTTTCTACCTTGACTCTGTCCCTTTTCAAAAGTGTTTGCTTTTGATTACCACCCCTCCCTATCTGCCCTCCCTTCTATCATTCCCCCTTTTTTATCCCCTTCCCTTTACTTTCCTGTGGGGTAAGATACCCAATTGAGTGTGTATGTTATTCCCTCCTCAAGTTGAATCTGATGAGAGTAAGATTCGCTCATTCCCCCTCAACTGCTCCCTCTTCCTTTCCAACAGAATTGCTTTTTCTTGCCACTTTTATGTGAGATAATTTACCCCATTCTACCTCTCCCTTTCTCCCTCTCTCAATATATTCCTCTCTCACCCCTTAAATTTATTTCATTTTTTTAGATATCATCCCTTCATATTCAACTCATCCTATGCCCTCTGTCTATATTCCCTTCAACTCCCCTAATACTGAGAAAGGTCTCCTGAATTACACACATCCTCTTTCCATGTAGGAATGTAAACAAAACAGTTCAACGTTAGTAAGTCCCATATGAATTCTCTTTCTTGTTTGCCTTTTCATGCTTCTCTTGATTCTTGTATTTGAAAGTCAAATTTTTTATTCAGCTCTGGTCTTTTCATTGAGAAAAGTTGAAAGTCCTCTATTTTATTGAAAATCTATATTTTGCCTTGGAGCATTATACTCAGTTTTGCTGGGTAGGTGATTCTTGGTTTTAATCCTAGCTCCTTTGACCTCCAGAATATCATATTCCAAGCCTTTCGATCTCTTAATGTAGAAGCTGCTAGATCTTAGGTTATTCTGATTGTGTTTCCACAATATTCAAATTGTTTCTTTCTGGCTGCTTACAATATTTTCTCTTTGACCTGGAAACTCTGGAATTTGGTGACAATATTCCTAGGAGTTTTTTTTTTTTGCTATCTTTTTCAGAAGGCAATCGGTGGATTCTTTCAATTTCTATTTTACCTTCTGGTTCTAGAACATCAGGACAGTTTTCCTTGATGATTTCTTGAAAGATGATGTCTAGGCTCTTTTTTTGATCATGGCTTTCAGGTAGTCCAATAATTTTTAAATTATCTCTCCTGGATCTATTTTCCAGGTCAGTGGTTTTTCCAATAAGATACTTCACATTGTCTTCCGTTTTTTCATTCCTTTGGTTTTGTTTTATAATATCTTGATTTCTCATAAAGTCACTAGCTTCCACTTGCTCCAATCTAATTTTTAAGGTGGTATTTTCTTCAGTGGTCTTTTGGACCTCCTTTTCCATTTGTCTAATTCTGTCTTTCAAGGCATTCTTCTCCTCATTGGCTTTCTGGAGCTCTTTTGCCATTTGGGTTAGTCTATTTTTTAAGGTGTTATTTTCTTCAGTATCTTTTTGGGTCTCCTTTAGCAAGTCATTGACTTGTTTTTCATGGTTTTCTTGCATCACACTCATTTCTCTTCCCAATTTTTCTTCTGCTTCTCTTACTTCCTTTCCCAAATGCTTTTTGAACTCTTTCATGGCCTGAGCCCAATTCATACTTTTTTTGGAGGCTTTTAAGGTAGGCTCTTTGACTTTGTTGACTTCTTCTGGCTGTATGTTTTGGTCTTCCTTGTCACCAAAAAAGGAATCTAGAGTTTGAGTTTGAGTCTGAGTTCGTTTTTGCTGCCTGTTTGTGTTCCCAGCCAATTACTTGTCCCTTGAGCTTTTTGTCAGGATATGACTGCTTGTAGAGTAGAGAGTACTTTGTCCCAAACTTTAGGGTCCAAGCCCTGCTGTTTTCAGAGCTACTTCTACTCTACCGTCACCCCAGGCTCTGTCACAGCAGCGCTCCTCCTCCCCCAAGAATCACCAACCAGGACCACAATTCATATCCAAGCAGGGCACAGTAAGAGAATCTGCCTTTGTGTCCACAAAATGCTTCTTGCATTCCTGCTCTAATCTGCTGCTAGATTCCTCCCACCATGTGAGCCAGGGACTTGGGAAGCTGCTGACGTTGGAGTTCTGGAGGCAGCCTCAGGAGCTTCCTGCTGCTGCTACCACCACTGCTGCATGACCTTCTCCACCCCCAGAGCTGGTGGCCGGACCACTCTGAACTCCATCCCGCAGTTTCCCCCAACCTGCTATTTGGCGTCTGTGGGTTGAGAACTCTGGTAACTGCCATAGCTCACTGTTTCATGGTCCCCAGGCCTCTTCCAGCTGGCTGACTTCAGGTCTGGTCTGTCCCAGCCCGGTCCATGCTGGGCTGTCCTCTGCTCTCAGCACCATGGGATTGACCCTTCCTGGGGACCATCCAGGTTCTCCTGGGCTGGAGATCTGTTTCCCTCTGCTATTTCGTGAGTTCTGCAGCTCTAGAATTTGTTCAGAGCCATTTTTTACCGGTGTTTAGAGGGATTCGGTGGGGAGCTTAAGCAAGTCCCTGCTTTCCTGCCACAATCTTGGCTCCGCCCCTGGGGATGAACCTTTTAACCACTTTAGTTGCACAATTCCAAATTGCTTTTCCAAATAATTCACATCTCCACTAATAATGCACCAGAATGCTTATATTTATAGAACCCCTCGGATATCAAGTATTCACCTCTTTACCAATTTGCTCCTGGGAGTGACCAGAAGCCAGAGGGTTGTTCTGATTTGCATTTCTTTTCTTATTATTGATTCAGCGCATTCTTTCATATGGTTGTTAGTAGCTTGTAATTTTGCAGGGACCTGCTTGTTCACATCCTTTGACCTTTCGATTTACTGGGGAATGGTTTTGGGTCTTACATATTTTTGTTAAGAAACTTATGTTAAGTGTATACTGTGCTGGGTATTAGACTAAGAACTGGGGATATACAAATAAAAGGGAAAAAAAATTCCTGCTTTCCAGAAGTTTGCGTTCTGCTGCAGGGTGGGGAGGGTATGATGTTTAAACAGATATGTATACAATACAGTTTGAATAGGGGAAAAAACACTTATAAAGAGATCATTAAAGGAAGTAATCAATGGAGTTGAATCTTGAAGATTCAGGGACAGGTGAGGGGGGAATGCATTCCAGGCACAAAGAAATGAAAAAGAGAAAGAGCCCAATTCAGAGAGTACCAAGTGGGCTGGTTTGATTAAAGTGTAGTGAAGAAGGTTATTGTAAAATAAACCCACAAGGGAGGCCTCCACTTTCTTGTCCTTCATCCTCTTTAACTCTTGGCAGTTTGGTTCCAACCTCATCATTCAGCTGAAACTACTCACTCCAAAGTTACTGTTGCTGAGTCATTTCAGTGACCCCATCTGGGGTTTTCTTGGCAAAGATGCTGGAGTGGTTTTCCATTTCCTTCTCCAACTCATTTTAAAGGTGAGGAAACTGAGGCAAACAGGGATAAGTGACTTGCCCAAGGTCACACAGCTAGTGAGTGTCTGAGTTCAGATTTGAACTCAGGAAGATGAATCTTCCTGATTCCAAGACCAGTGCTCTCTATCTGCTGAAAAGAAAGTCATTTGCTACCCACAAGGAACTTACTTTCGACGGGGAAAGAAAACATAAAGAGAGTTGTGTGATGGGGATAGGGGTTCTGGGTGGTGGGGCAGGGTGGGTGGGTAAGAAAAAAGGTACCTAGGGGCATGATGGAAATGTCAATAGGAGTACAGCCTGGTGGGAAATGAGAGAGCTGTCCTTTCTACTTTTGTGACATCTCTTCTTTTGCTGCTAGGTGGTACAGTGGATAGAGTACAGGGCCTGGAGCTAGGAAATGTCAATCTTCCTGAGTTCAAATCTGGCCTCAGACACTTACTAGCTGTGTGACCCTGGGCAAGTCACTTCACCCTGTTTGCCTCAATTTCCTCATCTGGAGAAGGAAATGGCAAATCACTCTAGTATCTCTGCCAAGAAAACCCCAAATGGAATCATGAAGAGTCTGGAATGACTGAACAGCAACAACAAAACTTCTCTCCTCTGATGCTACCACCACCCAGATGCAGGCCCAGGTCACTTCACATCTTCTCAAACGTTATAGCAGTACACCCATCCTCCACCTAGCCTGTCAAACTGATCTTCTTCAAGCCCAGGTCTGACCATTCTTCCCTTCCTCCCCATTCAAACAGCTCCAGTGGCTTCTCATTACCTCCAGGATCAAATAGAAAAACCCTCTCCCCTTTCTGGCTTCCTACACCTTACTCCCCTCCATGTGCTCTGTGATCTAGTGACAGTCGCTTCTTTGCTGTTTGTTGCTTCCCCAAGGTACTCCATCTCCTGACTCCAAGCATTTTCATTGGTTGTCCTCCATCCCTGGAACTCTCTTCCTCCTCATTTTTGTGTCCTAGCTTCCCTGGCTACCTTCAAGTCCCACCTTCTACAAGAAGTCTTTCCAGTCCTCCTTAATCTTAGTACCTTCTCTCTGAGACTACTCCCAATTTGTTGTATCATATCGTATCATATCGTATCGTATTGTATCGTATTGCATTGCATTGTATCGTATCGCATCGTACCGTACCATACCGTATCGTATCATATATCCATCATATCATATAAATCATATCATATCATATATCATATCAACCATTCTATCTATCTGTCTATCTAGTTGGCACATAGTTGTTTGTATGTTTTCTCTCGTTTTAGACTGAACTCATGTTTCAACAATCCGGCTAGCAGCTGTTGTGGGGGTGAAAGCCCAACAACAAGAACGCTACCAGCATGCCGCAAAAGCACAGGTTCTTTTGATCTGCTTAACTAAGGAAAGCAAGGTTAAGGGGTTGGCAAGCTTACTTTAATTCAGCACAGAAATATCATTCACTTAGTTCAGGGGAAAAAGCCAGCACACTGAACTTCAGAGCAAAATACAAACAAATTACAAACATCACCAGACAGACCAAATACAGATTCATAGTTACCAACATCTAGGTTCAGCCCGAGAGCTCGGAACAAGGGCTGGCCCAGAGTCACTCGCGCCACCACTGCTGTAGGTAGGAGCTCCAAAGAAGAGAAAGCCAACCCCTGGTTTTATATATTTTTCAGGGTCAGGGGTGAGTCACACATGCAACTCACCCATGTGACTATATTAGGAAGGCAGAATTTATGATTTCAAAGAGAATCTCATATGTGCCTAAAAGGTCCGGAACCGCAGGATATAAGGAATTCTCTAGGCAGAAGGCAGGAGAACTAAAGCATGTATTTACACTCCACAATAACAAGCCCACAAACCAGCGTCCCCATTTTGATATTTTCATCAAAAGCTTCCAGGCCCAATAAGTCCTCCTCACAAGGGTAACCAGGAGGCCACAGAGAAGTGAGATAGTATAAGGCAAAATCATATACATGCTTCCCCTCTACGGTAAGAAGATTACCCACTAGCCTCTAGTCAGCTCTGCTACCGGCAGCTCAGCTTCGGCTGTAGGTGTCTCTGGCTCCAACCGGAAAAGGAAAGGAGGATCTTCAAGCCGTCCTCTCCCCTCTTATAGAGTTTTTGACATCATCAAGCTCCGCCTGAATGACCAGGGCCATTGGTTCTTGACTTGGCCCCTCCCCCAGCGTAGACCACGTTAACACACCTCCCCTCAGCCAGCGCCACAACTCATCACACAGGAAGCTCTGGTCCTGCCCCGGAAGAGCAAGCCCCAGCGTCCAGGGAAGCTCAACGAGGCGAGCTGAGTCATTCAAAGAAAACAAAGTCCATTCTGGCTACAGTGACCTAGAATCATCACAAAGAGGCGACTTAAACCCACATGGTCTAAAAGCCTCTGCTGTCCCAGACATATAAACTAGGCCCTCCCTGGAGTTAGCCCCACATTGGGCCCCACCTTAGTTGCCAATCCACACCCACTAAGGTTTTACACCTAATAAGGGTTTGGGCCTGGGGCTTAGCACCTAGTAAGGCTCAATAAAATACACTGAATTACTCAAAGGGAACAAAAGCCAAACTCTTCAAGGGCGCTTGGTTGAACTAAGTGCTAAGGAGCCCATTTTCCTTACCAACACAACGCCTTGAGAGCAGGGACTTTTTTGCCCATCTTTGTATCCCCAGCACTTAGCACAGTGCCTGGCACATAGTAGGCACTTAATAAATGGTAGTTGATTGACTGTGAAATGCTTCAAACTCCACGCTGAGGACTTTATATTTCATCCTGGAGGCAATAGGGAACCACAGAAGATTACCAAGCTGCGTAGCAACACTGTTAGAAAGAAAGTTCTTTTTGAGAGATTGTTTTGGCAGCTGTGTGGAAGATCTCGAGAGGATGCAGAATGAAAGCAGGGAGTCCGAAGTGATGTGGGCCTGGACTGTGGTGGTGGCTGTATAAGTAGAGAAAAGAGTAGAGATGTAAGAGTTGTGGAATTGACAAGATTTAGCAATTGAAGGAGAAGAGGAAGAGGCCAACGAGGGAAAAGAAAGTTGATGAAAACACTGAGTTTATACGTCTTGGTGACTGGAAGGTTGGTAGTTTACTTAAACAAAATAAGAATGAAATTTATAATTTGGACATGTTGAGTTTGAGATGGCTGTGGGTTATATAAGAATCAGCTAGGTGGCTCAATGGATAGAGTGTAGGGCCTGGAGTCAGGAAGATCTGAGTTCAAATGTGACCTTTGTGTGACCCTGGGCAAGTCACCTCACCTGTTTGCCTTCATCCACTGGAGAAGGAAATGGCAAACCACTCCAGTATCTTTGCCAAGAAAACCCCGTGGACAACATTGATGTGGACCATACCATGGGGCACGAAGAGTTAAACACAACTGAACAATAACAGCATGGGATATCTAGTTGAAGTTGTCCAACAGTTGATACCTGGAACTTAGCAGACAGACTTGGGTTGGATCCGGCAGCATAGCATAATGGATAAATATGAAGCCAAGAAGACCCAAGTTCAGGTCTAGTCTTTGACACACGATGATTGCATGATCCTGGGCAAATCATTTAACCTCTCAGTGCTCTAAGCAAATCTCTAAATTGCAGAAAAGGTGCTGATCTGTGTTGGTGGAGCAAACTTCCTGGGTGGGGAGTGCCCTATAGTGAAATCAGGGGCCAGTGCCTATCCCTCTATAGATCTGGAGGTCACCTGCAAAAAGATAATAAGTGAACCCGTGCAAACTGATGAGATTATGGAGATGTGTAGTTATGGAAGTGAAAATAACTCAGGATAGAGCCTGCGGGGACTGCCCGGTTCTGAAGTGGGTCCTAGATTGTGATCCAGCAAATCAGTATCAGGAAATCTGGGAGACAAGGACATCTAGTAGGGGAGGGGTCAGCAGGGAAAAGCCATAAACAGGTCAAGAAGGATAAGAAAAGTCCAATGGACTTGGCAGTGAAGATGTCCTAGACAACCTTGGAAGAGAGTGGTTTCATATTTAGAAATGAGTGGGAGGAGAGTAAGTGGAGGGAAGGAATAGAGAATTCTTTTTTTGTTAACTTGACTGTAAAAGGGAGGACACATATAGGTTAAGAGCTTATTATTTAAAGTAAGTATTTTCAGTAACTAGGTGCTAGTGGCCAGGCCGTGTGTGGCCTGTCCAAAATGCAGATGTGGGAGGGGGAAGGTCTGACAGTCTCTACTCACTGGCTCCTCCCTTCCACCATCACAATACCTGTCCACTCCCTCCCCCTTTTTTTAATCAGGGCATTCATCTTTCCTTCTTTGAGACAATAGTCTATGAAGTCTGGCCCCAGATGGTGAAAGCAAGAACTTAAATTGTCCTTGACCCAACTCTCGTGAGATCTTACCCATTTTCTACACCAGGGGTGAGGAACCTGCAGCCTCAAGGCCACATGTGGCCCTCTAAGTCCTCAAGTGAGGCCTTTTGACTGTCTCCAAATGTCACAGAACAAATCTTCTTAATAAAATAATTTGTTCTGTAAAACTTGGATTTAGTCAAAAGGCTGCACTCAAGGACCTAGAAGGTCACATGTGGCCTCGAGGCCGCAGCAGGTTCCCCACCCCTGCTCTACGCAAATATATGCGTGGGAGGAGATTAGCTAAAGGAGTACATCTTGGTGGGTCTGGTGAGGTCCAGCCACTGTCTTTGCTAGCCATGCCCCTGTCACTTCTAAACCTTTCTCCAACATCTGAAAGAAACCTAGTTGCAGGGGCAAAGGGCCTTGCTTCGTGTAGGTGCTGGAGACCTAACCTCCTTTAGATCCTCTGGTTCCGGATGTCCTTATCCACTTCTAAGCCCCCCATCCCCTCCTGAGGATGGTGGTTGGTGTGGGGTGTACGTGAAGAGGGTGGCTCAGCTGGGCCAGATGAATCTGGGCCTGAAAAGGCAGGGTGATGAAATTTTTGCCTCTTAAATTTCTTGCTCTAGGGCAAGGCCCCGTCCAACCCCACCCTGCATTCAGTGTTAGTGCGAGTTAGGAGGCCAACATTTTGGAATTTCCAGAGCAGAACTCATAAGTAACTGCTTTTCCGAAGGGCATAGAACAGAAGGTTGGCTTGAAGGATTCTGATTGGGGGAAGCCAGGAGAGCTCATCCAAGGTTAAATAATGGGGTGTGTGTGTGTGTGTGTGTGTGTGTGTTTAGTGTAGTGCAAATAAAAAATAAACAAGTGGGAGCAGTTCGGTGGCGCAGTGAGTAGAGCACCAGCCTTGGAGTCAGGAGGACCTGAGTTCAAATCCGGCCTCAGACACATGACACACTTACTAGCTGTGTGACCTTGGGCAAGTCACTTAACCCTAATGTCCCTGCCTTCCCCCTGCAAAAAAAAAAATTAAACATTTATTAAAAAATATTAAAAAAATATAAGCAAGTAGTCTATTGGACAGTAGTCCAGGGAGGTCAAAAGAGTTAGTAGGAGATAAAGTCCTAGATTTAAAGCCCTAGTACAGAGACATTAGGGGTCATTGGGTCCAACCTCCTTGTTTTACAAAGGAGGAAAATGACATTCCAAGACCTTAATTGACAAGTTCAAGGCCACCCAGTTTGTAAATGCCAGAGGCAGGATTTGAACTCGAGACTTCTATCTCTAAATTCAGGACTCTTTCTACGGTAAACTATTTGAATAGTTCAGCTCCTATCTTATGGGACATCAGGACTCTTCCCGTGAAACTGAGTCATCATTAAGGTCTGAGAGGTCACCTTCGCAAAGGACGTAGGAGAGAATGTTTTTTTCTGAAGCCAAAGACTCCTTGTTTTTCTTCACTCATGTCTGTGTCAGCACTGACCTATCTGCCCCAGGGGTTTCTTTCTTTCTCTCCATGCTTCCCTCCTGAATCTGCTTTCTATCTTTTTTTTTTTGCCTCTTTCTCTGTGGTTTTGAGGTCTTCCTTCGATGGAGCTTCTGCGCCCTCTGTTGACCATTGAAGGTTAGGGCGAAGAGACTGAGCAAAGAAACGTATTGTCTAGTCTAGAAATATCAACCAATACAGTGTTCTAAAGACAGTTTTCAGGGAGCAAGATGGCAGGCTACAGAGAGACTAGGTAAAAACTTCTAGACTCATTACTTGTAAACTCGTTTCTAGGAAACCAAGTCCCAGACAAGGGAAGTGATTTGCCCAAAGATTTAGGGACTAAATAGTGGAAAAACCACACTGGACCTAGGGTGAGAAGACTGGGCTTAAAAAAGTAATGAATCTTCCCCATGCTGTTTGTGTGATCCTGGGTGAGTCACTTAGCTTTTATAGACCTCAGTTCCCTCATTTGCACCATAATGGGATCATACTTCATAACTGCATTGGTAACTAAGGTGGGACTTTTCTTACTGTTTGAGAATGCTAAATTAATTAAGTCTCTTTGATTGAGCCCTACTAGGTGCAAAGCCCCAGGCCCAAACCCCTATCTACTAGATGCGTGAAGCCCTCAGGGTCCTAAGGGGAGTTGCTAAGACCAGAGTCAATAGTATGCGCCTAAGTTCTGGTCACTCAGATGACATTTCATGATGGCTGAAAACTGCATAAACTATATAAAAAGAGACAACAGAGTTATTTGTTTGAGGCTCTCACTCCTGGAGGAGTGTTGGCATGGGACTCTGGGCAACTGCTGTAAGAGCCTCCTGACTTGTCAACCCAGATGTTGATTGTTTCTTGGTAACTATGAATTGTATTTGGTCTGTTTCTAATGTATGTTTGTAATTTGTTTGTATTTGCTCTGAAGTTCAGGGTGCTGGTTTTTTCCCCTGAACAAAGTGAGTTTATATGTATATGTTGGATTAAAGTAAGATTGTTAACCCCTTAACGTTGCTTTCCTTAGTAAAGCAGATCAAAAGAAAGTGTGGGGGCAGTGTTCTTGTTGTTGGGCTTGTGTTGGTCTTTCGCCCCCACAGCAGCTGCTAGCAGAATTGTTGCAACAGTAACCTTCAAGAACTCTTCTGCATCTAACATCCTATATATCCCATAGCTTTCCCGTGTGCTTCTTTTTATCTCTATACCTCTCATTTCATCTATTTTCCCTTCTCTCTCTTTTCCACACATAAATTCCTCTACTGTATTAGATCCCTTGATCATTCATCAGTATGGTCTAGTGAAAGAATACTGGATCACGAGTCAGGAGAATTCAAATAAATTGTATTCAGCACCTCTTATGTGCCTAAGCCTTGTGATGGTTGGGGATACAAAAGAAGTGACTGGATATTTGTATTATAGATTGGTTATCTAATCCAAACCCCCTCACTGCACATCTAACCAGGCTGTAGCCCATATTCATAGCATCTAAGAAGGAGGCACCCATTTCGGGAACACCAGAAATCTGCTTCTGGGAGAAGATATTCTGTCTGTGGTTGAGAACAATCTCTTTCCATTGGCTGTGTAACTCAAAATGGCAGGGTCTTTAAAACTACCAGATGGGGACATTCTATTTCTCTCTGTAACACAAGATGGTGGTGGTGTCCATAGGTGAAGCTCTTGTTCATCCATAACATGGGCACCATGCACTAAACTTGGTGGATTGAAGGGCTCCAACTTTCCCATCTTCCTTTGGGTACATTGCCTGTGAAACTTGGACAGTACACCAGTGCCATGCCAGGAAACAGAATTACTTCTAAATGAATTGTCTTAGAAAGATTCTGAAGGTCACCTGGCAGGATAAGGTACCAGACACCGAGGTCCTTACTCAAACTAAACTGCCAAGCATTCAAACTCTGCTTCAGAGAGCACAGCTCTAATGGGCTGCCCATGTTGTTCGAATGCAAAATGTACGCTTGCCAAAAAGCCTATTTTATGGAGAATTCACACAGGGCAAGTGCTCCCATGGTGGTCAGAAGAAGTGATACAAGGACACTCTCGAGGTCTCTCTTAAGAACTTTGGAATTGATTGTGTGACATGGAGGACACTTGCACAGGACCACTTAGCATGGTGTGTCCACATCAGAGAAGGTGCTGTGCTCTGTGTGCAGTATGTGTAAATTTGGAGTATCCACCCCAAATGTCCCCATGGACTATTTGTGGGCGACCTGTGGTAGAGCATTCTGAGCTTGTATTGGTCTGATCAGCTACAGTCGGACACATTGAAATTTGACTCTAGCACAGTGATGTCATTTTGGTCCTCTTCGAGACAACAACCAACCAACCAGACCCAGTGCCTCTGAGAAATGGGCTTGGGGTATTGGTCTGTTTTGTTTGTCCTTTTCAATTGTTGGCACAGGCAGTGGCATCTCAGGACCCAGAAGTTCAAGTCATGGCAACCCTGGAGCCAGAATTCCAGGCCAGATGTTGCTTCTGGCCCAGCAGGGATTCCCTGAAAAGCCAAGGTGGCGGGATATAAACACCGCCGGACTTGGGGTTTGGTGGGATTGTGCTATATAAGAACTGAGTTAAACTGAGAACCTGATCCATCTACCCTCTCTAGAGATGGAGGGGGTTTAAGGGAAGATCATGTACCCAGGTGTTGAGAGTAATGTTTATATGTTTGGTCTTGATATATCTTTGAAGTTCAATTCAATTAAATAAACAGTCAATAAGTGGCTACTATATACCAAGCACAGTATTAAGTTTTAAGGATAAAATAAAAAAGACAGCCTCTGCCCTCGAGGAGTTTATAATCTAACAGAGAGAGACAACACACAAAAGGAAGGCACAAAGGGGTAACCAGCCTGAGGGCATCATATTCCATGAAGTTCAAATCAAGTAGAGCTGCAGATGGAAAGGGGAGAGTGAGTTGGAGAGTCCAAGTCTAGACCTCTGTAAGTGAACACTTTTGGAGGAGTTCAGTGCTCCACCCTCCAGCCCTCTAATCTGACTGGAAGGAGGCTGAGGAAGTTGGGTGGAGGTTGAATATCCAAAGCTGACTTAAACAGCATGATGAGGAAATTTCAACTTATCCTTGGGAGGGTTATCATGTTCCTTGGAGTTTTAACCAAGAAGAGCTACAGATGGCAAATGGAGAGTAAATATTCCATTGTAAAAACTAATCTGGCTGTTGATTGGTTAAGTGGAACTGGGGTGCTGGGGACCCCTAAAATGGAGGGAACATAATTGGGTAGAGCGCTGGGTCTGGAGTCAGGAAAACTCCTCTTCCTGAGTTCACATCCGGCCTCAGACACTTACTAGTTGTGTGACTGTGGGCAAGTCACTTATCCCTGCTTGCCTCAATTTCTTCATGAGCCAGAGAAGGAAATGGTAAATCACTCCAGTATCTTTCTTTGTCAAGAAAACCCTAAAATAGGTCATGAAGAGTTGGATGTGATGACTGACCAACAACAGGTGAAAACAAGAAATGTACAAAATAAAACCAGAGAAAAGGCCCTAAAATGAAGGCAGACGGAGACTTGAAAAGAGCCAAGGAAGCCAGGAGGCGGAGATGAAGGCGGAGAAAGTTCCTGAGGTAGGACTGTATGATAGTTTCCGGTCTTGAGAGAAATAAGACTGCATCACATGAAATGATTAGAAAACAATCATTCCATAGCAACAGCAATAATAATGAGAGTGATAACTTACATTTAAAGAGGGTTTTAAGGCCCTGACAGACACGAGTCCAAATTCTGCCGTTGATACCACCTACGGGAGGCACATTAAGTGCCAAAGTATCTGGTATGACTGTAAATACTGGCCCAGAATCGAAGGATCTGGACGTACAGGGGCTGGGCTTTTACCTTTAAGGTCTTTTTTTTTTTTTTTTTTGCAGGGAGGAAGGAAGGGCAATTGGGGTTAAGTGTCTCACCCAAGGTCACACAGCTAGTAAGTGTATCAAGTGTCTGAGGTCCAGATTGGAACTCAGGTCCTCCTGACTCCAGGGCTGGTGCTCTCCTCACTGAGCCACTTAGCTGCACCCTTTAAGGTCTTTCTTGATTAGTCTCAATAATAGTTCTTTGTTCCCTTTAGGTGGGCTCTTCCCTGGGATCACCAGGATATGGCTAATTTTGTTCTCTTGAAAGCACCAAGTCAACACAGTGTAGAACACAGATAAATTATATTATGTACAAGAACAAAAAACAGATGACAAGTGACTCATATCCCAATTAGTAAATAGTCAAGACAACTCCCTTTTATTGAAGCAGCGTCTTGATATTTTACTTTCAGTTCTGTATTCTCTCCCTTCCCTCTTGCCCTTGCCACGCCCCCCATCTTTCCCCTACTTCCCGCCCCCCCCCCCCCACTGAAAGTAAGAAAAACAGATCCTTTGCTACAAAAGGGATTATCAAGTCAAACAAATTCCCACGTTGGCCATCTTTTAAAAAAATGTCTCCATCTGCACACTCAGTCTGTCACTTTTCTATCAGGAGTAGGTAGGTAGCATGTTTTAATGAGTCCTCTGGAATTGTGGCTGGTCATCATGATGATCAGAGTTCCCAAGTTCTTCAGAGTTGAATAGTTAACATTTACATCAGAGGTTCCCAAACTTACTTGGCCTACTTCCTCCTTTAAAAAAAAATTATTCAGAACCCCCTGGAAATCTACTTTCTTTAACCCTTTAATGGTTTTTTTTTAAAATTTGCATCATTTCAAAAAATATAAAATATATTTTTTAAAAAAGTGATGCATCTTAAATTTAATAATTTGTTATAAATTTGTGGGTTTTTTACTGTATTTGATGATACAATATTGCATCATGTAACTATTGTATTATAAACAAGTCATTACACACATGTATTCCTACCCACAGCATGCTGGACTTTCTGACAATGCGAGACACGCTCACCTGCCAACACTTGCTTGTTAAGACCTGTTGGTGGACTTGACCACTAATCAGTTAAAACTTGCATTTTGTGTGTTAATTTGGAAGAACTATGACTTTAACTCTGTTATGCAACAGATGAAACATGTAGGAATGGTTTTTCAAAATTTTCTTCTCTTCTTTCCTTATGCTTCCACCACCCTCTTATTTTTATTCAACTCCTCCTCATTGCAAGAAATAGAACTTCTTCATAGGTTCCCAAAGTGGGCAATACTGCCCCCTCTGGAGTGCTAGGATGATACAAGGAAGCAGTAATTGGTGCAATTGGGGGGCATTGAATAAAAATAAGGGGGCCCTGAGACATCTTGCCCATAATGCCACAACTAGTATCAGTAGGACTAAAACCACATATGCCTGATACCAAATCTAACAAGACTTGTACTATGCATGTTGTCTCTCTTCCATTTTTAACCTAGTTTCCTAATTACAAGAAGTACCTAAGTGTAACTTTTTATGCCATGGCATAAGGGTTAATGCCATAAAACTCATAAAGAGAATTAGTTTATCAGAAAAAAAGGCATGGGTTGTTGGTGATGAAATGCATTACTGCTGTTGTTACTATTACAAATCATAAGATTCTGATGTAAACTTTTTTTTTTTTTTGTGGCAGCTAGGTGGAGTAGTGGATAGAGTGCTGGACTTGGAGTCAGGAAGACTTGAGTTCAGATGCTTCAGACACCAGCTATGTGACCCTGGACAAGTCACTTAACCCTGTCTGCCTCAGTTTCCTCATCTGTAAAGTGAGCTGGAGAAGGAAATGGCAAACCACTCCAATATCTTTGCCAACAAAACCCCAAATGCGGTCATAATAGAAACGACTCAACCACATAAACTTTAAAAAAATAAGACTATAAATCCTTTTGGCCAACCATTTACGAGTACACAGATCTCTATCACATGCGTGTAAAAATAGCAAACATGCATACAACAATCATGCACAGGTGATTTCCATGTGTGGAGTATTCACTTGACGTATTAGGTTGTATGTGATAAGACAGAAGTAAAAATCTAGCCAAGGGGTTGTGTTGGCAACCAAAAATGGGCTCCTTAGCACTTAGTCAACAAGTGCCCTTGACTAGTTTGGCTTTTTCCCCTGAACTGAATACTGTTTGTATGTTGGACTGGAGTAAGCTTGTCGGCCCCTTCACCTTGCTTCCCTTGCTTAAGCTGATGGAAAGAACCTGTGCTTTCCCGGTCAACCCCTTCACCTTGCTTAAGCTGATGGAAAGAACCTGTGCTTTCCTGGTCAACCCCTTCACCTTGCTTAAGCAGATTGAAAGAACCTGTGCTTTCCCCGGGGTACCTTACACCCCCGCAGAAGCCAGATGGTTAAAAGCAGCTCCCGTTGGAGCCAGAGGCTGCTATAGCTACAGCCACAGCTACAGCCACAGCCACAGCTGAAGCAGGAGCTGCCAGTAGCAGAGCTGACCTACGGGAGGAAGCTGAACAAAGACTTCAGGCCAGTGGGTAATCTTTTTACCATAGAGGGGGAAGCATGATTTTGCTTTACGCAATCATGCTTCTCTGTAGCCTCCTGGTTACTCTTTCAAGGCGTACTTATTGGGCCTGGAAGCTTTTGATCAATATATCAAAATGGGGTTGCTGGTTCATGGGTTGGTTACTGTGGAGCCTAAATATATGTTTTGATTCTTCTGCCTTCTACTTTGAGAGTTTCTTATATCCGGTGGTTCCGAACCTTTCAGACATGTTTATGATCCTCTTTGAGATTATAAACTCTGCCCTCCTAATACAGGGGTTTGAATGAGCTCAGAGTGAAATATTTGAGTTAGCCACCAGGTGGTGTTCTACTTCAGTTACTAGCTTAGGCCTCTTTCAGTCAATCCTTCACATGCACAGAGCAGAGTTGGCCTTGAATATCTTGAGCACATGCTGGGAAACACTCCCAACCTCAGAATGGTGGTGACTGTTTTTGAACTTATGACTCAGAAGTGGTGTTTTAACTTCTTGTTGTTTTAAGTCCTGGTCTAGAGGTTTAAATACAACACATCATTGAATATAATTATATTTTTTGTTCTTTTATATATAGTTCTATATATTTTGGTTCAATACCCCTTTGGAGTAAATCACTCTCTCAGATCTCTTTCCTCAGTGCTTAAAGTTATGGACATTCATTATGCAATCAAGGCAGCTTTTTGTGTGTGCATAGAATAGTGTGAAAAGGAAAATAAGTAATACTCTCCTCTACTTCCATGGAAATTGTAATTGTTAACTATGTCTCCCCATCATGCCTGTACGCCTTAAAAATCTTTGGTACGGATGGGAAACGTTTTCAAGGCATGCTAAGCTGTGCCTCATTGAAGAATAAAGAAATGGGTTTTCACTTTTCTGTCTTAGGCTCACGGATGAAGCAATGCAGGGTGTGCTTTCCTTAGATTTTCTTCCCCTGGTCCTTGGCTGTTCCAATGTTTCTACTCCTGCTTCACTTCACTTGGAAGCAGGGATTGTTTTACTTTACTATTTATGTCCTCAGCTCTTAGTACAGTGTTTTGCACATAGTAAGCACTTAATAAGAGCTTTTTCCCTCCTTTCCCTCCTTTCCTCCTTCTGTCCCTCCTTTCCTCCTTCTGTCCCTCCTTTCCTCCTTCTGTCCCTCCTTTCCTCCTTCTGTCCCTCCTTTCCTCCTTCTGTCCCTCCTTTCCTCCTTCTGTCCCTCCTTTCCTCCTTCTGTCCCTCCTTTCCTCCTTCTGTCCCTCCTTTCCTCCTTCTGTCCCTCCTTTCCTCCTTCTGTCCCTCCCTTCCTCTTTCTCTCCCTCTTTCTTTCCCTCCCTTCTTTCCTCCCTCTTCCTTTCCCTCCCTCCCTTCCTCCCTCCTTCCTTCCTTCCTTCCTTCCTTTCTTTCTTTCTTCCTTCTTTCCTTCCTTCCTTCTTTCTTTTCCCCACACTGCGGAGTGACTAGGGATGCTTGGCTCTTGAAGCTGCTCACCTCCAGATAGAAGAATGAATGGGAGGAACAGATCATAAATAAAGGTTGTATCCTCCTTTTCCTCTCCTGTGGTTCTAGCTCTGACCACCCTCATGTCATAAAGGGATCATTTAGATCCCGGCTGTGTGTGGTGAGAAGCAATCATTTTCATGTACAGAATCTCCACATTTTCTCCACTATAGCCTTCTCAGAAAATTTTCTTGGGCTCGTTGTCAATTCACAGAGGTGGCAAAAGAAGTGGGGGTCCCATTGACCTCACCTAGCTTCAGCAGAATTACATAAGATTCCAAGACATCGTTGACTACTGAAATAACTTTGCTAACGATCAAATCATTACTGACAGACAGCGAAGTGTTAGAGAGGGAGATAATATGTGCACCCAAGGGATTTGCCAAAGTCATCATCAAAATAACTGACATTTATATAGCAATTAATGATTGCAAAGCACTCTATAGAGCTTCACAGCTGCCCTGCCAGGGGAGTACTACAAGCATTATCATCCTCATCTTGCAGATGAGAAAACAGGTCGGGAGAGAAGAAGTGACCAGCCCATGGTCACATGGTAGGCATCAGAAGTATAATTCAAACCCAGATCTTGACTTCAAATTCACTCCTACATCCATCATGCCTGGAATGCTGTATTTGGTGCCTGTCGTGAAAGGTGTCCTATGTAAAGTCTAAACAAAAGAAAGATTTCTTCTTGATGGTGTAGTTCTTCACATGTTCCTCTTTGCGGATATTGTGATAATTGTAATTTTTGTAATAAATCCTAGTCTCATAAATAAATAAAAGTCATTGTAATGCAAAAGAGATTCATCTAACCATCCATACTGGAAAAACAAAGTGAATTAAAAAACATCTCGTTGCTCTGATTGTAAAATACAGCTGGACAAGCAACCCATTGAATTAGTGCATCCACCTTATCTCTTAGGGAAATGATGAGCTGTGGCCAGAATCTTATAGTTGGAAGAGACAATTGGACTGGACTGCGCTTGGGAAATTGAGAAGCACTTTCAACGATTCTAAATCTCTCATTTGTATAGGAACTTTTGACTTTGATAGCAGCATTTCTCTGATAATGCTGTCTATGTGACTGTGAATTCTAGACCAACTACAACCGCAATGAAAAATCACAAGTAGTGTTAAGAGCAGGAGTGTCCAGCTGATAGCTCTAATTACTTTCGAGCTGATTGTTAAATTTTCAGTGTGAGTATTTACATCTAAGAAATAGGTAATCTCAACATATCACATCTTGACTTATTGTTTTATTGATTGTCTAAACTTAAAGTATTTTTTGTTCTGTCATTTTTAGTCATGTCCAATTCTCTGTGACCCCATTTGGAGTTTTCTTGGTTTTGTTGGAGTAGTTTGTCATTTCCTTCTCTAGCTCATTTTACAGATGAGGAAATGGAGGCAAACAGGCTTAAGTGATTTGTCCAGGATCACACAGCTAATAAGTATCTGAGACCAGATTTGAACTCAGGTCTTCCTGACTACAGATCCCAAGCTCAATCTTCTGTATCATCTAGCTGCCCCAATAACAACAATAATAAAAACTTTCATTTATATATTGCTTTAAGGTTTGCAAAGTGCTTTGTATACACTATCTCATTTGAGCCTCACAACACCCCTGCCCAAGGGCTTTGGAAAGATATGTGGTTGGGATAATACACTACAGCATGTTACCAATGATGACTTTCTTACAAAAAGTGGTAGAAAAAGCATCATAGAGATCGTATGTGACTGGCAAAGGTGGTGGGTCTGCCATGTAGCAAGAATAAAAAACAAGAGAGGCAGTCTGAAGGATGTAATGGTACCTTTCAGATGCTTGAAGAGTGAAAAGTTGAACTAGATCAGTTGTTTGTGATGTGGGGTCCATGAACTTGTTTTTAAAAATTATTTTGGTGATGGATTTAGAGAGCAGGTTGAGACATATTTTTTCGGATATGGCCAATGCAAGGATTTGTTTTTCTTGACTGTTTACATTTGCGACAGGATTTTATTTTCTTGTTTCACCATGAAGGAAGAGAGAGGAGGTGGGAGTAAGAAAAGGAGGGTCTTTGTTTGAAAATAAAATTGAATTAAAATATTTTGATAACTGTTTCAATAGAATTATTTTATGATCATATGTATTTTATGAACTTTTAAAAAATTATGCTGAGAAGGGGTCCATAGACTCCACCAGACTGCCAAAGAGGTCCATGATATAAAAAAAGGTTGAGAACCTCTGGACTAGATGGCATCTAAGAAGATCCCACCATGGCCAAGTCCTATGAGATGTATAGGATTTATGTTCTAAAAGAATAAGAGGAAGGCCTCTATGCTGTTGGGTAGATCTTCTACTGAGGTTTTATGGGAAACATGGGTAATGAGGGTGTGAATGAGTTTTTTCTGTTTTGGTCCATATTGGTGAAGTAACATGTCCTTCAAAGAATTAAAGCTGATTATCATCACTACTTCATAAGATTTGTGATTATATTATTGTGGGTATTCCTTCTACTAAAGAAAGAGAATGAGTATTTATGAAGCACCTACCATGCACTAGGCATTGTGCTAACCTCTTTAAAAATAATTTCTCATTCCATCTTCACAACAACCTTTGGAGGTAGGTGCTATAACTATCCTCATTTTACAACTGAGGAAATCAAGGCAGACAGAGGTTAAGCAATTTGTCCAGGGTCACACAGCTGTTAAGTAACCGATGCTGGATTTGAATTAAAGTCTTCCTGACTCCAGGCCCAACCCACCATCCACTGTACCACCTAGCTGTCTTTGTGGCTCCCTCATCAACTCCTTAATAGATAGATCTTCATGAGTTGCTGTGGTCAAACCAATTCATCACTTTACAGCTAAACTTCTACTGATGAATCTCTTCAAATTTAATTAGGATGGACACAGTCCAAGTGCATCAGTTGTTTGGGAACTCATTTGATGCTTTTCCAATCTTGTAGGACCTTTTGGAGCTCGTGCTCAGTTAGGACCAGGGTCATTATAGCAACACTGCAGAGCAACACTTAGATGCATCAGAACAGAAGTTTACAGAATGAAATTGGTGTTGTTATTCTTATTACTACTATTAGCTCATATTTATTCAGCTCCAAAACCCAAGGAAAATGATGAAAGTCCAGAGACAACTAAGTCACTTCCTTTGAGGGGAAAAATGCCAAGCTGCACTGGTAACATGCTGCATAGAGGATGATATAAAAATATTCAGGGATTTATTGATAGCTACCGCTGTCAGTCATACTTCACAACAAAAAGATTTCATAACTGGCTTATTATATGCTCAGATCATAGTCCCATGGTACATAAAAACCAATGGGGAATGAATAGCATCTTCAGATATATATGGGACAAGGCAGAATGGATACAATTGAAATTAGGGGGCAAAGGAGAAGGTTAGTAGGAGAGGAAGATCTTGATCAGATAAACTGATCAGCAATTATAGGTGATAAAGCTGATACTTCTTGCAAACAGAAAGCTGGAACTGACCAGATAGCAAGACAGCTTAAGTAAATAGGCGTAATAAAGCTGAGCCAGAAATTCTTCTACCACTAACCTGAGCTAAAGTTTGATGTCTCACCTAAATGCCACAAGCTCCAGCCTGTGATGACTAGCTTTTTAATTAAATGGCTGTGCTAGAGCCAATATAGCAAAATTAAAAATGCTCTTATGATAAGAACCAGCAGTGGAGATGAGGATATCTGGGTTAAGTCCTTCCTCTGATATGTACTGGCTGTGTGACCCTGAACAGTGTAATACTAAGTTGTTAGTGCTGCAGGCACCTCTTTAAAATGCTAAATGATAGAGCATCTATGGATCCGGCATCATGGAGGAGGTTTTTTTTTTTCTTTTCTTTTTAAATAGTGTTTTATTTTTGCCAATTACATGTAAAGATAATTTTTAACATTCTTTTTTAAATAAGATTTTGAGTTCCAAAATTTTCTCCCTTCCTCCTAAAGATGGCAAACAATTTAATATAGGTCATATATGTACAATCGTGTAAAACTTATTTCCATATTAGTCATGTTGTGAAAGAAGAGAGAAAACACAAGGAAAAAAGCTATGAAAAAATAAAGTGAAAAAGTATGTTTTAATTTGCATTCAGACTCTAGCAGTTCTTTCTCTGGAGGTGGATAACATTTTTCTTTTCTTTATTTTAAATTTAGGGTTAAGTGACTTGCCCAAGGTCACACAGCTAATAAGTGTGTCAAGTGTCTGAGGTTGGATTTGAACTCAGGTTCTCCTGACTCCAGGGCCAGTGCTCTACTCACTGCACCACCTAGCTGCCCCTGACATTTTTCTTGAGTTTTTATTGTCTTGGATCGTTGTATTGTGGAGAAGAGCTAAGTCAAGTTGATCATCATGCAACGTTGCTGTTACTGTATACATTGTTCTCCTGGTTCTGCTCATTTCATTCAGCATCAGTTCATGTAAGTCTTTCCAGGTTTTTCTGAAGTCTGCCTACTGATCATTTCTTATAGCACAATAGTATTCCATTATATTCATATACTACAACTTATACAGCCATTCCCCAATTGATGAGCATCCCCTCAATTTCCAATTCTTTGCCACCACAAAAAGAGCTGCTATAAATATTTTTGTACATGCCAGTCCTTTTCCCTTTTTATGATCTCTTTGGGACACAGACCTAGTAGTGGTATTGCTGGATCAAAGAATATGCACAGTTTGGTTGCCCTTCAGGCATAGTTCCAAATTGCCCTCAGAATGGTTGGATCAGTTCAAAACTCCACCAAACAATGCATTAGTGTTCCAATTTTCCCACATCATCTCCAACATTTATCATTTCCCTTTTCTATCATATTTGTCAATCTAATAGGTATGAGGTGGTACCTTAAAGTTGTTTTAATTTGCATTTTTCTATTCAATAATAATTTAGAACATTTTTTCATATGACTATAAGATAGCTTTGATTTCTTCATCTGAAAATTGCCTGTTCATACCCTTTGACCATTTATCAATTGGGGAATGACTTGTATTTTTATAAATTTGACTCAGTTCTCTATATATTTGAGAAATAAAGCCTTTATCAGAAACACTGGCTGTAAAAATTGTTTGGAGGAGGGTTTTTCACCAGGACTTCCTTATATCAGTGCAACTACAGGGCCAATCCCACCCCCCACCCTCCCAAAAAAGCAGTCTCATTAGATCCTTATAATTATTTCCTTGTTGTGCAGTCATGTCTAATGCTTTAGGACCCCATTTGGGGTTTTCTTGGCAAAGATATAAAAGTGGTTTTCCATTTCCTTCACCAACTCATTTTACAAATGAGGAAGCTGAGGCAAACAGAGTTAAGTGACTTGCCCAGGGTCACACAGCTATTAACTATCTGAGGCTAGATGTTCCTGACTCCACGCCTGGCACTCTATCTACTGTGCCACCTCGCTACCCACAATTATCTCATTAGGTTTTCACAACGACATTGTGAGGTAGGTAGCACATTATTATTTTACTTAGTTTACAAATGAGGATACTGAGGTCCCAAGAGGTTAGCTTCCTCCTCTATTCAAAAAACAGCGGAGGAGGTTTGAATAGCTAGTATTATTAGGCACTAAACCTGACGTCGTGATAAGTATTTTAGAAGAATGACTTTCAGAATTGTCTCTAAAACACAACAAATCCCAGTTTTGGCACGTGCCTTCTCCTTATTGAAATAACAACTTTGATATTTCCACAATTACCCTACTCCCTCTAAGTTATGTGTTTGTTTTTTTATTCACATTTTCAATTTTTTTTTTCATAAATTAGGAGAGCTCTAGCAACAAATTCTATAGTATTATTTTTTAATAGATAGCAGAAGATCTAGTCTGGTGGCCAAGATTTTTCTTCTTACTACTGTATTATTAATAACAATAGTAATAATAAGTATCAATACTGCTACAAATGAGGGCAGTGTGTGATTGAATAGTTTTAGTTTATCATCAGAAGCCTCCCCTCCCTGGCATTTGTACCTTTCCAGGAAGGGGTAGCTTTGCTTATCAAGTGGGGATTTTCCAGAACTTGCTACTGGGATTGGGGAAACACCCTCGGACATCTCAGGATTCTGGAAAATCTATGCCTGGTCAAGTGTCATCCATTTTCCCTACATCCTTGGGATTCTGACTCTAGTCTCTTCCAACCAATAGGCAAAGGAGATTCATCAAAAAACAGAACAAAAACACACCAAAAACAATTAAACAATAAATATCATCCAAATCAAAACAGATTTGGGTGTAGCAAAAAAGCTTAGGCTAGGGGTCTGGCGTCATCTAGGCCTCAGGCCAGGCCCGTTGTCATAGGAACAGCTGGCTTTGTTTACAATCCAGCTGTGGAGCCAATTCTCTGAAGCAGAAGCCTAGAGGAACAGAGGCACCCAAATGATCCTGTGTTTCTCAGAGTAACTAGGCTCAGTGGAGAGATTGTAAGAACAAAACAGGCCTACAAGGCAGAAACCGCAGACAGTCACGTCCAGATATCAGGCTTGCTCTTTCCCGACTGAGGTCTAGGCCTGAAATGGGATTGCCTGCTAAGGCCAGAGAAGAGACTCCCACCTAAGAAAGGGGGAGTCAGAGGCTGCAAGGAAGAGAGTGCATCTGGAACCTCTTAGTATCCTACAGGGCAGAAAAGATATGCAGCTGTTTTGGTTTTCTGGGCAAAAGGCAGAGTTGAAGTAGGACATATGTAGAGAGAGCTGAGTGAAGTCACCTGAGTTTGAGCATCCAGCTCATGTACAAACTGTGGATTATGCTTCCATTGAAATTCCACCCAGCTGCATTTTCAGTTTCAAAAAAATATTTCCATATCTAAGAGATTAAAAAATCATGAAAGAGTCCTGGGTGGTAGCAGGGTGCCCTGTCTAGAGGAGAACGATCCTAAAGAGCAAAATCTCTTTCCTCCATGGCTGGAACTCTAGCTTTTTATTAGTTTATAGGCTTAGCTTTTTCTCACTAGCAGGTTCACTGAGGATCCCTTGGGATGGGGTGGTACCTAAAGATACCCTAATTGTTGGGTAGCGTGAAGCCCTTCTCATTCATCAATCTCCCCTAATACCTGCTGTGGGCATCCCAGGTTTCCCATCCCTCCCAGCCTGATTCTTTCCCCTAATCAGCTTATTTGTTTAACCCAAGAAGAATTAGGAAGAGGAAAGTTAGATAATTTGAGGAAAACAAAGAAAAGGGAAGGCATCAAGATTCATAAGTAAATTAGTAACCCCCTGAAGTAGGCTAAGGTACCAGAGAGCCCAGTCGTGATACCTAAGGGAAAGATGACATTTGGCAGTCATTCACTGGGCTTCAGATAAGCTGGAAAAGAACCCATCTCTTTGAAGAGTAGAAGATACCTTTGTAGACCATCATTAGGGGTGTAAAGACAAGCACAACTTTGACCAATGACCTGATTCCAAAAGTTTCTACTCTTTGCTAAAGTTGAGAATCATGTAAGGTCTGCCCACAGGCAACTGATGTGAAATAAAATACTAAAACATTATCAAGTCGAATGAAGCATTCCTGTGAATATGCAATGCCTGGCACACAGCAAGGGCTTAATAAATGCTTCTTCATTGACTGTGACTTGGTTTTGGCAATAGCCTCCTAGCTCACCTCTCTTTATTCTTACCTTTCTTACTTGTTAGTGTTGCTTACTAGCTTTTTATCTTAGCATTCAGAGGATTATAAAATCATAGACTTGGGTCTTAGAGGTCATCTGGTCCAGTTTCCTCATTTTACAGATAAGGAAATTGAGACCCAGAGAGATTAAGTTTATTCTGTGAGATCATGAGAGATATAGCAAAAATTACTTTAAGTATTAATTAATCAAAGGAGAATGACACTTGGAAACCTAAAAGTTAGGGTATTAAAATGTCCTTATAACCCAGTAGGGAAATCCTTCTCATATCCTTCAACTAATTTAGAGAGAAGTGGACTTTGCTGAGGGAATGCTGTAGTATGAATATAGGGTACTGTGAATATAAGCCACGCATCTAAAATGATAAGATTTTGTATGTTTACAGCTAGAAGAGATCATCTAGTCCGACCCCCCAATTTTACTGATGAGGAAACTGTCTCCAAATGCAACACACTCTCCGCTGTATGACATTGGCTCTTAGGTAGACCTTTGACCTTACCCCCAACTAAATTTTTGTGAAATGACAGGATGCCAGCATTATACTTCTGGTATAAAAGCAATTTTCTAACCCAGATCTGTCTGTCTATGGATCTATGTCCCATATCTAGCAAATGAAAATGGGTTACAAGTTTGATGACAAAAACAAGTAACAGGGATAAAAGACCTTAATAACTCAAGCATTCCTAAAGGGAGAGGCCTTATTGGGCAAGCAGACAAAACATCACATTGAGAGACATCAAAGCTGATCTTGGAGTCATGATGTCACGAGTTAGAAGACTGCCTCAGACACTTATTAGCTGTATTATTGTGGGCAAGTAATTTTCCTGAGCTTCAGTTTTCTCATCTTTAAAATGGGATGAAAAAGCACCTACCTCACAGGGTTGTTGTGGGAATCAGATGAATGAGAGAATGTATATAAATCAAAATGTCATATAAATGAGACCTGTTGCCATTATTATTAATTAGAGGGCAAAGTTTATGAGGGAGAAGCTAGGTGGCACAGTGGGTAGAGTGCTGGGCCTGGAGTCAGCGAGATGAATCTTCCTGAGTTGAAATCTGGCCTCAGACACTTACTAGTTATGTGACCCTGAGCAAGTCACTTAATCCTCTTTGCCTCAATTTCCTTATCTGTAAAATGAGCTGGAGAAAGAAACTACAAACCATTCTGGTATCTTTGTCAAGAAAACCCCAGATGGGATTATGAAAAGTCAGACATGACCAAATAATAAAGAGTTTATGAGACATAAACTTCATAGCTGTGAGACATTAGCAAACTAGAGCCCTAAATGAAAAAGCCATTTCCCAGTGGCTAACACAACTCTCATTTTAAGTGGCTTTTCTTACTTGTTTGGATGCTTGGTTAAAAAAAAAATCTGGACTCTTAGTTTTGTCCTGAATGGGCTTTGTATTTGACCTGGATGAATTCTCTAGAATCAGCCTGATGGGGCAAGAAGAGGGTGGTTAGGATGATAGATGGTGGTAGATATAGTCAAGGGGTGAGGACTGGAACATGGGGGTTGTTTGGGCTGGTTGTCACAGGACTTGGGTGAATGATGGGTCAAAAATGCTGGAAGTCAATTTTTTAAAAAATTCGGTCAGGGTACATGGTAAAGGCAGATCAGAGTCTGGGAGACTATGGCAAGGCCTAGAGGATGAAGAAGAGGGGCGGGTCAGATCACATTAGAGAAGCCAGAAGGCCAGAGAATCAGGAACTGGGCTTGAAGTCAGAAGCAATATCAATGATCTCTTCAAGGAAGATAAATTATATTGACAATCTACCTAAGAAGTATTACCTTTTAATTGGCAACTGAGGCCCTTTGGACTCTTTGGAGAGGGATATCCGCTCTGGCCTTTTGTGGTATTGGAATTAATAGTTCTTTGAATGTTTGATAGAATTCTCTTATAAATCTATCTGGTCCTAGAGGCTTTTGGGGAGGGGGGAGTGAGGAGAGTTTATTTATGGTTTGTTCAAATTTTATTTTTTTGTGGTTGGCTTATCTAAAATTTTTCCATTTCTTATTCTGTTAATCAGGGCATTTTACATTTTTATAAATATTTATCCATTTTATTTGAGTTATCAGTTTTCATGACATATAATTGGGCAAAATGATTTCTAATAATTTCCTTGATTTCTTCTTCATTTGTTGGGAGTTTTCCTTTTACCTTTTTGATAGTAGTAACTGGATTTTCTTCTCTCTTTTTTTTTGTGACAAGATTAGCTAATGGTTTGCCTGTTTTATTAGTTTTCTTTCCCAAGAAGCCAGCTCCTAGTTATATTTGTCAATCCAACTTTTCTGTGTGATTTCAATTTTGTCAATTTCTTCTTAGGTTTTCAGCATTTCCGTTATTCTGTTTGACTAGGGTTTTCTGATTTGTTGCTTTTCTAATTCTTTATAGTTTCATGCCCAATTCATTGATTTGTTCTTTCTCTCTATTGATGGAAGTATTTAGAGTTAAATTTTCCCCTAAGGATTGTTTTGGCTTCTTATTCATTTTCTTTCCCAGGGACCACCCCCCATCCCTGCCCCTACCAACTTTGCTGAGAAAAACACAGTTTTTTCTAATTATTAGTAGATCAACATTTCTAATCTATAATTGAAGTGACCTCTTCCTACTCTTCTGTACCCCCACCCCCTCTTTATCAAGTCCAGATTCCAGTCTGGGGATCTTAAATTTTCTTTACTCTTTTTAATGAACAACTTTCAAAGTTGAAATTTGTTTCACTTGTTACAATTCCCTAACTGACCTTATTCTCCCTTTTTTATATCCCTTCTACTCTTTCCCTGCCTTTTCCAAATTGAATTTAACATATTTCCACACCAAATTCTGTGTGTGTGTGTGTGTGTGTGTGTGTGTGTGTGTGTGTGTTTAACTCTTGTTTATTTGGTCCATGTGAAAGTGAAGATACTAGAGTGGCCTGCCATTTCCTTCTCTGGTGGATTAAGGCAAACAGAGGTTAAGTGACTTGCCCAGGGTCACATAGCTACTAAGTGTCTGAAGCTGGATTTGAACTCAGGTCTTCCTGACTCCAGGCCTAGCGATCTATCCACCGGACCATCTAGCTGCCTTTGAGAGTGGTCACAAGATACCAATTTATTCTACTTCTTCCATGTTTATTTACTCTTTTCGTATACCTTATTTTTGTAAATATACTAAGTACCTCCTCCTTCTTCCTCATTTCTTTTCCTATTCCTTTGTTTTCTTCTTTCTTTCCTTTCTAACAAAAAGAACAAAATTACGCCCAGGCCCTGTGTTCATTTTATTTAACCTAAGTTATTTAAGACATCAGGATTTCAAAATTTGTTCTCTTCTCCCCATTAGAATGTATGCTTTTCATCATCATTTATAAAGCTTCTAATTGCTCAAATGTATTTACCTTTCTTGTTGTTCGAGGTTCCCTTAGTAAAGGGTGGTTTGCCATTTCCTTCTTTGGTGAATTAGGCTGAGAGAGGGTAAGTGACTTGACCAGAGTCACACAGCTAATAAATATCTGAGGCCAGATTTGAATTCAAGTCTTTCAGATTCCAGATTCAAGGCTCTATCCACTGAGCCACCTATTTACCTTTCTAGGTTTCTCTTGACTTCTGTGCTGCATTTCAAAATTTCTAGTTAGCTCTTCTCTTTGTATCAGGAGTGCTTGAAATTCCTATATTGTATCAAAGATTCATTTCCTTTTGCCCCTCTCCCACTCAGTTTTGCAAGGAAGTTATTTTTGGTTGTAAACTTTTATTTTTTGATTTCTAGAATATATTCCAATATTTTCTCTCCTTTGAGTAGTTGTGGTATAGTTTTGTGTCATCCTATCTGTGATCATTTGGTACCTGAATTCTTTCTTTTGGGATACTTGCAATATATTCATATATATGTATATTATATATACATACACACATGTACATGTACATATATGTATATAGACACACATATACACATATGTATATCTATCTATCTGTCTATACATATATCTTTACCTTGGAAGCTCTAGATTTTGGCTATGATATCCTTAAGTTTTTTTCATTTCTTTTAGCAGTTTACTGCTTGATTCTTCCTATTTTCTCTCTGAATTTTGGTTAAGCCATTTATTCTCCTTTAAAGGTTTTCCTCCTGAATTTCAGTTTTATTTTTTATCTCTTGTTTAATTTCTTTTAGGCACTTTGGAGTCCTTGTGACCAAGTAATTTTTTTTTTTCTGAGGCTCTGCTTTTAGCAATTATGGAATTAATCTCTTCTTCTGGTTTTACTTTTTGGGTCTCTCTTAGCCAACGGTATTTCTTCATTGCTTTCAGTGTTTTCTTTCTGTAAATAAAATATTTTCAGTCTCAGTTCTTAAATTGAGATCAGGTGCTCAGGGTGGTCACCTCTAGCACTCTTGGATTTTTTAGATAGGTCCTGTTTGATCTTGTCTCCTCTGTAGTTTAGAAATTGCCACTGCTAATCTGGATGGAGTAGCTGGTATTGGGCCCTGCTTTCTGCTTTAATTCTTGGCTTCTTTTTTTCTTTTTTTTTTCCTAGGATGACAAAACTCTAAGTATCTTTATTTTTTTTAAATTTATTTATTTAACATATTTAGTTTTCAGCATTGATTTTCACAAAAGTTTGAATTACAAATTTTCTCCCCATTTCTACCCTCCCCCCCATTCCAAGATGACGTATATTCTGGTTGCCCTGTTCCCCATTCAGCCCTTCCTTCTGTCACCCCACTCCCCTACCATCCCCTTTTCCCTTCCTTTCTTGTAGGGCAAGATAAATTTCTACGCCCCATTGCTTGTGTATTTTATTTTATAGTTGCATGCAAAAACTTTTTTTTTTTTTGAACATCTGTTTTTATTGGCTTCTTTCTTAGTCTTCTGGTGCTTCTCTAAATATTCTGGCCTTGGCCAGTATTTGCACAATCCCTAATCAAGAATTGGTTTTGTTCTTTGCTGTGGTCCTGACAGGCCCCAGTGTAATGTTGGCATTCATGCTGGTCTCAGGTCTCTTGAGTGGGCCTCCTCACAAGCCCACTTCCCTTCCACCTCCAATGCTGGTGCTGCTTAATGCTAGTACTACTTAGTTGACTAGAAATATCTCCCAATGCTATAGTTCATGGATGGACTTTTTCTCCCTGCATGGAGAGCTTTAGAGGTTGATTCTGTCTATACTTTTGTTGACAGACCAGAGCTGGAACCTGGCTTCAGGGCTCCATTTTCCTGTGGTCTTCTTACCTTTGTCTTCTCAGCGCATGCCTAGTGCTGGCTGGCTTCAGGTCCTTTTGTGATGGCTTATGTGTCATGGATCCTCTCCCTGCTGCTTCTGGCTTCTATATTTACCTGTGCTCCCACTGACTTCCCTGATGTCACCCCTCTTTCTGCCTCCTTGGTTTTTGTATTTACCTGAGCTTACATTGTCTTCCTTGATTTGACCCTGTTGCCAGTCTACATAAATCTTTGTGCCTCTGTGGACTGAATGGAGTAGCTTGCTCCTGTTTCTTTTCCTTGTGGAATTAAAGGTTTTAAGCTTTAAAAAAGCTTTAAAGCTTCTGCGCTCCCTTTCCCCCCAACAGATCTTGCCTAAGACCCCTTTTTCTGTTGTGTCTCACTCTCAAAAATACCAACTCTTACAGATCATGGAGAAGATAGAAGTATTGCCCCATGGTAGGATTTCTCCTATGTTCCTGATTGTGCGGTAACCCTTGCTCTTCTCATGGTCATTTCCCACTTCTCCCCCATTTGCCATGAAATCTTTTCTTTAGGTTCCTGCCCTCCTATTTTTCTTGGTGTCGGTGGCCTCCAGAAGCTCCAATTTTCCCTTCACCCGAGTGGTCTCTTTAAGCACCAAATCCTTGGAGATTATGCCCATTATAATGTTGGAAGCTTTCAAATCGTCGGGCTGGAGAAGACATTTGAGAGTCCCTTGGACAGCGAGGAGATCAAATCAGTCAATACTTAAAGAAATTAATTCAGGCTGTTCATTGGAAGGACAAATAATAAGGCTGAAGTTTAAATACTTTGGCCACATAATAAGAAGATAGGACTCCTTGTAAAAGACCCTGATATTGAGGAAGATTGAAGGCAAAAGGAGAAGGGGACAGCAGAGGATGGAATGGATAAATAGTGTCAGGAAGCAACAAACACGAGGTCAGGAGAGAAGGGCCTGGCACGCCGTGATCCGTGGGGTCATAAAGCGTTGGACACGAGTGAATGACTCCACAACAACGACGACGACGTTCTCCACTCCGTTTATAGATTCTCTCTCTTTCTTCGTGGGAGTGTTCTTCAGCGACCTTCCTTCCGTCCCTGAGACAAAGTTTCTTCTTGTTTCGTCCTCTCCCCTTGCCTCCTCCCCATTCTCCCGTAGGCCTCCTTTTTCCCGAGAGACCATAGCCACTATTTTCTCTTCATCGTTAACCTTTGATTTGATGAGGGCGCGTCACGTATTATCTTCTGTCTTCTTCCTGTTCCTTCCCTCTTTGTACGCTCTCCTATTCCGCAATTTAGTCCTGCAAAAACGTTGATTCCCCCTTAGGCAAAGGGTCGTGAAGGTTAGACTGTATTTGAGGTCCATCTTTCCGTTTGACTTCTGCTTTCACCCTCGTCTCCTTGTGGACTTTGGATAGATTTCCCTCTGTTGTTATTTTATTGTTGCCGTCCTTTGCTGCTGTATTTTTTTATATCATTCTTACATTTACTGTGATTTGGGGTTTTTGCAGATAGATAATTTGCTCAGGTCTGGCTTTCTTTGTAGGAATGCTTCGAATGCCTCTTTTTGTTGAACCCCTATCCTTTTTTCATTAATGGTTAGGCTCAGGTTTGCCGTGTACACCACCTTTAGTTACATCTTTATCTCCTGCGCTTTTGGGGAACACATTATTCCATTCTCTCCTGCGGCTTCTGGCAGGTGCAGAATACTCTTGTTATTCAAATTCCCTTTCCTTTATTTCTTAAGTCTTTCTTCTGGTTGCTTATAGAATTTGTCATTTTTCATTGAAATTGTTAAATTTAACGACCACGTGCCTTGTTGTCGGCAGCCTAGGGTCTTGGAGGCGATCTGAGGATGCTTCTGATTAACATTTTCTTGAACAGTTTTACTGTATTGTATCTTGCGTTGAATTGTTCAGGTTTTTTGATTTGTCAAAAATCAAAATTTGGGAGACCTATAATTTTTGAATTTCTTCATGTCTGGTCTTCAAATTCAAGATGTTTTACTTGTATGGAGTTCACATTTTCTTTTAATATTGTTGGTCTTTGTTTCTTTCCCCCCAGGTTGTCCTTTACTTCTATGTATTTGCATTCCCAATCAGTTACTCTCTTCTGTTTTTTGGTGAGGTTTATCACCATGGATTCAAGTTTTTCTATTTTGTTGATTATTGCTGCTGTGAAGGTCATAAGTTCTGTTTTCATAATTCTTATTTTTCTTTTAAACTATTTGGGAACATCCTGATATGGTTCCAGGCTCTCTTGGGAACCCACAGGATCCTCTGCCTCATCAGGTGTTGATTCATTTTCCTTGATTTTGCAATACTTATTCAGAGACGCCTCCCGTCACTTAGCTGATTTGGAGGCCACATTCCCTTTTGTTATTAATATCTTCCCTGATGGCTTCTTTGCTTATGCCCAAGGTCTTCAACTACATTTTCCTCCTCTAAAGATTTTTGTTAATCTCCATCTATTTGCCTTATATTCATTCCCCGTTGCTTAACCTTCTGATTCCTTCCCTTTTGATGATTATTTTCCTGGGGTTGTTGTTGTTGAGTCATTTTTCAGCCACATCTGACTTTTTGTGATCTCATTTGGGGTTTTTTTTGGCAAAGATATTGAGGTGGTTTTGCCATTTCCTTCTCCAGCTCATTTTATATATGAGGAAACTGAGGCAAACAGAGTTAAGTGACTTACCCAGGGTCACACAGCTAGCAAGTGTCTGAGGCCAGATTTGATCTCAGGAAGACGAGTCTTCCTGATTCCAGGCTGGGCACTCTACTGACGGTGCCACCTAGCTGCCCACTTCCTTGGGGGCTGGACATCAAAGCCATCCTCCCGTACTGGACAATTCACATTTCACTGGCCACAGTATTAACCCCAGGTGACTTCTGTGGGGACAGAACTGGTCCTACCTGGATCCCTGATCTTTTGCTTCAAATAAGTCTGGTGGATCCATGTGAATGTCGACATCTTGCTCCAGTTCCCTCTAGCTGAGTTCTGTTGCTACACAAGATGCTGGCATGTGCAATCCCAGCCAGGGAAAGCTTCTGCTTTTTTAGTTTTCCGCAGTGCAGGGAGGAGGAGGAGGAGGAGGCAGAATTTCGTTCTGTTGCAAGACTTCGGCCAGCTTCTGTTGCCTTGCCAGAGCATGGTGGGTGGGTGGGGGAGGGATTGTTGAGTGAGTGCACTAAGTGTTAGGGATTATCTCTCTCTGCTATTAGTTTCTTTTTTTTTTAAACCACATTAGGTTTCTTGGTGTCTTAGATCATGGAAGTAGCTGAAATTGCTTTATCTCTTGTGTATAATCCCCATTTTAGAGAGGTTTAAGAAGTATGTAGGTCAGACAAAGTGTCTAGTTCTCTATCTTGTTGGTCATATGACCTAAAGTTTTCTGTTTCTTTTCAGTTTTCTTTATGTAACGTGGAGTATCATGTGTTTGATTCAGTGGGAGATAGGAATAGACTTCTTTAGAGTTTCTTCCCCTTTCCCTTCTCCAAGGGAAAACTAATTTCTGCCAAGAGGGAAAGCAGGAGGTTAGAGCCAGAGGCAACTCTGCTCTCCTCAAAGAAGGTACCAGGCTAGAATTATATCTATGTGTTCCTTTAAATGTTATTAACCTAGAGGATGTAATTTTTAGGTTCAAATTAAACCCCTGATCAGTATATCTTAATATGGATAGAAGTGCCCAAGCTTTATATATAAGGCTTGACCCCCTTCCCACCAAATACCAGTTCAACAATGAACACAGTGAATAGGAAAGAAACCCATTTATGTAAGTCAATAGCAGAACAGAAATGAGAGAAAGTATACATATGAGAATATGTACTTGACAATACCAATTGAAGGAGTTCACTCATTGGGAGCAATGTATGAGGAAGTCTCAGATCTCACCCAAAGGAAAAGCCCCAAAAGCTCTAGTATAGCAAGGTGTGTATAGACATGACAGAGATTTCTAGCTCTTTTTGTGTTGCCTTCTTCCTAGTCTTTCTCTCCCTTCAGTGACCTGGAGAGAGGTTGGCATTATGGATCTTCTCTCTCAAAGTTAGAAGCTAGAAGAACCTGAAGAAATTGAGGATTGGATTTCTCTTCTCTCCTGATCTCACCAACTCTGCCCTGCCCCTCATGTAGGTATAAGACATTGATCTCCACCAGTGAGGAAAGAGTTCCATACCACTGGGCTTCGGTGCTCAGATTATGTTCATCATTGTCTTTCTGGGGTTCTTTAAAAATAGTTGCTGGGGTTTTATGTGGGAAAGCTGGGCTTCTCTACAATTTTCCACTTGTCATCTTAATCAAAAGTCCAATGCTTTTGAGATTTGAAGGCATATCTGCCTGTTACTTTTAATCAAACAACAAGCATCTATTAAGTACCTACTATGTGCCAAGTATAATGCTTGGTGCTGGGGACAGAAAGAAAAAAATGAAACAAGCTATGCTTTTAAAAAACTACATTCTATTAGGGAGACAATATGTATGCAAAACATGTATATGAACATATGCATTTTCATTTTCCACCTGGCCTCTCCACTGTTCAAAGGAAAATTCTTTGTTTGGTCTTTACAACTTGATTAATGAGGCAAAATTCAGGACAAAGGGAATTAAAAGGATTTTATTATAAGTACATCAAGGTCACATCAAGGTCACGGGTATTGAAGGGCTGATCACTGGGGATCAGCAATGGCTCCAAGGTAGGGCCAGCTTTTACAGGTAACTTTAAGACAGTTCAGATAGGTCAACCTCAGCAAAAGAGGTTAGGCCCTTGCATCTCAGTCCTTCCCAACTTAGCAAGAACATGACAATTTGCAGGTACAGGTACAAAGATCACAGGTAGGGGGTGACTTGGCTATGTGACAAATATCAAGGAACCAGGTTATGCCTCACTCAACACTGATTGATAAACAGGGCTGGGAACAATCACTGAGTCAATCTAACTTTCAATACCACCATGTTCCCATGTCGGATACCCTTCCCTCTCCCCCTCCCCAGCTTTTCAGCTTCCTTTTGTCTTCTGTCTTCCCTCATTAGATTGTAAGTTCATTGAGGGCAGGGATTGTCTTTCTTTTTCTGTATTTGTATCCCTAGCACTTAGAACAGTGCCTGGCACATAGTAGGTATTTAATAAATGTTTACTGACTATTTATTGATTATATAAAATATAAAATGTAGTATATGTATATATAACAATACATATACACACATATGCATATGTGTATATAATATAATACATACATGTACACATACATGTATTATTATAATAATATATGTATTATATACTATACACATATGATATGTGCATGTGTATGTATTTTATATATAATACACACATATATGTACACACATACATGTGTGTGTACCTATATCTATATCTATACATACACACACAAAATACAAGACAATTTAAGCAGCTCACTAGCATCTGGCTGGGGTAGATAGGCCAGGTAGGTAGGAAAGGCCACACATAGAAGGTAGCATTTGAGCTGAGTCTTGAAAGAAATTAAAGATTCTAGGTGGCACAGTGGATAGAAGGCTGGGCCTGGAGTCAGGAAGACTCACCTTCCTGAGTTCAAATCCAGTCTCAGACACTTGCTAGCTGTGTGATCCTGGGTGCCTCAGTTTCCTCATCTGTAAAATGAGCTGGAGAAGGAAATGGCAACACTCCTTTTTCTCCGCCAAAAAAAAAAACCCCAAAACCAAAATGGAGTCATGAAGGGCCTGACACAACTGAACAACAGTAGAGATTCTAAGAGGTGGAATTTAGGAAGAAGTGCATTGCAGACATGGAGGACAATCAAGGCAAAGGGACCAGTGGATAGAGCATTTCTTGTGAGAAAGTGTAAGAGGCCCAATTTGGCTGGACCAAAGAATGTATGAAGGGTAATAGGGCACGATAAGCAAGGAAAGGTAGTTTGGAGTCAGATTGTGAAGGCTGTAAATGCTGAACCATTTGTATTTCATCCTAGAGCCACTGGGATTTGTTGAGTAGAAGGATGTGGTCAGATTTGTGTTTTAGGAAACTCATTTTGGCAGCTGTATGAAAAATGGGTTAGAGTAGAGAGACCAAGGGTTTTGATCTCAGAAGCCTAAATTACAGCTGATGAACTGAGACAGCAAGTTAACTGGATGACAGGAGGCTCAGCCAGGGGTGTGGTCTAATCCCAAACAGGGATTAGAGAAATTATCAGATAAAGACATTTTAGAGATTATCCAGTCTAATTCCCTCATTTTATGGATGAGGAAAGCCGAATACCAGAGAGATTAGCTGATCTGCCCAAGGCCACATAGCTACCTATGTACCTAGACTCACCGGGGTTGAGGTGATGAAACACTAAACTGAGGTGGGAGGGATTAAGTTGAGGAGCAATGCAACAGGCCAGTCTTTCCAAAGAGGGCAAGTCATGTTTGAAATTTCCATGAGAATTGTGTTTCTGGAGGGAGGTAGTCTGCCCCGGACTTAGAGAACCTAGATATTTAGGTCCCCTTAACTTAATACCTTCACTTTCCTGGTTCTAAGGGTCTTCTGAATTGTTCTTAAAACATAGTATTATATCTTTAGGGTGGTTGGGAGCCTCTAGGGGTGCCAGGAGTATAATTCCATCTTACTCTCATGGTTCCCCTCCAGCCCTCCCAGACCTCAGGGCCCTCAATGTTTGAAACGGAAGCATAACATAATATTTTTACTTAGGACAGCAGCAGAGAGGTCAGTTGGACCTGGATGAAATAAGTGGCTTATTCCCCAACCCCCACCCATCCCCCTCTCCTCATTTTCCCTAGGCTCTGTCAGCCTGAAACCAGACTCCTTCAATCTTTTCTGGTCCTGCTTTCTCCTCCCCCCAATCCTTCCCCTTCATTATAAGGATTGGGAAACCAGGGATATTAGAAGAGAAGGCAACTTGTTTCTTCTTCCTCCTCTTCCTGTTACTGGCCTGAGGACTATCCCTCCCCTTTTCAGAGACTCATCTTTTCCCCAACCCCTGTGGGGTCTCTGGACCATATCAAGGAGAAAATATATCCCTGAGGAAGAACCCCCACGTTAGCATCTGAAGAAAAACCCTGACTGTCCCATATTAGTTACAACTCTGCTGACTTATCCCCTAAGGATAAGACCATAACATACTTAATAGTGTTGGCTCAAGTCTTTGAAAATTTTTGAGGCCGTTTAATATAATATAATATAATATAATATAATATAATATAATATAATATAATATAATATAATATAATATAATATAATGTAATAATAATACACATGGAGACACTTCAGAAAGTGTAAAATTTTATACAAAATAAAAAGGTAACAGTACTAATATTTCTCCCTAAAGCTATATCAATGGAACCATTAATTCTCCTGAGACTTTTCACCCACTCCTGGAATGTCAGTGTAGGAGTCTAGAGAAGAGCCAAAGAGAAATGGGTTGGCATTTGTCCTTTTGGAAAGCAGTAAGAAGGGAAAACAAACCCATTAGTTTTAATTAAATACATACAGTGATACTACTTTTGATTCAGTCATAATTTATTAACCATCTAATATGTGCAAGGGATTGTGCAAGGCCCAAGGCACATTTCTATAGGATTGGGGGCTTATAAAACAAGGCAGTGAGTGAGGTAGTGGAATTATAATTATTCCCATTTTACAGATAAAGCCATTAAGCTTCATAAAAATGCAAGAATCAAAGCTGGTGGGGACCTTGGAGGTCATTGGGTCGAATCTCCTCCCACGCATTGACTAAGGCTCAGAGGGGGTTTATTTGACTCAAGGTCACAAAGGTAGTCGTTAGCGGGGGTAAGATTCGAACCTGGGTCTTCTGACTCCAATTCCAGCGCCCTTTCTGCTATGTTACATGCCTTTCCCAGGATCACATAGCTAATAAATCTTACAGCTAGGGCCTGAACTCAGGTTTTCCTGACTCAGTGGTACAAAGATTAAAAAAATAAACAAACCAGTAACTGGATTTGGAATACAAAGAGCTGGATTTGAATCTTGACTCTGATGCTTACTACTTGTGTGACCTTGGGCAAGTCAATTGACTTTTTGGGGCTCCATTTTCCTCATCATATAAAATAGTTTGGAGCCCTTTCTTTAGAATTCTATGACTCTTATTGCTTCCCTCTCTTTTTTTTAAAATTTAATATATTTAGTTTTCAGCATTGATTTTCACAAGAGTTTGAATTACAAATTTTCTCCCCATTTTTGCCCTCCCCCCTACTCCAAGATGGTGTATATTCTGGTTGCTCTGTTCCCCAGTCAGCCCTCCCTTCTGTCACTTCACTCCCCTCCCATCCCCTTTTCCCTTCCTTTCTTGTAGGGCAAGATAAATTTCTACACCCCATTGCCTGTGTATCTTATTTTCTAGTTGCATGCAAAAACTTTTTTTTTGTTGTTTTTGAACATCTGTTTTTAAAACTTTGAGTTCCAAATTCTCTCCCCTCTTCCCTTCCCACCCACCCTCTCTAAGAAGTCATGCAATTCAACATAGGCCACATGCATATCATTATGTATAACCCTTCCACAATACTCATGTTGTGAAAGACTAGCTATATTTTGCTCCTTCCTAACCTATCCCCCTTTATCCAATTTTCTCCCTTGACCCTGTCCCTTTTCGAAAGTGTTTGTTTTTGATTACCTCCTCTGCCCTCCCTTCTATCATCCCCCATTTTTATCTTCTTCCTCCTTCTTTCCTGTGGGGTAAGATACCCAATTGAGTGTGTATGGTATTCCCTCCTCAGGTCAAATCTGATGAGAGCAAGATTCACTCATTCCCCCTTACCTGCCTTCTCTTCTCTTCCTACAGAACTGCTTTTTCTTGACACTTTTATGCGAGATAATTTACCCCATTCTATCTCTCTGTTTCTTTCTCTCTCAATATATTCCTCTCTCATCCCTTAATTTTATTTTATTTCTTTTAGATATCATCCCTTCATCTTCAACTCACCCTGTGCCCTCTCTCTCTCTCTCTCTCTCTCTCTCTCTATATATATATATATATATATATATACACATACATATATACATACATACACACACATATACATATACATACACACACACATATATATCTATATCTATATATATATATGCATATTCCCTTCAGCTACCCTAATACTGAAGTCTCATGAATCATACATATCATCTTTCCATGTAGGAATGTAAACAAAACAGTTCAACTTTAGTAAGTCCCTTGCGATTTCTTTTTCTTGTTCTTTTTCTTGATTACATTTTCATGCTTCTCTTGATTCTTGTGTTTGAAAGTCAAATTTTCTATTCAGCTCTGGTCTTTTCACTGAGAAAGCTTGAAAGTCCTCTATTTTATTGAAAGTCTGTATTTTGCCTTGGAGCATGATATTCAGTTTTGCTGGGTAGGTCATTCTTGGTTTTAATCCTAGCTCCATTGACCTCCAGAATATCGTATTCCAAGCCCTTCGATCTCTTAATGTAGAAGCTGCTAGATCTTGGATTATTCTGATTATGTTTCCACAATACTCAAATTGTTTCTTTCTGGCTGCTTGCAGTATTTTCTCCTTGATCTGGTATATTAGGAAGGCAGAATTTATGATTTCAAAGAGAATCTCATATGTGCCTAAAAGGTCCGGAACCGCAAGATATAAGGAATTCTCTAGGCAGAAGGCAGGAGAACTAAAGCATGTATTTACACTCCACAATAACAAGCCCACAAACCAGCGTCCCCATTTTGATATTTTCATCAAAAGCTTTCAGGCCCAATAAGTCCGCCTCACAAGGGTAAATAGGAGGCCACAGAGAAGCGAGATGGTATAAGGCAAAATCGTATACATGCTTCCCCTCTACGGTAAGAAGATTACCCACTAGCCTCTAGTCAGCTCTGCTACCGGCAGCTCAGCTTCGGCTGTAGGCGTCTCTGGCTCCAACCGGAAAAGGAAAGGAGGATCTTCAAGCTGTCCTCTCCCCTCTTATAGAGTTTTTGACATCATCAAGCGCCGCCTGAACTACCAGGGCCGATTGGTTCTTGACTTGGCCCCTCACCCAGCGTAGACCACGTTAACACACCTCCCCTCAGCCAGCGCCACGACTCATCACACAGGAAGCTCTGGTCCTGCCCCGGAAGAGCAAGCCCCAGCGTCCAGGGAAGCTCATCGAGGCGAGCTGAGTCATTCAAAGAAAACAAAGTCCATTCTGGCTACATCTGGGAGCTCTGGAATTTGGTGACAATATTCCTAGGAGATTTCTTTTTGGGATCTATTTGAGGAGGCGATCAGTGGACTCTTTCAATTTCTATTTTGCCCTATGGCTCTAGAATATCGGGGCAGTTCTCCTTGATAATTTCTTGAAAGATGATATCTAGGCTCTTTTTTTGATCATGGCTTTCAGGTAGTCCAATAATTTTTAAATTATCTCTCCTGGATCTATTTTCCAGGTCAGTGGTTTTTCCAATGAGATATTTCACATTGTCTTCCACTTTTTCATTCCTTTGGTTCTGCTTTATAATATCTTGATTTCTCATAAAGTCACTAGCTTCCACTTGCTCCAATCTAATTTTTAAGGTGGTATTTTCTTCAGTGGTCTTTTGGAGCTTCTTTTCCATTTGTCTAATTCTGCCTTTCAAGGCATTCTTCTCCTCATTGGCTTTTTGGAACTCTTTTGCCGTTTTAGTTAGTCTATTTTTTAAGGTGTTGTTTTCTTCAGTATATTTTTCAGTATTTTTTTGGGTCTCCTTTAGCAAGTCCTTGACGGTTTTCTCACATCCTTCTCATTTCTCTTCCCAATTTTTCCTCTACTTCTCTAACTTGCTTTTCCAAATCCTTTTTGAGCTCTTCCATGGCCTGAGCCCAGTTCATGTTTTTCTTGGAGGCTTTTGTTGTAGGCTCTTTGACTTTGTCGACTTCTTCTGGCTGTATGTTTTGGTCTTCTTTGTCACCAAAGAAAGATTCTAAAGTCTGAGACCGAATCTGGGTGTGTTTTCGCTGCCTGGCCATGTTCCCAGCCAACTTACTTGACCCTTGAGTTTTTCAGCGGGGTATGACTGCTTGTAGAGTAAAGAGTACTATGTTCCAAGCTTGGGGGGATGCTCCAGCTCTGCCACACCAGCACTCCTCCTTCCCCAAGAACCCCCAGCCTGGACTGGACTTAGATCTTCAGCAGGCTCTGCACTCCTGCTCTGATCTGCCACTTAATTCCTCCCACCAGGTGGGCCTGGGGCCAGAAGCAACTGCAACTGTAGTTCTATAGCTGCCCCACCTCCTCTGCCCCTGGGGTGGTGGCTGAACCACGGACTCTATCCCCCTATCCCCAGCAACTTTTCCTATTAACCTTCTCTGTTGTCTTTGGTGTTTGTGGGTTGAGACGTCTGGTAACTGCTGCAGCTCACTGATTCAGGGCACTAGGGCATGCTCCACCCAGCTCCTCGTCTGGTTGGTCCATGCCGCCCATGCTGGGCTCTGCTCTGCTCCCAGTCCATGCGCGAAAGACCTCACCCAGCTACCATCCAGGCTGTCCTGGGCTGGAGCCCTGCTTCCCTCTGCTATTTTGTGGGTTCTGCAGTTCTAGAATTGGTTCCGAGCCATTTTTATAGGTTTTTGGAGGGACTTGGCGGGGAGCTCATGCTAGTCCCTGCTTTCCAGCTGCTGTCTTGTCTCCACCCCCCTTCCATCTCTTTTATAGTACAGACACATCTCTTGAGAAACTTGCTGTCTAATGGGGAGAAATAAAATGTACAAAAATAAATACACTACAAAGGAAATGTCTAGGAAAAGCATTGCGAGATATTTGAGGAAGGATGCTTTCATCTGTAAGGGTGTTTATGTAGTGAGAAGAATGGAGGTCAGGGAAGACTATGGATGGGGATGTTGGTACCTGATTTGAGACTTGCATGAAGGAAAGGACTTCAAGAAATAGAGACAGATGAGTCTATTCCAAGCATGAGGGAAGGACTGAGCTAAGTTATGGAGACTGGAGAAGGTAGGACAAGAACCAGGGATGAAATTCAACGTGGCTATAAGGGAAAGCAAAGTTAGAATTTCCAAAAAGTTCAAATCCAGCCTCAGACATTTACTAGCTGTGTGACCTTGGGCAAGTCACTTAGCCCCAGTTTCCTCAATTATAAAATGGGGATATTTATCTCCTATCTCCCAAGGTTATTGTGAAGATCAAATGAGGTAATATTTGTAAAACTCTTAGCGCATAGTAGGTGCTATACTGATACATATTCCTTTACCTCCTTGTAGAGAGAGAAGAAGAGGGGGACTAAGAGTCCAAGGTTACACTCATATATAGGGGGTGGGGCATAGATTATGATCCTGCAAAAAAGATTGAGAAAGATCACTCTGACAGGGAGGAAGAGAACCAGGAGAGTCAGTCAATAAGGAACTTAAGCTCCTACTATGCATCAGGTGCTGTGCTAAGTGCTGGGGATACAAAGAAAGGCCTTCCTTCCCCCCCAAAAAAGAAAGAAAAGAAACAGTTCTTGCCTTCAAGGAAAGTATGTTCTTTTTTACACAGTATTTTATTTCTCCCCCAGTTACATGTTAAAACAATTTTTAAAAACTTTTAATAAAAAAGTTTTGAGTTCTAAATTCTATTCTTCCCTCCCTTCCTCTCCTCTTCCCTCCCTGAGATGGTAAGCAATCTGATATAGTTTATATATATACAATCATGTAAAATATTTTTATATTTGTCATTTTGTACAAGAAGACTCAGAAGGGAAGGAAGGAAGGAAGGAAGAAGGAAAGAAAGAAAGGAAGAAAGTAAGAAAGAAAGAAAGGAAGAAAGGAAGAAAGAAAGAAAGAAAGGAAGGAAGAAAAAGAAAGAGAGAAAAAGAAAGAAAGAAAGAAAGAAAGGAAAGTGAAAGTTAGTATGCATTAGACTGTATTTAGATAGTATCAGTTCTTTCTCTGGAGGTGGATAGTGTACTTCATCATTAGTCCTTTGGGATTGTGTGGTATCATTGTATTGCTGAGAGTATTGCTTCACAGTTCTTCATTGTACAATACTGCTGTTACAGTGTACAATGTTGTGCTGGTTCTGTTCACTTCACTATGCATCAGTTCATGTAAATCTTTCCAGGTTTTTCTGAAATCGTGCTGCTTGTCATTTCTTATAGTACAACAATATTCCATCACAATCATATACCACAGCGTGTTCAGCCATTCCCCAATTGATGCTCATCCCTTTGATTTCCAATTCTTAGCCACCACAAAAAGAGCTGCAGTAAATATTTTTGTACTAATAGGTCATTTTTCCTTTTTTGGGGATGTCTTTGGGATACAGACCTAGCAGTGGTATTGCTGGTTCAAAGGTTATTTGCAGTTTTATAGCCCGTTAAGCATAGTTCCAAATTGAAGGAGAGTATATTCTAATGGAATAATAATAGCCAACATTTATAAAGCCTTTAAGGTATGCAAAACAGCTTGTACATTTTCTCATTTAATCCTTACAATAACTCTGTGTGGTAGGTGCTATTATCCCCACTTTATAGATGAGAAAACCGAGGCTGAAAAAGGTTCAAATGACTTGTCCAGAGTTACACAGCTAGTAAATACTTTGAACTCTAGTCATCCTGACCCTAAGTCCATGGCTCCATCCTCTTTGTCAGCTAGCTACTTCAAAGAGCAGCATTATCAAAAGCTAGGGAAGAAAGTACTTCTAGGAGGGGTGGATGTTCAACAGTGCCAAATGCTGGTAGAGAGATGACTGCGATTTAGTGACTGGAAAGATGGAGACTGAGACTTAGCAATCTAGTTTAGCATTGGATTTAGCAATAAAGATACATTGGTGACCTTAGAGAGAGAACAGTTTTACCTGAGTGGTGAGGTCTTTGGAAGCCAGATTACGACATGATGAAAAGCAAGTGGGACATGAGAAAGTGAAGAAAAATAGATAGCTTTTTATCTGGTAGTTGGCTATAAAAGGAAGGAAAAATATGATATTAGTTTGAGAGAATGAGAAGATTCATCTTCAAGTGAAGGGTTTTTATCTTTATTTTAGAGTGGGGAAGATCTTGTTGTGTTTGTCCTTCATTCTCGAAGAGGACCATGATGTCAGGGAAATGATGACATGACTTGCAATTGACTTTGAGTGAGGGAGGGCTGTGCAAGGTCACCAGCCTCACCTTCTCCTCCAGAGCCATTTGGGTCCAGTGACCTGATATTCTTTGGGATGACTGGAGATGACCCAGGGTGCAATGGATGACCCTGGTCCTTCCAGGCTAAGGTCTTTTCAGGTTCTCACTTTAAGTGAGGTAATACCCATTCAGTGAATAGGCCTCTTTAAGAAGTTAATCAAGGGATGGCCCCTTTAATCAAAAACTGGCCTGTTTGAAAGCAGCTGGGAAGAAGGTACTGGATAAAAGGAGGTTGAAAATTTGGGAGATAGAAGGGATGATCAAAGAGGCAAGCTGCCAGAGGAGAGGGGAGGAGATGGAAGCAAAAGGACAAGTAGAGACATTGGCCTTGGTAAGGAGAAGGGGATTCTTCCTCAGAGAATGGAATGAAGATGTGAGAATGCAGTATAATGTTGAGGGGATTTAAGGTGTAGAGTTGAGGAAAAGAGGGAACAGGCTCACAAGTGACTGTCTCAACTTTTTCACTAAAGCTTGAAGAGATGTCTTTTGCTGTGTTGGCATGCATAAGCCACTTAAATCAGTCAGTCAAGAAGCATTTATTAAGCCCCTACTATGTTCCAGGTACTGTGCTAAACTCTGAGAATACGAAGGAAGGCTAAAAACAGTCCCTGCTCTCAAGGAGCTTATAGTCAAATGGGGGACACAATGTGCAAATAACTATGTACAAACAAGATATATACAGGGTAAATTGGGAGTAGCCTCAGAGGGAAGGCCCTAAGATAAAGGAAAACTGGGAAAGGTTTCTTGCAGAGGGTTGTTGTGTTTGTCCTTTGTTCTGGAAGAGGACCATGAACATCAGCAAAATGATGGCATGACTTGCAGTTGACTTTGATTTGAGTGAGGGAGGGCTGTGCAAGGTCACCAGCCTCACTTTCTCCTTCACAGTCATCTGGATCTAGTGACCTGATATTCATCAGGATGACTGGATATGGCCCAGGATGCATTGGGAGACCCTGGCACTTTCAGGCTGTCTTTTCAGGTTCTCATTTACCCATCCAGTGAATAGGCCTCTTTAAGAAGTTAATCAAGGGATGGCCCCTTTAATCAAAACTCCAAAAAAAAAAAAAAAAGAAATCAAACTGGGAAGGAAGCCCCTCAGGGTCCCTGGCCAAAAGAGAAATTGTTACTATTTAGTATTTATGTTCACTCTGTGCTAGGAGAGCAGGGACTTATTTATTGTCCAATCTATGAGCTCCAGAGTGTTTAAGGTTTGAGTTTTGAGAGAGAAATCTAGCCAGTAAACCCAGAGGTAAGGAGTCCTCTTCCAGAATGAAGGACAAACGCAACCTGTGAGTTGCTTGCCCCACCTCGCCCCCCTCCCCCCTTTTCCCGTCTCCCCTCCTCAGAAGGTAGAACTTGAAGGAAGCCAGGAGGCAGAGCATTCCAGGCGTAGGGGAGAGGGCCAATGAAAGTGCTCTGAGTTGAAAGATGGAATTTCTTGTTCATGTAACAGCATGGAATCCAATGTCACTGGATTGAAGAGTACATGGGAGGGGAATTTGAAGGCGGGTAAGGAAGGAAGGGAAGAGTCTTAGAACAGCTGCTGTGGGGAGAGTAATTGAACTTCACCAAAGAAGAGTGAAAGGATTGGCCTTCAGCATGGAGGGCCCGTTGAAATTACATAATAAATTTGTAGTGGATCCTGTCAGCTTGGGTGTGTTGCTATTCCAGCAGCATATTGGGGATAGGCAAAAAAAAAAAAAAAAAAGAAGAAAACAAATGATATTGTGTTTTCCTTCAAAGAGGCTATATTCTAATGAAATAACAGTAGGTAACATTTTTAGAGGCTTTAGGGTTTGCAAAGCAAATGGGGCATGTGAGCAGGAGAGCACGGATGGTGGGGAGTGATTCAGGGCTGGGGTTTGGTGGCCTCAGACGCTTACTAGCTGTGTGACCCTGGGCAAGCCTGTCAACTCTGCCTCATTTTCCTCATCTGTAAAAATGAGCTGGACAAGGAGATGGCAAACCACACCAGTATCTTTGCCAAGAAAACCCCAAATGGGGTCACGAAGAGTCGGGAAGGACGGAAAAATGCCTGAACAAGGAGGCTCTTTTTGGCTGCTTGTCTTATTGGCTTATTCCTATCAGCTATACTGATAAAGAGAGCCAAGGAGACTCAGGAAATAGAAGGCCTGATTTGGAATTCAGAAGGCCTACATTAAGGTTCTTCCCCTGTCACAGACTTTCAGTGAGACCACTGGCAGGTCTCTTAACTCCTCAGGGCCCTAGGCAACTTTCTAAGACTAGGAGTTAAAGAGCAACTGCTTATCTGAATTAAGTAGAAGTTTGGACAGCTAGGGTGTCACAGTGGATAGAGTGCTGGGCCTGGAGTCAGGAAGACACATCTTCCTGAGTTCAAATCTGCCTCAGACGCTTACTAGCTGTGTGACCCTGGGCAAGTCACTTAACCCTGTTTGCCTCAATTTCTCCATCTGTAAAATGAGCTGGAGAAGGAAATGGCAAATTGCTCTAGTTATCTCTGCTAAGAAAACCGCCAAATGGTATCACCAAGAGTCAGACACGACTGAAGTGACTTAACAACAAGAAAAAGAGTGCTTCCAAACTTTTTATACTGATGAAATCACAAGATTGAAAATGGAAAGCAGACTAGATTCAGAATCAAAGGCCCTGCGTTCAAATCTTTTTTTTTTTTTTAATTTTTAAATTTTTTTTCCTGGGTTCAAATCTTGATTGCTATTGTGGTAATCTGAAAAATTTTGGGATTTTTTTTTTGTGGGGGGCAAGGGGAAGAAAGGTGAAGAGTTATTCTTTCTGCTCTGGACCCATCACCTTCCTCTCCTCTTCTCTCGTTTTCTGGAACCTCTTATGTATTGAACCTTCTAGAAGCTTCCTTGATAGCTTCAATAATTGGCCTCTTTCTTTCTGTGACATCAGAATCATCATCTGTGACATCAGAATATAATCATTCCTGATAGAGACCTCCCAGCTTTCTGAAAAACCACCTGGCCCTCCACCAGATTGGGGAGCAGCCCTATTGCTTGGGAATACCCAGGTGTGTCCATACGGCCCTGGAAGGAGTGACCAGAGCATGTCTTATGTGGGTACTAGGTCCAGAAGTTGACTTTCATTGAGGCACCAATCCCTTACTCTTCTTGCTGTGTTCCAAAGATCCTTTCATCATAGGACCACCTTCCCCATCACCAGCTGAATCAAGGATGTATCCTACCCCCCTGGGGATCCTGATGTTTCCTTGTCTCTCTGGTAACTGATCTAGCTGGCTCCTTATCCTCTGGCAGAAGAGGGTATCTCAAGTTAAGTCACAGGACTTTTGTTGTGTGAGTTAAAATGTGCTAAATAAAATGCTTCTAGCAAGGCAGCTAGGTGGTAGAGTGGATACAGTGCTGGGCCTGGAGTGGGGAAGACCTCAGTTCAAATGCAGTCTCGGACACTTACAAACCATGTTACCCTGGGCAAGTCACTTAACCTCATCTGTGAAATGGGGATAATACAGCACCTAACTCCCAGGGTTGTTGTAAGGGTCAAATGAGATAACAATTGTAAAGCACTTAGCATGGTGCCCGGCACCTAGTGAACACTATGTAAAAGTAAGCTGTTATTATTATTTTTTTTATTATTAGCTTCAATGGGCTATGTTAGCTATATGTTATGTGTGACCAAGTCACATCACCTCTTTTGGTCTTAGTGTTTTTGTCTGGAAAATGAAAGGGTTGGACTAGATAGCCCCAAAGATTCTTTCCAGCTCCATGATCATAAAGGAAAAAATTACCCTGTGAGAACAATAATTTTCTTATTTCCATTTTGTGGATGAAGTAAATGAGATTTGGGAGAAGGCTCACACAGCAAGCCAGTAACTGTTGTTCAGCTGTTTTCAATAGCGTCTGACTCCTCGTGACCCCATTTGGGGTTTTCTTGGCAAACATGCCAGAGTTGTTTGCCACTTCCTTCTCCAGCCCATTTTACAAGATGAGGAAACTGAGGCAAACAGGGATAAGTGACTTGCCCAGGGTCACACAGCTACTAAGTGCCTGAGGTTGGATTTTAACTCAATAAGATGAGTCTTCCTGACTCCAGGCGCTGTGTACCCAGGATTATCCTACAGCTCTCTTCTAAACCTGGTTGCCAGGTTCAAGCAAGGGTATTCTGATGGCATTATCTCCATACTTAAGCACATGTAGAAGCACATCTTTCCGGATAGCTAAGCAGCCATAGGGATGCCTGCTATGATTACCTCCCTGGACCTAAACAGATTCCTTTTGGGGAAGGAAGGGGGAAAAAGTATCTTTTTAAATAAAATAGGGCTGTCAAATTCTATTTATGGACTACATCCATAATTAGTAACTAATAATACTTAAATATAGTATATGGGAAGGGGAAGAGAAGCTGATCTTTCAACTGGTTACTCTAAAGCAAGTACCTGCTTTTGCTACTCTTCATCGAATAACAGGTACTTTTTTTTTTCAGAAAAAACTAACATATTTACATTTGTACTGTTTTTTTCATGTTTTAGGGAAGAAACATGGCTCTGTGGTCTCTATATATCCAGCCAATTATTGCTTCAATATTTTAAGGCTTTGTAATTTTATCAGGGTGGGTACTCCCTCCCCTGATGCCCAATGCATCAGTTATAACTTGTTAGATAGTCTCTCAAAGTTTCTGTGGCCAAAACTTAATCATCCTGTGGTTTCTGTGGCATAGGATATAAAATATTAGAGTTAGAAGACCTTAGGAAGGATCTAGTCCATGGGTGGCACTTGAGGACCTAGAGGGCCACACGTGGCCTCGAGGCTGCAGGTTCCCTACCCCGATCTAGTCTAATACCCACATATAATTGTAAAGTGCTTAGCACAATGCCTGACACATAGTAAACATGGTGCAAATGTTAACTATTATCAGTTCATTGGTTGGGGAGTAAAAGGAGTTTAGCTGAAGAGAACTCACTCCTTGCAGCACAATGTTTCTGGAGCTTCTCCCTAAGGGAGTCCCTATGGGCATGCCTTTCTCCTTAGTCAGCACTCTCACTCCATCCCTAAGGGAATGGGGTTCTCTTAAAAACTCCCTGGAGAGAAAATGGAAGGGAAGTTGCCTGTGGTCACTGCTTCAGATGGGATTAAATCTTATGCATTTAACAAACCCCAGAAAATTCTTGGCTGGGCCTATGTCCAAGACAGTTGGGATTCATTTCTTTTAAAGTTTTTATTGATGTTTTCTGTTTTCTTACATTACCATAGTATCTGATGTATCCTTCCCCTTCCTCCTCCCCTGGAAACATCCCATATGACAAATAATATTTTTTTTAGAGAGGAAAAAAAGAAAAAAAAACCAGGTTTTTTTTCCTGCTTTTGGGTGGCTATAAAAATAAACATCAGCAAAATCTCTTTTTTGTTTGGCTTGAGCCCCCAACTGGTATTCTCAGAGATGGGATAGCCGACTTTTTTCTTCCAAATGATTATAGCCTTATAGCCTTCCTCTCATCTATATTTACTCCTTCCCAGGGAGACACACACACACACACACACACACACACACACACACACCCCAATATCTTAGAGAAACTGCATTTGAAAACACACAACAAGCATAGAAAGCGAGGATGCTCTTAGAGAAACGAAGACAAAATAGAATCTCCACGGGAGAACCGCAGCAGGGGTAAGGAAGGAGGAACTAGGAGTGTCACCAGTGTTGGTCTTGGCAAACAGGAACAGCTACAACCACTTTGCATCATGCCCTGGGTGGCTTCTGTGTAGTTCAGCTACAGTCTTTTTTTTTTTTTTCCATACCTCCCTCCTGGTCAGGGGATGGCAGAATAAGAAAGATCTACAGAAACAGCGGAGCGCATGTGGAGCCTGGCAGCCTCCCTGGTGATGTCACTTTCTCTTTTCCTCTCTTCCTTCCTGGGTTGATCTGCAGAGGACCTCACAATATAACTTACTTCTTGTTTCTCTACAGATTGCAGCTCTCCTTTATCCTTTATGTGAAGAGAAGGGAATAATGGCTAGCATTTTATTTTGTGCCTGCTCTGTGCCAGACACTGTGCTAGGTGCTTTGCAAATATTATCTCATTTGATTGTTACAATAACCCTGGGAGCTAGGGTGCTATTTTTATCCCTATTTTGCAGATGGTAAAATGGAAGTAAACAGAGGTTAGGTGACTTACCCAAGGTCACACAGCTAGTTAAGCATCTGAGAGCATTTGAAGTCAGGTCTTCCTGACTCCAACAACACCATTCTGTCTGCTGTGTTACCTCAAAACCTCTTCTAAGGGAAGACTGTCTCTTTCAGAAATAGTTGCAGCTTCCTATGTCCTTGAATCAGAATACGCTGAAAATTTCCTCTTCTGTAGGCATCTATTCCAACTGCACTCCAACTATTTGTGTAAAGGGATGGTACATATAGATGAATAAACTGAAGCCTAGCAAAGTTTGATAACCTGGCCGAGGTCACATCAATGTGTCAGTGACAGAGCTGGTGCTGATATCCAGATCTTTTGTTCTCGTTCAGTGCAAGGCACTCTTTACAATCTGAAGAAATCATGAATTCTCAGTTAGCTTGCTAAAGATAGAGCTACATAAACCTTCATTGTCAAAGCAAACAAATAAACAAAGCCCATAAAAGCTATTGCAAAAGTTGCATGGGGTCCTCTATAAACAAAGATGAAATGAAAGAACTTTTCCAAACGTGGCCCTGTGGGAATTCATCCCAATCCTGTGTCTCTTGTGCCTAAAAGTCCTATGATATCTTCCTTTTTCCTTTCACCTAGTTTGTCATCCTAATTTCTTGCTCTGACTCTTTGGGCTATGAGCCCCGCTTTTCTAGGCCTTTCCTGTAAAAAAGCTCAGGAACAGGAGCAGGGCAAAGGCTGTTTGACTGGTGGGCCAACTGGAGCGAGGGCAGGAACATCTGGCTTTGTAGTCACAAAGTGGGTAGGATTCGGCTCTCTCTTGGAAAGACATCTGGAGACTGGCACTCGCTTGTACAAATATGGTAAAGGGAAAAGCAGGCTAAAACAATTGCACCTGTTTAGATGAGGGCCACACTAGTGGCTGGAAGGTGATGCCCATTTTGGGTGTCCTGGTTTTTAATCAGACAGCTGGGACTCAACCCCTGAAAGTCTGTGGCCACAGAAAGTTCAGTGAACAAAGAACCTTGCCAACTGGCATTTTCCGCTCAGTTCTGGCAACAGGGTTGGGGGGAATAGCACTTGAGGGGGCTAGAGCAAAGTAAAGTGTCAGAAACTGACCGAGGCCCAGCTGGCAGCCTTCTCCATCCCACCCCCGCCCTGCCCCAGGATTATGGGCAGTAAGAACTTGCTCACAAAATCTGCTCAGTAAGTGAATGCGTCTCATGCCCTTAGACTGAAGGGAGGTAATCAAGCAGTCAGGAAGGCAGCTGGCCAGCTTTTTTTTCTACCACTATTCCAATTTTAGTTTGTTGCTGGGCAGGCTGTGAGCCCAGTAATGATCTAAGGCAGACAGATCAATGAACTAAGAAAGTAACAAGTACTTATTGAGTGCCTGCATCTGACATGGTTCTGGGCACTGTGAGGAATATGAAATAATAAAGAATCATTGAATTTGAGAACAGCCGGGGACATTAAGGGTCATCTAAGTCCAACTCGCTCCTTTCATGGATGAGGAAAAGGAGACTTGGTGACATTAAATTATTTGCTTAAGTTCACACTCAACAGATAATAATGGACTGGAGACTACAAGCTCTCTGAGGAAAGGAGCTCTACCTTAGATTATTTTGCATTTCCACAGCATGGTGCCTTGGATATATGGTCTTTGTCTTCAAGGAGCTTCCAATCTAGGTGGGAAGATGAGATTAATGCACATGAAACAATTGGACAATAAAGCAAAATGGTATGTAATGAAATGGTGAAGTGTATAGCAACAAGCTTCAGAAAAGGGGTAGTCAGTGTAAACTGGAGGCTTACTGAAGGAATTAAGATGAGCTGGGTACTGAAAGGTGAGTCAGAATGGATTGGCAGCTAGGTGGCACAGTGGATAGAGCATTGGGCTTGGAGTCAAGAAGACTCATTTTCATAAGATCAAATCCTGTCCTAGCTGTGTGACCCTGGGCAAGTCACTTAACCCCATTTGCCTCAGTTTCTCATCTGTAAAGTAAGCTGGAGAAGGAAATGGCAAGCCACTCCAGTATTTTTCTCAAGTCCAAATGGGATCATGAAGTCACGATTGAACAAAATGGATGTGGCTAAGTAGAGCAGGGGGAGGGTATCTTAGGGAAGGGGATATGGCACCAGGAATGAGCCATGGCATATATGGGGAACAGTGAGAAGGGTGACTTGATTGGGGTAGATGGTTGGTGTTAGGGTGTACTAGAAAATTAGGTTGGATGGACAAAGTAGAGGACCTTGGCAGAAAAGTTTGGGCAGTAACACAGTAAGGAGTCGTTCTGAGCAAGTAAGTAGCATAAAACTGGTTTTGGAAGATTTATGACAATGGTTTTTAGGAGGGGTTGGGGAAAAATGTGATAGTGAAGGGAAGCGGACCATCTAGGAGGCTAGTTCAGTAATCCTACTCTGGGACTCCCAGGCAGTCTAACTTAGGAAAATCTGTACCAAGTTGTCTATTACTGTAACTCCTGCTTTGGCCTGAATCCAATAGATTCTGTGTCCTTATAAGGCAGGTCTTCCCAACCTGGGGAATGTGAATTCCCTAGGGGATGCTTATCAGTGGGGTGTGATTGTATTTGTTATAGGATTTTTATTATCCTATTGAAATATTCCCAGAGTGGTAGTGTTAATGAAAAAAGATTGTGTGGATTGGAAATCTATACATAGTTATTCCTTTCACATCTGGAGGGGTGGGTTAGGGATGCAGTGACCCCATGATTTGGAAAATCCAAGTAAAATTTTTGGCCCTCTCTTCATACCAGAGAAGAAGTCAGAATTATTGTGGTATTAAAAGATAAAATATGTTGATGTTATTCAATACTATGCATATGTTTTATGCATTTCTGAGTTTCTAAACCTTTTCTGTGTCACCTGTTGGCCTTTGCATGTTGTCTGCATCTTCCACAAAACTCCCCCAAAATTCCCATTTAATTTCTTATGCTGACCCATGATGTATCGAAACCACAATGGGGAAAACATGACGTGGAACGAATAACTGTAGTTGTTCGCATGTTGTCTCCCCGTTGGACTGTGAGCCCCCTGAATAGAGGTACCACATTTTTGCCTTTCTTTGCATCCCCAGTACTTAGCACAGTGCCTGGCAATAGCAAGTGCTTAATAAATGCTTGTTGACTTTAGGATACTTTGTTATGTACCAAATAAAACATTTTTTTAAGAAAAAGGAATCTTTTTATGCGCCGATACATGGTAAACATTAGAATTTATTTCCTTTTATATTGAATAGGTGGTATGGGGAGGTATATGAAAGTCAAGGCATATGGGGACTGCAAAAGGTTAGAGGATCGGCTTTGCAATAAAGGTAAAGAAAACGAGAATAAAGCATCGGCCAAAAGGGGTCACTGAGAGGCCACTAGTGGACATATTGCCAAGAAGAAGACTACAGCATACTTAAGGAACTTTGGATAATTGAAACACTGGGCCAGGACCTCTAAGAACTTTTGGAAATGAAGGTATTCTGGCTTCCAGTAGCAGAGCAATCTCTTACCTTTTCTAGACCTCAGTTTCCACATTTGTAAGATGTGTGAATTGCACCAGTGTCTTTAAAAGTTCCTACTAGTTTTAATATTCAATTGAAATAAAAAATTTACTAAGTACTCATGCACAAGAAAGAACTGATAAAGAGAAGTGTGTACACAATAATTTTACATATTTATACCTATTTGTGGTAGGGTGGGATGGAGAGAAGACAAAAAAATACTTGATAACTTATATATTTAAAAGGAATAGCAAGTTGGGCATAATAGATTTGTAGTTTCATGTGCCATCATCTTTTTAAAAAAATTATGCTATGTTATGGAAATGCTAGTTTCGTTCTAAAAATTGAAAATAAAGTAAATAAAAAAGAAATAAAAAGTTTTTGCCCTTGAGGAGTTTACTGCTTAGTAAAAGGATAAAGCATATATAAGTATGATACAACTTAGAATATTAGGTAAGTGCAAAGACAGCCAGTTCTAGACAAGAGATTCTTAACTTGGGGTGTGTGAACTTGTTTTTAAAAGAACAACAGCAAACAAACTTTGACAATTGTATTTCAAAATAACTGATTTCCTTTGTAATCCTATGTATTTTATTTTATGCATCTAAAAACATTATTCTGAGAAGGGATCCATAGGCTTCATAAGAGGTTCTGTGATGCACATAAAAAAAGATCAAGAGCCTCTGTTCTAGATAACACAATCTGAAAAATGAAAGGAAGGAGAGAACACTTGTATTTCTCCAGTCCCTCCAAGGAGAATGACCTTTGGCTTAGAAAGGGGTAAGGAATGAGTCTGTGATTTCATCAGTCTAGGGAACTCCCAGTGAGAGAAGTCCTTTTCATAATGCAACACTGTACCTTCTCTTCAACTCACAGTCTTGGAGAGTTACCTGGAGCACAAAAAAGTTAAGTGACTTGCCCAGGGTCACATAGCCAGTGTATATGAGAGGTAGGACCTGAACCCAGTACGTTAGCCTAAACCACTATGCAACTTCCTCTGGAAAGGATAGAGAGAATAAAGATAGCTAATGGGGAGTTGAAAACCAAGTTAAGTAACTAATTTGTCAACAAGCATTTATTAAGTGCCTACTGTGTGTCAGATATTGTGCTAGATGCTGGGAATGGAAACCAAGACAGAAATTTGGCAGCTCCCGCTCTCAAGTAGCTTATATGGGAGGAGGCAATCTAATTACTTAGATTAAGTAGATAATAAGTAAGTAGATAATAAGGGAGTGCCTCACTGACCCTAATAAGTTCATCATCTATCAGAAGAACTATATCCTGGGGTTCTGAGAGAACTGGCAAACAAGATAGCAGAATTATTGCCTCCTCTCTGAAAAACCATGGAGTAGTTGCCACTGTGGCATCCCTGGTGCATATCCCTTTTCTGTTAGGGACAAATAAACCTCCTCTTGTAAGCTGTTCAACAACTTACAAGTGCCTGCTCAGCGTGTGTGTTTGTGCATGGGGGGTGGACCAGGGAAGGAGTGGGAGATAGAGAGGATTCGGAGACTCATCTGGGGAGCAGTCCAGGATATGATGAACACATGGTGGTTTGCATTGTCTTTAGAAATCTATTAAGTAGCAGGGGCCCAGACTCCATGTGGAATGCCTTTTGTCCTTAGGTGATCAGGAGGCTAGTGAAGTTGACGTGGGAAGATAGCTTTGTCTCCTTTTAGTGAAAGTAAGGTCCTATCACAGGAAGGAAGGGGGAGGAGCCAGGACCTCCCGATTACATTCCACTAAATTATAACCTGCTTGGGTGTCTTTTGCATTAATTTTCCTTCCTTTGTTCTTTCGTTTCTTCCTTCCTTCCTCCTTCCCTTCCCTTTTCCTTCCTTCTTTCCTTTCTTCCTTTTTCCTCCCTTTCTTCCTTCTTTCCTCCCTTCCTTTCTTCTTTCCTCTCTTCTTTCCTCCATTCCTTTTTCTTTCCTCCCTTCCTCTCTTTTTTCCTCCCTTCCTCCTTCCTTCCTCAACTCATTCACTCATTTCTTTACTTGACAAGGATTTATTGAGTCTAGAACTGTATTAGACGTGCTTTTGGAGGGTTGTGGGTGGGGGAAAAAATGCAAAAGAAGAAAAGACACCCAAGGAGGTTATAATTTAGTTGAATGTAATGTGGAGGAGTTAATATTGTCAGTACATGGGTCCACAGCATAAGCCATGAAGAAACAGCATGGTTTAGTAGAAAGACCACTGAATTTCAGTGTTGATTCTATCACTTGCTAGCTGTATAACCCTAAGTAAGTCACTTGATGCCTCTGCAATTTTGCTTCCTCTTCTGAAAGGCACCAGACTAGAAGTCAAGAAGACTTGGATTGAAGTCCCCTCACAAACCCTCACTTGTTATGTAACCTTGGGCAAGTCAATTACTTCTCTGTGCCTTAGTTTCCCCAGCTGTAAAATGTAGGGGTTGGGCTTGATGGCCTCTAAAGTCCCTTAGGACAATAAATTAATGATCCTACAATCTGTGAAATGGGAATTATGATATTTGTGCTATAACTTCGGTGGTTTGAGGGAAGCCTTTTGCCAACTGTAGAGCATTATATAAGCAAAAACTCTTATTATCTTTTTCTTTTTTGATGGTTTCTATCCTGCCATTATTTTAGAAAAACAATACTTACCATTCCATGGATTATAGAACAGGTCGATTAAATAATTGCTTTTTTGTAGTTGAAGAAAATGATCAAAACTAAGCTCTTTAGGTTCAGTGAAAGCATCCTTAGAACAGTTCCAGAGCAGACAGGACAATAGGATATGTACCTCATCCTCTTACGGAGTAATTTCAATGTCCTCTCATATGTCTCTATATTTTGAAGGATTTTTTTTTTGTTCCTTGTTCCTTGGAGATTATGAGAATTTGTTGTGGTGACACCTATCAAAAAGGCTGTTATCAGGTTTTTATGGCTTAGTGTTATGCCTGGGTAATTGTGGGAAGCAATTTAGCCTTTGATAAAGGTATGGTTCTAGCAGTTTATTGGCCAAGTTGGCCAGGATATTTTGAGGTATTTGTAGTATGGGGATGGGTTGACTCCCTCTTAGTTAATGAATGATAGTAAATTTCTGATCTATAATTCTAGCCATCAGGTCATGTCTTGCTAGGCATTTGGTAAGTGCTAAATTTTTATACCCTGCAGTGATGTGTTGCACAATTTCTACCATTTTCTTCCACAATCTACATTGATCACTACGTCCTTCTATAATTTCTGCTGGAAATCACCAGGTCTTCAACTGCCATCATGAAACCCCTCTATTTCCAGCAACAAATCTCTGTGACTCAGTCACATCATTCAATATTTCCTTGTCATCATATTGTTGGCTGAGTTTATGTGGATGACACCCATGGGAGGTCTTTTGGCTTCATTCTTAGATCTTGGCCATTTCATTGGTTTTATCCAACACCGTGCATCCATTATCAGCCTTTACTATTGTTTGATGAAGTATTGCCTGCTTGTTCCAAAAAGGATTTCTGTAGACTTTTGGCCCATTTATTTTATGCTCTAAGAATGTCTTCCTCTTTTTAGCCTGTCTTCCTCTTTCAACCTGAGTTCAGTAACCAACTCACACATTCCGCACGAAGAACCACAAACATGCATGCTTGCACACAGTTACAAATACAAAAGAACCATATATAGCTTATTGCCTTGGCTCAGGATGTAATTTGGAATCAGAAGAACTGGACTCAAATCTCAGTTTTATGTCTTACTGTGCGATCTTAACCTTTTTTTTTTTGGACCACAATTTCCTCATCTATAAAAACAAACACACAAAAAAACCAAAGCCAAGAGAATTGGGCTAGATTGGATGATATTTAAAGTTCCCTTTGTCTCTAAAGCCTATAATCCTATGAACTTCACACTTCCTAAGATCTCTAATTTTATTGTTGTGGATGTTCTCTCTTTTGGTGAAAATTGAGACCCCTCTACACCTTCAGAAATGGTACTTGAAAGAGTAGCTATGACTAAAGTAAATGATCACTTAAAGGGTAACATTTGGTGGTGAGCCTCTCTGAATTTAGTCACACTGCTTCTTGGGTAGAAGACATATAGTACATTGCTGGGGCCCACAATAGAAGCCTTTAGAGCTGGGCAATACCTTCTGGGGCTAGTATTTTGTGGGATTAGTTTTCAAGATACCAGTCTTCATGCTACAAGGAAAAGAAGGCTTTAGTGGAGAATTTGTAACAACTAAGGTTATCAAAAGCTGGTTGTTGTATATTATGGTGATCTCTTGTCAGATGTGCTGATAAATATTTAACAAACATTTATGAGGTGTATGGGTTGTTAAGGGAAAACTGACGCCTTTGGTGTGAGGGCTTGCTGAGCCCTCTTCAGGGCTGCTCATCTACCTTTGGTGTCCAAGAGATCACTCAGCTCCAAGAAGCTGTAGCACGTACGGTGGCCACACCCAGGTAAAACCTAGTAGATGGGCTAAACCAGGTTGAGGAAACCAACTGGTCTCAAACCTGTTGGTGAGTTACAGGGGTGTCTATCCCAAGCATGTGAAGACTTCCCCTGGTGGAATGGGTGGATGCCATTAAAGGTGGCTGAAGCAGGCATTGTGGAGCACTAAGAGCTTGGTCAGACATTGAAGATGTCAAAGTCATCCACTGCATCCTGGGCCATCACTCATCATCTTGATTTTTATCTTGCCACTGGTCTTCAATGACTCCAGAAGAGAGAGTGAACTGACAACTCTGCTGTCACTTAAGTCTAATTCATGCTCAAGTCAAGATATCAGATATCAACATATGATGTCATTGGTCTTCTTTGAAAGTGAAGGACAGACAACAACAACAAACAATTCCACCCCTCCAAGAAACAAAACAAACACATAAACCTGTCCCCATGATGCACTTTAAGATTTAATCTGCATTATTAACTTTTCTTCATTACTTTTTAAAGTCTGGCCAATAAACACAACAATAAATCAAGCCCTGATGTGTATCACTTGCCTATTTCTGAGAGGTCCTACAAAACCAATACTATAAAGTATAAACCAAAATCAGGTTTGTTTCTTGGAGCTGCAAGTAAGAACTGAATGATCCATTGGACACCAAAGGTGGATGAGCAGCCCTGAAGAGGGCTCAACAAGCCCTCATGCCATTCTAATTCACTGTGCCACCTAGCTACTAGTGGTAGTACCACTTACACTGTTTGGAGGGTAGTTGCCTTGTCTTGACCATAGTGGGGATGGATTCCCTCTTACTTAGGCATGTGACTCAGACCTCAGGTGAGGTTGAGAAGACCTACTACCCAAGCTCAGTAGCCAGAGGTCCTAAACACAGCTTTGGTTGGCACTCATAGATATAAGGGGAAATGGAGGTTTGAGGTTGCGATCCCCCAGCCCTTGCATTCTAATCCGGAATCACAGCATAATACTCATTGGGACGTTGGTATGGCTACCTGACTGAGTGATCTCTATTTGTGAGCCAGGAGGGTGTGCCGCAGTCCCTATCACTGGAACATATGGGTAAGTGGCTGGACTCTTTTTCTGTCTCAGGAAGGATGGGAGGGAGCATTGAAGATCCAGTCCTTTTCCATTTGCAGAGGTGCAGCGGTCAGGGCACTTAGTCCTAGCTGTCATCAATGCTTTTGGATTGTTGGAGGTACCTTTGGCCCTAGCTTGACCTGTTGTTGCCTGCTTCATTTGGATTCTGCCAAGAAAATGATGATGTTCAATAGTTTTAGTCCTGTCTGACTCTGTGACCCCACTGGGTGTTTTCTTGGCGGAGATACTGGAGTAGTTTGCCATTTCTTTCTTCAGCTCATTTTACAGATGAGAAAACTGAGATAAACAGCTTGAAGTGATTTGCCCAGGGTTACACAGACAGTACGTGTCTGAGGCCAGATTTGAACTCTGAAAGATTAGTCTTTCTGACTCCAGATCCACCACTCTATTCATAGCTACCCTCTACCAAGAAGAGATAACTCCAAGAGTCATTTTCTTTATTGGTGGTAAATGGACAATTAACACCAACGGCAGCTGGTGGTTCCAGAAGCAACGGTGAAACCTAACTTGGGACAAGGGAGAGGAAGAATGGCAAAGTCTGGGGGGTGGGGTGGGGATGTACTATATAGGGGCTTAAGTGATTCCTGAGGGAGAAGGAGGAGTCCCCTTTGTCTCCGGTCATCTGCTGAGAGGGGCAGATAATCAAGCTGTCCAGGGACTATCAGTGATTGCTCCACTGTCTGAGGGTTTGTGTGTTGTTTTTCTGGGGCATTCCCCAATTTTGCCACCTTCTTTTTTCATTCCTCTTCACTTCAGAGAAAGAAGGAGGGCATTTGTCTTTGACCTCAAAGTGAGAGTGGGGCATTTCCTCTTGAACATCTTAGCCACTATAGGCCTTCTCTACAGATGCAGTGTGGTGAAGGGTTGCCCACTGTCTCAGCTCTGGGGCCACCTTGGCGGTGCTGATTCTATGCCAGGGATGGTAAACAATCAGGGGAGGCCAGAGCATGGTGTTTTTTTTTTTTTGTTGTTGTTGTTTTTTTTTTTAGTAAAACAGCTAGTAAATTTCCAGAGAAAATTAAAACTGCATCACAAGTCAAAGTTATAAGTTAGGCCCCAAATAGTGAGATAACATTTAAGGAGCTGTAACGGCAACCACACTAGCATAACCAGCATGGCTGCTAGTGCAGATTCTTTTATTTGCTTTACTAAGGAAAGACAGCTGTATCAGGGGCCAACAATCTTTTTTAATCAAACAAAATACAAACAGAGAATAATACAGAGCAGAGAAACAAAGTCCAGCAGAGAGGGCTGTACTGCTTGAATCAAAGCTTTACATCCACTACTGAATCGAGAGAGCCTTTACTTCTGAGGGGTCGGGGAGCTCTGAACATATGATTACTCAGAGTCTCAGCCAGGGAATCACAACATCTTCCTCATAAGCAAGCCCCCCAAAGGAAAAGCTCACCTGTTACAATATATACTCTTTCAGCTAATAGGTTCAGAGTCAGAATTCTCCTTACGCTGCCTAGTTAGAAATTAACAAAAGCTGTGTAAGCCTTCCTGCAAGCAAGCAAGCTTCCCTTAATGGGTTTCACGTGAGGCCTATTGATGGGCAGGGAAGATCTTATTCCCCATTAACCTTACAAGGACACTACAGAAATCACCCAGTTTAAGAAACATTGAAGGATCATGCAGACAAACATTTTCACTGCTGGATTCCACTGGATTTATCTCTCATCTTGTTCTCTCCCTATATCACCACCTATAACCATATGTGAATTATTATGATCCTATTTCTTTTTCAGTGTTGTTTATTGTGGTGATTGTGCTTGCAACTCAAAAAATGTATAAATTTCTTTCCTTATTAGATATTTTATATGAATAAAATCCATTTTCTGTCTCACTTATCTCTCCCGTAGGGAAAAAAAATAAAGAAAGATCAACCCCTCATGACAAATATATAGTCAAGGAAAACAAATTCCTTCATTGGCCATGTCCAAAAAATGTCTCAGTTTGCACACTGAATCCACCACTTCTCTGTCACCACCATAGGTCCTCATTAATTATGATCAGTCAGCTTAGAGTTCTTAAATCTTTCAAAGTTGTTTGCCATTACAGTGTCATTAAAATGTTTGAGTTTCAAGTTAATTCTATCAGTCAATAAGCATTTATTAAGTACTTACTATATACTAGGCACTTTGCTAAGTGATGGGTATACAAATACAAGCAAAAAAGAAATATAGGCCTTACCCTCAAAAAAGGCAGCTAGGTGGTACAGTGGATAGGGTGCCAGGCCTGGAGTCAGGATGATTCATCTTCCTGAGCTCAAATCCAGCCTCAGACACTTACTAGCTGGGTTACCCTGGGCAAGTGAATTAACCCTGTCTGCCTCAGTTTCCTCATCCGTAAAATGAGCCAGAGGAGGAAATGACAAACCACTCCAGTATCTTTGCCAAGAAAACCATAAATGGGGTTATGAAGAGTCAGATATGACTGAAAAATGACTGAACAGCATGTCCCATGCATTGTGTAAGTACTAGGGATGCAAATACAAGCAAAAAAAGAAATATAGTCCCTACTGTCACAAAGCTTACATTTTAATGGGTAAAGGCACCTTATAAAAGGGTATTGGAATGGAAGAGGATGTTGGAGGTAGTAGGGAAGTGAACACCCCTCTCTCCAGTAAGATAAGGCAAAAACTTGCCAATCTGAACTGGGAGATACAGAGGCAGATTACAGAGTCCCGGGGGAGGTTGGAAGGCAGAAGGCATAGTATGGAGATGTCAGGGAATGGATGGGAAAAATAAAGAGCAGTTGGTGGAAAAAATGAGTATTTCAGAGGAAAATTCTCATCCCTTATTCATTAATTTGTTCATCTATCTATCTATCTATTCATTTATTTATTCCTCTTTATCTATCCAGCTACCTATCTATTCAGTCATCCATTCATTTATTTATTTAACCAGATCTGTGATTTCATCAGGGTAGGGAGTGCTCAGTGAGGGACTTCCTCTATCAATGCAGATCAGCTGCTCTGTAACGTATAATCTTCACCCTCCCCACCCATAGTATTTTATTTTTTCCAACTACATGTAAAGATAGTTTTCAGCATTCATTTTTATAAGATTTTAAGTTCCAAATTTTTCTCTCTCCCTCTCCCCTCCCCAAGACAGCAAGTAATCTGATATAGGTTATACATGTACAATCATGAAACTTAAAATCTTAAGAGAGTTGCTTGGGAATATGGAGAGACTGTGACTTGTCCGGGATCTTTCAGCTGGTATATGTCAGAGGCAGGACTAAAACCCAGGTCTTCCTGGCTTTGAGGCCTGCTCTCTATCCTCTATGTCACTTAGATTCCTTAATAAAAAGTATAGATAAATGGATGAGACCCAACCATTTTGCTGCATACAAGTAAAATACACTAGAAACATAGAGAGAGTGAAAATGAGAAGATGGAACAAAATTTGTTATATTTTAGGCAGTTCTAAAAAAGCAGGAGTTGCAATCAGGATCTCAGATAAGGCAACAGTAAAAACGTCAAGAGGGACAAATTAGGAAACCACATTATGCTTAAAGGAACCATAGACAATGAAAAGATAACTATATTAAATGTATGGCATTGTGGTTAAGCTCTTAAAAGAAGAGCTACATGGATTACAAAAACATGATGAAGAGCAACCAAATAATAGTTGGAAGACTTTAATATTTCTCCCACTGAATTTGATTCCAAAGGCAGATAAAACAAAAATGCACCCTGAAGAATGAATGGATCAGAGAACAAATAATAGAAATGATACCATTAAAGAAACCATTTATATTATCATGATAATGATTATATTATCATGATAATATATTATTGTATCATATTAAAATGATAACATATGTGTTATAATATACTATCATATATGATTATATGACATAATCATATATAATATATTACATATTATCTGTTAAAGATGCTATTTATATTTTTAATCATTATGTCTCTAATGAAACATACGTAGCTCAATAAAATTTAAAAATGACACAAAGTAATCTATCAAACTCCTTTTATGAGATATATTTACTTTCGATATTTAAACCAGGGAGAAACAAAGTAGAGAAAGAGAATTATAGAGCAGTTTCACTAATCAATATTGATACAAAAATTTTAAATAAAATCTTGGCAAGGAGGACATAGCAATATATCTGGAAAATATTGCACTATGATCATAGTCATATGACCAAGTATGAATATGTAGCATGGCCTAAAGGAGAGAGAGTCAACTTCAAAGCAAGGATAGACCTGGATTCAAAGTCTGCTGCTGACACATACCAGCTGTGTGGTCTTGACAAGTCACTTAAATTATCAGTGCTCCTTATCTGGACATTCCATAACTGATAAAACCGTAAGTCCAGGCCCTATTCCCATCCTTATGCTGCTAGGTAGCAGGTAAGCATCTTGAGATCAAGGAATCCTTCATTTTTGTCTTTGTAACCCCATTGCCTAGCACAGTGACTGATTGGTAATTATTAGGTGCTTAATAAATGCCTGTTGTTTGATTGAATGATAGATAGGAAGCTCTATGAGGGGCAGGGACTATGTCATTTTTAATCTTTATGTGTCACTAACCCCTAGCACAGCATTTTGTTCATAGGAAATAGGCTTTTAATAATTCTTGGTTCTTAAAAATTGAAATACTCTAAAATTGACATTCTCAGCTGCTGTGTCTCTGAGCTATTGTGGGGAAGCATGTTTGGTACTTCAGAGACAATCTATTCATAAAAGAATCTCAAGGACCCATGGCTTTTTTTTTTTTAAAAAACTCTATATAGATCTCATTAAAGGCCTTGGTTAACAAAAGTGAAACTATTTATATAATGCAGTGAGACTAATTGCTAGGGAAACTATAATATTTTGGAGAATGTCCCCAACTATAACTGCTTTGGAGCCCCTGAAAAAGGGTGCAGCGCAAGGAAGGATGATTTTCTATCATCTTTTTAGGGCTTCCAAAGAAGTTGGTTACACAATCTGTTCGATTGACATGAGACAATACAATTTCTTGGTCTTCTCTTTAGGGACTGAATCTTGAGCTCAATGGACTATATATCTGCTCCAGAATGTCAAATATTTTGTTATCCTGCTTCCAGACCCAGATTAATAAGAGTAGGATGTCCAGGGGCATTTAGAAAAATGAGGAAGAGGAAAATGGGTGTTTTGTGGCTGCAAGATGAGCCATTGCAGCTGGTGAGAGACAAAATCCCCTGGCAGAAGGAGTTGATTTTTCCACCACGGATGGCTGTCTCATCATGGAAAGACATGTCTCAAAGCTATAGTTAGTCACCATGTGGAGCTGGTCTCATCATCCAGACCTTCACCCCTCTCCCCCTCCCCATCCCCCAGAGGAATGTCATGAGCCAAAAAAACCACAAAAGGAGAGTTTAGGATCTGGTGACAGGAGCATCTTTGGTGCCTTTCGGAATGAGTCCATTTGTGCACTAATTTCAAAGAGCCATTGGTTTTTTTTCAGTTGCTATAGTTCCCATTAAAGGCCATGATCGGCAATGAGAAAACTGTGGATTACCTCTTTGGAGGCAGTATTGACTGGCATCTGATAGGCTATCCTGGGAATCCGGAGATCCGGAACAGGCGATGTTCTACTTCCCATCTCAATGCCTTTGCACAGACTATCCCCCATGCCTAGAATCTCTGCCTTTTGGAATCCCTAGCATCCTTCAAGTGGGGCAGGTTAGGTGGCACAGTGGATAGAGTGTGGGCCTGGAGTCCACTCATCTTCCCAAGTTAAATCTGGCTTCAGACACTTACTAGTTATGTGACCATGGGCAAGTCACTCAACCCTATTTTGCCTTAGTTTCCTCAAATGTAAAATGAGCCAGAGAGGAAATGGCAAAACTCCAGTATATTTGCCAAGAAAGCCCCAAATGGGGTCATGAAGAGCTCGACATGACTGAAATGACTGAACATCACCATTTTCTTGGCAGAATCCAGATGAAGCAGGCCAATGGGCAATGGGTCAAGGTAGGGCCTCAGGTACCTCCAACAATCCAACCACTTCAGTATCCTTGCCAAGAAAACCCCAGATGGAGTCACAGAGACTTGGACATGACTGAAAAACAACTTAACAACAACAGCATCCTTCAAAGTTCACCTCAAATGCCATCTCTTATAGAAGACCTTTCCTAACCTCTCTGGCTGCTAGTGCTTCCTCCCCAGGATTAACTTGCATTAATTTTATATCAGCAAATCAACCAACAAGCATTTACTAAGCACCTACTGAACATACTGTGCTAGGTGTTGGGAATACAAATATAAGGAATGTAACACTCCCTTCTCTCAAAGGAGGTGATATTCCATGGGGAGAGCTAATATGTACATATATAGCCACTGCTGGGCCCTGGGGTGCTTTACACTAAGGGCACCTTCTCAGCTCTGGACACAGGCATCCATGCATGGATGGGGTTCAGTCCTGGGGGAGCCTGACTACTTAAAAGAAGGGTCAGGCTCTTTTTCTCACACTCTTTGGTTCATGACACCCCAGTCCTGGAATCCCAGGGGGAATGACTTAAGGCTTAGGTTCATGGCTCAGGCTTTGTCAAAAGGAAGAAGTAGAAAGGTACTCAAAGTACAATATTAGATGGATTTCTGGGAAAATGTTGGAGAGAATGTTGAAAATTAAGATTAAACTGAGGCAGATGGGGGCAAAGCAGCTTGCCCAGGGTCACTCATCTAGTTAAGTGTCTGAGGCTGAAATTGCTGTCATTGCAATCTTCAATCCAGGGGATAGTATTGCTTGAGGCAGTGGGAGCTTTTGGCTTACTGGGCAACAGAGACAGCAGTAGAGTTAAAGGAACAGTCCATGATGGAGCTGGGAGAGAAACAATCAATCAGAGAGAGGAGGCAGCCCAAAGGGTTGTGGCACTTGGCTAGGAACAGACAACAGGTGTTGATATGACTAGTGGTTTCCCCTGCTGGCCTCTCTATTGAAGGAACTCTGTAGAGGAATGTGGCTGACCTATTTCCTCCCCACAGGCTGTTGAAACTGGTGATGTCCTTCAAATCCCCTTCTACTCATTTTTTTACTCCTAAATGTCTATGTTCTTGAAGTATGTTACAACTTCTGGTTTAATTAGTGATCTATTTTCCTTTATATAAAAACCACGTTTAATCATGACTCTATTGCGCACTGCATGTCTGTATAGTTAGTCCATGTGGGCAGCTAAGTAGTACAGTGGATAGAGTGCTGTGCTTGGATTTAGACGACTCAACTTTGTGAATTCAAATCCAGCCTTAGACACTTACTATCTTTGTGACTCTGGGCAAGTTGCTTAACCCTGTTTGTCTCAGTTTCCTCATCTATAGCGTGAACTGGAGAAGGAAATGGCAAACCACTCCAGTCTCTTTGCCAAGAAAACTCCAATGGGGTCATGAAGAGTTGAACATGACTGAAATGACTGAAAATATTTAGTCCATACTGGGCAAAGGGGCATGGAGGATGCCTTGCTAGCAGGAAATTCACAGAATTTCAATATGTAGGAGATCTAACTCTGAACATTGGAGATTTTTCTAACTGGGGGCACAGTGAGCTATATGGGAGAGAATTTATGATTATGATTTTATTAATAACTTTGTCATATAAGCTCCCCCAAATAGCATGGAAAGTGATTTACATAGATCAAGGGTCATTTTGCCCCTAGACTAGCTCAGACCATGGGAGTTTCAGGTAAGACTTAATCTCTGACTTAAAGAAGGCTAATGGTTAAATTTTGGGCAAATACTATAAATCAGGGCTTGATCTATTGTTTTGTTGGTTGTCTGGACTTAGAAAGTGAAGATTAAAATTTAAATTTAATTAATTAAATTTAAAAATTCATCTTAGCTACAAATATTTACAAACACATCCTGGGTAAAGGTGGAGACCAAAGGGAAGGGTATCCCCTTAGGATATCTTCTGGAAAGAGAAAGGCTTAGTCTGGGGAGAATCTGCTCTTCCCTTTTTTCCTGTTGAGAGAAGGAGTTTAAAAAAGAAAAGCTCAACCAACTTTGCTCCCCAGCAACTACTACCAGATTATATTCATATATACACAGTCTGCAGATGGGATGAGAAGAGAGTAGGGGGGGAGGGGTCACCTCTTTTCAAAGATCTATTGAGTCCTTGGCTCTTCTTGTTCAGTAGCCAATAAGGAGATTGCCTCACTATATCAAAACGCAATGAACCCTGTGTGTCCTTGGAAGTTGTTAAAGAGCTCTGGTGCAGACTCCATGCATACAGCCCCCATTACCTAAGAATGGGGATTGGGACTGGATCTGTAATTTCATTGGTATAGGGAACTTCCAGATGATGAAATTTCTAGCAATGCAGGCCAGCTCTTGCTCAGCAATCTACAATCTTACAATTCCCTGGGGGCACTAGAGATTGCATGCCTTGCCCAGAGTCACTCCACCATTTTGTGATAGAGGCAGGCCTTGGGACCAGGTTTTCCTGGTTCTGTTGCTAGATTTCTATTCATTGCATTATTCTGCCTCTGACTACATAGGTACAAACAGGATGAACATAACATAAATGCAAGGTAATTGGGGAGGGAAGACATAAACAGTTGAGGGAGCAGGAAAATCTTGGGGTAGAAGGTGGTGTTGGACGTGCATCTTGAAGGGAGAGAAGAATTTAATGGAGACATTAAGTTAAAGATGGATTTTTTTTTGTTCTAGTGCAAGAATAAGATTTTACATTCATCCCTAACCAATTTTATTTCATTTTATAACATGTTGAGAACTTTCTTGGGTCCTGACTTTGTCAGTTGATGTGTTAGCTATCTCTCCTACCTGTATGCAATCTGCATATGTAACAAGCAGGCCATCCATATCTATATTCAAGGCACAGATAAAACTATAAAAGAACATGGAGATAGACAAAAAACTTGTAGTGTTGAACCAAGGGTGGTCTTCCAAGTTGACATCAAACTATAATTACTTCTCTTTGGGTTCATTTGGCCAGTCTCGAAACCACCTGTACTGTTATCTAGCCTGAGAGGCAACATAGTATAGTATAGTATAGATGGAGTACTGTATTTGGGATAAGAAAGACCTGGATTCGAATCCAGCCTAAGAACCTTAGCTATGAGAGTCTGGCCAAGTCACTCTGCCTGAGAGTAGAAAACAGGACTAGAACTGAAATATAAGGACCTAATTCCAAAGCCTGCTCCTCCCACTTACTACCTATGAGACTTTTGGGCAAATAATTTAATATTTGGAGCTTCAGTTTTCTCATCTGTAATACTGTTGTTGCTTGTCCTTTGTTCTTGGAGAGGAGCAATGGCATCAGGAGGGTGATGCCTTGACTTGCAAGTGAATTGGATGTAAGTGAAGCAGGGATGTGCAAAGTCACCAGCCTCACCCTCTCCTCCAGGGTCAACTGAGTCCAACGGCAAAACATAGGTCAAGAGGACTGGTGATGGTCCCAGATGCAGAGGGAGACTTTTTAAGCTAAGGTCTTTCCCAGGTCTCAGTTTGTCTGAGGCAACACCCATAACCAAAGACTAGGGAGGAATGGAGGTAAAAGATGGGCTAGTTTGCCTTCACAAAAGAATCAGTCTGGGAGGGGAAGACCCCCAGAATTTCTGGTCAGGACAGAAACAATTGCTATTTATACCCACTCTGAACCATCAAAACCCAATGAACCCATCTGTAAGATGAGGGAGTTAGAAAAGATGGCTTTCAAAGTCTTTTCTAGCTCTCCATGATTCCATGAGTTTCAGCCTCAGTTTCTTCCTCTGTAAAAATGGGGATAATAATGCCTGTAAGCATTTACCTCATAGTATTGTTGAGGATTGAATGAGATGATGTATGAAAAGCCCTTTGCAGACATTAAAGCTATATATAACTATTTGTCCATATGTTTATAGGTATATAGCTATAGCTACATATGTGTGGATTTACATAAAGGCTATATATAAATGTCAGTTTTTATCATAGCCTACTCTTTCCCACCTTATTCATAAGAATAAGATTAGAACTTTGTTAAATGTTATACTAAAATCTAGGCAAATGATGTATATAGTATTTCCTGTTGTCATGCACGTAGGGGAGAGACCTTATAAATATGATCGATGTTGTAGAGAGTTCAGATTTCCATCAAGTTTGTCTAGGTACTGGAGAGGGCACATAGAAAAACCTTACAAATATGGTCAATGTAGAAGAAAATTTGTGTATCAACTAAGATTTTTTGAGCATCAGAAAATACACACAGGGGGAAAACCATATAAATGTGATAAGTGTAATAAAGAATTCATATATCAATCACATTTTCATACCCGCCACCAAATCCACTGAGGAGAGAAACCCTAGAAATGTGATCACTGGGGCAAAGGGTTTGATCAGAAAGCTCATGACATATGTGATTAGTGGATCCACAGAGCAAGAAATCCTGTCAACATAATTACTGTGGCAAAGGCTCCTTTCATAGAACAGCCCTGAATATTTCTAAGAGCTCATTTAGGAGAAAAAACCCTATGATATGTGGTGAGTGTGGGAAAGAATTCAGTCAGCACTCATATTTTTTACAGACATCAGAAAACACTGTCAAAAAAAGGAAATGAGGTTAAGCTCACGTGATTTATTCTTGATGAAGCCATGCTTTCATTTGGCGATCACCACTTCCTTTCTAACCATCCCATTAATATTACATTCTAGAATGTCATCAGAAATGGAAGTCAAGTTTCTGGCCTACAATCTGCAGATTCTACTTCCTTCCTTAAAATAATTGAGATATCTGCTCTTCTCTAATTTCTATGACACTTCTTCAGTTTTTCATCATCTTTGGAATAGTGGCTCAGCCATCACACCTGCCAGCTTTCTAATATTTGAGAATGAATGTAGTTCATCTGGATCCTGGATCTTAAATTCATTAGCATATTTTGAGATACTCTTACTATCTTCCTAATTATTATGGGTCTCCACTCCTTATTAGCGTTTTTTATTATTAGAATTTTTTTTGTTCTGACCTTTCCTGCCTAAAAATCATTTTGATCTTTGTCAGTGGAAAAAAAAAACGCAAAATAGGAGCTGAGCAGCTGTCTTCTCCCCATCATTATCATAATTTTACCCTCCTGATTTTGCACTTTCCCCCAATATAATTTTTTTCAGTTTAAATTTTTATTATTTAGCTTTATCATATTTATTTTATTATTAAATTGAAAACTTTATTTTTACAAGCATTTTTATCTCTCCTCATTCCTCACTCATCCCTTGATAACAAAGATGTATTGTCCAGTAAAACAAATCTCACATTGGCTATTTCTAAAAGTGTATCTCATACTTCATTTTAAGTCCACCACCTTTCTTGGCAGGAGGTGGGTGACATGTTTTATCTTTTGATCTTTGGAATCATGCTTTATCATCGTATTGATCAGAGTTCTAAAGTCTTTCAAAAATTTTGTTGTTGGTATTGTAGAAATTTTTCTCCCAACTAAGCTCACTTTGCTCACCAGCTAAAAGAGTTTTCCTCTGAAACTGTCCATTTTGTCATTTCTTATGGCACAATAATATTGCCCAATAATATTGCACTCCCCTAGTTTCCAGCTTTCTCCCTCAATATAACTTACTGGACGGAGATAAAACAAAAACTCAACTCTTTTGGTTGCACTTAGCAAGGCTCACTACAAACTTTAGTGCTTCTGGTACTATTCTTACAGGTTTGTGCCATGCTTTAAAAAAAATCTTATTTCTTATTGCTATTTTTTGTTTCTATGTCACTTTCCATTCTGAAAATATCCCTCCCGTTCCTCTACCCATAAAACCATCCCTTGTAACAAAGATTTAAAAAGAAGAAAAAATTAGTTGAGCAAAACCATCCAGTCATGATTGGTAGAACATGTAACGGTCCCCGCCCACAGTCCCCCAACCTCTGCAGAGATCTAAGAGGGCTACATTTCATCAATTCTTTTCCAGGGACATTCTTGGGCATCATAATTATACAACATTCCATTTCAGTGTTTTGAGTTTTCTATTTACGTTGCTATAGTTGTTCTATATGCATACCACCCACCTCTTGCCTTCATTCTGCACATATTTATGAAAGTCTTCCCATTTAAAAAATGATTCTCTCTAGTACTGTTAACTTGAGTGATAACATTGATCTCAGGAAGACCTGGGTTTGAGTCCTGCCTCTGACATGTACTAAACTCTATCACCTTAGGAAAGTCACTTACACTCCTCAGTACCCTGGGTTAGTGGTATCAAACTTAAATAGAATCTGGGGACCACTAAACCACAGGAGCTACATATTATATTGACATAGAAAACTACATATTAACATTATCTATGTTCTATTGAATTTTTATTATTTTGTTAAATGTTTCCCAATTACATTTTAATTTGGTTTGGGCTTTACTCAAGACTGTTATGGCCTGCAAAACCTGGATGTGTTTGACACTTCTCTAGGAAATAGATTAAAATTTCAGAGAAGGTGCTGGCCTGCATTGGTGGAGGGAATTTCCTCATCCAAAAGCTCTCTACATTAATTAAATCATATATCCACTCCTTCACCCTACTGTGAATTTAACATTCTCATGACTAGATCACCTAATGTGGAGGCACCCACAAGGGTGGAGGACCTAATTTTGGGAGAAGACATTGGCCTTCCCTACCACAGGTGGGAATAGCCTCTTTCCACTGGCTGTGTAGCAGGAATAGGTTGTATCTTTAAAACAATTAGACTTCGGTGCAGGTCACAGGGTCCCCAGACTTGGACTCTCTAGCCATGGCAACCTTAGAAACAGAATTCTAGGAGAGTTGCTGCTGCCAGCCCAACAGGTGAACTCTGAAAAGCCAGGATACCAGAACACAATGCCAAAGGGGCTTTGGATTTGGAACTTGGTGGAACTATGTTCTATAGGAACTGAGGTAAGCTGTGAACCTGGCCCTCCTCACCTCTCCAGAGACTAAGGTGGTATATGGGGGGATTATACCTCCATGTGGTAGAAAGGGATATTTGTATGTTTGTTCTTGACATACTTTTGAAGTAAATATTCTTTTGTAAAAGCTAGTCTGACTGTTTAATGTTTAAATAGAACTGGTTGGAAGGGCCCCTAGAATTAGAGGAACACATCAGTAGGGGCTCATGCCAACAGCAGAGAATTATTGTTATTCAGTTGTTTTAGTCGTGTCCAACTTTTCATGATCCCATTTGAGTTTTCTTGGCAAAGATATTGGAATGGTTTGCTATTTCCTTCTCCAGCTCATTTTACAGACAAGGAAACTGAGGCAAACAGGGTTAAGTGACTTGTCCAGGGTCACACAGCTAGTAAGTGTCTGAGGTCACATTTGAATTCAGGTCTTCTGCACTCCAGGTCTGGTGTTCTATCCACCGTACCACCTAGCTGCCCCATGGCAGAGACTAGATGATCCCAAACCTCTTTAAAGACAGCAGAGAACCACAGAGGTAGGAGAAAATGTAATAGACCTGGCTCTCAGGCAGGTTTATTTCAGGGGCTAGGGTAAGTTTTACATATAAAAGAAGTATATATTTATATAAGTATATAGTATATATTAAAGCATGTATATAATTTAATTATACATGTAATTATTATATGTATATGTGTATACATGTGTATGTATATCTCTATCTCTATATAAAATCTTTTCTATTTTATTTGCATCCCTTCTTCACTTTTGTTTTTTTCTGTTCTTTTTAAAAAGCTATTTTTGGATGTACTTTTTTTCTTGAATATCTGTTACTGACCCACAAACTTACTTTCTCCCCACCAATGTCCAAGTCAAAGCCCTGTCTTGAAACACTTGCATGCAGTCCAGCAAACAAAACGAGCACATTGGCTATGTCTGCCCATTTCATTCTGACCCTCTTCTCCATCACCTCTTTGCCAAGTGGTCCAAGTGGTGGGTGGCACGTTTCCTAATCAGTTTGTTGAAATCACTGTTTTTCTCTCCTTTGATCAGAGTTCTGAGGTCTTTCAAAGTTCTTCTTCTACAAATCATTGTTATTTTCATCATACAGGTTGTCGTATCATGTTTCTGTAAAGTCTTCCTATTCGTCATTTTCTGGGGTGCAGTAATAGTTGATTGTGTTCATGTACCAGGATATTCTGAGCTATTCCCTAATCAACGGCATTCTGTGCCTGTGTACTCATCCTCTATCACCTGTCCTTGCTTCTATTCTTCTGGACTTATCTTTTCTTTTTTTTATTAAGATTTTTTACTTTTTAGTTTACAACACTCAGTTCCACATGTTTCTGAGCTCCAGACTTTCCTCCCCTCTCTCCCCTGCCCCCTTCCCCCCAAGACGGCCTGGAATCCTACATATCTTCTACATACAGCTTTGCATTAGACTTATTTACACAATAGTCAAGTTGTGAAGAAGAATTATGACCAATGGAATGAATCATGAGAAAGAAGAAACAGAACCAAAAGAAAAGAGGAAAAAAAAAAGTACAGCAAAAAGTTTGCCTCAACCTGCATTCAGACTCCACAGTTCTTTCTCTGGATGTGCATAGCTTTTTCTATCATGAGTCCTCTGGAGCTGTCTTTGAGCCTTGTATTGCTGAGAAGAGCCAAATGTATCAAAGTTAGTCATCACAGAATCAATATGTCTGTGGTTGTGTATAATGCTCCCCTGGTTCTGCTCTGCTCATTCAGCATTATATCATATAGGTCTCTCCAGGTTATTATGAAGTCTGTATATTCCCCATTTCTTATAGCACAATAGTATTCCATTACATTCATATACCACAACTTGTTTAGCCGTTCCCCAATTGATGGACATCCCCTTGATTTCCAATTCTTTGCTACCACAAAAAGAGCCACAATAAATATTTTTGTACATGTGGGTTCCTTTCCCACTTTGTGATCTCTTTGGGATGTAGCCCTAGAAGTGGTATTGCTGGGTCAAAGGGTATGCACATTTTTATAGCTCTTTGGGCACAGTTCCAAATTGCTCTCCAAAATGGCTGAATCTGTTCACAACTTTACCAACAATGTATTAATGTTCCAATTTTCCCACAACCTCTCCAGCATTTATCGTTTTCCTGTTTTGTCATGTTAGCCAATCTGACAGGAGAGATGTGGTAGCCCTTTATAACTTGGCCTCAAACTATCTTTCCAGCCTCATTATACATTACTACTTCTGGCATTCTAATATCCAGCCAAACTGGCTATTGTATAGCCTGCTTGCTGGTTGATCTGCTTTGCCTCAAGTCTCTCCTCACTCTAGACCATCTTCTGATCTGAGGTCAAAATGATCTTTTGAAAGCCAAGGTCTGACCCTATTGTGCACCCTATTCAATGAACTCCAACGACTCTCTGTTACTTCCAGAATCAAATGCAGAGTCCCTTCATAATTTCTCCAGCTCCTATCCATTCCTGTCTTCTTATGCCTTATAATAGCCCCACTTCCTCATATTCTTCAATCCAGTGACACTGGCCTCTTTGCTACTCCTCAGACAAGACACCCCTTCTCCTAACTACATGTATTTTCACTGATTGGAGTATATGGGCTTGGTGGGTTGGGTGGGTGTCTACCCCAAGCATATGAATGGTCAGATGAGAACGATTTGTTCCAATTGTCGTGAAGGTAGCTGAAGCAGGCGCTGTGGAGCACTTAGAGCTTGGGCAAAGACATCAAAGATGCCAAGGTCATCCACTGTATCCTGGGCCGTCACCAGTTGTCTTGACTTTTGTTTTGCCACTGGACTTCGAAGACTCTGGAAGAAAGTGAGGCTAGTGAATTTACGCAACTCTGACTCACTTAAATCCAATTCATGCACAAGTCGAGACATGACCCCGTGATGTCCTCTTTGAAACGAAGGATAAATGACAATTTTCATTGGCTGTCCCCATGCCTGGAATGCTCTCCCTTCTCATCTCTGCCACCTGGTTTCCCTGTCTTCTTTCAAGTCCCAGCTACAAGAAGTCTTTCCTGGACCTCCTTAATTCTAGTGCCTTTACTTTATCAATTATCTCCAATTTATCCTGTATATAGCTTGTTTGTACATAGTTGTTTGCATGTTATCTTCCCTATTAGACTGTGAGCTCCTTGAGGGCAGGGACTATCTTTTATTTTTCATTTATTGCAGGCCTGCCCAAACATCATCCTGTGGGCCACTTGCAGCAGGCCAAAGGACTTTGGGCGGCCGTGAAAAAATGTGGAGGATCCGCCCTAAATCCTTTGGCTGGCTGCAGGTTGTTCAGGCCTGTTTTATTCCCAGTGCTTAATACAATGCCTGACACACTGTAGGCACTAAACAAATGTTGATTGACCTATTTCTTTTTGTTCCTCATACTTGATCATGGAAAGCAGTACCTCCTCGCTTCTGCCCCTTAGGACCCCTATGTTCCTTCAAAACCCAGCTCATATGTCACCTCTTGTATGAGATTTTTTTCTGACCTCCCTGGCCTTGCTAGTGTCTCTTCCCCAATATTATCTTTATATCAGTATTCATTTTATATCAATGAATGAATGAAGCTATAAGTATTTACTATCTTATAGGCACTATGTTAGGTGCTCCCAGTACAAAGAATGAAACAATCCCTTCGCTCAATTAGCTTGCAGTCCATTGGAGGACACAATATGCGCACATACATACATATATATGTACAGGGTGTCCCTAAAGTCTGGACACATAGGCAAAAATGCATATTTTGAAATATTTGGAATATTAACAGACCTTAGCCCCCTTGACTTCTTTTTCTGGGGTATGCTAAAGGAGAAGGTGTACTTAATGAAGATCACAGGTGCAACACACTTGATTAAACGCACAAAGAGTGAATGTGCTAAAATTGAAGGCAATGTGTAGTTATTGCATCGACTTCATGTGAATCTTGCAAAGCTCATCAACCTTTGCATCACAAACGATGGAAATCACATTGAAGATGTTATTTGTTAATATTCCAATTAAATAAAATGTGGTTGAAAATTTCATTCATTTCATTTCTTGAAAATATGCATTTTTACCTATGTGTCCAGATTTTAGGAGCACCCTGTATAGAGTGGGAGAGGGTACAGCAGCCTCTCCCACTCTACTCTGGACTCATGCATAAGTTGACTCCATTCATTCCTGGGGAAGCTTGACCACCCAAAACAGGAATCAGGCTCCTTTTCTTACACTTTTTGTTTCTTTACCCTCCCACCCTGGAACCTTAGGGACAGATTATTTAAAGCTTAGGTTTTGATTCATGTCTAAGTTTTCCCAAAGGGGAAAATAAAAGGTATTTAATATACGATGTGAATCAGGTATGGGACAAGTATTTATTCTCTAAACACAAAAGAAATGCTGATGCAAAAGACTTAGCACATATTTACAGAATAACCTAAAAAGAGAATCTAATAACTTAACTTGGAATAAGGATACTGCTACCCAGCCACCTCCATATGGAAACACATCTGGTGAGCAGGACAGGGTACAGTGACTTCTGTGATCTTGGGACATCTGCCAAGTCTGAAGGGCCCAAGCTCCATGTGGGGACTTTTATGCCCTTATGTAACCAAGAAGCCATGTCAATATGGGGGCCAGAGGTCCCCAGGGAGATGCATCTTGAGCCTTAGTCCCCTGGGCCAATCAAGTTCTGTGGACAGCTTTGTTGCCTTTTAGGGGAAAAAAATTAGCTTATCCATGTGGTGGTGGGCAGAAGGGGATCCCTGATAGATAGTGATCCTATCACAATGATCGTCGGCAGCTAGGTGGTTCAGAGGATAGATCATTGGGCCTGAAGTCAGGAAGACCTGAGTTCAAATCTTCCCTCAGGCACTAATTATGTAATCCTTGGGCAAACCACTTAGCCTCAGTTTCCTTATCTGTAAAATGGGGATATAATAGCACCTTAACTACTCAGGGTTGTTGTGATGATCAAATGAGATAATATTTAAGAGCTTAGCATGATGCCTGGCACGTAGTAGGCTAACAGTAATAAATAGTAATATAATGCTTCTTAGTAATAAATAGTATGCTTCTTCCCTTTCCTGGAAAGGAACCCCACTAGCTGCCAGACAGCACCACTTAATGCCCTTCTCAAATGGTGTTTCAAAGCCTGGAAAAGTTTACCTTGAGGTTGGTGCTCAGTCACTTACTTAGCAAAGGAAAGGAAAGACAAATTGAAAAGGTTGTTGTATGGCTTGTCCTTCCTTCTCGTAGAGGACCATAATATCAGGAAGATGATGCTATGACTTGTTAGAGAATTGGATTAGAGTGAGGGAGGGCTGTGCCAAGTCACTAGCCCCACTTTCTTCTCCCGAGCCATCTGGGTCCAGTGGCCAGATACAGCTCAGGATGACTGGAGATGGCCCAGGATGCAGCTGAAGACCTGGCCCTTTTTAAGCTAAGGTCTTTCTGGGTTCTCACTTTGGGTATGGACACGTTGTTGGCCAATCGACGAGAGCCAGAGTGGACTGGGTTTAAGGCATAGGCATTTAAAAAAGAAATTTATCCAGTAAACCCCAAGATATCCAGGTAGGTTTCAACCTTCAAAATGTACATCCCTTTGAGCAGAGCCCCCTCAGGTCAGGGCATGATTTCCCACATGGGCAGAGGAGAGGAGAGAAAAGGTAATCAGGGATTACGTTGCCTACTGGGATTTTCCTCCTCTGCCTGATGAGTTAGGACAAAAAAGACCTCTCAGTCTCTTTCGTTAAACCAAAACAATAACTTCTTACAAATCAATAAATATTTAAATGTCTCTATGCAAAAGTACTGTGATAAGTGCTGGGATACGAAGAAAAGCAAAAACAAACAATCCCTCCCCACCTGGAGCTAACAGTTTACTGAGGGAGACAACATGCAAATAACTGGTATAAACAAGATATATAAAGGATAAATTGTAGATAATTGCAGATAGAAGGCACTAGAATTAAATCAGGCCAGAAAAGTTTTCTTGAAGAAGGTGAGCTTTTAGCTGAGACTTGAAGGGAAGTGGAGCCAGGAAGTGGAGGTGAAGAAGGAGAGAATTCCAGGCATGGGGGACAGTCAATGAAAATGCCTGGAGTTGGGAGATGAGTACTTTGTGTAAGGAATAGATCCAATGTCACTGGATCACAGAGTATGTTGAGGGGAATAAGGTATAAGATTGGAAAGATAAGAAGTGGCCATTTATGTTAGAGCTTGAGAGAAATGATTATTTTCCTTTCATATTAATAACCAATTATTAAGTTAAGATTAAGGTTTTCCCTTCCTATTTCCTCATTCAGAAACCAGTCCCTGTATGTTATTCAGTCAGTCTTGAAAGGACATTGCTGATAGATGAGACTGCCCAAATCCTCTTGGTACATGCTTCATGATTCCACCCTCTGTGGAATTTTTACCCCATCCAGGTAGAAAACCTGACAAACAGAATCCAGTCTAGGTGAGTTCTTGTTCTTAGGAAATAAGCCCCTGTCCTTGGAACCTTCCATTAGAATTTAGGGTGCTCCAATTTATGAAGGGCAAAACCAACCAGAATGTTCTGGGTAGAGATGGATTCTTTTGTCCAGATTGCTGGAGGTGGCTGAGTCTTATAATTAGGTCACATTCTCAGCAGGAGGAGCCAAAGATTTATCCTATATAATGCTTGTTTATAGTTGTTGCACATTGTCTCCACCATTAAATTGTGGGGAGGGACTGTTTTTGCCTTTCTTTGTGTCTCCAGTACTTAGCTCAGTGACAAATATGGATTGACTAGTCAATCACAGACCTAGAGCTAAAAGTGATTTTAGAAGATCATTTACTTCAACCATTTCATTTTCATGAATTCTAAAATTCTTGGATTTGATCATAACCTTTATCATTTCATTTCCCTCCTCTCACCCTGTTCCCCTCACCCTGTTCATCATCCTCACTGTGACCCCCAATCTCTCCATTCCTCTGTACTTTCTTGTGATATCACCCCTGTACTTCCAGGCATGGGAGATAGTCAATGAAAATGCATGGAGTTGTAAGATGGAATGTCTTGTGGGAAGAATAGTGAAGAGGCCAGAGTCCCTGCGGCATAGATCACGTGGAGAGAAGAAAAGCCAAGTCGTTAAGGGTTTTAAAAATCCTTTCAATACTAGGTCATTGAATGGCCTGAAGAACCCTGGGAGATTGTCATCCCCAAAAGCCCCAAGCACTGAGTCACCACGTCCGTGGAGTCCTGTAGAAGTTTCCGGGGGATTTTGGAATCCATGCTCCCTGGGATGGCCCCTCTTAGAGGCCAATTCGAACTCCATTCTACTATGATTCCACATTCTCTAAGAGTCCACGAATTTAAGATTTTGCATTGTTTGATAGCTAATGCACTCTCCAATATCATTTGTTCTTTTTAGGAATCTCCAGTATTGTTGTTTAGTTGTTTTCAATCATGTCAGACTCTTCATGACCCCATTTGGGGTTTTCTTGGCAAAGATACTGGAGTGGTTTGCCATTTCCTTCTCCAGACCATTTAACAGGTGAGGAAATGGAGACAAAGAGTGTTAAGTGACTCGTTTAGGGTCACACAGCTAAAAAGTTTCTGAGGTGAAATTTGAACTCAGGTCTTCCTAACTCTAGGATTAGCTCTCCATCCAGTGTACCACCAAGCTGCCCCATACTTCCAGAGTATGTCCTTCCATATCAGAATCTATGACCTTGGATATATAAAAAGCAATATTTGAAACTAAATTCTCTACAAGAAATGAATTGATCAGGTCACCCAATCATTGCCTATCCTCCTGAATTTTCTCTACCTTGAAACTCTTGTATGTATTCTGTTTTTATTATCCCAAAGTGCTTTTGCCTGTCCTCATCCAGATCCTACCCATTATTCCCACATTTTGTATGTGACATTATCTTTCCCCTTAAACCTTCCCTGCCCCCTGTAACAGCAAGCACCCTGGCACATCTAGGATGGCTTGCTACCACAGGTTCTTTGATCTGCTTTTGAAGGAAAGATAGCTTTTAAAGAGGTTAATAGTCTTCTTTTAATTACATTTACTTGTTCAGGGGAAAAGTCAGCACCCTGAACCTCAAAGAAAATACAAGCAGAAAAATTAGCATAAAGACCAACAAACAGAGCTCCAGCTGTCTGAGTAAAGTAATACAACCACCTATATACACCACCAGATGGGGGAGCATGGATACATCTGAGTAGTGGGAGAGGGGGCGGGGCTCTGAACAAATGGCTACTCAGAGTTCCGTCCAGGGAATCAAAAGGTCCTTCTCATAAGGGAACCTCCAAAGCAAAATCTCACCTCAGAATACACACACACACACACACTTTTGGCTAATAGGCTCAGAGACAGAAGGCATCAGAACTCTCATGAATCAGTGCCTAATTAGCATAGTACCAAAAGATGTAAAAGTCTTCCTGTAAGCAAGCCTCCCCCTAAGCAAGCTTCCCCTTTAAGCAAGTTCCTCCTTAGTCAAGTTCTTCCTCCAATGTGCTTTATGTGACTCAGGATGTATCACAGCTGTGATTGAACACATGTGGTCACATAGTCCTATTAATGGAAGGGGAAGATCTTCATATTCCATTAACATTATACCTCCTAACTTCCTTTCAAGGGCAGCACCATCTTGCCAGTACTTCAGGCTCACAACCTAGGTGTCATCCTAGACTTCTCACTCATCTCATCCCACCATATCCAATTTGTTGCCAAGTCCTACAGATTTCATTTCTGTAACATCTCTCAAATATACCTCCTCTTCTCTGAAACTGTCCCAACTCTAGTTCAAGCTCCCATCACCTCATACCTGGACAATTGAAATAGCCTCCTGGTAGGTCTGCCTGCCTCAAGTCTCTCCGCACTTCAATCTTTTCTCCATTCAACCGCCAAGGTTATTTTCTGAAATTATATCTCCAACCATTATCACTCCCCTACTCAATAAACTCCAGTGGCCCCCTATTGCCTCTAGGATCAAATACAAAATGCTCTGTTTGGCATTGAAAACTCTTCACAACCTACTCCCCTCCTACCTCTCAAGACTTCTAACACCTTCTTCCCTGACACCTACTCTTTGATCCAGTGACACTGGTTTCTTTGCTGTTCTATGGACAAGACACTCTATGTCTTGATTCTGGCTGCTCCCATGCCTAGAATTCTCTCCCTCCTTGTCTCTGACTACTAGCTGTCCTGGCTCCCTTTAAGTCCTTACTAAAAACTCATCTTCTCCAGGAAGCCTTTCCCAACTCCTCCTAATTCTAGTGTCTTTCCCTCTCCTCTCTTAATTACTTCCTATTCTCGTATGTAGGTTATTTGTGCATATTTGTTTGCTTGTTGTTTACCCCATTAGATTGGGAGCTCCTTGAGAGAAGGGACTGTCTTTTGCTTCTTTTTTCATTGTCTCCCCCCCCCCCCACCGAAGCGCCTGGTGAATAGTAGGTGCTTCATAAGTGTTTGGGGTAGTTAGGTCGTGCAGTGGATAGAGTGCTGGGCTTGTATCTTCCTGAGTTCAAATCTGGCTTCAGATACTTACTAGCTGTTTGACCCTGGGTAAGTTATTTTACCCCGCTTGCCTCAGTTTCCGCATCTATAAAATGAGCTGGAGAAGGAAATAGCAAACCACTCCAGTATCTCTGCCAAGAAAATCCCAAATGGGGTCACGAAGAGTTGGTTGCAACTGAAAACAACTGAAGCCCAAAAAATACATGCTTATTGACTATCGATTTGGATGGGTAAGGTGCTAGAAGGAACCTTAGAGACCATTTAGTTCAATACCTCCCCTCCCCTTTTATGGATGAGGAAATAGGTCTAGAGAGGGAAAGGATTTGCCTAAGTTCACATAAATATGTATCAGACCTGGATTTGGAGAGGCACGTGGGTTAGGGAGAAGAGTACTGACTTGGAAATCACAGGATCTAGGTTCCAATTCTGCCTGTCTTACATTCCCTGTGTAACCCTGGGTAAGTCCCTTAACCAGTCCGGGCCTCAGTTTCCTCTCCTGTAAAATGAGAGGGCTGGGCAAGATGGCCTCTAAGGCTTCTTCCTGCTCTAAGTCTATGTTCCTATGCTCGCCTGATTGAAAATCAAGCGCTTTCTTCTCTGTACCACACGGGCTCTCCTCTGACCGCTATTTGGAGACCTACAAATTATGCTTATTGCCTCATTGACGCCTATGTCAAGAACCTGGGATTTGATAGCCTAATTTTAAGCAAGTTGATTTGCAACTTAGAAGCTTGAAGTCACTCGCCCACAATTACACAGTTAAGTAAGCGTCAGAGGCAGGATTTGAAGCCAGGTCTTCCAGACTCCAGGGCTACCTCCTGGGTACACATGTAACATTCAATTAGACATTGTGTGCGGGGACTTTGTTTCCCCGGCACTTAATAAATCCTTATTGACCATTAACTAACTAGCTACTTCCTGACACGGCCTCTCTTACTCATTTGCACACTTTCTGGTATTCTTCAGTAACGTCGTTTTCCCTGAATTACCTTGCTGAGCTACTGCAATTATTTTCCCCTCCAAAATGACTCTCCCCCAGGGAGGACCTCACACGCCTAGGTGCTCCTGTACATCTTTGTTGGGTTTGATAGCCTTCTCCATAGAACTGTGAGTCATTATTATTGTAATGAGGCTGAGGAATTTGAGTGAGGCTTCCACGGCCTGTCGTGGTCAGGAGGGACAAGGGCCCTTGGCTTTATCACAGATGACTAATGTCGAAGTTTTACTGCCTGAATATGTCATTGTAGATTTATGAAAGTTGGAAATCAAAATGGGGAAGGCTTCCCTTCTCTCACCCCACCCCCCCACTCTCTTTTCCTCTCCCCTCCCTTTTTCTTTCCCCCTCCTTCTCCTTTCCTCTCTTTTCCTCTCCTCTCCCCTCCTCTCCTCTCTTCTCCTCTCCCCACCCCACCCTCCGCTTTTCATGCCAGGGAACACAGACCCTGGCTCGGAGCATATTCCCACCCTGTGGAGGGCAGGGTCACTTGAAACAGGTTTTGTGACTTCCCTAGGCACTTTCCATCAGCCCTGGAGTCCAAGATGCTTCCATTATCAGATTATTTTTAGTCCCTTATTTAGTTAGCCCCTGTATTAACTCCAAGTATGGGTTTCTCTTTGGCATTTTAATTATCTCTAAGGGTTTAGGGGCGCTCCACTGGCCCTGGGATCTGGAAAATCCACATAAAATTTTTTGGCCCTTCCTACATATCAGAGAAGAAGTCTGATTTTTTTTTCTTTTATGGAGTGCTTACTATACCTTATTGTAAAATTTGGGGTAACTATTTGGTCATAGGATCTGTCTCATCTGTCGGCCTTTGAGTGTCTGTGGCTCCTGAAAAACTCCCTCCAAATTCCCATTTAATTTCATATGCTGACCTGTGATACATCAAAACCATGATGGGGAAAGTCCTGATATGGGAGGGAGTAACTGTAATATGTTGCGTGGAGCAAAGTTAAATAAACTTTATAAAAGACACGTAGCAAGCCAGATGACCTGACGGTAGAATTTCAGCGTTTGTATGTTCTGTTTTCCATGTTGTGTCTAAGGCTTTGAAAATGAAATATGTTTCCTTATCTGAAACTGTACTCCACTTCAACCTTGATTTTCAGGTCATTTCTACTAGATTTCTACTGCAGAAGCCCCTGAAGCCTGGGCAATGTTCATTGGCTTCTTCAAAAAAAAAAGATTCTTTACTGATTCAACCATTCTGGAGAGCAATTTGGAACTACACCCAAAGACCTATAATATCACGCATACCCTTTGACCTAGCAATACTACTATCAAGTCTGCATCCCAAAAGAGCTTTAAAAAACTCCAAAAAGGGAAAGGACCTATATGCACAGAAACATTTATAGCAGCTTTTTTCTGGTGGCAAAGAATTGGAAATTGAGGGAAAGCCCATCAATTGGGGAATGGCTGAACAAGTTGTGGTATACGATTGGACGGAATGTTATTGTGCTATGATGAGCAGGATGCTCTCAGAAAAACCTCAAAGACTTACATGAACAGATGTAAAGTGAAAGGAGCAGAACCAGAACATTCTACATAGTAACCACAACATTGAAAGATGTACAACTGTGAATGATTTAGCTATTCTCAGCAATACAATGATCCAAAACAACTCTGAAGGACTTACGATGAAAAATGCTATCCATTTCCAAGAGAAAGAACTGTCTGAATAAAGTCTGAATAAAGATCAAAGCACATTTTTTAAAACTTTTTTTTTTGGTTTTTTATGTTGGTCTGTGTTTTCTTTTATAACATGACTAATATGGAAATATGTTTTGCATGACTACACATGTATAACCTATATCAAATTGCTTGCCTTCTCAATGAGGGGAGTGTGGAGGGAGGGAGAGAATTTGGAACTCAATTTTAAAAACAAATGTTGAAAATTGTTTTTATATGTAATTGGGGAGGAAAAAATACTTTAAAAAGAAAATAAAAATATCTTCTGTTTATAGATGCTTTTTGGTTTTAGTCACATTCATTTCCAAATATATCTCTCTTCCCTGCCCTACCCATTTAGCTCATAACAAAAATTTTTAAAAGAAAGAGAAAAAACAGTTCAGCAAAACCAACCCATCAATAATGTCTGACATGTAGTATTCCACACCTATTATCCTCCACCTCTGCACAGAAGGCATCCTAGATTTAGAGCTTTAGCTCTAGGGTTGTAAGTGTTAGAAGTCAAGCAACATGTCTTGGGGGTGGGGTGGGGTGGGGTGGAGGGCACATTCTCTTACAGGTTCTCAGCTCCAAGGGTTCCCAGTAGCCTCTACTGACCACCCGTCTCGAAGTCCTTCTCCCAAGTCCAAAGTGTGTCCTCTCCCAAATCCCTTATGTAGGTAGGAAATATCACACTCAGCTTTCTCTTAGCCAGTCAGGATTCACATTACCCTCCACTTGTCCACCCGTGGGTTATAGGGCTATCCCTCAGAAGAACTACCCTAGGCTTGAGGTGAAGCATAGTTTATACTCTATCTGTCTGTCTGTCTGTCTGTATATAGACACATACACACAGACATATACATTCATATACACTTAGATATATACACACATACACAGTATAGATATATGTGTATAGATGTATACATGTATATAGATATATGTGTATATGTAATCTAAATATATGTATATAGTGTATATATGTATCCATAGAGGATAGATATATATACAGTATATGTACATAAGCTAAAGATTGACACACATGCACCATATATAGTTGATATACACATACATAATAATACACATATACATACGCACTGCAGATACATATATATCACATGTACATAAACTAAAGATAGACACAATAGTATATATAGTTGATAAATACATGTATATATGCATGTATATGTATATATGTATGTGTTACATGTGTATTACATGTATATGTAATATAAATATACACACATAATGTATATATGTATCTATAGCTGACAGATACATATATACATTATATGTACCTAAGCTGAAGATTGACACATGTACATATGTATCTATAGTTGAAAAAAATTATATATATATATATATATATATATATACATGCACAATACATTATATATACACATACACACTATAGATGCATATATACACCACATGTACATAAACTAAAGATAGACATAATACATATATCTATAGTTGATACATATGTGTACAAACACATACATACATGTGTATGTGTGTGTATACATACATGTGTATATGTACTGTAAACATGCACATATAATGCATACATGTATCTATATACATATATAAGGTATACATGTATCTATATAGTTACATATATAATTACACATATACCTTATATTACATAAGCTAAAGATCAACACACACGCATTTTATATATATATATATAGTTGATATATACACACATGCACTATATATATAGTGTATGTGCATATATATACACATACACACTATAGATACATATATACCACACATACATAAACTAAAGCCAGACACAATACATTATATATCTATAGTTGATACATACACGTAAATGCACATGTGTATGCATATATGTATGTAGATATGTGTATGTGCAATATAAATATACATATAATGCATATATGTACCTATAGTCGACAGTTACATATATACATATGTGTACATAAGCTAAAGATCAACATATACACATTATATATGTATCTATGGTTGATATATACACACATGTATACTTATATGTATATTTAAATCCTTGCAACAAATATACATTTACTTATTTATAAATTATATGCATATATTACTGTACTAATAATGACATTCTTTCAAAAACTTACACATAAATAGAAATTGAAAAGGCTGAGGTAAAGATGAGATAATATTTAATTTTATGTTTCATAGGAAGCCATTTGAGTTTATTGAGTAAGGGGGAGGGGATGATACGATCAGACCAGGGCTTTAGGGAAATTAATTTGTTGGCTGTGTAGAAAATGGATTGCAAAGGGAAGACCCTGGAGGCGAAGAGACCAATTAGGAAGCTATTGGATTAGTCTAGGGGAGAGGTGGTGATGAGGGCTAGAAGTTAGGGGTGGTTAGGAGTGGATTGATGTGAGAGATGGTGTGGGAGGTAAAAATGGCAAGATTTGGCAGCTGATTGGATACATGACCTCAGTGAGAGTGAGGAGCTGAGAATGATGATAAGGTTTTGAACCTAGGTTACTAGAAGGATGGGTATGCCCTCCACAGAAACAGGGAATTTTGGAAGGGGGATGGATTTAGGGGGAATCAACATAATCAGATCTTCAGAGATGAAGAATGATATCTCACATTTATATAATGTTTCAAGGCTTGCAAAGCAGTCTCATCTTCCTCATCTCATTTCAACCCACTAGCAGGTATTAGTAAATGTTTAAGCAGGATTTGAACCAGGTTTTCTGGACACCGAGTCCAGCACTCTAGCCACTGTGTTATAGGATGTACATGGGAGAGTGTCCCAGAAATCCTCTCTGGTGCCCCTCAGTAGTCCTCATGCCACATAGCTCGCCAACTTCCAGGCTAAGGGCTGGCCATAGGCAAGATAGGGATGTTGGTGAAATTTGCTTTTCTGGATTTCTTCATCTTCCTTTAATTGTTACCCTTCTCCTTATAGACATCATATGTTCCCTGTAGCTAGGTGGCTCAATGGCTAGAACACAGGGGTTGGAATCAGGAGAACTCATCTTCATGAGTTCAAATCCAACCTCAGATACTTACTAGCTGTGTGACCCTGGGCAAGTCACTTAACCCTTTTTGCTTCAGTTTCCCCATCTGTAAAATGAGCTGGAGAAGGAAATGGCAACCATTCCAGTTTCTTTGCCAAGAAAAACCCCAAAATGGTGTGGCAAAGAATTGAACACGATTGGAATGATCCAACAACAACAAAGTGTTCCCTGCGAGGACTTCATACACTCCTCACCCCCTCCATCCCTCAACCCCTCACTGCCCAAATCTCTGTACCTTAACCAGGCCCTGTGCTTCAGACTTTTCCTGATTACCTTCATTCCATCAAAACTTACTTCTCAGTTTCAGGACACAAGACCCCTTTTTGGTAGCTAGCTAGCTATAAGATGATAAGTTTTCTCCATATGGTTGTCAGCAACTTAGTATAGTGCCATTTTTAGATAATTGTATTTTAACTGAGGCCTTTGGTCCTTGAATCAAGAGCAGCTTCACCTGAGAAGGTATTTGTGAGTGATATTCGGTGGGGCAGATGGATATTTGGAACAAATAAAAAGGTCCCTGAAATCATATTCTGTGGAACCCTGTCCAGAGGACCAGCCCTTCCTCAGTTACAACAGAACACCTCCAGTTACAATTCTCCAAGTTTTTCTATTGGCATGTCTGTGTGGTCAGGATGAATAGGTCTCCTCTCAGGGAATGGAAATCTCCCCCAAATGCCTGTAATATCCACCTGTGGGGTCAGCCTTCATCCCTGAGTATCCTGTTCACACTAGCCTTCCCCTTCATCATCCGTGGCTCTGTAGCAAGTTCTGGGCTCACCACATAGGATACTGATTTCATTTTTGTGGGTTTGGCAGTCAAGTGCAACTGCACCTCCCTTCCTAACCGCTCACCCTGTCACCCCCAGAGCCAAGGCCTAGAATAGCCTCTTGCTTCATTTTCTATTTTTAATGGGAATGCAAGCACAGGTATATGGGGATGAGGTCATGGAGACAGAGGATAGGGGTGGTGCTGGTGGGGGTTTGTGGCTTCATAGACTATAGGCAGTTCTTTGGTGAGTCCAATAATGAAGGCACTACCCAGACACCAAGAGAGGGAAGGGAGGAGGGGGCAGGAGAGGGTGTGGCTGGTGACAGCTTTGCTCAGCCAAGTCAACTGCTGTAATGTCTGATTCTTTCCCAGTTTGGAAGCATTGCCCATGATATCATCCAATTGAGCAGTTGAAATACAAAGTTCAGAAGCAAGGAAAAACTTTATGTTAAAGTATTAAGGCTGGGGATAAGGAGTGTGTGTGTGTGTGTGTGGAGGGGAGGCGGGCAGATGGCAATCTGTGCCTTCACTGTTCTCCTCTTCCAATTATAGGATTCGATTACATGCCAGCCTGAGCTTCATCCTGCATGAGGCAACTTCTGTTATAGTTTGACCCTCACATGCTCTCTTTCTATCCCCAACCTTACCCCTGGGGAAGCACCTACCCAGTGACCAACAAGGTTTAACCACAGGGATTACCCACTGAAAGGCATAATGAGGGGAGTTGAAGAGTAGGAGAGCCTTGTACTTCTTCTCTGTGTAAAGAATTGATTAGGGGAGTTCCCTGGTTAGCTCGATGTTAGCTAACCAGGGTAGCCCAGTAGTGGGCCTCTGTTTGGGACTTTGTGTTTCAGTAATTGGTGAAATGATTGGATTGGGCTGCTGCTGGGAATCAATTGGAAAAATAGAAAGACATGCTTTCACAGGCCACAACCTACTTTGGGAGAGCAGCGTAGATGTAATCTATATCCTTGTGTCTCAAGCTCAGGACTTAACATGTACTGAGTTGACTAGGGGTAGAGTGTGAATTGAATTGGATGGATTGGACTTCTGTGGGTTGTGTGCTGTGCCACCTTTTTGTGCTAGATTATAGTGTTGTACCAGAAGCGAGTGAGACACGCCACAGAGTATAAGTTTTAAGTGGAGAATTTATTAGCCGGCGGCCATTGGGGTAACAACCGCAAATCAATGGCCTTGTGTTGGGGTGACAGCTTGGCTTATATAGGATATGTGGGGGTACAGGGTGGGGGAACAGGAACAAAGGTCCTGGCTGATCAAAGATTCAGTCAGTTTATGTACTAGTGGGATAATCTCATTTACATTCCTTGGTGGAGTCACGGAGCCCCAGGGATATCTGCTAGAAAGGGTCTGTCAGGTTATCCTTCAGTGGGATGGTCCTATCTATTGACATTCCTTGGTGGAGTCATGGAGTCCTGGGGGGTTTGCTAAATGCCAAAGATATCTGAGTCCATTCTTTCTGGGGGTGCTTGTCAGTAGCTAGGGGTTTCTCAGAGGTTCCCAATTTTTCCTGTATTACAATAGAAATAAGGGTCATTTGCAGAGTCAGGTTTTTTTGTACTTCTTTCTCTTTTTGGAGAACAGACCAAGGGGCAGTAGAGTAGCCATGTGTGTGTGAGTGTGTGTGTGTGTGTGTGTGTGTGTATAGCGCAGGGAAGAAGCTTCTTTATTCACTTAGCATCACCTCTTGGGAGATGTTTATAGTAGCCTTGGGACAGAGGTACATGGGAATTATGCTAGTCCCTCAAGAAAGCTTGGACTCTGAGTTCCAGAATCCAGTCTTATACATAGAGAAGTTCTTGGACAACACCAGACTCTGGGGAGAAGAGGATCGCATACAAAGTCCTGGAGCTGGAAAAGTAGCAAGAGAATAAGTAAAGACGAAAGAGCAGAAGACCTGGACTTTGTTTTCTACTATTACTTTGAGTTATTTGGTCAGTGCAGGTCCACTGGGAAGGGGGTTTCCTCTCTAGCCACCACAAGTCCATTATTCTTGGGAAGGAAGGGATAATCCAAATTCCTAGGGCAGGACTATGAGGCTAGAAGCTCATATACATTTCTAAGGGTGAAAGTGGAATTCATCAGAATGTCATTGTATTGTCCCTCTAGCAACTCAGGTTGTTGAGGGAAATCCAAGCCACAGGGAGGTGCTATACAGCTTGGTTACTGTATAGGACCCTGGAGCAAAAGGGAGGAGAATTGTTTATGGGCTACTCTAATTCCTTTGTGATTTTTTTTCTTATGTATTTTAATGAAAGAAGTCAAGGCTGTCCTACACTCTATATGTACATGGTTACCTTAAGTGCTTGCATGGGAGCAAGGGAACTTTTTATCCACAACTGTGGAAACCTAGACAAAAGTTATAGTCTAGTTACATTCTGAGATTTTCCAGAGGTAACTGCATAGGATCAAAACAAGCCAAAGAGATATAATTTGTGGGAAATCTGTCCCCACTTCCCCCAATTCATTTCATGTAAGTCCAGAGCTTGAGGCACATGGATACATGTTATAGTTGAACTTCTCTCCCAAAATAGGTCATAGTCTGTTAAAGCTTGCCTTTCTATTTTCCCTTCTAAAAATGGGGTAACTGTTTTGTTCTTTCATCTGAGTGCCTCCTTGTCTTGAAAGCAAAAATAGTGAGGAAAAATACCACATTTCTTGGTATCAAAAAAGCAGCCCGAGCATCTAGAACAAAAATAACTGGAAGCCAGATGATGCTTGATATGTTATAATTGCCTGGTTTATCGGACGAAGAAAAGGAATACTAGCCTTGGCTAGCAATATCCCCCGGAGGTCAGATTGTTGTGAGAAAGTTGGGAAGCATTAGAAAAATGTCACGAAATTGGAAAGACAAGAAAGAAGAAAGAGGCATGCAGAGGGAAGAGATAAGAAGTGGCAGACACAGTGTTGACTTTTAGAAGGAGAGATGGGGCAGTAACCAAAGTCACCCGGACAGTGGCGAATAACAGACAGACAAAATGTGTGTGTTTTTGTTAAATAGTGTGTGTTTGTGTGTTTGTATGTGTATGACCTTGAGATTTCTTTTTCCTCCTTCTTTGAACAGAGGAGGACCTTATGAACTTTGAAGGGTTTGAAGCAGGAATTCATTTTTTTTTTGTTTTTGTTTTGTGGCAGGGCAATTGGGGTTAAGTGACTTGCCCAAGGAATTCTTTTTTTTAAAAATTATTTAGTTTAACCATTTAAAAAAAAAAATTTGAGTTCCAAATTCTCTCCCTTCCTCCAGCCCCTACCCCACCCACTGAGAAGGCAAACAATATGATATCAATTATACATGTGAAATCATGCAAAAACATTTCCATATTAGCCATGTTGAAAAAAATCAAGAAAAAGAAAGTGAAAAAATTATACTCAATTTGCATTCGGAGTTCATCAGTCTTTCTCTGGAAGTATATAGCATTTTTCATCCTGAATCCTTTGGAATTTTCTTTGATCATTGTATTGGCCAGAGTAGTTAAGTCTTTCACAGTTGATCATCCTTATAATATCTCTGTTACCGTGTACAGTGTTTTGATTTTGCTTACTTAACTTTGCATCAGTTCATGTAAATCTTTTCAGGTTTTTCTGAAACCATCCTACTCATCATTTCTCATAGCACAATAATATTCCATCACAATCATACACTACAACTTGTTCAGCCATTCTCCAATTGCTGGGCATCCCTTCAATTTCCAATTCTCTACCACCACAAAAAGAGCTGCAGTAAATGTTTTTGTACACATAACCATTTTTCCTTTTTCTTTGATCTCTTTGGGATACGGATGTAGCAGTGACATAGCTGGGTAAAAGGTTATGCACAGTTTTGTAGCCTTTTGGGTATAATTCCAAATTGTTGTCCAGAATGGTTGAACCAGTTCACAGCTCCACGAACAATGCATTAGTGCCCCAAGTTTCCCACATCCCCTTCAGCATTTGTCATTTCCTTTTTCTGTCATATTAACCAACCTGAGAGGTATGAGGTGGTATCTCAGAGTTGTTTAATTTGCATTTCTTTAATCAGTAGTGATTTAGAACATTTTTTTTCGTGTGACTATAGATAGATTTACTTGTTCATATCCTTTCATCATTTATCAATTGGTGATTCATTCTTATTTTTATAAATTTAATTTGGTTTCCTATATCTTTGAGAAATAAGGCTTTTATCAGAGAAACTTGCTAAAAATCTACACCTCCCCCACCCAGTCTCCAGTTCTCCTTCTAAATCTTGGCTGCAGTGGTTTTGTTTGTGCCAAAACTTTTTAATTTCTTATAATCAAAACTATTTACTTTACTTTCCATGACCCTCTCTATCACTTGTTTGGTCATAAACTCTTTCCTTATCCATAGGTCTCCATAAAATTTTCCACATTCCCCTAACTTGCTTATGATAGCACCCTTTATGCTAAATCATTTACCCATTTTGACCTTATATCAGTATAAGGCATGAAATGTTGGGGTATGCCTAGTTCTGCCAAACTGCTTTCAAATTTTCCCAACAGTTTTTGTCAAATAGTGAGTTCTTGCCCCCAAAGTTTGGATCTTTGGGTTTATCAAACACAAGATTACTATGGTCATTTACTACTGTGCATTGTGTACCTAATCTATCCCGCTGATCAACAACCCTATTTCTTAGCCAATACCAAATTGTTCTGATGATTACTGTGAAGCATGAATTCCTTTTTGTATCATGGGTGCCTCTGGCAGTCTGGTGAAGTCTATGGACTCCTTTAAAGGCATAAAATACATAGGATTACAAAGGAAGCCAATTATGTCAAAATATAGTTATGAAAATATTAAAATAACAAGTTCACAGACCCCAGAATTTTTGCTCTAATGCCATTAAACCGCTACTAGTGTATTTGACCCCCCAGATTATCATCTGAGAATCAATGTAGTCAGCCAGACTTAAGCAGTTTTTAGAGAGGGTACTTACTAATGTGGTATATTAAGAACAGTTGGCACAAATATACCCCTAGAAGTCTGCAACACATTCTCCCTTAAACACATCCAGAGTCCAAGTGGCAAAGGAGCAATTCATTGTTCCTGGCTGGTGGACGTTATTCCACTTCCTCCCTCCCTCCTCCCCTTCGTGGAATTCTTAAGAAGTTCCTCTTAAGGATGGTGAATCTTCATTCTTCTTTGTTCTTGCCTCCCATTGCAGACTGTGCTGATAACTGATTTGGTGATGAAATTGAAGATATTAATGGACAGATGGGAATTCCAAAATCCTGTCCTCTTCAAAGCTGGAAGGTTATCTTCTAGGCAAAGACTGGGGGTGGTAGTGAAGGTAGAGGAAGAAGACTTAGCCGTCTACCCCCCACGTGATCCTTCCTCAGGGATGTACTGGAAAGGCAAATGCTCCAATTTTTGGAATTCAAAACTCCCTGCCAATTGGAGCAGTCCTCTTCTCTGGATACATTTCACTTCATCAAATGGCTTTCAATTACTCTTCACACAGTTCAAGGTCTTTGAGTCTATTAATTGATTGAGATGTGTTTTTATTCAGTTAAAGTATCAGATTTTTACTAGTGAAAAGGCAAAAGAGAGAGAAGCAATACAACAAGCTCGTGCCAATCTTGAAAGAGAAGTTGGTAATCTGTACTTGAAAAGAGAAAGTGCAGAAAATATTGATGGATCAGTATGATTTTGGTTCATTTATTTTGGATAATATAAAGCTCAGAAAGGGCAGCTGCCGCAATGCTTTGCAGATTCTGAGTCATCTAAAGTCATGGGAACAATGCTGTTTGATGCACCTGCCTAAATTGGATCCATTTGGTATGAGTGGTTCTCAGCATGCCTCTGTCTCCAGCTCCCATGTTCACTGAAAAACCCAAAGATTTTTATGAGCAAATGCAGTCAATGAGTCATGTGATTTTTGGAAGGGTTAGTTTCAACATTTCAAACTATGACACAGCATTAGGAGACTAGATACAGTGGTGAAAAATAGTGGAACGTGATGCCATAGAAGAATTCCGTGTCTTTTCCCAGATAACTCATTTCTAAGTGCAGAGGAATTTTACAGTGCTGATGAAACCAAGCTATTTTGGTTATGCTTACCAATTTCTACCCAAGCAGGTGCCGGGGAATCAAGTCCCCTAGGACTTTAAAAAGGAAAGTACTGATGCACTGATGCTGTAGGCTCCCATAAAATGAGTCTTTTGGTGATCAAAAAAATGTCACAGTCCAAGAACTTTCAAAATTGTCTCATACATAGATGCTAATGAATGGATTAGACAAAGAAACTTTTTTACTAGCTGAATCAATAATTAATTTATGAAATTATGAATTAGGATAAACTGGGGGAATAGACAAGGGGACCAGAACAAGATACAATTTTAGTAACATATTAGTTCTCTCATCTTTTTCATGCCTTTGGTGCAAGGTCATTTTTGAATCCTGGCTTTACCTGACGACACAAAGCTTTTCAGTTGCTAGAAAACAGTAGCTCACAAAAAGCCAGAAGCCCCTGGCTGTTGGCAGAGGGGTCTTGTCAACAGGTTGGTCAGTCAATAAGCATTCATTAAATAAGCATTTACTTACTGTGTGCCAGTCACTGTATGAAGTGCTGAGGATACAATAACAAAAACATGGTCCTTCAGGAGTTTAAATACTGATAGGGAGATAATATCCAAACAACCATGTATATGAAGATATACATATGGAAGGTAGTAAATAGAAGGTAGTCTCAAAGGGAAGGAGAAGGAAAGGAAAAGGGAAGCAGTGGAGGGTGCAAGAGGTGGTGGCAAGAAAGCCCTCATACAAAAGGTAGGATTTGGAAGGAGTCTTGAATGAAATCAGAGAAATCAGGAAGCAAAGGTGAGAAAGGATAGACAATGCATAGGTACAGAATTTAGAAATGGAGTGTCATCTTTGAGAAATAGTAAGGACTAACAGCAATGGACTGTGTTGCTAGATGGTATCTATATTTATAGAGGGGAATATAGATATAGATATATGGAAGGGAATAAAGTCTAAGAAGACTGGAAAGGTAGGAAGCAGGATAGAGGGGACTAACCTAGAGATGAGCGCTCATATAAACAAGCAAGAAATCTGCCAAGATTCTGACCAGAATGGTCCAGGGGCATCTGAAGCCTATAGTGCTTCAACCTAGGATGATCCAAGGAGACCACAGCACCCTGACCTTAGATGATAAGGGAGGGATCTGACACTTACCAGTCCTCTGATATGCCAGGTAAGATGGCGAACAGGAGGAGGGCCCCAGGAAATTGACCTCACCATTCCTAACAAGCTTGCATGATGAGGCAGTGCCTGACCATGGCCCAAAGTCTCCAACCCAGAACTGAGGTTGGAAGTATGAGTAAACATATATGCCAAACATGATGAAGAAACACTGTGTATGGGTTAAGAGAAACCTAAGAGAAAAATCCAGAAGAAGAGAACATAACAAATATAAGCAAAGCCTCTAAGGAAAAAATGACTTGGCCACAAGGATTCCAAGAGTGGCTGGAAGAAATTAAACAAAAGATTAAAAAATGAGATGAAATGTGAAATAGCTCTGGAGGAAAGAATTGGAAGGAGACTAAATAACTTAGAACAGAAGGTGGAAAACCTTTTTCAGGTAGTGAGTCCCCTGAAAAATAAAATGAAGCAAACATCTCAGTGTTGTTGTCGATGTTGCTGAGTTGTTTCAGTTATGTCCATCTCTCTGTGACTCCATTTGGGGTTTTCTTGGCAAAGATGTTTCCCGTTTCCTTCTCTGGATCTCAGGGATACTAGGAGACCACAAGAACTATTAAAATAAAATTAAGAGATTGAAAAATAGAGGAAAATATAAGGCATTTCCTATAAAAAATAACTGACCTAGAAAATGGATAATGAGATAATTTAAGAATTGGAGGGTTAAAGAACAGATTATAGAAACAATAGGAACGGTAAGGAGGCTAGTGTCCCTGGAGGGTGGGGTGTAAGGGGTAAGAAGACTGAAGGGGCAGGGATCATAAAGGACTTTGAACACCAGAGGCTTTTATGTTTGATCAATCGTCTATTGGACATTTCAATTTAGATGTCTTGGAGACACAATGAGTTTGACATGGTTTTCTTTTTTTTTTTTTTGGGCAGGGCAAGTGGGGTTAGTGACTTGCTCAAGGTCACACAGCTAGTACATGTGTCAAGTGTCTGAGGCGGGATTTGAGCTCAGGTCCTACCTGACTCCAGGGCTGGTGCTCTACTCACTGCGCCACCTAGCTGCCCCCAGTTTGACATGTTTAAAAGTGAATTCAGTATCTCCCCCACCTCCTCCAAACCATTCCTCTTCCAAACTTTCTTACCTGCTGTTGAAGTTGTTATCATCCTTCCAGTGTCTCAGATTCATAATTTTAGCACTGTCCTCTACTCTTGGCTCTTCCTCCTCATCCTACACATAATAGTAATCATAGCACTTTAAGGTTTAGAGAGCGCTGAGCCAATCTTACTCTACTCAGTGATTACAACAACCCTGCAAGGTGGGTGTGATTATCACCAGCTCTCAGATGACATAACTGACAGACAGAGAAGCAGGCAGAGGTTAAGTGACTTGCCCAGGGCATGCGGCTAGTAAGCTTCTGAGGGAGGATTTGAACTTCCTGATTCCTTCCTATTCACAATAAATAGAATACTGGGCTTGGAATCAGGAAGACTCATCTCTGTGAGTTCAAATCTGGCCTCAGAAACCTACCAGCTGTGTGACCCTGGGCAAGTCACTTAACTCTGTTTGCCTCAGTTTCCTCATCCGTAAAATGATCTGGAGAAGGAAATGGCAAACCACTCTAGTATCTCGGCCCAGAAAACCCCAAATGGGGTCGGTCACAGAGAGTCAGACATGACTGAAAAAGGACCGAACAGCAACAACTCCCTGATCCCAAGTCCTGGCTTTATCTACTTTGCCACCAAGCTGCTTCTCTAATCAATAACCGGACTCTGCTGTTTCTACCTTCACAACAAATTTTGCATCGGACCCTTTCTCCTATAGCTACTACTTTGCTTCAGACCCTTATTATCTGTAGCCTAGATAATTGCAACTGCCTCCTAATGGTTCTCCCTGTCTCAAGTCTTTCCCCACGTGCAGTCTGGCCTCTGCTCGTACCAAAGTAAATTTCCTTAATTGCTTATCTGACCCTTTCATCCCCCTATGCAACCATTCCAGCAGCTTCATTGTCTATAAGATAACGGAATAATATACATAATATATAACTACTTACACAGCATCTACTAAGTGCCAGCCACCGTATGAAGTGCTTTTTACCAATATTATCTCATTTGATCCTTACAACAACTGGGAGGTGGGTGCAATTGTTAATCTCATTTACAGTTGAGGAAACTGAGGTAAACACAGGTGAAGTGACTTGCCCAGGATCACACAGTAAGTGTCTAAGGCTGGATTTGAACTCCCATCTTTCCTCCTCTAGACCCACTCAGCCACCAGCTGCCTCTATAAAAGGGAAAAAAGTATAAACTCCTCTGTTTGGCTTTTAAAGCCCTTCACAACTGACCCCATCTTATCTTTCCAGCCTTTATGGTTATTTTTCCCCCATCCTGAATTCCTTGATTCTGCCAAATCAGCTTTTCCTCAGTTCCTCACGTACAACAGGCTATCTCTTAACTCTGTCCTGTTCCTGGTTTCTGCAATATACTCCTTCTTCGCCTTTCCCTCTTCCTGTAAGATGGTCAGGCATTGCCTCCTGTATGAAGTCTTTCTTGACTCTTTCCCAATTGCTAGTGTCCTCCCTCTGCCTTGCACATATTTGGATTTATTAATTTTCTACTAATGCTGTATATATTTTTATCTATATATTTGTTTTTTCTTATATTAATTGTGAGCGGGGATTGTTTTATTCCTTGTACTTCTAAAATGATAGCTGGTACTGATTGTGTATGCCTCCCAGATTGAGTCTTTTGTGAAGGCCAACTAGGCCATTTTTGCCTCCATTCTTACCTGGCCTTTAACTACTGAATGGGTTTAACTGAAGGGGAATTGCTTCAGACAACCTAAGACCTGGGAAAGACTTAGCTTAAAAAGGCCAAGGACTCCCACTGCATCTGGGGTCATCACCACTCATTCTGACCTATATCTTGCCGCTGGACTCTGTTGACGCTGGAGGAGAGACTGAGGCTAATGACTTTGCACAGGTTTGCCTCGCTCAAGTTCAATTCACCTGCAAGTCAAGACATCACCCTCCTGATGTCATCGGTCACCTTTGAGATGCACAGCAGCAGTACCCAGCACAATGCCTGGTGCAGAGTAGGCATTTAATAAATACTTATTCTTTGGCTAGATGTTTAAATTGCAGAATCTTTCCATCTAGGGAATTAAAAACAAACAACCTATCTCTTCTATACAACAGGTTGTGATTCAAGATCGTGCTGTTTCTTTGAACTGCTCCCTCAGACTTCCCTGGGAATACAGAGGAGCTTGTCACAGGCTTCCCCTGATAGCTGACGCTCCTGAAGACAGCAGGGAAAGAACGGAGAAATCTACCCTCCTGCCTTTGCTGGACTCTGGCCTGGAAGTCCAGGGAAAGAAAGCTCATGAAAAAGAAACGGGGATGAACGATCTCATAGCTCATTCTTCCAAATAACAAGGGAAAGTGACTCCTCCCGATAAGAATCTGACTTTCAGGTGCCAACCATTTTGGGGTGGGCCCCAGTCACAGAGAATTAATCAAAGGAATTTTCTACGTGTTCTCTGAATGAACTGGGAGATACATCTACCTCCAAACTCTGTTGTACTGTCCTCAAACTGATTGGATGACTCAAACTGATCAGGCCCTCCCCTTATCACTGTCTTCACTAGCATACATTTGAAAAAGATTTCCATTTTTCAAAAATGGAAAATACAACTCTGTCACTAAAGGGTTAACTTTTGGCTGTGTGGGGAATGTCACTCTTCATTCTATAGCTTAGGTTTTACTGTACAGCCAAACGAGTCTAATCCTTTAAAGTAAAGGTCCAGGGAGGACACATACTTACTCCAGGGAGGCTGCCATTGCATCGGTAAAACAGAAATTGTAATATTATTGTTCCCTCTTTTTCCATGATAAATACACCAGGAAGATGAAGCAGTGTGGGGCTTTAGAAAGAGCATTAGAAACACAGATGAGCAGGTCTAGCTTGTTTCTATTGTGTTTATTTTCATATACGCTCTGTAAATTTTCTATTTTATTGTGAATTTAATTATCAACAAACGTTTCAAAAGACAAAAAAAGAGTGAAGTATACAGAGCCTTGTGTAAGAAACTGTGAACTTCTGTGATATAGTTGTTGTTTAAAGAAGTACAAGGTAGTAACAAAGCTGTTATATTTGTATGTCTGCTGCACTTTTTAATTTTCTTCTGCATGTTAAAAAAAGTTTTATTGATGCTCTTTTTGGGGCATATCTATCACTACACACTAACCAATCACCTTCACTAAGCAGAAGCTCTCCCTTGTAACATATGCATAGCTCTGCAAAAGGAGTCAAGTCTTGGTCATGTTGGTGAATATCTAGTTCATTTGACATCTCTACTTCGGTGTGTATCATCAACAGCCCTTTGAAGTTATTGCTTATTGATTTGGTCAGAGCTCTGAGATCCTTCGAAGCTGTTTTTCTTCAAGTTATTGTCTTTGTCATCATGTCATTGTTCTCCTGGTCTTGTTCGTTAAAAACAAAAAAACTGTATGAAATAGATGGGGCTGTCAAGTGGCACAGTGGGTAGAGTGCCGGGCCTGGAGTCAGGAAGACTCATCTTCCTGAGTTCAAATCTGCCCTCAGCACTTACTAGATGCGTGACCCTGGGTAAGCCACTTAACTTTGTTTCCCTCAGTTTCCTTATCTGTAAAATGATCTAGAGAAGGAAGTGGCAAACTACTCTAGTATGTCTGCCAAGAAAAGCCCAAGTGGGGTCACAAAGAGTCAGACATAACTGAACAACAAATATGGAATAGGAATTCATAGCTTCATATACAATCCTCTTTTTCTGTTCTTCATAGAATTAAAGGTTCATATTTGTGGTTGTTTATCCAGTTGACGATAAAAAGGATTTTTTTTAAAGGAAAGAGAATTAGTTTTGGTGTCAGAGGTCTTAGGTTCAAATCTCTGCTCTATCACTTATCACCTGGGTAGTAAGTCCACCTTGAACAAATCATTTCACTTCCCTGGGCCTCAGTTTCTACAAATTTAAATGAGGGTGCTGGGCTAGAGGATCTTTCTGGTGCTTTGCAGCTCTAAATCTACGAGCCTGTGATCCCATGCTGGCAAAGCCCCCTTCACTCCTTTTTACCTCAGCCTGAAATTCTCCAAGTGCTTGTGATGTAAGGGCAATCAGCAGCTTTCCCCAACAGTTGCCCTGGCATCCTGCCCCCTTCGCACAGAGCACTCACTGTGCTGAAAAACGAGGGTCCTGTTACGACTTGGCACCACCCCCCGGGGTCTGAAGGAAGGAGCTTCATTACAATAGATTCTGTCCACTAACCCAGGCCTTTCTCTGAGTGATGGGCCTCTTGGCAGCCTGTAAAAACCACTTCCCACAAGATGACTTTGTCCCAGAGGTAAGTACTGAGGCTGTCACTGGCTTCCAGCATTAGAGATGGAAATGATTTACTCTGCAAGCTCTGATAGTGTTACTATGGGGTTATTAGAATAGGGGTTTTCAAGATCTGTACTACTTTTCCGTCCCTGCCCCTCATTTCCATCTGTTGCTATCTATCTGCCCTCAGGTTCTGCTTTCTTCAGATGGAAGCATTTCTGAGCCCAAGACCATCGTAGCTCAAATCCCACTTTCTGCAAGAGGCCTTGTCGCTTCCATTGTTGGTACTTTCCCTCTGAGATTACCTCCCATATATATCTTGTATATACATAATTATTTGAATATTGTCAGGGCAGCTAAGTGGTATAGTGGATAAAGCACTAGGCCTGAAGTCAGAAAGACCTGACTTCAAATCTGGCCTCTGATACTTACTGTGACTCTGGGCAAGTCATTTAACCCTGTTTGCCTCAGTTTCCTCATCTGTAAAATGAGCCGGAGAAGGAAATGGCAAACCACTCCAGTATCTTTGCCAAGAAAATCACAAATGGTCATGGAGAGTCGACACAACTGAAACAACCAAACAACAACAAATTAAGAGACATGCATTTATAGATATAGCCAGCGTTTTTAATTTATTTTGCTTGACTATACTTCTTGGTTGTAGAGGCAACATGGCATAGTAGATAGAGAGGTGGCCTTAAAGCTGAGAATAAATAAATAAGTTAACTAAAGAGGCAAGCAAACAAACAGATGGATGAAACAATGAATAGCATTTATATAGCTCTTTAAGGTTTGCAAAGCATTTTACTTACATTATCTCATTTGGTCCTTGCAACAACCTTAGGCAGTAGGTACTGTTATTGTCTCCACTTTACGGATGAGGAAGATGAGACTAGGAGATGTTAAGTGATTTGCACAATCCCACAGTTTAAGAGCCTAAGGCAGGGGGGGCGGAGCCAAGATGGCAGCTGGAAAGCAGGGACTAGCATGAGCTCTGCGCCAAGTCCATCCACAAACCTATAAAAAATGGCTCTGAACCAACTCTAGAACTGCAGAACCCACAAAACAGCAGAGGGAAGCAGGGCTCCAGCCCAGGACAGCCTGGATGGTCACTGGGTAAGGTCTATCACGCACAGAGCTGGGAGCAGAGCAGAGCCCAGCGTGGGCAGCGCGGACCAACCAGACCAGGAGCTGGGCGCAGTGGGCCCTAGCGCCCTGAATCAGTGAGCTGCCGCAGTTACCAGACTTCTCAACCCACAAACACCAAAGACAACAGAGAAGGTTAGTGGGAAAAGCTGCTGGGAACAGGAGGATAGAGTTCAAGGTTCAGCCACTGCCCCGGGGGCAGCGGAGGTGGGGCAGCTATACAACTACAGCTGCAGTTGCTTCTGGCCCCAGGCCCACCTGGTGGGAGGAATTAAGTGGCGGATCAGAGCAGGAGTGAAGAGCCTGCTGAAGATCTAAGTCCAGTCCCGGTTGGGGGTTCTTGGGCAAGGAGGAGTGCTGGTGTGGCAGCACATCCCCTCAAGCTTGGAACATAGTACTCTTTACTCTACAAGCAGTCATACCCCGCTGAAAAGCTCAAGGGTCAAGTAAGTTGGCTGGGAACATGGCCAGGCAGCAAAAACGCACCCAGATTCAGTCTCAGACTTTGGAATCTTTCTTTGGTGACAAAGAAGACCAAAACATACAGACAGAAGAAGTCAACAAAGTCAAAGAGCCTACAACAAAAGTCTCCAAGAAAAACATGAACTGGTCTCAGGCCATGGAAGAGCTCAAAAAGGATTTGGAAAAGCAAGTGAGAGAAGTAGAGGAAAAATTGGGAAGAGAAATGAGAAGGATGCGAGAAAACCATGAAAAACAAGTCAAGGACTTGCTAAAGGAGACCCAAAAAAAATACTGAAAAATATACTGAAGAAAACAACACCTTAAAAAATAGACTAACTCAAATGGCAAAAGAGCTCCAAAAAGCCAATGAGGAGAAGAATGCCTTGAAAGGCAGAATTAGCCAAATGCAAAAGAAGCTCCAAAAGACCACTGAAGAAAATACTACTTTAAAAATTAGATTGGAGCAAGTGGAAGCTAGTGACTTTATGAGAAATCAAGATATTATAAAGCAGAACCAAAGGAATGAAAAAGTGGAAGACAATGTGAAATATCTCATTGGAAAAACCACTGACCTGGAAAATAGATCCAGGAGAGATAATTTTAAAATTATTGGACTACCTGAAAGCCATAATCAAAAAAAGAGCCTAGATATCATCTTTCAAGAAATCATCAAGGAGAACTGCCCTGATATTCTAGAGCCACAGGGCAAAATAGAAATTGAAAGAATCCATCGATCACCTCCTCAAATAGATCCCAAAAAGAAATCTCCTAGGAATATTGTCGCCAAATTCCAGAGCTCCCAGATCAAGGAGAAAATACTGCAAGCAGCCAGAAAGAAACAATTTGAGTATTGTGGAAACACAATCAGAATAATCCAAGATCTAGCAGCTTCTACATTAAAAGATCGAAGGGCTTGGAATACGATATTCTGGAGGTCAATGGAGCTAGGATTAAAATCAAGAATCACCTACCCAGCAAAACTGAGTATCATGCTCCAAGGCAAAATATAGATTTTCAATAAAATAGAGGACTTTCAAGCTTTCTCCGTGAAAAGTCCAGAGCTGAATAGAAAATTTGACTTTCAAACACAAGAATCAAGAGAAGCATGAAAAGGTAATCAAGAAAAAGAACAAGAAAAATAAATTGCAAGGGACTTACTAAAGTTGAACTGTTTTGTTTACATTCCTACATGGAAAGATGATGTGTATGATTCATGAGACCTCAGTATTAGGGTAGCTGAAGGGAATAGTTATAAATGTGTATATATATAAGTATATGTGTGTATGTATGTATATGTATATGTGTGTATGTATATATATGTATGTGTATATATATATACAGAGAGAGAGAGCAGGCACAGGGAGAGTTGAAGATGAAGGGATGATATCTAAAAGAAATAAAATCAAATTAATGGATGAGAGCAGAATATATTGAGAGAGGGAGAAAGGGAGAGATAGAATGGGGTAAATTATCTCACATAAAAGTGGCAAGAAAAAGCAGTTCTGTAGGAAGAGAAGAGAAGGTAGGTGAGGGGGAATGAGTGAATCTCACTCTCATCAGATTTGACCTGAGGAGGGAATACCATACATACTCATTTGGGTATCTCACCCCACAGGAAAGAAGGAGGAAGAAGATAAAAATGGGGGGGATGATAGAAGGGAGGGGAGATGGGGGAGGAGGTAATCAAAAACAAACACTTTTGAAAAGGGACAGGGTCAAGGGAGAAAATTGGATAAAGGGGCATAGGTTAGGAAGGAGCAAAATATAGTTAGTCTTTCACAACATGAGTATTGTGGAAGGGTTATACATAATGATACGCGTGTGGCCTATATTGAATTGCTTGACTTCTTAGGGAGGGTGGATGGGAAGGGAAGAGGGGAGAGAATTTAGAACTCAAAGTTTTAAAAACAGATGTTCAAAAACAAACAAAAAATAGTTTTTGCATGCAACTAGAAAGTAAGATACACAGGCAATGGGGCGTAGAAATTTATCTTGCCCTACAAGAAAGGGAGGGAAGTGGGGTGACAGAAGGGAGAGCTGACTGGGGAACAGGGCAACCAGAATATATGCCATCTTGGAGTGGAGGGAGGGTAGAAATGGGGATAAAATTTGTAATTCAAACTCTTGTGAAAATCAATGCTGAAAACTAAATATATTAAATAAATTAAATTTTTAAAAAAAGAGAGTCTAAGGCAGGATGCTGACTTGGGTCTCCCTAACTCCAACCGCTGAATTCTATGCCCTGCCCGTACCTAGCAGCCTCAGCTTCTGCCTCTGACATATACTTGGCCTGGGTCACCCTGGCCAAGTACTTTAACCTGAACGTGCTCTAGACAACTCTCTAAGACTATAAGTAGCAGAGAAGATGCTGACCTGCTTTGGCAGAGGGGGTTTTCTCACCTGGGAGTTGCTTCTACTAATAAAACCAGAGGTCTAGTCCATAACCCTATATATGAGGGTTATAAAAGAACATTATTTGGGAATGAGGGA